>NW_026988701.1:0-600000 GCF_030222135.1 Aotus nancymaae
TTTTGTATTTTTAGTAGAGACGAGCTTTCATCATTTTGGCCACGCTGGTCTTGACCTCCTGACCTTGTGACCCACCTGCCTCAGCCTCCTAAAGTGCTGGGATTACAGGTGTGAGCCACTGCGCCCGGCCATCAATTGACTTTTAGAGACCGAGTCTTCCTCTGTCACCCAGGCTGGAGTGCAGTGGTGTGATCTGGGCTCACTGCACCCTCCGCCTCCCAGGTTCAAGCGATTCTCCTTCCTCAGCCTCCTGAGTAGCTGGGACCACAGGCACCAAACACCATGCCGGGCTAGTTTTTTTTTTTTTTTTCATTTTTAGTAGAGACAAGGTTTCATCGCGCTCACCAGGTGGGTCTGGAACTCTTGAAGTGGGGCCTGTCCTCCCACTGTGTCCTGGCGTGATGTGGGACCCTGGACGCAGGTCCTGTCTTTCCTCTGTGTCCTGGTGTGAGATTCACACCAGGACACAGGGCCTGTCCTCCCTCTGTGTCCCGGTGTGATGTGGACGTGTGGACACGGGCCAGACTTCCTCCCTCTATATCCTGGTGTGATGTGAACCTGTGAACATGGGGCCTGTCCTCCCTCTGTGTCCTCGTGTGACGTGGATCCCTGGACATGGGGCCTGTCCTCCCTCTGTGTCCTGGTGTGACGTGGACCCCTGGGCATGGGGCCTCTCGTCCCTCTGTGTTCTGGTGTGATGTGGACATGTAGACATAGGGCCCACCCTTTCTCCCTCTATGTCCTGGTGTGATGTGGACCCCTGAACACCTGGCCTGTCCTCCGTCTGTGTCCTGCTGCGATGTGGACCCCTGGACACGGGGCCTGTTTTCCCTCTGTGTCCTGGTGTGAGGTGGGCCCCTGGACACGGGACCTGTACTTCCTCTGTGTACTGGTGTGACATTCACAACTGGACAGAGGGCTTGTCCTCCCTCTGTGTCCCTGTGTGATATGGACATTTGGACACAGGGCTCAGCCTTCCTCCCTCTATGTTCTGGTGTGATGTGAACCCGTGGACATGGGGCCTGTCCTCCCTCTGTGTCCTGGTGTGATGTGGACCTGTGGACACAGGGTCCCGCCTTTCTCCCTCTTTGTCTTCGTGTGACGAGGCCCCCTGGCTATGGGGTCTGTCCTCCCTCTGTGTCCTGGTGTGATGTGGACCGCTGGACACGGGGCCTGTCCTCCCTCTATGTCCTGGTGTGACGTGGACCCCTGGATATGGGGCCTGTCCTCACTGTGTGTCTTGCTGTGATGTGGACGTGTGGACACCATGCACCAGTCCTCCCTCTATTTCCTGGTGTGACGTGGACCCCTCGACATGGGGCTTCTTCTCCGTCTGTGTCCTTGTGTGACGTGGACTCCTGGATACAGGGCCAGTCCTCCCTCTGTATCCTGGTGTGGCGTGGACCCCTTTACATGGGGCCTCTCCTCCCTCTGTGTCGTGTTGTGATGTGGACATGTGGACAAAGGCCCACACTTCCTTCCTCTATGTCATGGTGTGACGAGGACCCCTCGACGTGGGGCCTGCCCTCCCTCTGTGTCCTGGTGTGATGTGGACCCCTGAACACGGGGCCTGTCCTCCCTCTGTGCCCTGGTGTGATGTGGACACCTGAACACGGGGCCTGTCCTCCCTCTGTGTCCTGGCGTGATGTGGAAGTGTGGATACATGGCTCAGCCTTCCTCCCTCTGTGTCTTCGTGTTAGGTGGAGCCTTGGACATGGGGCTTCTCCTCTCTCTGTATCCTGATGTGACGTGGACCCCTGGACGTGGGGCCTGTCCTCCCTCTGTGTCCTGGTGTGATGTGGACATGTGGACCCATTGCCCAGTCTTCCTCCCACTGTGTCCTGGTGTGATGTGGAGCCTTGGACACGGGGCCTGTCCTCCGTCTGTGTCCTGTTGTGATGTGGAACCCTGGACATGGGGCCTGTCCTACATCTGTGTCCTGGTGTGATATGGACCCCTGGACACGGGGCCTGTTCTCCCTCTGTGTCCTGACGTGATGTGTATCCTGGACACCAGGCCTGTCCTCCCTCTATGTCCTGGTGTGACATAGATACCTGGACATGGGGCCTGTGCACCCTCTGTGTCCTTGTGTGATGTGGACGTGTGGACACACGACCTATCCTTCCTCTTTGTCGTGTGGTGACATGTACCCCTGGACACGGGGCCAGTCCTTCCTCTGTGTCCTGGTGTTTCCTGGACCCCTGGACACATTGCCTGTCCTTCCTCTGTGTCGTGGTGTGAAGTGGAAGTGTGGACACACGGCCCAACCTTCCTCTGTTTGTGTCCTGGTGTGACGTCCCGTGGACACCGGGTCTGTCCTCCGTCTATGACCTGGTTTGACGTGGACTCCTCGACATGGGGCCTGTCCTCCCTCCATATCCTGCTGTGATGTGGACCCCTGGATGTGGGGCTTGTCCTCCCTCTATATCCTGGTGTGACATGGACTCTTGGACACCTGGCCTGTCCTCCGTCTGTATCCTGGTATGATGTGGACCCCTGGACACGGAGCCAGTCCTCCCTCTGTGTCCCCATGTATGCAGACCCCTGAACACGGGACCTCTCCTCCCTCTCTGTCCTGGTGTGATGTGGACCCCTGAAAACCTGGTCTGTTCTCCGTCTGTGTCCTGGTGTGATGTGGACCCGTGGACACAGGGCCTGTCCCTCCTCTGTGTCCTGGTGTGACATTCACACCAGGACACAGGGCCTGTCCTCCCTGTGTGTCCCGGTGTGATGTGGACGTGTGGACACAGGGCCCAGTCTTCCTTCCTCTATGTCCTGGTGTGACATGAACCCGTGGACATGGGGCCTGTCCTCCCTCTGTGTCCTAGTCTGATGTGGACGTGTGGACACAGGACCCAGCCTTCCTCCCTCTATATCATAGTGTGACATGGACCCCTGGATACGAGGCCTTTCCTCTCTCTGTGTCCTGGTGTGACATGGACCCTTGGACATGGGCCCTATCCTCCCTCTGTGTCCTGGTGTGACGTGGACTCCTCGACATGGGGCTTGTCCTCCCTCTGTGTCCTGGTGTGACGTGGACCCCTGGATTCAGGGCCTGTCCTCCCTCTATATCCAGGTGTGACGTGGACCCCTGGACATGGGACCTCTCCTCCCTATGTGTCGTGGTGTGATGTGGACATCTGGACAGAGGGCCCACCCTTCCTCCCTGTATGTGCTGGTGTTATGTGGATCCCTGAATACGTGGCCTGTCCTCCATAGGTGTCCTGGTGTGATGTGGACCCCTGGACATGGGGCCTCTCCTTCTGTGTCCTGGTGTGATGTGGACCCCTGGACACGGGGCCTCTCCTTCTGTGTCCTGGTGTGAGGTGGACCCCTGGACACGGGGCCTGTACTTCCTCTGTGTACTGGTGTGACGTGTACCCCTGGACACACGGCCTGACCTTCCTGTGTCCTGGTGTGACATTCACACCAGGACACAGGGCCTGTCCTCCCTCTGTGTCCCCGTGTGATGCGGATGTGTGGACACAGGGCCCAGCCTTCCTCCCTCTATGTTCTGGTGTGACGTGAACCTGTGGACATGGGGCCTCTCCTCCCTCTGTGTCCTGGTGTGACGTGGACCCCTGGACATGGGGCCTGTTCTCCCTCTTTGTCCTCATGTAACGTGGACCACTGGACATGGGACCTGTCCTCCCTCTGTGTCCCGGTGTGATATGGACGTGTGGACAAAGAGCACAGCCTTCCTCCTGTTAGGTCCAGGTGTAACGTGGATCCTTGGACATTCGGCCTGTCCTCCCTCTGTGTCCTGTTGTGATGTGGATCCCTGGACACGGGGCCTGTCCTCCCTCTATATCCTGGTGTGATGTGGACCCCTGGACATGGGGCCTGTCCTCCCTCTGTGTCCTGGTCTGATGTGGAGGTGTGGACACAGGGCGCAGCCTTCGTCCATTTCTGTCCTGGTGTGACGTGAAACTCTGGACATGGACCCTGTCCTCCCTCTGTGTCCTGGTGTGATGTGAATGTGTGTACACAGGACCCAGCCTTCCTCCCTCTATGTCAGGCTGTGACATGGACACCTGGCCACGGGGCCTGTCCTTCCACTGTGTCCTAGACCCATGGACATATGTCCTGTCCTCCCTCTCTGTCCTGGTGTGATGTGGCAGTGTGCAAACGTGGCCCAGCCATCCTCCAACTATTTCCTGTTGTGATGTGCACCCCTGGACATGCGGCCTCTCCTCCCGCTGTGTCCTGGTGTGATGTGGACGTGAGGACACAGGGCCCAGCCTTCCTCCCTCTATGTCATAGTGTGACGAGGAACACTGGATATGGGGCCTGTCCTCCCTCTGTGTCCTGGTGTGATGTGGACGGGTGGACACAGGGCCCAGCCTTCCTCCCTCTATGTCATTGTGTGACGAGGACTGCTGGACATGGGGCCTGTCCTCCCTCTGTGTACTGGTGTGATGTGGACCCCTGGACACGGGGCCTGTCCTCACTCTATATCCTGGTTTGACATGGACCCCTGGACATGGAGCCTGTCCTCTCTCTGTGTCCGGGTGTGATGTGGACCCCTGGACACGGGGCCTGTCCTCCCTCTGTGTCCTGGTGTGAAGTGGAACCCTGGAAATGGGGCCTGTACTTCCTCTGTGTACTGGTGTGACATTCACACCTGGGCAAAGGGCCTGTCCTCCCGCTGTTTCCCACTGTGATGTGGACGTGTGGACTCATGGCCCAACCTTCCTCCCTCTATGCCCTGGTGTGACATGAACCCGTGGAAATGGGGCCTGTCCTCCCTCTGTGTCCTGGTGTGATGTGGACATGTGGACACCGGGCCCAGCCTTCTTCCATGTCCTGGTGTGACGTGGACCCCTGGAAATGAGGACTGTCCTCCCTCTGTGTCCTCTTGTCATACGGACCCCAAGACAAACGGCCTGTCCTCCGAATACGTCCTGGTGTGACGTGGACCGCTGGACATGGGGCCTGTCCTCCCTCTGTGTCCTGGTGTGATGTGGACACCTGGACACGGGGCCTGTCCTCTCTCTGTTTCCTGGTATGATGTGGATCTGTTGACACAGGGCCCAGCTTTCCTCCCTCTATGTCCTGGTGTGACGTGGACCCCTTGACATGAGGCCTATCCTCCATCTGTGTCCTGGTCTGATGTGGACGTGTGGACACAGGGCACAGCCTTCGTCCATCTCCGTCCTGGTGTGTCTTAAACCCCTGGATATGGAGCCTGTCCTCCCTCTGTGTCCTGGTGTGATGTGGACGTGTGGACACAGGACGCAGCATTCCTCCCTCTATGTCCTGGTGTGACGTGGACCCCTGGACATAGGGGCTGTCCTCCCTCTGTGTCCTGGTGTCATGTGGACACCTGGATACGGGGCCTGTCCTCCCTCTATGTCCTGTGTGGCACGGAGCCCTGGGCATGGGGCCTGTCCTTCCTCTGTGTCCTGGTGTGATGTGGTCCTCTGGACATCAGGACTGGACATGCAGCTGGATACCTGGACATGCGGCTGGACGCCTTTCCTCCCTCTATGTCCTGGTGTGGCACGCAGACCTGGACATGGGTCCTCTTCTTCCTCTGTGTCCTGGTGTGATGTGGTCCTCTAGACATGCGGCCTGTCCTCTCGCAGTATGCTGGGGGGATGTGGACTTGTGGACACAGGGCACAGCTTTCCTCCTCCTATATCGTAGTGTGACATGGACCCCTGGACATAGGGCCTGTCCTCCCTCTGTGTCCTCGTGTCATGTGGACACCTGGACACGGAGCCTGTCCTCCCTCTATGTCCTGGTGTGGCACGGAGTCCTGGACATGGGGCCTGTCCTTCCTCTGTGTCCTGGTGTGATGTGGTCCTCTGGACATGGGGCGTGTACTCCGGCAGTATCATAGGGTGATGTGGACTTGTGGACACAGGGACCAGCTTTCTTTCCTCTATGTCCTGGTGTGACGTGGAACCTTGGACGTGAGGCTTGTCCTCCCTCTGTACCCTGGTCTGATGTGGACGTGTGGACACAGGGCACAGCCTTCGTCCATCTCTGTCCTGTTGTGTCTTAAACCCCTGGATATGGAGCCTGTCCTCCCTCTGTGTCCTGGTGTGATGTGGACACCTGGAAACGGTGCCTGTCCTCCCTCTGTGTCCGGGTGTGATGTGGACGTGTGGACACAGGGCACAGCCTTCGTCCATCTCTATCCTGGTGTGTCTTAAACCTTTGGATATGGAGCCTGTCCTCCCTCTTGTGTCATGGTGTGATGTGGACATGTGGACACAGGGCACAGCTTTCCGCCCTCTATGTCCTGGTGTGACGTGGACCCCTGGACATGAGGCCTGTCCTCCCTCTGGTTCTGCTGTGATGTGGACGTGTGGACACAGGGCCCAGCTTTCCTCCCTGTATGTCCTGGTGTGACGTGGACCCCTGGACATAGGGCCTATCCTCCCTCTGTGTCCTGGTGTCATGTGGACACCTGGACACGGGGCCTGTCCTCCCTCTATGTCCTGGTGTGGCACGGAGCCCTGGGCATGGGGCCTGTCTTTCCTCTATCCTGGTGGGATGTGGTCCTCTGGACATGGGGCCTGTCCTCCCTCAGTATCCTGGGCGGATGTGGACTTGTGGACACAGGGCCCACCCTTCCTCCCTCTATGTCCTGTTGTCACGTGGACCCCTGGACATGAGGCCTGTCCTCCCTCTGTGTCCTGGTGTGATGTGGTCGTGTGGACACAGGGCCCAGCTTTCCTCCCTCTATGTCCTGGTGTAACATGGACCCCTGGACATGTGGACTGACCTCCATCTGTGTCCTCTTGTCACAGGGTCTGTCCTCCCACTACGTCCTGGTGTGACGTGCACCGCTGGACATGGGTCCTGTCCTCCCTCTGTTTCCTGGTGTGATGTGGACACCTGGACGCTGGGCCTGTCCTCCCTCTGTGTCCTGGTGTGATGTGGACGTGTAGACATAAGGCCCAGCGTTCCTCCCTCTATGTCCTGGTGTGACGTGGACCTCTGGACATAGAGCCTGTCCTCTGTCTGTGTCGTGGTGTCATGTGGGCACCTGGACATGGGGCCTCTCCTCCCTCTGTGTCCTGGTGTCATGGGGACACCTTGACAGGGGGCCTGTCCTCCCTGTATGTTCTGGTGTAGTACGGAGCCCTGGACATGGGGCCTGTCCTTCCTCTGTGTCCTGTTGTGATGTGGTCCTCTGGACATGGTGCCTGTCCTCCCTCAGTATCTTGGGGGGATGTGGACTTGTAGACATAGGGCCCAGCCTTCCTCCCTCTATGTCCTGGTGTGACGTGGAACCCTGGACATGGGGCCTGTCCTCCCTCTGTGTCCTGGTCTGATGTGGACGTGTGGACACAGGGCACAGCCTTCGTCCATCTCTGTCCTGGTGTGTCTTAAACCCCTGGATATGGAGCCTGTCCTCCCTCTGTGTCCTGGTGCGATGTGGACACCTGGACACGGGGCCTGTCCTCTCTCTGTGTCCTGGTGTGATGTGGACGTGTGGACACAGGGCACAGCCTTCGTCCATCTCTGTCCTGGTGTGTCTTAAACCCCGGGATATGAAGCCTGTCCTCCCTGTGTGTCATGGTGTGATGTGGACGTGTGGACACAGGGCCCAGCTTTCCTCCCTCTATGTTCTGGTGTGACGTGGACCCCTGGACATGAGGCCTGTCCTCCCTCTGTGTCCTGGTGTGATGTGGACGTGTGGACACAGGGCCCAGCTTTCCTCCCTCTATGTCCTGGTGTGACGTGGACCCCTGGACATGAGGCCTGTCATCACTCTGTGTCCTGGTGTGTTTTTGACGTGTGAACACAAGACACAGCCTTCATCCATCTCTGTCCTGGTGTGTCTTAAACCCTTGGATATGGAGCCTGTCCTCCCTCTGTGTCGTGTGATGTGGACATGTGGACACAGGGCACAGCTTTCTGCCCTCTATGTCCCGGTGTGACGTGGACCCCTGGACATGAGGCCTGTCCTCCCTCTGTGTCCTGGTCTGATGTGGACGTGTGGATATAGGGCACAGCCTTCGTCCATCTGTGTCCTGGTGTGTCTTAAACCCCTGGATATGGAGCCTGTCCTCCCTCTGTGTCCTGGTGTGACGTGAACGTCTGGACATGGGGCCTCTCCTGCCTCTCTGTCTTGGTGTGATGTGGACATGTGGACAGAGGGCCCACCCTTCCTCCCTCTATGTCCTGGTGTAATGTGGACCCCGAACACCTGGCCTGTCCTCCGTCTGTGTCGTGGTGTGATGTGGACCGCTGGACACGGGGCCTGTCCTCCCTCTGTATCCTGGTGTGAGGTGGACCCCTGGACACGGGGCCTGTACTTCCTCTGTGTACTGGTGTGATTTGGACCCCTGGACACGAGGCCTGTCCTTCCTCTGTCTACTGGTGTAACTATCACCCCTGGACACAGGGCCTGTCCTCGCTCTGTGTCCTGGTGTGATGTGGACGTGTGGACACAGGGCCTAGTTTTCCTCCCTCTATATCCTGGTGTGTCGTGAAACCCTGGACATTGGGCCTGTCCTCCCTCTGTGTCCTGATGTGATGTGGATGCCTGGACATGGGGCCTGTCCTACCTTGGTGTCCTGGTGTGATGTAGACCCATGGACACCTGATCTGTCCTCCTTCGATGTCCTGGTTTGACGTGGACGCCTCACATGGGGCCTGTCCTCCCTCTCTGTCCTGGTGTGATGTGAACGTATGGACACAGGGCCCACCCTTCCTTCCTCTATGTCATTGTGTGACGAGGACCACTGGACATGTGGCCTGCCCTCCCTCTGAGTCCTGGTGTTATGTGGACCCCTGGACACGGGGCCTGTCCTCCCTCCATGTCCTGGTGTGACTTGGACCTCTGGACATGGGGCCTGTCCTCACTGTGTGTCTTGCTGTGATGTGGACGTGTGGACACAGGGCGCAGCCTTCCTCCCTGTATTTTCTGGTGTGACGTGGACCCCTCGACATGGGGCTTGTCCTCCCTGTGTATCCTGGTGTGACGTAGACCCCTGGATACGAGGCCTGTCCTGCCTCTATATCATGGTGTGACATGGTCCCCTGGACATAGGACCTCTCCTCCCTCTCTGTCCTGGTGTGATAGGACATGTGGGCAGAGGCCGCACACTTACTTCCTCTATGTCCTGGTGTTACTTGGACCCCTGAACTACTGGCCTGTCATCCATCTGTGTTCTGGTGTGAGGTGAACCCCTGGACACGGAGCCTGTACTTCCTCTGTGTACTGGTGTGATTTGTACCCCTGGACACACGGCTTGTCCTTCCTCTGTGACCTGGTGTGACATTCACACCAGGATACCGGGCCTGTCCTCCCTCTGTGTCCCCGTTTGATGTGGACGTGTGGACACAGGGCCCAGCCTTCCTCCCTCTGTGTCCTGGTGTGATGTGGACCCCGGACATGGAGCCTGTCCTCCCTCGGTGTCCTCGTGTGACATGAACCCCTGGACATGGAGCCTGTCCTCCCTCTGTGTCCTTGTCTGATGTGGAGGTGTGGACACAGGGCGCAACCTTCGTCCATCTCTGTGCTGGTGTGACGTGAACCCATAGACATGGAGCCTGTCCTCCCTCTGTGTCCTGGTGTGATGTGGATGTGTGGACACAGGGCCCAGCCTTCCTCCCTCCATGTCCTGGTGTGACGTGGACCCGTGGACATGGGGCCTGTCCTCCCTCTGTGTCCTGGTCTGTTGTGGACGTGTGGACACAGGGCCCAGCCTTCCTGCATCTCTGTCCTGGTGTAACGTGCACCACTGGACATGGAGCCTTTCCTGCCTCTGTGTCCTAGCGTTATGTGGACGTGTGGACACTGGACCGAGCCTTCCTCCCTCTGTCATGGTGTGACGTCGGCCCTTGTACATGGGTCCTCTCCTTCCTCTGTCTCCTGGTGTGATGTGGACCCCTGGACACAGGGCGTGTCCTCCCTGTATGTCCTGGTGTGACCTTCACACCTGGAAACAGGGCCTATCCTCCCTCTATGTCCTGGTGTGACGTGGACCCCTGGATATGGGGCCTGTCCTCACTGTGTGTCTTGCTGTGATGTGGTCATGTGGACAGAGGGCGCTGCCTTCCTCCGTCTATTTCCTCTAGTGACGTGGACTCCTGGACATGGGGCCTGTCCTCCCACTGTGTCCTGGTGTGATGTGGAATGCTGGACACATGTCCTGTCCTTCCTATGTGTCCTGGTGTGACCTTCACACCTGGAAACAGGGCCTGTCCTCCCTCTGTGTCCCGGTGTGATGTGGACGTGTGGACACAGGGACCAAAGTTCCTCCCTCTATATCCTGGTGTGTCGTGAAAACCTGGACATGGGGCCTCTCCTCCATCTGTGTCCCGGTGTGATGTGGATGTGTGGACATGGCCCTGCGTTCATCCATCTGTGTCCTGTTGTGACGTGGACTCGTGGTCAACTGGCGTGTCCTCCATCTGTGTCCTGATGTCATGTGGACCCCTGGATATGGGGCCACTCCTCCTCTGTGTCCTGGTTTGAAAAGGAACCCTTGGACACGGGGCCTGTTCTCACTCTGTCTCCTGGTGTAATGTAGACCCCTGGACACCTGGTCTGTCCTCCTTTTATGTCCTGGTTTGACGTGGACGCCTGAACATGGGGCCTGTCCTCCATGTCCTGGTGTGATTTGGACCCCTGCACACGGGGCCTGTCCTCCCTCTGTGTCCTGGTGTGATGTGGACATGTGGAAACAGGGCCCAACATTCCCCTTCTATGTCCTGGTGTGATGTGGACATCTCGACATGTGGCTTGTCCTCCCTCCATGTCCTGGTGTGATGTGGACCCCTGGATACGGGGCCTGTCCTCCCTCTATATCCTGGTGTGACAGACCCCTGGACATGGGGCCTCTCCTCCCTCTGTGTCCTGGTGTGATGTGCACATGTGGAAAGAGGGCCCCCCCTTCTTCCCTCTATGTCCTTGTGTGATGTAAATCCCTGGACACCTGGCTTGTCCTCCATCTGTGTCCTGGTGTGATGTGGACCCCTGGACACGGGGCCTGTTCTCCCTCTATGTCCTGGTGTGATGTAGACCCCTGGACACCTGGTCTGTCCTCCTTCTATGTCCTGGTTTGACGTGGACGCCTGAAAATGGGGCCTGTCCTCACTGTTTGTCTTGCTGTGATGTGGACGTCTGGACATGGCGCAGCCGTCCTCCCTCTATTTCCTGGTGTGACGTGGACCTCTTGACATGGAATTTGTCCTCCCTCTGTGTCCTGGTGTCATGTCGACCCCTGGATACGGGGCCTGTCCTTCTTCTGTATCCTGGTGTGATGTGGAACCCTGGACATGGGGACTGTCCTCCCACTGTGTCCTGCTGTGACGTGGAACCCTGGACACAGGACCTGTCCTCCCTCTATGTCCTGGTGTGACGTGAACCCGTGGACATGGGGCCTGTCCTCCCTCTGTGTCGTCATGGGACATGGATCCCTGGACATGGGGCCTCTCCTCCCTCTGTGTCCTGGTGTGATGGGGACGTGTGGACACAGGGCCCAGCCTTCCTCCCTCTATATCCTGGTGTGATGTGGACTCCTGGACACCTGGACTGTCCTCTGTCTGTGTCCTAGTGTGATGTGGACCCCTGGACATGGGGCCTCTCCTCCCTCAGTGTTCTCGTGTGGTGTGGACCCCTGTACATGGAACCTGTCCTTTCTCTGTGTCCTGGTGTAACAAGGACCCCTGGACACGGGGCCTGTCCTTCCTCTGTCTACTGGTATAACAATCACCCCTGGACACTGGGGCTGTCCTCGCTCTGTGTCCTGTTGTGATGCGGAGGTGTGGACACAGGGCCGAGACTTCCTCCCTCTATATCCTGTTGTGTCATGAAACCCTGGACATGGGGCCTGTCCTCCCTCTGTGTCGTGGTGTGATGGGGACCCCTGGACACGGTGCCTGTCCTCCCTTTGTGTCCTAGTGTCATGTGGACACCTGTACATGCATCCTGTCGTCCCTCTGTGTCCTGGTGTGATGTGGACCGCTGGACATGGGACCTTTAGTACCTCTGGGTCCTGGTGAGACATAGATCCCTGGACATGGGGCCTTTCCACCCTCTGTGTCCTGGTGTGATGCGGACGTTTGGAAACAGGCCCCAGCCTTTCTCCCTCTATATCCTGGTGTGAGCTGGACCCTGGGACATGGGGCCTGTGCTTCCTCTGTGTCCTGGTGTGCCATGAACCCCTGGACACATGGCCTCTCCTCCCTCACTGTCCTGGTGTGATGTGGACATGTGGACACACGGCCTAGGCTTTCTCCCTCTGTGTCCTGGTGTTATGTGTTCCCTTGGACATGGGGCTTGTCCTCCCTCTGTGTCCTGGTGTTACGTGGACCCCTGGACAGGGGGCCTCTCCTCCCTCTGTGTTCTGGTGTGATGTGGACATGTGGTCAGAGGGCCCACCCGTCATCCCTCTATGTCCTGGTGTGGTCTGGAACCCTGAACAGCTGGCCTGTCCTCCGTTTGTATCCTAGCGTGAGGTGGACCCCTGGACATGGGACCTGTCCTTCCTCTGTTTCCTGGTGTGACGTTCACACCGGGACACAGGGCCTATACTCCCTCTGTGTCCTGGACCCCTGGACACGGGGCCTGCCCTTCCTGTATGTCCTGCTGTGATGTGGACCCCTGGACAGGGGACCTATCCCCTCTCTGTGTGGTGGTCTGATGTGGACCTGTTGACACAGGGCCCAGCCATCGTCCATCTCTGTCCTGGTGTGACGTGAACCCCTGGACATGTAGCCTGTCCTCCCTCTGGGTCCTGGTGTGATGTGGACGTGTGGACACAGGACCCAGCCTTCCTCCCATGTCATGGTGTGACATGGACACCTGGAAACGAGGCCTGTCCGTCCTCTATGTCCTGGTGTGATATGGACCCCTGGACACATGGCCTGTCCTTCCTCTGTGCCCTGGTGTGATATGACAGTGTGCACACACAGCCCAGCTGTCCTCCCACTGTGTCCTGGTGTGATGTGGACATGTGGACAGAGGGTCCACCCTTCCTCCCTCTATGTCCTGGTGTGATGTGTATCCCTGAACACCTGGCCTGTCCTCTGTGTGTGTCCAGTTGTGATGTGGACCCCTGGACACGGGGCCTGTCCTCCCTATGTGTCCTGGTGTGAGGTGGACCCCCTAGACACAGGGCCTGTCCTTCCTCTGCGTCCTGCTGAGATGTGGCCCCTGGACACGGAGTCTGTCCTTCCTCTGTGTCCTGGTGTGACATTCATACCTGGACACAGGTCCTGTCCTCCCTCTGTGTCCCGGTGTGATATGGACGTGTGGACACAGGGCCCAGCCTTCCTTCCTCTATGTCATGGTGTGACGTGGACCCCGGGACAAGGGGCCTGTCCTTCCTCTGTGTCGTGCTGTGATGTGTACATGTGTACTCAGGGCCCAGCCTTCCTCCCTCTATGTCCTGTTGTGATGTGGACACCTGAACACCTGGCCTGACCTCCGTCTGTGTCCTGGTGTGATGTGGACCCCTGTACATGAGGCCTGTCCTCCCTCTGTGTCCTGGTGTGACATTCACACCAGGACACAGGGCCTGTCCTCCCTCTGTGTCCTGGTGTTATGTGCACATGTGGACACAGGGCCCAGCCTTCCTCCCTCTATGTCCTGATGTGACATGAACCCATGGACATGGGACCTGTCCTCCCTCTGTGTCCTGTTGTGATATGGACCCCTGGACACGGGGCATGTCCTACTTCTGTGTCCTGGTGTGATGTGGAACCCTGGACATGGGGCCTGTTCTCCCTCTGTGTCCTGGTGTAATATTTACCCGTGAACACGACACCTGTCCTCCTCCTATGTCCTGGTGTGACATGGACAAATTGACATGGGACTTGTCCCTCCTCTGTGTCCTGGTGTGATGTGGACCCCTGGACATGGGGCCTGTCCTCCCTCTAAGTCCTGGTGTGACGTGGACCCCTGGATATGGGTCCTGTACTCCCTGTGTCCCGCTGTGATGTGGACATGTGGACACAGGGCCCAGCTTTCCTCCCTCTATATCCTGGTGTGACGTGCACCCCTGAACACTTGGCCTGTCCTCCATCTGTGTCCTGGTGTGATGTGGACCGCTGGACACGGGGCCTGTCCTCCCTATGTGTCCTGGTGTGACATTCACCCCTGGACACAGGGCCTTTACTCCCTCTGTGTCCCGGTGTGATGTGCACATGTGGACACAGGGCCCAGCCTTCCTCCCTGTATGTCCTGGTGTGACATGGACACATGGACATGGGGCCTGTCCTCCCTCTGTCGACTGGTGTGATATGGACCTCTGGACACGGTTCCTGTCCTCCCTCTAAGTCCTGGTGTGACATGGACCCCTGAACATGAGGCCTCTCCTCCCTCTGTGTTCTGGTGTGATGTAGACCCCTGGGCATGGAGCCTGTCCTCCCTCTATGTCCTGGTGTGACGTGGACCCCTGGACATGGCGCCTGTCCTCCGTGTCCTGGTGTGATGTGGACGTGTGGACACAGGGCCCTGCCTTCCTCCATCTCTGTCCTGGTGTGACGGGGACCCCTGGACATGGGGTTTGTCCTCCCTCTGTGTTCTGTTGTGATGTGGACTTGTGGACACAGGACCCGGCCTTCCTTCCTCTATGTTAGTGTGTGACGTGGACCCCTGGACACAGGGCCGGTCCTTCCTCTGTGTCCTGGTGTGACATGGACCCCTGAACACATGGCCTGTCCTCCCTCTGTGTCCTGGTGTGATGTGGCAGTGTGTACACACGGCCCAACCTTCATCCCACTGTGTCCTGGTGTGACGTGGAGCTGTGAACACAGGGCTTGTTCTCCCTCTGTGTCCTGGTGTGATGTGGACATGTGGACACAGGTCCCAGCCTTCCTCCATCTATGTCCTGGTGTGACGTGGACTGCTGGTCACCTGGCCTGTCCTTCATCTGTGTCCTGCTGTAATGTGGACCCCGGACATGGGGCCAGTCCTCCCTCTGTATCTTCGTGTGATGTGGAACCCTGGATATCGGGCATGTCCTTCTTCTGTCTTCTGGTGTGATATGGACCCCTGGACACGGGGCCTATCCTTCCTCTGTCTCCTGGTGTAACAATCACCCCTAGACACAGGGCCTGTCCTCGCTCTGTGTCCTGGTGTGATGTGGACCTGTGGACCCAGAGCCCAGCCTTCCTCCATCTGTGTCCTGGTGTGTCGTGAAACCCTGGACATGGGGCCTGTCCTCCCTCTGTGTCCTGGTGTGATGTAGGCCCCTTGACACAGAGCCTATCCTCCCTCTATGTCCTGGTTTGACGTGGACCCCTGGACATTGGGCCTCTCGTCCCTCTGTGTCCTGGTGTGATGTGGACGTGTGGACACAGTACCCAGACTTTCTCCCTCTATGTCATGGTGTGACGTGGACCGCTGGACATGTGGCTTCTCGTCCCTCTGTGTCCTGGTGTGATGTGGACCCCTGGAAATGGGGCCTGTCCTCCCATCTCTATCCTGGTGTGATGTGGACGTGTCGACACAGGGCCCAGCCTTCCTCCCTCTTTGTCCTCGTGTGACATGGACTCCTGGACACCTGGCCTGTTCTCCCTCTGTATCCTGGTGCGATGTGGACCCCTGTACACGGGGCATGTTCTCCCTCTGTGTCCTGGTGTGATGTGGACCCCTGGACACGGGGCCTGTCCTCCCTCCAAGTCCTGGTGTGACGTTGATCCCTGGACATGGGGCCTGTCCTGCCTCTGTGTCCTGGTCAGATGTGGACATGTAGAGACACGGCCGAGCCTTCCTCCCTCTGTGTCCTGGTGTGATGTGGACCCTTGGACACAGTGCCTGTCCTCCCTCTGTGTCCTGGTGTCACGTGGAACCCTGTCCATGAGGCCTGTTGTCCCTCTGTCCTGGTGTGATGTGGACCCCTGGACATGGGGTCTATTCTACCTCTTTGTGCTGGTGTGACGTGGACCCCTGGACATGGGGCCTGTCCTCCCTCTGTGTCCTGGGGTGATGTGGATCCCTTAACATAGGACCAGTTCACCCTCTATGTCCTGGTGTGACGTGGTCCACTGGACATAGGGCCTATCTGGCCTCTGTGTCTTGGTGTGATGTGGACCTGTGGACACGGGGCCCAGCCTTCCTATCTCTATGTCCTGATGTGACATGGACCCCTGGACATGGGGCCTGTCCTCCATCTGTGTCCTGGTGTTATGTGGACATGTTAACACAGGGCCCAGCCTTCCTCCCTCTATGTCCTGCTGTGATGTTGACCCCTGGACATGGGGCCTGTACTCCATTTGTGGCCTGGTGTGCCGTGAACCCCAAGACACAGGGCCTGTCCTCCCTCTGTGTCCTGGTGTGATGTGGACCCCTGGACACGACGTTTTCTCCCTCTGTGTCCTGTTATAATGGGAACCCCTGGACACAGGGCCTGTCTTCTTACTTTGTCCTGGTGTGATGTGAACGAGTGGAAAGAATTCCCAACCTTCCTCCCTCTGTGTCCTGGTGTGATGTGGACCCCTGGACATGCGGCCTGTACTCGCTCTATGTCCCGGTGTGACGTGGAACCCTGGACACAGGGCCTGTCCTCAGTCTTTGTCCTGGTGTGGTGTGAACCTGTGGTCACGGCACCCAGCCCCTCCTCCCCCTCTGTGTCCTGGGTCGCCGGGTGTGGGCCGTAATGCGGGCGGGGACCTCCAGTGGGCTGAGGTATGTCTCGTCCATGCCTTGGGGCTCCCTCTCTTGTGTGAGCCGAGGGTTGTGAAAGGTGCTTGAGTTAAGTGGGCTGAGTGTGGGGCCCTGGAAATGCTGGGACTTCCCGGTTGACAGTGCCCTTGTGTGCTGCAAGGTGTGCTTGCCAACCCCTCCCGATGCCTGGAACGGAAGCTCTTGGTCGGGGCACTACCTTTGATGCAAAGCCCTCTTCTCCACTGGAACATTCCTTCAGCCCATGATTGAGTTTCAAATACTGAGGACGGGGAGCACCCCCTCCAATAGCAAGAAGGGACACCAGGTGGAGATAAATGTTTATTTTATTTTATTTATTTATTTATTTATTTTGATTTGGAGTCTTGCTCTGTCGCCCAGGCTGGAGGGCAGTGGTGTGATCTCGGCTCACTGCAAACTTTGCCTCCCAAGCTCAAGAGATTCTCCTGCCTCAGGCTCCCAAGTATCTGGGATCACAACACCCACTACCACTCCTGTCTAAGTTTTTGTATTTTTAGTAGAGATGGGGTTTCACCATGTTGGCCAGGCTGGTCTCAAACTCCTGACCTCATGTGATCTGCCTGCCTCAGCCTCCCAAAGTGCTGGGATTACAGGTATCAGCTACTGTGCCCGGCCTGAGCTGGCTTCTTTTAAACCATCACCAATTCCATTCCCCCTCTCCTTCCTGAGAAGCAAAAAGGACCTAGAAATAGAAATTCCATTTAACCCAGCAATCCCATTACTGGGTATATATCCAAAGGATTATAAATCGTTCTACTATAAGGACACATGCACATGAATGTTCATTGCAGCACAGTTTACAATAGCAAAGACCTGGAACCAACCCAAATGCCCATCGATGATACACCGGACAGGAAAAATGTGGCACGTATACACCATGGAATATTATGCAGCCATCAAAAATGATGAATTCGCGTCCTTTGTAGGGACATGGATGAACCTGGAAACCATCATTCTCAGGAAACTGACACAAGAACACAAAATCAAACATTGCATGTTTTCACTCATAGACGGGTGTTGAACAAAGGGAACACATGGACACAGGGAGGGGAGCACTATACACTGTGGTCTGTTGGGGGGGAATGGGAGGGACCGTGGTGGGTGGGGAGTTGGGGGAGAGATAGCATGGGGAGAAATGCCAGATATAGGTGAAGGGGAGGAAGGCAGCAAATCACACTGCCACATATTCACGTATGCAACAACCTTGCATGTTTTTCACATGTACCCCAAAACCTAAAATGCAATTAAAAAAAAAAGGAAAGGAAAAAAGGCCAGGCATGGTGGCTCACACCTGTAATTCCAGCAGTTTGAGAGGCCGAGTTAGGCGGATCACATGAGGTCAGGAGTTCGAAACCAGCCTGACCAACATGGTGAAACCCCATCTCTACTGAAAACACAAAAATTATCCGGGTGTGGTGGCGGGCACCTGTAGTCCCAGCTTCTCGGGAGCCTGAGGCAGGAGAGTCACTTGAACCCGGGAGTGGGAGGCTGCAGTGAGGTGAGATCGCACCACTGCACTCCAGCCTGGGCGATCGAGGAAGATTCCATCTCAAAAAGAAAAAAACAAGTAACTTCTATTTCCAATAATTACGGTTCCTGAAATTGCCTCCTGACATATTTTCAGTTCGGCCTAAAGGTTTCTCTGTACACAGTGAACTGTGAGGTAACAGAAAGTGTAAACAGACCAGAACCTACTCTTCTGCCGACCGCTGAGTTTCAGCCAAAGGCAGCCAAATGTTGAAACCGGGTTCAAATAAGGTAAACGCCAAGCTGCCACCAATGCGGCTGTTTCTGTGCCTGGCTTCTGCCTCCCCTCCCTCCCTCCCTTTTTTCCTTTCTCCCTTCTTCCTTCTTCCTTCTTCCTTTCCCTTCCCTTCCCTTCTTCCCTTCCCTCCCCTCCCATCCCTTCCCTTTCCCTCTCCCCCTTCCCTTCCCGGTTTCCCTTCCCTCCCCTCCCCTCCCCTTCCCCCTTCCCTTCCCCCTTCCCCCTTCCCTTCCCCCTTCCCTCCCCTCCCCTCTTCCCTCTCCTCCCCTTCCTTCTCCTCCCCTTTCCTCACCTCCGCTCTCCTCCACTCTCCTTCCCTCCACTTCCCTACCCTTCCCTACCCTCCACTCTCCTTCCCCCTTCCCTCCCCTCCCCTCCCTTTCCCCCTTCCCTCCCCTTCCCCCTTCCCTCCCCTCCCCTTCTCCCCTTCCCACCCCTCCCCTTCCTTCCCCTTCCCCTTACCCTCCCCTTGCCCTTCCCTTCCCTCTTCTTCTCCCCTTCCCTCCATTTCCCCTTCCCACCCCTCCTCTCCCCTCCCCTTCCCTCCCTTCCCCTCCCTTCCCCCTTCCGCCTTCCCCTCCCATTCCCTTCCCCCTCCCCTTCCCTCCCCTCCCCCCTTCCCTCCCCTCCCCTCCCCTTTCCTTTCACCCTTCCCTTCCCTGTTCCCTTCTTTCCTTCCCTGCTTCCCTCCCCTCCCCTCCCCCTTCCCTCCCCTCCTCTCCCCTCTGCTCCCCTTTCTTTCCCCCTTCACTTCCCCGTTCCCTTCTTTCCTTCCCTTGTTCCCCTCCCTTCCCTTCCCCTTCCATTTCTCCCTTCCCCGCTTCCCTCCCCGCTCCCCTTCCCTTATCCCCCCAACTTCCTTTCCTTTCCTGAGATGGAGATTCTCTCGTCACCCAGGCTGGAGTGCAGTGGCACAATGTCAGCTCACGGCAACCTCCACCTCCCGGATTCGAGGAATTCTCCTGCCTCAGCCTCCCGAGTAGCTGGGATCACAGGCACGTGCCACCACACCCGGCTAATTTTTGTATTTTTAGTAGAGACGGGGTTTCATGATAATGGCCAGTCTGGTCTCGCAGTCCTGACCTCAGGTGATCCGCCTACCTCAGCCTCCCAAAGTGCTCGGATGACAAGTGTGAATCAGACCTTGCCCAGCCTCAGAGCAAGCTTTTATCCAGGTAGCCAGCTTCAGAGAGGATAGATGGGAAAGATTTCTTATCAGACTTCAGGTCTGTGTTGATGTGAGTGCTGTGTTTTTCATATAATGTGCTTGCTGGACCTACAGAATGACGCTCGGCCCCTACCCCACTTCCCACCATGGCGGGAACCAGTCTTTCAGGCTGTAGAGTGCCCTGCTCAAGGAGGCAGTCCATTCAGATGGTTGGGGAGCCTTTCAATTTTAATTTTGGTTTACAGGTTCTGTAGATTATGCAAAAGGTAGATTAAGGAGAGCAAAACAGGCCAGGTGCGGTGGCTCACGCCTGTAATCCCAGCACTTTGGGAGGCTGAGGCAGGCGGGTCACCTGAGGTCAGCAGCTCAAGACCCATCTGACCAACATGGTGAAGCCCCGTGTCTACTAAAAAATACAAAAATTGGGCCAGACGTGGTGGCTCACACCTGTCATCCAAGCACTTTGCAGGCCAAAGCGGGTGGATCACCTGAGGTTGTGAGTTCAAGATCAGCCTGACCGACATGGTGAAACCCCGTCTTCAAAGACAAAAAAAAAAATACAAAAATTGACACGGCGTCGTGGCTCACTCCTGTAATCCCATCACTTTGGGAGGTTGAGGCATGTGGATCACCTGAGGTCAGGAGTTTGAGACCAGCCTGGCCAAGATGATGAAACCCCGTCTCTACTGAAAACACAAAAATCAGCCGGGCATGGTGGCGGGCACCTGTAGTCCCAGCTACTCAGGAGGCTGAGGCAGGAGAATCGCTTGAACCCGGGAGGCGGAGGCTGTGGTGAGCCGAGACTGTGCCACTGCGCTCCAGCCTGGGCGACAAGAGCAAAAGTCTGTCTCAAAAAAAAAAAAAAAAGGAAAAAAATGAGCAAGGTTTGGCACGGTGGCTCACGCCTGTAATCCCAGCAATCTGGGAGGCCAAGGCGGGTGGATCACTTGAAGTCAGGAGTTTGAGACCAGCCTGGCCAAGATGGCAAAACCCCGTCTCTACTAAAAATACAAAATTAGCCGGGCGTGGTGCCGGGCCCCTGTATTCCCAGCTACTCAGTAGGCTGAGGCAGGAGAATCACTTGGACCCAGGAGCCAGAGGATGCAGCGAGCCAAGATCGTGCCAGTGCACTCCAGCCTGGGCTACAGAGTAAAACTCTGTCTTAAAAAAACAAGAAACAAAAAACCCCAGCTCACAGGTTGGGCAAAGGAGCAGGCTTTTGTCAACCTGGTCTCTTGCCCTTACCCAGGAATAAGGTTACACAGTTTAGAAATGCGGGTTTTTTTTTTTTTTGAGACGGAGTTTCAGTCTTGTCGCCCAGGCTGGAGTGCAATGCCGCAATCTCAGCTCACTGCATCCTCTGCCTCCCAGGTTTAAGCGATTCAGTTCTCCTGCCTCAGCCTCCCGAGTAGCTGGGATTACAGGCATGTGCCACCACACCCAACTAATTTTTTGTATTTTTGCCAGAGACGGGGTTTCACCATGTTGGTCAGGCTGGTCTCAAACTCCTGACCTCAGATGGTCCGCCCGCCTCAGCCTCCCAAGGTGCTGGGATGACAGGCATGAGCCACCGTGCCCGGCCTAGAAATAAGTCTTAAAAGCCACTGAGAGAACTTGGCCTTAACCTTCTGCTGACTTTGCTGTCTTCTGGTCTTGGAGTGAGCTCAGCTGGCCAACACAGGGGCACGGGAACCTACCTACCCCTGGGGGAGCTCCTTCAAGCACAGCCTGCAGCCCCCTTCGCCCTGCCCCCACAGAGATTCTGGCTCAGCATATCTACATGGACCCTCAAAATGTTCATTTCTAATTATGCAGCGACCCAATTTTCACAATCACTGGTCAGTGTCAACACTCTCTATAAGCCTCATAACAAATGTCACAGACTTTGTGCCGAACACAACAGCATTCTTCTCTGTCTCCCACATGGGGATTCGGACGTGGGCATCTTTGGGGCCATTATTCTGTCTCCCACATGGGGATTAGGATGAGGACATCTTGGGGGCCATAATTCTCTCTCCTTCATGGGGATTAGGATGTGGACATCTTTGGGGACATTATTCTGTCTCCCACATGGGGATTAGGACGTGGACATCTTTGTGCAATCATTCTGTCTCCCACATGGGATTAGGACGTGGACATCTTTGGGGTCATTATTCTGTCTCCCACATGGGGATTAGGACGTGGACATCTGGGGCCATTATTCTGTCTCCCACATGGGGATTAGGATGTGGGCATCTTTGTGCCATTCTTCTGTCTCCCACATGGGGATTAGGACTTGGACATCTCTGGGGCCATTATTTTGTCCCCACATGGGGATTAGGATGTGGCCATCTTTGGGGCCATTATTCCTGAGATCTGAGCCTCTAACCATGTGAATAAGAGGGGTAAATGGGCGGGTGGAGGCAGGTGGTTGTGTGATGTCTCCACCTACTCACTGTTCCAGGAGGGCTGTTTGTGGGCGGCATCAACCTCACCGAGAACCTGCAGTACATCCTGGTGCACCCATCAGAGTCCCCGGAGAAGATGATGATGCCCAACCTGCTGTGCCTGCGGTTGTGGGTCTGGGAGCAGTGCCTGAGGCCGGGGTCCCACTGCACCAACGTCATCACGGGAGACTTCATCGGCGAGGACAGCTTTGTCAGCGATGTCATCACACTCGACCAGAAGCTGCTGTGGTGCTGACAGGGACCCTTCCTAAGTCTGGGACACGGCGGCTGCAGGTTCACCCCCGACGTCCCAAGTATTGTGCCTTATGTGCGGGCCAGATATCGGTGATCAGGGGACCCATCCTGTGCCTTCTTTTTCTTTTTGTTAAGAAATAGAGATGGGATCTTGCTGTGCTGGCCAGGCTGGTCTCTATGGGGTCTTGACCTCCTAGCCTAAAGTAATCCTCCCAGCTCAGCCTCCCAAAGTGATGGGATGACTTTTTTCTGTATTCTTCCTGCTGTGATGACTGCAGCCCTCACAGACCCCGAGAAAGACGGCCCTCCCACAAGTCACTAATTGCTAAACCCAATAACAATGCCCTTGGGAGCTGGCCTCCCCCGTGCAAGCCAGCATCCCCTCGGAGAGCTCCCACACACCAAGCCAGTATTTCCTTTTTTGAGACAGAGTCTCTGTCGCCCACGCTGGAGTGCGGTGGCGCGATCTCAGCTCACCGAAACCTCCACCTCCTGGGTTCAAGTGATTCTCCCCCCGCAGCCTCCCAAGTAGCTGGGATTACAGGCACCTGCCACCACCACACCTGGCTAATTTTTGTATTTTTCACCACGTTGGCCAGGCTGGTTTTGAACTCCTCACGTCAGGTGATCCGCTTGCCTCAGCCTCCCAAATGTTGGGATTAGAGGCGTGAGCGACCGCGCCCAGCTTGATATTTCTTGCAATTATTTTTAGGGACAGGGTCTTGCTCTGTTGCCCAGGCTGGAGTGCAGTGGTGCAGTGATAGCTCGCTTCGCCTCAACCTCCTGGGGTCAAGTGATCCTCTCCCCTCAGCCTCCCGAGTAGCTGGGACTACAGGTGCACACCCCCCCACTCAGCAGATGTTTGTAATTTTGGTAGAGATGGGGTTTCACCATGTTGCAGAGTCTGGTTTCAAATTCCTGGGCTCCAGGGAACCTGCTGTCTTACTTTCAGAGTTGCTAGGACCACAGGTGTGCACCACCACGCCCAGCTTATTTTATTTTTCTGTAGAGACATGGTCTGGCTATGTTGTCCAGGTTGGTCTCAAACTCCTAGGCTCAGGTAATCCTCCCACCTCAACCTCCCATGGAAGCCAGGACCTCAGGTGTCAGCCAGCAAGCCCAGCTAATTATATTTTTTTTGTAGAGACGGGGTCTGGCTCTGTTGCTCAGCCTGGAGTGCAGTGACACAATCACAGCTCCGTGTAACCTTCAACTCCTGAGCTAGCAATCCCCCCACCTCAGCTTCCCAAGTAGCTGGGGCTGTAGGTGTAAACCACCATGCCCAGGTAATTATTACTATTATTATGTTTGAGATGGAGTCTTATCCTGTTGCCCAGGCTGGAGTGCAGTGGTGCAATCTCGGCTCACTGCAACCCCCGCCTCCTGGGTTCAAGCGATTCTGGTGCGTCAGACTCCCAAGCAGCTGGGATTACAGGTGCCCACAATCATGCCCAGAGTACTTTTTGTGTTTTTAGTAGAGATGGCATTTCTTTTTAAAATTTATTTATTTTTCAGACGGAGTCTTGCTCTGTCGCCCAGGCTGGAGTGCAATGGCATGATCTCCACTCAGCAACCTCCGCCTTCCGGGTTCAAGCAATTCTCCTGCCTCAGCTACTCCAGAGTAGCTGTAATCACAGGTGTGCACCACCATGCCCAGCTAATTTTTTTGTTTAGTAGAGATGAGATTTCACTATATTGGCCAGGCTGGTCTCTAACTCCTGACCTTGTTATCCACCCGCCTCGGCCTCCCAAAGTGCTGGGATTACAGGTGTGAGCCACCGCACCCAGTGAAATGCAGTTTCACCATGTTGCATCAGCTGGTCTCGAACTCCTGACCTCAGGGGATCCACCCGCGTCAGCCTCCCAAAGTGATGGGTTCACAGTCATGAGTCACCACACCTGGCCTCAACCCAATTATTTTCCTGGCCTGAAATCATTCCTTGTTGGGTATGAGGCTACTGAAGCCTGCCCCATAGAGCAGAGTGCACAGAACTGTTCATAGGCACGAACCCCGAGCTGTGACCCAGCCTTGCTTCCGCATCATGTGGAAATCCCTTGAAGGCTGTTCCTGTGCTGATTTCTGCCTCCCTGGCCAGACCCAGGCTCCCCTCATGCCCTGTGTGGGTGGCAGCCTCTTCTCGGGAATGGTCCGGAAGAATTTGTTCTTTTTACAGCCCCTCTGTGCTGGCCATAGTCACCTCTGTGAATTAAAGTCCTATGCATACCCGCTTTCACACACAGATCCTGGAAATACCTCATTTTGTTTTCTTCTGTTTTTTGAGATGGAGTTTCACTTTTGTTGCCCAGGCTGGAGTACAGTGGCGCGATCTCAGCTCACTGCAGCCTCTGCCTCCCGGGTTCAAGTGATTCTCCTGCCTCAGCCTCCCGAGTAGCTGAGATTACAGTCACACGTCACTATGCCTGGTTAACTTTTTATTTGTATTTTTATTTATGTTTTGAGATGGAATTTCACTCTTGTTGCCCAGGCTGGAGTGCCGTGGCATGATCTCGGCTAACTGCAACGTCCACCTCCCAGGTTCTAGCAATTCTCCTGCCTCGGCCTCTGGAGTAGCTGGGATTGCAGGCATCTGCCGCTGCACAGCTAATTTTTAAAATTTTTAATAGAGACGGGGTTTCACTACGTTGGCCGGGCTGGTCTCGAACTCCTGACGTCAAGTGATCTGCCCGCCTCAGTCTCCCAAAGTGCTGGGATGATGGGCGTGAGCTTCTGCATCCTGCCCAGACCTCATTTTCTACCTGTCGCCTGTCAGAGCTGGTGGCTCAAGGTCTCGGGCAGTCAATGGGTACCCGCCGCCATTTTTATTCCCGCTTCCCGGGGAAGTGTGGCATTTCTTTCACAGTATAACCACAGACATCAGAGCTTCTCAGGATGGTCTTCACAATGGTGATTTAGCCCACGTTGGAATAGGTTCTCTTTGGGACCTCATGATTCATTTTCCAAAAGAAATCTCGCTTCTGTTTTTGCTACCTGGTCGCCATGGAGAAATGGTGTCCAAAATCTAGAAAGATACACTTGTGGCCAGGTCTGGTGGCTCATACCTGTCATCCCAGCACTTTCGGAGGCCGAGGCGGGTGGATCACCTGAGATCGGGAGTTTGAGATCAGCCTGACCAACGTGGAGAAACCCCATCTCTACTAAACATACAAAAAAATTAGTTGGGTGTGGTGGCAGGTGCCTGTAATCCCAGCTACTTGGGAGGCTGAGGCAGGAGAATCACTTGAACCCGGGAGGCGGAGGTTGTGGTGAGCTGAGATTGCATCACTGGACTCCAGCCTGGGCAACAAGAGTAAAACTCCTTTAAAAAAATAAAAACACACACAAAGAAAGACGCACTCATCAGCTGTAACCACGGCTACCTCACCCCATGACTAGGCTGCACAGAGATGAATGAAGTTACAGGCAATTTCCCCGACTTCCATCGGCTCCGAATCCCTATCCTAAAACGCTGGGGTCTGTCTCAGCAGCTCTTCCACACAATTATGGATTTCATACAGATCATTTAAATAAATGAACGAGATTAAAGTCCAATGTGTGTATGAATTTTATTAACCACATATGCAGCCAAGGAATATTTGGTTTTCATGACAGGACATGGGAGGCATCTTTAGAAAATGTTCATTCAGGCCGGTCGCAGTGGCTCATCCTTGTAATCCCAGCACTTTTGGAGGCTGAAGCGGGTGGATCATGAGGTCAGGAGTTCGAGGCCAGCCTGGCCAGCATGATGAAACCGCATCTTTACTAAAAATACAAAAGAATGAGCTGGGCATGGTGGCAGGCACTTGTAATCCCAGCTACTTGGGAGGCAGAGGCAGGAGAATCACTTGAACCCGGGAGGCGGAGGTTACGGTGAGCTGAGATTGCACCACTGCACTCCAGCCTGGATGACAGAATGAGACTCTGTCTTAAAAAAAAAAAAAAAAATCTAGGCGTTGTGGCTCATGCTTGTAATCCCAGCACTTTGGGAGGCCGAGGTGGGTGGATCATCAGGTCCAGAATTCAAGACCAGCCTGGCCAACATGGTGAAACCCGTCTCTACTGAAAATAACAAAAATTAGCTGGGCATGGTGGTGGGTGCCTGTAATCCCAGCTACTGGGGAGGCTGAGGCAGACAATTGCTTGATCCCAGTAGGTGCAGCTTACAGTGAGCGGAGATCGTACCACCACACTCCAGCCTGGGAGACAGAGCGAGACTCTGTCAAAAAAAAAAAAGTTAATTCATTGGGCATCTTCTTCAGGTCATACAGTTTTTTTAAAAACTTAAGGTGTATGAGGCTGGGCATGGTGGCTCATGCCTGTAATCCCAGCACTTTGGGAGGCCGAGGCAGGCGGATCACCTGAGGTCAGGAGTTCAAGACCAGCCTGGCCAACATGGTGAAACCCCATCTTTAGTATAAATACAAAATTAGATGGGGGTGGTGGTGGGCACCTGTTATCCCAGCTACTCGGGAGGCTGAGGCAGGAGAATTGAATTGTTCAAACCCCAGAGGCAGAGGTTGCAGTGAGCTGAGATCACACCACTGCACTCCAGCCTGGGTGACAGAGCCAGACTCTGCCCTCCCCACCAAAAAAAAAAAAAAAAAAAAAAAAAAGAGAGCCAAGCATGGTGGCTCATCCCTATAATCCCAACACTTGAGCCGGGTGTGGTGGCTCACGCCTGTAATCTCAGCACTTTGGGAGGCTGAGGCAGGTGGATCAAGAGGTCAAGAGATCAAGACCATCCTGGCCAACATGGTGAAACCCCATCTGTACTAAAAATACAAAAAAATTAGCTGTGCATGGTGGTGGATGCCTGTATTCCCAGCTACTCGGGAGGCTGAGGCAGAAGAATCGCTTGAACCCAGGAGGCAGAGGTTGCAGTGAGATTGCGCCACTGCACGCCAGCCTGGGCGACAGAGCAAGACTCTGTCTTGAAAAAAAAAAAGAATCCCAGCACTCTGGGAGGCCGAGGTGGTAGGATCATGAGGTCGGGAGTTCGAGACCATCCTGGCCAACATGGTGAAACACCGTCTCTACTAAAAATAGAAAAATTAGCCAGGCATGGTGGCAGGCACCTGTAATCTCAGCTACTTGGGAGGCAGAGGTTACAGTGAGCTGAGATTGCACCACTGCACTGCAGCCTGGGTGACAGAGCAAGACTCTGTCTAAAAAAAAAATTAAGAAAAAGTTAGGTGTATCATGAATGTGTGTGTATGTGGATGCTAGTTTATTTTCTCACTATGATAAAATTACAAAATAAAAAAAAAAGCTTAGCGCAAACCATTCATTGATCAGAGCTGTTTTTGTTTTTTTGAGACAGTCTTGCCCCAGGCTGGAGCGCAGTGGCGCGATCTCGGCTCACTACAACCTCCACCTCCAGGACTCAAGCGATTCTCCCGCCTCAGCCTTCTGAGTAGCTGGGACTACAGGCACGAACCACCACAGATGGCTAATCTTTTGTATTTTAGTAAAGAGGTTTCACGATATTGCCCAGGCTGGTCTCAAACTCCTGAGCTCAATCGATCCACCTGCCTCGGCCTCTCAAAATGTTGGGATTATATGTGTGAGTCACTGTGCCCGTGAGCCACAGCCCCTGGCCAGCTTTCTATCTTTCCTCCTGGTTTTTTTTTTTTTTTTTTTGTACATAGGGTCTTGCTCTGTTGCCCAGGCTGGAATGCAATGACTCAATCTCAGCTCACTGTTACCTCCACCTCCCAGGTTCCAGCCATTCTCCTGGGTCAGCCTCCTGAGTAGCTGGGATTAAAGACGCCCACCACCAGGCCTGGCTGATTTTTGTATTTGTCATGGAGATGGAGTTTCACCATGTTGGCCGGGCTGGTCTCGAACACCTGACCTCAAGCGATCCACCTGCCTCGGCCTCTCAAAATGTTGGATTACAGGCGTCAGCCATTGCGTGTGATGTAATTTTTTATTTTTTGTAGAGATGAGGATCCCACTCTGTTGCCCAGGCTGGCTTCAAAGTCCTGAGCTCAGGTGATCCTCCTGCCTCGGCCTCCCTAATTCTCGGGGTTACAGGTGTCAGCTTCTGTGTCCAGCTGGAGAATCACTTGAACCCCGGAGGTGGAGGTTGCAGTGAGCTGAGATCGGTCACTGCACTCCAGCCTGGACAACAAAGTGAGACTCCACCTCAAAAAAAAAAAAAAAGCTTACCCCAAAGCATTCATTGATCAGAGCTTTCTGTCGTTCAGGCTGGAGTGCAGTTCTGTGACCTCAGCTCATTACAACCTCCGCCTCCCAGGTTCAAGTGACTCTCCTGCCTCAGCCTCCAGAGTAGCTGGGATTACACGCATGCACCACCACGCCTGGCAAATTTTTATATTGTTAGTAGAGATGGGGTTTCACTGTGTTGGCCAGGCTGGTCTCAAACTCCTAACCTCAGGTTTTCTGCCCACGTCGGGGTTCCAAAGTCTTGGGATGACAGGCGTAAGCCACCGTATCCAGCTGGAGCCTGCCTTCTTATTGGTAGGGAGTCCTATAGCGTTTGAGCGTCGGTGAGTACAGATTAGGCGCCTGTTGTATGCATACTGACTCCACAGTACACATTTGCTGCGAACTCATTCAGAAATTTCTCACCTTGTCTCTGCATCGTAAAGCTTTTGGGGACTCCACAGGTCCTTCTGCACCCTAAAGGAGCCCTTTCTGAGCCAGAGACAGGCCACCAGAACACCATCCCCTCTCCCACGCCAGGAGGCTGCCGCTCACCTGAGCTGGGCCCCCGGCCAGCCGGACACGGAGGGGGAGGACCTGTCTCCCCGTGGCCTTCAACACTGCTGCATCGAGCTCAGCCTTCAGCTCCTGGAGTCCGTGCCCCAGCGGGGCAGACATGGGCACGACGTTCGGTTCCGTGGGGTGGTAGCTGCAAGGGTGAGGAGGCCACAGAGTCCGCTCAGCCTCAGGGCCACAGGCCGGCAGAAAGCAGGGGTCCCAGAGTCAGCCACCCGTGGGGCACAGCCTGGGGAAGCTCCTGGTGTCCTGAGTGTCACTGCTGAGGTTCAGATGAGGAGAGAGGGTATCTCCCCATGTGGCTTGAGCACATGCAGGGAAAGGAGATGTTTGTGGAAAGCAGGGTCACCAGGAGTGAGCTGCCCACGAGACACGGGCTGGGGCAGCAACCTCTGCCTCCTGGGTTCAACCATTCTCCCTGCGTCAGCCTGTGTGCCAGCGGTCAGCAGTTCACACGAGGGCAGGGTCTCCAGCGTCTGCAGGGGAAGGCGTGAGACGAGTGTGGGTGCCAGGGCCGGACTCACCCGGGCACCGGGTCCACCTTGTTGTGAACCTGCAGCATGGAGTCCAGGAGGGGGGTGGGCAGCCGCAGCCTGTGCAGCATGGACACGACGCTGGCTTTCTGGAGCTCCGCCTTGGGGTGGCTGACGTCCCTCATGTGCAGGATCAGATCCTACAAGTGCCGGGCATGCAGTCAGAGCCCTAACCCCACCAAGCTTGCAGGCAGGCCCGGGAGAGGGGTTCCCACGAGTTCCCAAGGCCAGCGTGGGTGTGGGAGCTACCCCCATGTACAGGCCCTCGGACACCCCAGGATGGGGGTGCTGGGTTTACACTGGATGGAGCCCCACCCAACTCCACATACCTCGCCTCCCGCAGCACAGGTGACAAGTCTGCACCCCCAGACCCACAAACAAGGTGGTGCCACAAATGACCACTCAACCGCCACCTGCCAGCCACTGCTTCCTCATTCAATGCTTTGGGTGGCTTCATCCCACTGTGAAATCGTTTTACTTTTTTCTTGAGACAGAGTTTCGCTCTTGTCCCCCAGGCTGGAGTGTGACGGCACGATCTCAGCTCACTGCAACCTCCGCTTCCTGGGTTCAAGTGATTCTCCTGCCTCAGCCTCCCCAGTAGGTGGTATTACAGGCACCTGCCACCATGCCCGGCCAATTTTTGTATTTTTAGCAGAGACAAGGTTTCACCATGTTGGCCAGGCTGGTCTCGAACCCCTGACCTCAAATGATCCACCCGCCTCGGCCTCCCAAAGTGCTGGGATGACAGGCGTGAGCTGCTGCTCCTGGCCCTGTGTATATGGGCTCATCACGGTGGCTGAGTGTGGGTGACACTGGGGCCACTGCTCAGCCTCGGCCCCAGGGTCAAGGGATGCTTGTGGGACACTAAGTCTGAGGCCGAGGATTCAGTTGTTATTCTGCCCCGAGTGGTGTGGGTGTCCCAGAGCCTGGCCCCTGGTCTGAGTGGGCGTCCGAGGGCTTGGCCCCTTGGCTGATGGGGTGTCTCAGAGATGGTCCCTGGTCTCAGTGGGTGTCTGAGAACCTGGCCAGTGGGCTGAGTGGGTGTCTGAGGGCTGGTCCTTGGTCCAAGTGGGGTCTGAGACCCTGGCCTCTTCAGTGGGTGTCCAAGACCCCGGCCCCTGGTCTGAGTGGGTGTGCGAGACCCCAGCCCCTGGTCCGAGTGAGGTCTGAGACCCTGGCCCCTGGTCTGAGTGGGTGTCTGAGACCCCAGCCCGTCTCAGTGGGTGTCCAAGACCCCGACCCGTGGTCCGAGTGGGTGTCTGAGACCTCAGCCTCTGTCTCAGTGGGTGTCCACAGCCACCCGCAGCCCTGACTCACCGAGTGGGTCACATCTTCCAGGGTGGCAGAGAAGGACTCGATGAGGCCATGTGGCAGCTGGGACAAGAACCCGACGGCATCCACGTATAGGATGGTCAGGCGTGAGGGCAGCGTCCCCACGTGGGCTGTAACGTCTAGCGTGGCAAACAGCTGGTCCCGCGGCTGCAAGTCAGTGTCTCCCGTCAGTGCCTTCATCAGCATGGTCTTCCCTCGGAGGGCATGGAGATCAGGGGCTCAGGCGGAGCCACACCTGGGTCCTGAGAGTGGAGACCACAGCACCCTCTTGGGCAGCGGCACCCCGGGTGCCAGGTCCCTGAGCTCCCCAGGCACCCCTGGGCCACACACGACATGCAGGACTAAGCCACTGCGGCTTCTCTCAGGCCGGATGCAGCAGGGCCACTGTGTAGACACAGGGGAGCTGGTGGTGTAGACAGGTGAACATGAGATGGTGTGGATGGGAAGATGGTGTAGATGGAGGGAGGTGGTGGTGTAGAAGCGTGGGTGTGTGGATGGGGTGGTGGTGCTGTGGATGGGAGGATGGGGTACATGGCATTGTCACCACAGCTGCTGTACCCACCATGCAGACCACGGGACCCCCTTTCCCTGGGTGAGTCCTCACCACAGCTGGTGTATGCACCACGGGGAGGCCCTCCCCGTGCAAGTCCTCACCACAGCTGGTGTACCCCACACAGAGACCATGGAACCCCTTCCCTGGGCACATGGTCACTTCAGCTGGTGTACCCCACCAAGAGACCATGGGACCCCCTCCCCTGGGTGCATGCTCACTGCAGTTGGTGTACCCCACCACGGAGACCATGGGGAACTCACGTCTTGCACGCTGCCGCCGCAGCAGGTGCCTCTTCTTCTGAAGCCCGTCCAGGGCCTTCCTCATCTTGGCCTCCTTCTGTTTCAGGAGACGCTGATGCACCTGCATGAACGATTCTCCTAAAAACACACCAGACAGGGTGGTGAGCCAGGCCGGGAAAGGCGTGGGAGCAGGAGGTGCCACTGAGGGTCTACAGGGGCTGCTCCTCCTGCTGCAGCATTTAGGGGCCCTGCCGCGTTCCCGGCAGTGGCCCCAACACTCCCTTTCCCTGAGAAAGGGCTGCGCTCAGCCGGGCGCGGTGGCTCACACCTGTCATCTGGCACTTTGGGAGGCCGAGGTGGGCGGATCATGAGGACAGGAGTTCGAGAGCAGCCTGGCCAATATGGTGAAACCCCATCTTTACTAAAAATACAAAAATTAGCCGGGTGTGGTGGTGGGCGCCTGTAATCCCCGCTATGCGGGAGGCTGAGGCGGGAGAATCGCTTGAACCCGAGAGGTGGAGGTTTCAGTGAGCTGAGATCGTGCCACTGCACTCCAGCCTGGGCCAGAGCCAGACTGCATCTCAAAAAGAAAAAGTCTTGAGCACTACGGAGGCTTCTAAGTGGGGCACAGCCGGGATGTCATCGTGAGGGGGCTCAATGGGGCTCCTTTGGCATCCTAAGTCCCAGAACCTGGGAATGGGACCTGATTTGTAAATACCCTCTTTGTACGAACTCAAGACATCATCCTAGGTTAGGGTTGGGCCTGAATGCAAAGATCCATGTCCTTCTTAAAAGGTAGAGGCTGGAGTGATGTGGTCACAAGCCAGGGATACCTGGTGCCCCCAGGAGGTGGGAGAGGCAGAAGGAGCCTCTGGAGGCTTTTGGTCTCCAGGATGGGTGTGCACAGATTCCTGCTGTTTCAATCCATACTTTGTGGCTACTTATGTCAGCAATACCTCACAGAACCAGCACCATCTCCTGTCTCCACAGACGTAACAAGGAGACGGAGCCCCCAGCCGGCCCCCACCCTGTCGGAATCCTTCAGGGCAGCTGCTGACAACCACGTTCTCAGGATGTCCTGGGGTGCTGCACCCAGCCAGAGTTACCTGACCCCATGATGTAGCGGGAGCTGGATCCTCCTCAGTGAAGGGGGTCAATGTTCCTTTTCAGGTTCGACCTGGCATGGGAACAGGAGGGGTTCACTCTGCAGGGAAGCTCTCTCCCTCCCAGCAGAGGTCAAGGTGAAGGTGAAGGAGGCCACAAGCCCAGGACACCCGGAGACCCCAGAAGCTGGGAGAAGCAGGAAGGGTCCTCCCCGAGAGCTTCTGGAGGGAACTGGATGATTCCATTTTAATGGGTTAAATAGTGATGCCCAAAATAGAGGTTTATGTCTTGTTTCGCACGACCTGTGAATGGGACGTTATTTAGAAATAAGGTGTCTGCAAATGTAATTAGTTAAGGATCTTGAGATGAGGTCACCCTGGATTAGGGTAAGTCTTAAATCCAATGACAGGTGTCCTTCTAGGAGACAGAAGGGGAGGGCCGGGCGCAGTGGCACGCACCTGTAATCCCAGCACCTTGGGAGGCCAAGGCAGGTGGATCATGAGGTCAGGAGATCAAACCATCCTGGCCAAGGAGATCAAAATATCCTGGCCAACATGGTGAAACCTCGTCTCTACTAAAATATAAAAAAACTAGCTGGGCTTGGTTGTGGGCACCTGTAGTTCCAGCTACCTGGGAGGCTGAGGCAGGAGAATCGCTTGAATCTGGGAGGTGGAGGTTGTGCTGAGCTCAGATCCAGCCACTGCACTGCAGCCTGGGTGACTGGGCAAGACTCTGTCTCAAAAAAAAAAAAAAATTGTAGACAGACACAGAGGAGAAGTCCACGTGGAGACGGAGGCAGAGACTGGCGTGATGTGGCCACAAGCCAGGGACACCTGGCACCCCCAGGAGCTGGGAGAGGCAGGAAGGATCCTCCCCGAGAGCTTCTGGAGGTAACTGGATGATTCCATTTTACTGGGTTAAATAGTGATGCCCCAAATAGATGTTTATGTCTTGTTCCCCAGGACCCGTGAATGGGACGTTATTTAGAAATAAGGTCTCTGCAAATGAAATTAGTTAAGGATCTTGAGATGAGGTCACGCTGGATTAGGGAAAGTCTTAAATCCAATGACAAATGTCCTTCTAGGAGACAGAAGGGGAGACTCAGACAAAGAGGAGGAGCCTACGTGGATTTGGAGGCGGACACTGGAGTGATGCGGCCGCAAGCCAGGGACACCTGGCGCCCCCAGGAGCTGGGAGAGGCAGGAAGGAGCCTCCAGAGAGAAGTGGATACAACTGTAGTGGATTGTCAACAGTAGCCCCCAGAAAGATCGGTCCACATCCTAAAGCCCAGAACCTGTGAATTAGTGGGGCCTCTGGGCAGAAGGGAGGAGCTGGTGTTGGGGTCCCACTGGGTGTGTAGCTCATGCATTGTGAGTGAGGAGTATCCCAGGCCGAGGGGACCTACCTAGTGGGGAGTGGGGTGGGGTGGGGAGAGAGTGCTCCCACAGTGCTTTTCTTACTCTCATATACCCCCAGAACCACCAAACACGTGAGTACAGAATGGAGGGGCTGCGGGGTGGGCGTGATGGTTGGCCTGGGCGTCCCGAGGTACCTGAGGAGTGGGATCTCTGCCAGGGCCATCTGCAGCCAGGCCTCCTCCATGCAGGCGTTGCAGCGGAAAATGTGCAGGATGATGGTAAAGCAGTCAAACACCTCCACGCCCGAGGCGGCTTCCAGTTCTTTCTAGAGAAGGAGAGAGTGAGCTGGGCCTGGCGACTCACACCTGCAACCCCAGCACTTTGGGAGGCCAAGGCAGGTGGATCACCTGAGGTCAGGACTTCGAGACCAGCCTGGCCAAAATACTGAAAACCTGTCTCTACTAAAAATACAAAAATTAGCTGGGTGTGTTGGTGGGCACCTGTCATCCCAACTACTCAGGAGGCTGAGGCAGCTGAATTGCTTGAACCTGGGAGGTAGAGGTTGCAGTGGGCCGAGATCATGGTGACACTGCCCTCCAGCTTGAGTGACAGAGTCAGATTCTGTCAAAAAAAAAAAGAAAAGAAAAGAAAAGGAGAGGGCAAATGAGAAGCCAGAGGGGAAGGCCAGGCCCTAGTGGCCAGCCTCACAGGGAGGAGGACATTCCATCACGCCTTAAAGCCACTATCACCCCATCTGGCCCCTGCCTGGTGGGACGCGCTAGCATCCACTCGTTCACCGCGTGGAGCGTGGGAGCAAACAAAGCAAAGCCACATTCTGGGATATCTTGGTTGGGGCAGCCATCCTCTCCACATTCAAGAAGATGCATGTGATGTCCGGAGATTCTCAGATCCTCTCTAAAGGAAAGGGGGTCTCATCAGTGGCCATCCGTCCAGACCTGTGGACTGCGGGATGAGCCACGAGGCCCTTTGTGGGGTGCGCCGTGGAGGGCACGGTTCACAGACATCCCTGACCTGAGCACCAGACCCAGGATCCAGGAAATCAGCATTGGAGGGATGTCTCTAGGGGTGTGTGTTCCATGTACACAGACGTGTACACGGTGAACACATCCTGGCGGAGACACACACACAAGGTAAACACATCCCAACAAGGACACACACATCTCACACACACGCACGCATGGTAAATGCATCCCAGTGGAGACACACACATACACACACATGGGGAACACATCGCAGTTGGGACACACACACACAGTGAACACATCGTGACATGGACAGACACAAACACATGGTGAACACATCCCAGTGTGGAGACACACACACACACGGGGAACACATTCCAGTTGGGACACACACACATACATGGGGAACATATCCCAGTGGGGACACCCACACACCCCTCACACAGTGAACACATTGTGACATGGACAGAGACACATGGTGAACACATCCCAGTGGGGACACACACACAAGGTGAACACATCCCAGTTGGGACACACACACTCACACAGTGAACACATCCCCGTGGGGGAGACACCCCACACATACACACTGTGGACACATTGCAGTGGGGACGCGCACACACACACAGGGTGAACACATCCCTGTGGGGAGACACACACACGGAGGACACATTGCAGTGGGGGCACACACACATGGTGAACACCTCCCTGTGGGGAGACAGACACACACACACGGTGAACACATCCCTGTGGGGAGACACACACACACGGAGGACACATTGCAGTGAGGACACACACACATGGTGAACACCTCCCTGTGGGGACACACACACACACACGGTGAACACATCCCGACAGGGACAGACACATGTATACACACGCACGCGCACACACACACACACAGAGTGAAAACATCGTGACAGGGACAGACACAGAGTCCCGGTGGACACATCCCAGTGGGGACACACATACACGGTGAACACATGGTGGGCCAGACACACACAGAAACATGGTGAACACATCCCAGCCCCGATGAGATGCCTCTGAGTCAGGCACGGAAGCAGACTCCCACCTCGGCTAGTTAGTAAGTTAGTTAGCAGTAGTAGTAGCAGTTAGTAGGGTCTTACCCACTCTGCACTGTAAGCCGGATGGTCAAAAACTTGGAAGCACAAGGGCCCCCACACAGGACCCCACGCTAAGAGAGTGCATGGAGGAGGGACACAGGTCCAGCCTCCCATCCCTCCAGCTCCTATTTATGTGGGCTCCCGGCTCACCTGGACCACCCACTCATGGGCCCACTTCCCCTCTGGCCCAGCGAGACCCCTGTCCTTCCACGCGTCTGGGTTGAATGTTCTCGGGAGCAACAGATGGGAAAGGAGGTTTGGGGAGGGAGCAGGTGTGGACGGACTCACCTGTCAGGTGCTCAAAGTTCCCTCTGCCAAAGACAAGCTTCTTCTCTGGCGTTCTGGTGGACACGACCATCGTCTGCACCATGGACCAGCCGTCCAGAATGTGCACCAGTACTGTGGCCTTTGCTACCTGTCACTCAGCTCTGGGGACACAAGGGCCACCTTGAGGGACGCTTCCTTTTGGGGTAGATCCAGGGCCCCAACCACACCTGCCCGGCGTGTCCTTCTCCTGGCCTTGACCGTAGGGCCTCTAAGTAGGAATCTGGCCAGGGAAGGATGCTGGAGCCACCGTGGGACATGAGGACTCCCCAACCTGCCTTATATAGGATTTGGGGTCCAGGTGGACACAGCAGGGAACTAGGGAGCTAGGGGTGCTCAGGGATAACTCAGGAACCACAGGCAGGGTTAGGGGGAGGAAATGCAGGAGGTCTGGGTGCCGTTCTGAGCAGTTTGGGGCTTCCACTGTCCCAAGAGTTGCCCATTTTGGAAAACACCCTTGAAGGAGAACCGCTCTTCGGCTACAGGGCCTTCCAAGGGAGATGTCAACAATCTTGAGATTCTGGCACCTGCAGTGACTTAGGGATTTGGATTTCCTCCTGGAGAGTGGGGCAGGGGACTGGACACAGATGGTCTGCTAGACACCCTCCCTTCCCTGACCCCAAAAACACTGTGCCTACCTTGAACCCAGGGCAAGAAAAACGGGGTCTCATCGCCAAGACACGGCCCGGCCTGGCCTGGCCCACCCCACCCCACCCCACCTAACCCCAGGGGCTTCTCCCCATAAGCTCCGCCCCAGCCCTTTTCACCCCATAGGCTCCTCTCCCCAAAGCCCTGCCCATGCACCTCCACCTACGAAATCCTCCCCTCAGAGCCCCGCCCCTTCAGAGCCATGCTCTTGCATCTCCACCCATCAGATCCTCTCCTCAGAGCATCGCCCCTTGAAGCCTCGCCCACTACAACACTTGTGATCTTCCCCTCAGAGCCCCCGCCCCTGTGTCTCCACCTGAGTGTCTTCCATCAGAGCCCCGCCCCTGAATCTCCACCTATGAGATTGTCCCCTCAGCGCCCAGCCCCTGAGTCTCCACCAATGAGACCCTCCCTGCAGGGGCCCTCCCGCAGAGTGCCAGCTCCTGTTTCTCCCCTGCAACCCCCCGCTGTGTACACCTCACTTCATGTGCAGCTTCCCAGGGCCCCACTTGACATCGGGGTGGACCAGACACACGCGCTGGGTCCCCGCCGGCAGCAGAGGCTCCCTCTGCAGCAGATCCTCCTCTGCGTCCTCATCCGCTTCTTCCGGCTCCTCCTCGTCCTCTCCCGGGCAGCTTCGGCCTCCGTCCGCCCACAGGCCGCACCCTCGGCCCCATGGCCCCTCCAGATTCCCGGGGACCCCACGGCCGAAAGCAGCGAGACCATGGATCAGAGCTCTATGCAGAGGGGAGGTGGGTGCCCTGCCCGGGTCTCACAGGCTGCATCCTGCTGTCAGGCTGTCCTCTCATCTGTACTCCAGGTCTGCTTTCAGGCTCACTCGAGAGTGTTTGTGGAAGTCAGTTACTGAGGTTGTAGGACTGAGGTCCCCCAGGACACCTCCAAAGACAATTAGCAACCAGGGTCCCTCCTTCCCTCCATGCCGGCTGGGAAGGCTCCCTCTTTGCACCACGGAGGAATCTTAAGTAACATTTTATAGTCATGGGAGTGACTCCCACACCATTTGCCACAGAACAGAACCTATCCCTCATCCACACTCGAGGGAAAGGATTATACCGCAGAGTTAGGAGGGGAACTTGGAGGCCACCCTGAAACTCTGCCAACCACACTTCTCTTCTGCACTACCAGGACCTCCAGAGTGACCTGGCTTGGAGGCTGGTCTTGCACTGTTTGCTCTGCTGTTTGCACCCTGAGAATCCTCACCATGGAGGGCCAGGTACAGCTGGCCTACAGAGGGTAGACCCAGGCCGCACTCCTTCCCACAGAGTGTGAGGGACCCAGGCCACCCTCCTTCCCACAGAGGGTGAGGGACCCAGGCTGCCCTCCTTCCCACAGAGGGTAAGGAACCAGGCTGCCCTCCTTCCCGCAGAAGGTAAAGGACCCAGGCCACCCTCCTTCCTGCAGAGGGTGAGGGACCCAAGTCGCCCTCCTTCCCCTAGGACACACGCTACACATGGCCAGCCCTGGATCATGTGACAGCCATTGGCTAGCATCCTTTAAATGCGGGAGGTAGGGGTGGTTTCTGTAATTGTAAATGAAGATCTCAACCAAAGGTCATGCAATCGCTCCAACCATCTTCTACAACCAAATCCCCACCAGCAGCATTAGTGCTGTGGCCATAAACTTCTCTGACAAGGGCCTGAGACCTGATTCCCTCCCCTTCAGAGACACAATTTGTCGTGACTGCACAGAACAACCCTTTCTCCTGTTCGTGCATGTGACCAAGTGAGGGAAGAGGAGGTTGTTCCTGCAGCCACAGTGAACAGTGTAGAGACTTCTTACAAAGCTAGGCACGGTCTCACCTAGTATCCAGCAATCATGCCATGGCTATTTACCCAACTGATGTGAAAATATATGTCCATACAAAAAAACTGCATGCAGATGTTGTGAGCAGCTTTATTTACACTCACCCAAAACTGGAAGCGACGAAGATGCCCTTTAGTAGGTGAGTGGCTAAAGAAACGAACACTTCATGTGATGGAATATGATTCAGCAATAAACAGAATAGTTATCAAGCTGCACAAAGACATGGATACATCCTACATGCATAGCACTAAGTGAAAGAAGTCCCTCAAAAGAAACTGGAGAAGAGTTGCTTCCGGCAGGAGTGTGGCTTAACAAATAGGAAGCCCCTATTTGTATATTCTGGAATCGCACAGTTAAGTGAGTGGACGCTGATGGTGGGAGCCTTTTTCTCAGTGCTAGAGAGGAAGTTCACAGATAAGCAAGAGGAGGAGGCTGGAAGGATCCATGTGGGCATGGGTTAGTGGAGGAGACATTGGTAGGAACTCAGGTCTAGTTTAATGCAAATGTACATGGATACACATAGAGATGTTTACATGTATCCATACGCGACTTCTTTGATGCACAGCCATTTCCTTGCTCTGTCGGCTGAGAGGGCCTAGAAGCAATGACACCCCAGTAGCCGTGAGCACACCTAGCACCCTGATCTTGGTTTCTGCCATTCTTCAACTCTAAAGGAGCCAGAGCTCCTGGGAGAAATGGCTGCACCTTGGGCTGGGGCAGGAAATAGGCTAGATGAGGCTGGAGCATCTCCTTGTGCTGGAAAGTAAGGACGTGCCCCACAAATCCCGATGACAGGCTGTGTCCCAGGGGCACAGAAGCCAACTGAAAGCTCCCTGTGGCCAGAGTGGAACCATTTCAGCAAACTGTAATAAATAATGTAGTAGTGGATTATAACCCAAAGTATAAAATAAATATGCATGAGTCCACACCGATGTAAATAAACTGTTGAATAAATGAAGAACAATAGGCAAGGCTCCCATGTCCCTAAATTCTAAATAATTTACATAGATATGCTACCTCAAGGAAATGGAGCATAACCCCCCACCCCTCAAGTGCTGGCTGCACATGTGATTTCCTTCCAAGGAATATAACATGGGAACGGGGTGGGGCAGCTTATAGGCAGAAACAAGACGCAAACGCAACCTCATCCTGAGGACCAAATCCAACGTCAGCCATCAATCATGTGGATAGCTCGCCCTTGCCACTGTCCCAGTGTTCGTGGCCCCCCCCAATTCACATATGCAGCCCTAACCCCCATGGTGCTGATTTAGGAGGTGAGGACTTTGGAAGGCTGGAAGGTGATTCAGTCATGAGGGTGTAGCTCTTCTTAGTGGTATGAGGATGAGTGGCCTTGTAAAGGAGACCCCAGCAGGCCCCTCACCCCTCCACCCTGTGAGGACACAGCTGGACGGCACCAGCTGAGACAGCGTGTCCTCGGTCTTGACCTTCCAGCCTCCAAAACTCTGAGGAATAACTGGTTTATGAGCCTCCCAGTCTGTGGTATTTTGTCCCAGCAGCCCGAGGTAAGACTTGCTTGCCTGTGGTATGATGTGAGCGGAGGGCATTTGCCTCTGTGATCTCCTCCCCAAACCCACAACCCCAAACACGTTCCAATCCGGGGAGACTCTACAAAATACCCGATCAGTACCCCTCAAACTGTCAAGGTTCTCAAAACCGAGGAAAGTCTGAGAAACTGCCAGAGCCATGGGGGCCTGGAAACACATGGCAGCTGAATGTTATGTGGCATCCAGGTGGGATTCTGGAACACAAAAGGACATTAGGGCAAAAACAAGGGAAATGTTAATAAAGCAGAGACTTCAGTTCATACGAGGGTATCCGTATCAGTCCACTAACTGCGACAGATACTCAATGCTAATGGCAGATGTAGGTAATAGGATAGCCTAGTGTAGGGTGTGTGGGAACTCAGCAACCTTCTACCAGCTTCTCTGCATGTCTGATGGTATTCTAAGCATGAAGGTTTAGTGCGTGTGTGCGCGCACACACACACACGTGTATACATACCACCCCAAGACATAGACAGAGTTGCGCTCTGTACCAGGCTGGCATTTCCCTCAGTTGGTAATGACCCAGCTCCCCACCACCCCCAGGGAAATTCCAGGAGCAGCAAGCAGGTAGGACTAAAGTGACTCACACACCTTCCCATGGCCCAGCAATCTCACCCACAGGTCACACCTGAGAGACGAGAGGCCTGGAGGAGACCGCAGTATGAACTCATGTCCAGTTTAATGCAGTTTAATGCAGGTCCACAAAAAACACACAGGCAGGGACGATCCGAGGAGCTTTATTCTGCCTCCCTCCCTCACTCCCCGCCAGCACCCTTGGGCCCAGGAGTATTGCACCACAAGATGTCTACTAGCTCGTGTAAGGCAGGCCCAGAGATGAGCCCACCCCCTAAAGAGCAGGCCCTGCATGTGCCAGCCATGGTCTGCCAGGCAGCTCGGTGTTAGCTGTATGAGAGGGGCAGTGCACAGGAACCTTCGGCCTGCCCCTGCTTGGCCTAGCTCCCCAGGGAAGCAGGCACAGAGCATCTGGCCACAACACCTCACTGGCCAGGACACTGCCACCAATCCCTGCATGTCCCTTTCTCATGAGAAACGCTGACTCCAAGGCAGCCGTGGCCTGTGAGGACAGACGGGGGCAGAGGTAGGAAGGAGGCCCCACCTGTATCAGTAAGGCAGTCTTTCTTTTGTCACTTTAAGAAAAATTCAAAGGAATATGGCTAACTGCTAACACCTGTGTGTTGGGATAGTGTTTTTCTATGTGCCTATTTATATTTTGTACTTTCTGCATGTTGAAAATGTTTCACTTTTAAAAAGATTTTAAAACAATGGTGATTGCTAAAGTAAAAAAGGAAAAATAATTATTTTGTTACCTCACCTATTCTCCAGAAAAGGTAACGTGTTCATACTCAATACTTATTTCTAAGCATTCATTTGCAATTTAATTACTGAATTTTGCATTCAACTTGCATTTATTTTTTTAAAGATGGGGTTTCACCATGATGGCCAGGCTGGTCTTGAACTCCTGACTTCAGGTGATCCACCCACCTCAGCCACTCAAAGTGCTGGGATTACAGGCGTGAGCCACCGCGCCCAGCAGCGTTTTTGTTTTTAATCATTAAACGTGAAATTATATAACGTCAGCTTGCCTTTTCAAAGTGTGCACTGCAGTGGTATTTACGGCAGTCACAGGTTGGGAAAATAGTTTTTTATTTTTTGAGACCAAGTCTGGCTCTGTAGATTTTGGAAGCATGAAAGAAAAAGAAGTTTCCAAATCCCCAAATCATGAAGCTAGAAATAAAATTCAAGCTGGCAATTGATTAGGGCCAACCTGCCTCTTGTTCTGTTCACAGTCACCCTCTGCTCACTGAGATAGATGCATATTTGATTGCCTCCTTTGGAAAGGCTCATCAGAAACTCAAAAGTTTCTCCCTCCGGCTTCCAGTCTTCCTTCTGTTGTTCCAGCTGTCCTGCTTTTCCTGACCGAATCATGTTCACCTTGCATATTCATATCTCCTGTCTCCCTAGAACATATAAAACTGAGATGGGCCACGACCACCCTGGGCACCTGTGGTCAGGACCTTCTGAGGCTGGGTCACGGGTGTGTGTCCTGACTCAGTGAAATAAAACTTTCTAGATTAACTGAGACCTGTCTCATATTCTCGGGGCTCACAGGGGTCACGGCGGGGGTTTCTGGGTCTGAGGACGATGTCCGTAGGGTGAATTCTTAATTTTTTTTTTTTCAGACAGAGTCTTGTGCTGTTGACCAGGCTGGAGTGCAGTGACAAGATCTCGGCTCACTGCAACCTCTTGGCTAATTTTTGTATTTTTAGTAGAGACGGGGTTTCACTATGTTGGCCAGGCTGGTCTCGAACTCCTGACCTCAGGTGATCCGGCCTTCTCGGCCTCCCAAGGTGCTGGGATTACAGGTGCGGGCCACCGTGCCCGGCTGGGTGGATTCTTCAAACACACCCAGAAGCCACTGCATGCACTCCTGGTCTCGGCAGACTTGAATTCATGGAATCCGTGGTGAGCCCTCTGCTGTCCCTGTGACAGTCTGCCCTCCTCTAAATGTCCACCAGGTGCCCTCGAGTCCCTTTGAGAGCAGACCTCAGCCTCCACCAGCACAGAACATTTCATCTCCACCTCCCTGCGCCCCAGTAAAAGACGTAAACCACCAGGTGCAGTGGCTCACACCTGTCATCCCAGCAGTTTGGGAGGCTGAAGCAGGCAGATCATGAGGTCAGGAGTTCCAGACCAGCCTGGCCAGCATGGTGAAACCCCATCTCGAATAAAAATACAGACATTGCCCGTGCATGGTGTCAGGTGCCTGTCATCCCAGCTGAGGCAGGGGAATCGCTTGAACCTGGGAAGTGGAGGTGACAGTGAGCCGAGATCACATCACTGCACTCCCGCCTGGGCAACAAGAGAGACACTCCATCTCAAAAACAAAAAAGGACGTGAAGCAACATGAACAGCTTCAGGTCAGGCCTTACTGCTGGGGTGGCCCCAGGCCCCGTGGAAGTTCTTGACAGAGAGATTCCAAAATAATTTACTGTTTGTGCCAGCCAAGGCCAAGACACCACCTACCCCACCACCCTCTCCCAGAACGTTTACAGAAAGGTGCTAAAGTCAAGTTCTCCCTCCAACCCTTTGAGACGTTTTTCAGCTGAGGCATGTCTGAAAGCCTCTCCTCTGAGATGGGCCTCCTGGGAGCACAGCATGCTTTGATGTCTTGGTCTCCCAGATGCCTGCCTCTTAACTCCTTCTTTGCCAAGTGTGCCAAGCGTCCTTCTTCGAAATTCCCACTCAGCCATGCAAGAATCCAGGGTGAGGTCAGGGCACACTAGATCCTCATCCCTCTTGCTGATTAAAATCTGTTCTTGGCCAGGCATGGTGGCCCATGCCTGTCAACCCAGCACTTTGGGAGGCCACGGTAGGCGGATCACCTGAGGTCAGGACTGCAAGACCAGACTGACCAATATCATGAAACCCTGTCTCTACTAAAAATACAAAAATTAGCTGGGTGCGGTGGCATGTGCCTGTGATTCCAGCTACTCGGTAGGCTGAGGCAGGAGAATTCCTTGAACCTGGGAGGTGGAGGCTGCCGTGAGCTGACATTGTGCCACTGCACTCCAGCCTGGGTGACAAGAGAGAATCTCCATCTCAGGAAGGCAAATCAAGTTGGGGGGAGAAGGGAAGGTAAGGGGGGAGGGAAGGGGGGAAGGGAGAAATGGAAGGGGGAAGGGAAGGGAGGGGAAGAAGCGAAGGAAAAGCAAAGGAAAGAAGGGAATGGGGAAGGGGGAAAGAAAGGGGAGCAGAGGGGAGGGGAGGGAAGGGGGAGGGGAGCGGAGGGAAGCAGGGAAGGAAAAAAGAGAACAGGGAAGGAAGGGTGGAAGGAAAGGTGAGTAGAGGGGAGGGAAGGGAAGGGGGGAGGGGACGGAAGGGAGGGGGAAGGGAATGGGAGGGGAAGGGGGAAGGAGGGAAGGGAGGGGAGGTGAGGGAAGGGGAGGAAAGAGGACAGGAGGGAACAGGGGAAGAGGAGGGAAGGGGAGAGGAGGGAAGGGGAGAAGAGGAGGGAAGGGAAGGAGAAGGGGAGGGAAAGGGGAAGGGGAAGAAAGGGGAGGGGAGGGAAGGGGGAAGGGAAGGGGGAATGGGAGGGGACGGGAGGGAAGAGAAGCCGGGAAGGGACGGAGGAGAGGGAAAGGGAGGGGATGGGAGGGGAGGGAAGGGAAGAGGGGAAGGGAAGTGAAAGGAAAAAAGAAGAAGGAAGAAGGGAGAAAGGAAAAAAGGGAGGGAGGGAAGGGACGCAGAAGCCAGGCACAGAAGCAGCGGCATTGGTGGCAGCTTGGCGTTTACCTTATTTGAACCTGGTTTCAACATTTGGCAGCCTTTGGCTGAAACTCAGCGGTCGGCAGAAGAGTAGGTTCTGGTCTGTTTACACTTTCTGTTACCTCACAGTTCACTGTGTACAGAGAAACCTTTAGGCCAAACTGAAAATATGTCAGGAGGCAATTTCAAGAACCGTAAATGTTTCTTGTTTTTTTCTTTTTGAGATGTGATCTTGCTCCGTCGCCCAGGCTGGAGTGCAGTGGTGCGATCTCACCTCACTGCAGCCTCGGCCTCCCGGGTTCAAGCGACTCTCCTGCCTCAGCCTCCCGAGAAGCAGGGATTACAGGCGCCCGCCACCACACCCAGATAATTTTTGTGTTTTCAGTAGAGATAGGGTTTCACCATGTTGGTCAGGCTGGTTTCGAACTCCTGACCTCATGTCATCTGCCTACCTCGGCCTCCCAAAGTGCTGGAATTACAGGTGTGAGCCACCATGCCTGGCCTTTTTTCTTTTTTTTTAATTGCATTTTAGGTTTTCGGGTACATGTGAAAAACATGCAAAATTGTTGCATAGGTGCATACGTGGCAGTGTGATTTGCTGCCTTCCTCCCCTTCACCTATATGTGGCACTTCTCCCCATCCTCTCTCTCTCCAACTCCCCACCCCCCGCTGTCCCCCCAATCCCCTCCAACAAACCCCAGTGTATAGTGCTCCCCTCTCTGTGTCCACGTGTTCCCTTTGTTCAACACCCGTCTATGAGTGAGAACATGTGATGTTTGATTTTGTGCTCTTGTGTCAGTTTGCTGAGAATGATGGTTTCCAGGTTCATCCATGTCCCTACACAGGATGCGAACTCACCGTTTTTGATGGCTGCATAATATTGCATGGTGTATATGTGCCACATTTTTCCTGTCCGGTCTATCATCGATGGGCATTTGGGTTGGTTCCAGGTCTTTGCTATTGTAAACTGTGCTGCAATGAACATTCGTTTGCATGTGTCCTTATAGTAGAACGATTTATAATCCTTTGAATACATACCCAGTAATGGGATTGCTGGGTCAAATGGAATTTCTATTTCTAGATCCTTGAGGAATCGCCACACTGTCTTCCACAATGGTTGAACTAATTTACATTCCCACCAACGGTGTAAAACTGTTCCTATTTCTCCACACCCTCTCCAGCATCTGTTGTCTCCAGATTTTTTAATGATTGCCATTCTAACTGGCGTGAGATGGTATCTCAATGTAGTTTTGATTTTCCTTTTTTTTTAACAGACAAGATGTCACTGTGTCACCCAGGCTGGAGTGCAGTTGTGTGATCATAACTCAACGTAGCCTTGACCTCCCAGGCTCAAGTGATCCTCCCCGCTCAGCCTCCCAAGTAGCTGGGAGTACAGGAGGAGGTGTGACATCGCTGTAGCTGGTACTACAGGTGCACGCCATTATGCCCAGCTAATTTCTATCTTTTCTGTAGAGACAGGGGCTGGGTACACTGCCCAGGCTGGTCTGGAACTCCAGGGCTGAAGCGATCTGCCTGCCTAGGCCTCCCGTAGTCCTAGTATTTCAATCTCTGCTTACTTGATCGGTGGAAAATGGTCATCTATTTTTAATGCTGAATAGTGGTGTCTCCTCACATGCATGTGTTTTGAGAATGCCATACAAAGCCAAGTGAGTTTCCTGCCGTGTGTCTGATCAGAGGTGATTTTGGTATTAGAAGGCCTGTGTTACGATTTTGAGCATGGGGATTTGGAGCATAAATGACTAGCAGGTGGACAAGTGCAGCTGGGACCTCGGTGAGGAGCCCTCATCCCTGACTCTGCCCTTCATCCCTGACTTCCTAACTCCAGCTCAGTGCTTTATTTTATTTTAGTTAGTTAGTTTTTGAGATGGAGTTTTGCTGTGTCTCCCAGGCTGGAGTGCAGTGGCACCATCTCGGCTCAGTGCAACCTCTGCCTCCTCGGTTCAAGTGATCGTCCTGCCTCAGCCTCCCCAGCAGCTGAGATTACAGGCGCCTGCCACCATGCCTGGCTAATTTTTTATGTATCTGGTACAGATGGAGTTTCACCCTGTTGGCTAGGCTGGTCTTGAACCCGTGATCTAAAGTGATTTGCCTACTTTGCCCTCCCAAAGTGCTGGGATTACAGGACTGAGCCACTGTGCCTGTCCTATTTAGTTATTTATGTTGAGACAGAGTCTCACTCTGTCACCCAGGCTGGAGTGCAGTGCCATCACCTCGGCTCACTGCAACCTCCGCCTCCTGGGCTCAAGCGATTCTCCTGCCACAGCCTCCCGAGTAGCTGGGATTACAGGCACCCGCCAACACACTCAGCTGATTTTTTATGTTTTTAGTAGGGACGTGGTTTCACCATGTTGGTCAGGCTGGTCTTGAACCCCTGACCTTGTGATCCCAAAGTGCTGGCATTACAGGCGTGAGGCACCATGCCCAGCTTCATTTATTTATTTTTGAGACGGAGTCTCTCTGTCACCCATGCTGGAGTGCAGTGGCACGATCTCACCTCACTGCAGCCTCTGCCTCCTGAGTTGAAGCAATTCTCCTGCCTCAGCCTCCTGAGTAGCTGGGATTACAGGCACCAGTCACCAACCCTGGCCTACATTTTGTACATTTTTAGTAGAGACAAGGTTTTACCTTGTTCGCCATACTGCTCTTGAACTCCTGATTTCAAGGAATCCGCCTGCCTCGGCCTCTCAAAGTTGTCTCTTTTCTCTAGTAAAGGGGTAAGACCCACCTTCGGAGACACCAGTCCGTATCCTTTTTGCTTCTAAGGAAGGAGAGGGGGAATGGAATTGGTGATGGTTTAAAAGAAGCCAGCTCAGGCCGGGCACAGTAGCTGACACCTGTAATCCCAGCACTTTGGGAGGCTGAGGCAGGCAGATCACATGAGGTCAGGAGTTTGAGACCAGCCTGGCCAACATAGTGAAACCCCATCTCTACTAAAAATACAAAAACTTAGGAGTGGTGGCGGGTGTTGTGATCCCAGATACTTGGGAACCTGAGGCAGGAGAATCTCTTGAGCTTGGGAGGCAAAGTTTGCAGTGAGTCGTGATCACACCACTCCCCTCCAGCCTGGGCGACAGAGCAAGACTCCATATCAAAATAAATAAATAAATAAATAAAATAAACATGTATCTCCACCTGGTGTCCCTCCTTGCCATTGGAGGGGGTGCTCCCCGTCCTCAGTATTTGAAACCCAATCACGTGGTGATGGACTGTTCCAGTGGAGAAGAGGTCTTTGCATCACAGGTAGCGCTCCGACCAAGAGCTTCCGTACCGGGCATCGGGAGGGGTTGGCAAACGCACCTTGCAGCACACAAGGGCACTGTCAACAGGGAAGTCCGAGCATTTCCAGGGCCCCACACCCAGCCCACTTAACTCAAGCACCTTTCAAAGCCCTCGGCTCACACAAGAGAGGCAGCTCCAAGGCATGGACGAGACATCCCTCAGCCGGCTGGAGGTCCCTGCCCACTGTCCGGCCCACACGCGGCGGCAAAGGACACAGAGGAGGAGGAGGGGCTGGGTGCCATGACCACAGGTTCACAGCACATGAGGACAAAGACAGAGGACAGGCCCCGTGTCCAGGGTTCCAAGTCACACCAGGACATAGAGGGAAGAAAGCTGGGCCCTGTGTCCATATGTCCACATCACACCAGGACACAGAGGGAGGACAGGCCCCGTGTCCAACGGTCCACATCACAAGAGGACATAGAGCGACGAAGGCTGGGCATTGTGTCCACACGTCCACATCACACCAGGACACAGCGAGAAGACAGGCCCTGGTTCCTGGTGTCCATGTCACACGAAGACACGGAGGAAGGACAGGCACCGTGTCCAGGGGTCCACATCACACCAGGACACAGAGGGAGGACAGGCCCCGTATCTAGGAGTCCACATGACACCAGGACATAGAGGGATACAGGCTGTGTGTCCAGGGGTCCACATCACACCAGGACAAATAGGGAGGATAGGACCCATGTCCAGGTGTCCTCATCACACCAGGACATAGAGGGAGGAAGGCTGGGTCCTGTGTCCATTCGTCCACATCATACCAGGACACAGTCAGAAGACAGGCCCCGTGTCCAGGGGTTCCCATTATACCAGGACACAGGGGGAGAAAACGCCCTGTGTCCAGGGGTCCACATCACACCAGGACACAGAGGGAGGACAGGCCCCGTGTCTAGGGGTTCACGTCACAATAGGACACAGAGAGACTACAGGCCCCATGTCCAGGGGTCAACGTCACACCAGGACAGAGAGGGAGGAAGGGTGGTCACTGTGTCCATATGTCCACATCACACCAGGACACAGAGGGAGGACAGGCCCCATGTCCAGGGGTCCACGTCACATCAGGACTTAGAGGGAGGACAGGCCCCGTGTCCAGGGTTCCATATCACAGCAGGAGACAGAGGGAGGACAGGCCCCGTGTCCAGGGTTACACACCACACCAGGACACAGATAGACGAAAGGCCCCTTGTACAGGCGTCCACGTGACATCAGAAGACAGAGGGAGAACAAGTACCGTGTTCAGGGGTCCACATCACATCAGGACACAGAGGAAGGAGAGGCCCCATGTCCAGAGGTCCTTCTCATGCCATGACATAGAGGGAGGAATGCTGGGCCCTGTGTCTACACGTTCACATCACACCAGGACACAGGAGGAGGACAGGAACCATGTGCAGGCATCCAAGTCACACCAGGATATAGAGCAAGGACAGGCCCTGTGTCCAGGGGTGATTGTTACATCAGGAGACAGAGGAAGGACACTCCCCATGTCCAGAGGTCCACATCGCACCAGGACAGAGAGGAAGGACATGCCGATGTCCAGGGGTCCACATCACATGAGGACACAGAGGGAGGACTGGACCCCTGTCCAGGGTTCCACATCACACCAGGACACAGACGGAGGACAGGCCAGGTGTCCAGGATGCCACGTCACACCAGGACATAGAGGAAGGAAGGCTGGGCCCTGTGTCCACACGTCCACATCACACGAGGATACAGAGGGAGTACAGGCCCCATGTCCATGGTCCACATCACAAAAGGACACAGAGGGAGGAGAGACCCCATGTTCAGGGGTCCACATCACACCAGGAAACAGTGGGAGGATGGCTGGGTCGTGTGTAAACACTGCCACATCACACCAGGACACAAAGGGAGGACAGGCCCCGCGTCTAAGAGTCCATGTCACACCATGACACAGAGGGGAGGACAGACTCCATGTCGAGGGGTTAACGTCACATCAGGATAGAGATGGACGAAGGCGGGGCCCTGTGTCCACACATCCAAATCAGACCAGGACACAGAGGGAGGACAGGCCCCATGGTCAGGGGTCCACGTCACACCCGGACAGAGAGGGAGGACAGGCACCGTGTCCAGGGTTCCACATCACACCAGGACACAGAGGAGGACAGGCCCCATGTCCAGAGGTCCACGTCACACCAGGATAAAAAGAGAGGACAGGCCCCATGTCCAGGGGTCCACATTACACGAGGACACAGAAGGACAGGCCCCATGTGGAGGGGTCCAGGTCACAACAGGACATAGAAGGAGGAAGGCTGGGCCCTGTGTCCACATGTCCACATCATACTAGGACACAGAGGGAGGACAGGCCCCATGTCCAGAGGTCCTCGTCACACCATGACATAGAGGGATGAAGGCTGGGCCCTTTGTCCACACATCCACATCACACCAGGACACAGAGGGAGGACAGGCCCTATGTCCAGGCATCCACGTCACACCACGACATAGAGGGAGGACAGGCCCAGTGTCCAGGGGCACACATCACACCCGGACAAAGAGGGAGAACAGGCCCAGTGTCAAGGGGTCCAGATCACAACAGGACACATATGTAGGACAGGACACGTGTCCAGGGGTCCACATCACACCAGGACACAGAGGGAGGACAGGCCCCTTGTCCAGAGTTGCCCGTCACACCAGGCCATAGAGGAAAGATGGCTGGGCCCTGTGTCCACAAGTCCACATCAGATCAGGACTCAGAGGGAGGACAGGCCCCATGTCCATGGGTCCACGTCACACCAGGACATAGAGGGAGGACAGGCCCCGTGTCCAGGGGTCCACATCACACCCGGACACAGAGGGAGAACAGGCCCCATGTCCAGGGGTCCACGTCACACCAGAACTTAGAGGGAGGACAGGCCCCGTGTTCAGGGGTCCATGTGACACCAGGACAGAGAGGGAGGACAGGCCGCATGTCCATAGGTCCACATCACACCAGGACACAGGGGCAGGACAAGCCCCAAGTCCAGGGCTCCACATCACAACAGGACATAGAGGGAGGAAAAGCGCCATGTCCAGGGGTCCACATCACACCAGGACACAGAGGAAGGCCAGGCTTCATGTCCAGGTGTCCACGTCACACCAGGACATACAGGGAGGACACGCGCAAATTCCAGGGGTCCACATCACACCAGGACATGGAGGGAGGACAGGCCCCATGTCAACGGGTCGACGTCACACCAGGATATAGAAGGAGGAAGGCAGGGCCCTGTGTCCACATATCCACATCACACGAGGACACAGAGAGAGGATGTGCCCGATGTCCAGGGGTCCACGTCACACTGGGACATAGAGAGAGGAAGGCTGGGGCCTGTTTCCACACATCCACATCACACCAGGACACAGAGGGAGGACAGGCCCCATGTCCAGGGGTGCACGTGACACCAGGATATAGAGGCAGGAAGGCTGGGCCCTGTGTGACTCGTCCAAATCACACCAGGACACAGTCAGAAGACAGGTCCCGTGTCCAGGGGTTCCCATCACACCAGGACACAGTCAGAAGACAGGTCCCGTGTCCAGGGTTTCCCATCACACCAGGACACAGAGGGAGGACAGGCCCCGTGTCCAGGGGTTCACGTCACACCAGGACACAGATGGAGGATAGGACCCATGTCCAGGAATCCACATCACACCAGGACAGAGGGAGGAAGGCTGGGCCCCATGTCCATATGTCCACATCACACCAAGACACAGAGGCCAGACAGGCCCCATGTCCAGGTGTCCATGTCACACCAGGACATAGAGGGTGGACTGGCCCCATGTCAAGGGGTCCACATCACCCCATGACACAGAGGGAGGACAGGCCCCCTGTCCAGGGGTCCACGTCACAGCAGCCCACAGAAGTATGACACGCCCCGTGTCCAGGGGTCCACATCACACCATGACACAGAGGGATGACAGGCCCCATGTACAGGGGTCGACGTGACACAAGGACACAGAGGGAGGACAGGAACCATGTCCATGTCACACCAGGACACTGGTTCCACAGGAACCAGGGGTCCACATCACACCAGGACACAGACGGAGGACAGGCCCCATATCTGGGGGTCCACGTCACACCAGGAAATAAGAGGGAGGAAGGCACGGCCCTGTGCCCACACGTCCACATCAGACCAGGACAAAGAGAGAGGAGAGGTCCCATGTCCAGGGTTCCACGTCACATCAGGACTCAGAGGGAGGACAGGCCCCGTGTCTAGGGGTCCTCATCACACCAGGACACAGAGGGAGGGCAGGCCCCAAGTCCAGGGGTCCTCGTCACACCATGACATAGAGGGAGGAAGGCTGCGCCCTGTGTCCACACGTCTATATCACACCAGGACACAGAGGGAGGACAGGCACCGTGTCTAGGGGTCCACATCACACCAGGACACAGAGGGAGAAAAGGCCCCGTTTCCAGGGGTCCACATCACACCAGGACACAGAGGTAGGACACGCCCCGTGTCCAGGTGTCCACATCATACCAGGACACAGAGGGAGGACAGGCCCCATGTCCAGGGGTCCACGCCACACTAGGACATAGAGGGAGGAAGGCTGGGCCCTGTGTCCACATGTCCACCTCACATCGGAAGACAGAGGTAGGACAGGCCCTGTGTCCAGGTGTGAATGTCACACCAGGAGACAGAGGAAGGACAGGCCCCATGTCCAGGGGTCCACATCACACCAGGACACAGACGGAGGACGGGCCTCCGTCCACATCACACCAGGACATAGACGGAGGAAGGGTGGGCCCTCTGTTCACATGTCCACATCACACCAGGACACAGAGAGAAGGAGAGGCCCCACGTCCAGGGGTGCACGTCACACTAGGACACAGAGGGAGGACAAGCCCTGTGTTCAAGGGTGCACATAACCCCAGGACACAGAGGGAGGAAGGCTGGGCCATGTACCCACACGTCGATATCACAAAAGGACAGAGAGGGAGGACAGGCCATGTATCCAGGGGTCCATTTCACACCAGGACACAGAGGAAATACAGGCCCCATGTCCCGGGGTGGTCCAGGTCACACCAGGACATGGAGGGAGGAAGGCTGTGGCCTGTGTCCACACGTCCACATCACACTAGGACACAGAGGTAGGACAGGCCCCATGTCCAGGGGTCCAAATCACACCAGGACATAGAGGGAGCACAGGCCCCATGTCGACGGGTGCACGTCACAGCAGGATATAGAAGGAGGAAGGCAGGGCCCTGTGTCCACATGTCCACATCACACCAGGGCACAGAGGGAGGACAGGCCCCAGGACCAAGGGTCCACGGGACACCAGGACTTAGAGGGAGGACAGGCCCCTTCTCCAGGATTCCACATCACACCAGGATACTGACGGAGGACAGCCCAGGTGTTCAGGAGTCCACGTCACAAGAGGACATAGAGGGAGAAAGGGTGGTCCCTGTGTCCACACGTCCACATCACATCAGGACACAGAGGGAGGACAGGCCCCATGTCCAGTGGTCCACGTCACACCAGGACAGAGAGGAAGGAAGGCTGGGCCCTGTGACCACACGTCCACATCAGACCAGGACACAGAGGGAGGACAGGCCCCATGTCCACGGGTCCATGTCACACCAGGACATAGAGGGAGGACAGGCCCCGTGTCCAGGGGTCCATATCACACCAGGACACAGAGGGAGGACAGGCCCCATGTCCAGGAGTCCACATCACACCAGAACTTATAGGGAGGACAGGCCCTGTGTCCAGGGGCCATATGACACCAGGACACAGAGGGAGGACAGGCCCCATGTCCAGGGGTCCACGTCAAACCAAGACATACAGGGAAGAAGGCTGGGCCCTGTGTCCACACGTCCACATCACATCAGGACACAGAGGCAGGACAGGCTCCAAGTCCAGGAGTCCAAATCACACCAGGACATAGAGGGAGGACAGGCCCCGTGTTCAGGGGTCCACATCACACCAGGACACAGAGGAAGGACATGTCCCATGTCCAGTGATCCATGTCACACCATGACATAGAGGGAGGACAGGCCCCGTGTCCAGGGGTCCACATCACACCAGGACACAGAGATAGGACTTGCCCCATGTCCAGGGGTCCGCGTCACACTGGGACACAGAGGGAGGAAGGCTCGGCCCTGTGTCCACAAGTCCACATCACACCAGGACACAGAAGGACGACAGTCCCCATGTACAGGGGTCCACATGACATCAGGACACAGAGGGAGGATAGACCCCATGTCCAGGGGTCCAAATCACACCAGGACATAGAGGGAGGACAGGCCCCATGTTTACGGGTCCACGTCACACCAGGATATAGAAGAAGGAAGGCAGGGCCCTGTGTCCACATGTCCACATCACACCAGGACACAGAGGAAGGACAGGACCTGTGTCCAGGGTCCCAGATCACACCAGGACACAGTGGGAGGACAGGCCCCATGTCTAGGGGTCCACGTCACACCAGGACATAGAGGGAGGAAGGCTGGGCCCTGTGTCCACACGTCCACATCACAAAAGGACACAGAGGGAGCACAGGCCCCATGTCCACGGGTTCATGTCACACCAGGACATAGAGGGAGGAAGGCTGGGCCCTGTGTCCACACATCCACATCACACGGGGACACAGAGGGAGGACAGGCCCTGTGTCCAGGTGTGAATGTCACACCAGGACGCAGAAGAAGGACAGGCCCTGTTTCCAGGGGTACACGTCAAACCAGTACACAGAGGAAGTACAGGACCCGTGTCCAGGGGTCCACCTCACACCAGGACACAGAGGGAGGACAGGCCCCATGTCCAGGGGTCCACATCACACCAGGACATAGACAGGGGACAGGCCAGGTTTTCAGGGGTCCACATCACACCAGGACATAGAGGGAAGAAGGGTGGGCCCTCTGTCCACATGTCCACATCACACCAGGACACAGAGGAGAGGCCCCATGTGAAGGGGTCCACGCCACACCAGGATACAGAGGGAGGACTGGCCCTGTATCCAGGAGTCCACGTCACATCAGCACACAGAGGGAGGACAAGCCCCATGTTGAGGGGTCCACGTCACACCAGCAAATAGTGGGAGAACGGCTGCGCCGTGTCCAGACGTCCACATCACAGGAACACACACAGTGAGGACAGGCCCAATGTCCAGGGGTCCACGTCACACCAGGACATAGAGGGAAGACAGGCCCTGTGTCGAGGGGTCCACATCACACCAGGACACAGAGGGAGGACAGGCCCCATGTCCATGGGTTCACGTCACACCAGGACACAGAGGGAGAACAGGCCCCGTGTTCAGGGGTCCACATCACACCAGGACACAGACGGAGGACAGGCCAGGTGTTCAGGAGTCCACATCACAGCAGGACATAGAGGGAGAAAGGGTGGTCCCTATGTCCACATGTCCACATGACACCAGGACACAGAGGGAGGAGAGACCCCATGTCCAGGGGTCTACCTCTCACCAGGATATAGAGGGAGGACAGGCCTTGTATCCAGGCGCGTCCACGTCATACCAGGACACGGATGGAGGACAAGCCCCATGTCGAGAGGTCCACCTCACATCAGGATATAGAAAGGGAAGGCTGGGCCCTGTTTCCACATGTCCACATCATACCAGGACACACAGGGAGGACAGGCCCCATGTCCAGGGATCCACGTCACACGAGGACACAGAGGGAGGACACGACCCATGTCCACGGGTTCACGTCACACCAGGACATAGAGGGAGGAAAGCTGGGGACTGTGTCCACACGTCCACATCACACCAGGACACAGAGGGAGGACAGGCCCCGTGTCCAGGCGTGCACGTCAAACCAGGACATAGAAGGAGGACAGACCAGGTGTCCAGGGGTCTACATCACACCAGGACACAGAGGGAGAACAGGCCCCGTGTCCAGGGTTCCACATCACACCAGGACACCGAGGTAGGACAGGCCCCATATCCAGGGGTCCACATCACACCAAGACACAGAGGGAGGGCAGGCCCCACGTCCAGGGTTTCATGACACACCAGGATATAGAGGGAGGAACTTTGGTCCCTGTGTCCAGGGGCAAATGTCACACCAGGACTCAGAGGAAGGACAGGACCTGTGTCCAGGGTTCCACATCACACCAGGACACAGTGGGAGGACAGGCCCCATGTCCAGGGGTCCACGTCACACGAGGAAATAGACGGAGGAAGGCAGCACCCTGTGTCCACACGTCCACATCACAGCAAGACACAGTGAGGACAGGCCCCGTATCCAGGGGTCCATGTCACACCAGGACATACGAGGAGGACAGGCCCTGTGTCCAGGGGTTCACATCACACCAGGACACAGAGGGAGGACAGGCCCTGTGTCCAGGGGTGATTGTTACACCAGGAGACAGAGGAAGGAGAGGCCTCGTGTCCAGGGGTACACATCACACTAGTACACAGAGGCAGTACAGGCCCCGTGTCCAAGGATCCACCTCACACCAGGACACAGAGGGAGGACAGGCCCCATGTCCAGGGGTCCACATCACACCAGGACACAGAGGGAAGACAGACCAGGTGTTCACGGGTCCACATCACACCAGGGCATAGAGGGAGGAAGGGTGGGCCCTCTGTCCACATGTCCACATCACACCAGGACACAGAGGGATGAGAGGCCCCATGTCCTGGGGTCCACGTCACAGCAGGACACGGAGGGAGGACAGGCCCCATGTCCAGGGATCCACATCACACCAAGACACAGAGGGAGGGCAGGCCCTATGTCCACAGGTTCACGTCACACCAGGATATAGAGGGAGGAAGTCTGGCCCCTGTTTCCACACGTCCACACCACACCGGGACACAGAGGGAGGACAGGCCCTGTGTCCTGGTGTGAATCTCACACTAGGACACAGAGGAAGGACAGGACCTGTGTCCAGGGTCCCACATCACACCAGGACACAGTGGGAGGACAGGCCCTGGGTCCAGGTGTGAATCTCACAGCATGACACAGTGGGAGGACAGGCCTCACTTCAAGAGTTCCAGACCCATCTGACGAACGCGATGAAACCTCGTCTCTACTAAAAATGAAAAACAAAACAAAACAAAACAAAACAAAACAAAAAAACTGGCCCGGCATGGTATTTGGTGCCTGTGGTCCCAGCTACTCAGGAGGCTGAGGAAGGAGAGTCGTTTGCACCTGGGAGGCGGAGGGTGCAGTGAGCCCAGATCACACCACTGCACTCCAGCCTGGGTGACAGAGGAAGACTCGGTCTCAAAAAGTCAATTTGTGGCCGGGTGCAGTGGCTCACACCTGTAATCCCAGCACTTTAGGAGGCTGAGGCAGGTGGGTCACAAGGTCAGGAGGTCAAGACCAGCGCGGCCAAAATGATGAAAGCTCGTCTCTACTAAAAATACAAAAAACTAGTCAGGCCCAGTGGCAGGTGCCCGTAATCCCAGTTACTGTGGAGGCTGAGGCAGGAGAATCGCTTGAATCTGGGAGGCAGAGGTTGCGGTGAGCCGAGATTGCGCCACTGCACTCCAGCCTTGGTGACAGAGGGAAACACCATCTCAAAAATGTATATATATAATTAAATAAATAAATAAAAAATTTAAAAATTTAAAACCTTTTTACAAGGGGGTTGGGGGAACACATGTAGCCATGAACAGACCTGTAGGGAGGCCGGGGCACCCTCTCTGGGTGCCTTCAGGACGTGGTGACCGTGGCCTGCAGCCTGCAGAGCGGGAGCTGGTCAGCTCACGTCTCAGCCCTTCTGAGGCTGCTGTCTGGGCTCCCGGGTGCCTGCAACCCGGGTAAAATAACACAGACCCTGATGGGGGTGCTCATGGAGCCAGGAAGATGCTGCTCACAAATCCCTTTTGGCCACGCCGCGCCATTTTTCCTTTTTGTTTTTAATTTTATTTTAAGTTCTGGGATACATGTGCACATCTTGCAGGATTGTTACATAGGTACACACATGGCGTGGTATCTCCTAATGCTATCCCTCCCCAATCCCCCCACCCCCTGTTATCCCTCCACTAACCCCCTGTTTTGTTGTATTTTGAGATGGAGTCTCGCTCTGTCACCCAAGCTGGAGTGCAGTGGCACAACCTCAGCTCACTGCAACCTCTGCCTCCCGGGTTCAAGCGATTCTCCTGCCTCAGCCTCCCAAGTAGCTACGACTACAGGCACTCGCCACCACGCCAGACCAATTGTTGTATTTTTAGTAGAGGCAGAGTTTCATCACGTTGGCCAGGCTGGTCTCGAACTCCTGACTTCAGGTGATCCACCTGCCTCAGCCTCCCAAAGTGCTGGGATGACAGGCGTGACCCACTGCGCCCAGCCTAATTTTTTGTTGATTTTTCTTGAGACGGAGTCTCACTCTGTCGCCCAGGCTGGAGTGCAGCGGCACAATCTCAGCTCACTGCAACCTCTGCCTCCCAGGTTCAAGCAATTCTCCTGCCTCAGCCTCCCAAGTAGCTGGGATTACAGGTGCCCGCCACCAAGCCCGGCTAATTTTTGTATTTTTAGAGACAGGGTTTCACCGTATTGACCAGGCTGGTCTCGAACTCCTGACCTTGTGATCCGCCCGCCTCGGCCTCCCAAAGTGCTGGGATTACAGGTGTGAGCCCCCACGTCCGGCTCTGCTATGCAGATTTCTAAACCCATCACAGGAAGCAGTTCTCACGAGGAGCCACCCCCAGCTCCAGGTCGGCCTGCAGGAGAGCCGGGAGCTGCTGTTGTTCCAAACTCCACCTGCTGCAGGGATCACGGCAGCAGCCACACCCGGGGGTACCAGGTAAGCAAATGCAGGGTGAGGGTGAGGATCCCCCAGCCCTGGGAGAGACCTGTGGCCATCCTTCTCCCTCGTCACTCACCCCGCGGGGACACAGCATCTCCCCAAAGATGGTCTTGATGCAGGAGATCAGGTACTCGTGCAGGTCCTCACTCAGCCCCTCGAAGTTCCTGCAGGCCAGGATGACCACCTCACGAGGGTGCCGCTCCAGCCACTCTGAGATCTCCGGGAGCGTGTCCTGCGGGGAGGGAGGGGGCGGGGCAGAGTCCTTCATGAGTCCCACAGCTCGGGGAAGGCTGGGCTCTGTGGGTCACACCTGTCATTCCAGCGCTTTGGGAGGCCAAGGCGGGCGGATCCCCTGAGGTCAGGAGTTCAAGACCAGCCTGGCCAACATGGCGAAACCCCGTCTATGCTAAAAACGTACAAAAAAATTAGCTGGGTGTGGTGGTGGGCGCCTGTAATCCCAGCTACTTGGGAGGCTGAGTCAAGAGAATTGCTTGAACCTGGGAGGTGGAGGCTGCAGCCAGCCATGTCGGCCAGGCACGTTGGCTCATAGCATAGCTGTAATCCCGGCACTTCAGGAGGCCGAGGGGGGACAGATCACCTAAGGTCAGGAGTTCAAGACCATCCTGGCCAACACGGCAAAACCTCTGTCTCTACTAAAAATACAAAAATTAGCCGGGCATGGTGGTATGCACCTGTAATCCCAGCTACTCAGCAGGCCGAGGCAGGAGAATCGCTTGAACCCACGAGGCGGAGGTTGCAGTGAGCCGAGATCAAGCCACTGCACTCCAGCTTGGGCAAAAGAGCAAAACTCTGTCTCAAAAAAGGAGAAAAGATGAGGCCAGAACAGTGGCAGTCCCAGTGCTTTGCGAGGAGGCTGAGGCCGATCCCAGAGAATTGGCTTCAGTCCAAGAGTTTGAAAAGAGCCTGGGCAACATGGCTACAAAAAAGAAGAATTAAAGAATTAGGTGTGGTGGTTCACACCTCTAGTCCAAGCTAGAGGTAGTTGGTAAGCTTAGACAGGTGGATCCTCCTGCAGACAGGAGGCTGCAGTGAGCCAACTCAGCCCGGCTCAGTGGCTCATGCCTGTCATCCCAGCACTTTGGGAGGCCCAGGCAGGCGAATCGCTTGAGGTCAGGAGTTCGAGACCAGCCTGGCCAACATGGTGAAACCCCGTCTCTACTGAAAATACAAAAATTAGCCGGGCGTGGTGGCTGGTGCCTGTAATCCCAGCTACTTGGGAGGCTGACGCAGGAGAATCTCTTGAAGTGGGAGGCGGAGGCTGCAGTGAGCCGAGATGGCGCCATTGCACCCCAGCCTGGCAAAAGAGAAAGACTGTCTCAAAAAAACAAAAAGTCCAGGAACCCTACCAAGTTCTGGGGGGGAAGGAGGAGGTGGGCAGGGCAGGAAGGGGCCAGCGTAGGGGGCAGAGCAAGTGGAGAAAGGGGGAGCTGGTCTGGGTGCTAGTGGTCACACCTACAATCCCAGCACTGTGGGAGGCCAAGGCGGGAGGACTGTGGGAGGCCAGAGGTGGGAGGACTGCATGAGCCCAGGAGCTCAAGACCCGCCTGGGCAACATGAGAAGAGCCCATCTCTACAAAAACCTGGAAAACGAGCCCAGTGTGGTGGTGTGTGCCTGCAGTCCCAGCTACTCAGGAGGCTGAGGCAGGCAGGTTGCTTCAGCCCAGGAGGCTGAGGCTGCAGTGAGCTACCATTACACCACCCTATGCCAGCCTGGGTGACAGAGCAAGACCCTGTCTCAAAAAAAGCAAGCATGTGGATGTGTGCACATGTGTGCATGTACGTGTGTGTGCATGAATATGTGTGTGTCTGTGTGGGTGTCTTTGCACATTTTTTTTTTGAGATGGAGTCCCGCTCTGTCGCCAAGGCTCGAGTGCAATGGCGCCATCTCCACTCACTGCAACCTCCCCCCGCCAGGTTCAAACTATTCTCCTGCCTCAGCCTCCCAAGTAGCTGGGACTACAGGTGCGCGCCACACCACCCGGCTAATTTTTGTATTTTCAGTAGAGACGGGGTTTCGCCATGTTGGCCAGGCTGGTCTTCAACTCCCACCCTGGGGTGATCCACCTGCCTCAGCCTCCCACAGTGCTGGGATCACAGGTGTGAGCCTCAGCTCCTGGTCTCTCTGCCCGATTCTGTGTGCACATGTGTGTCTGTCTTCATGCGTGTGTCTCTGCACACACACCTGTCTATATGCACGTGTGTGTGTGTGCAGGCATGTCTGTGTTTCTGCACAAATGTCCACTTGTCTGTGCACACCTCGACCGGAAGCCACTTCACAGGCAGACTTGTGATGTCTGGAAACTCCAGGGAATGAGTCAGATACAGCAGGTGCAGAGTAAGTGAGGGGGATGGTGTGGGACAATGCCTTTGCACCGAGGCCTCTGGGTGCCTGCCATGGTGTCACAGGGAGCCACAGGCAGGCCTTAGGACAGTGACTTCTCACGTTCAGATTTTAGAAGCCCCTCTGGCATCCAGGAACAGAACACATTGAAAAAAGCCTGGACTGGGGTCAGGGAGATAACTGACTCCGTTGTGCAAAAGACCGAGAGGGCTGGACACGGACGCTCACGCCTGTCATCCTGGCACTTTGGGAGGCCGAGGCGGGCAGATCCCCTGAGCTTAGCAGTTTGAGACCAGCTGGGTCAAGCTGGAGAAACCCCATCTCTATTAAAAATACAAAAATTAGCTGGGCATGATGGCGGGCACCTGTAATCCCAGCTACTCGGGAGGCTGAGGCGGAAGAATCGCTTGAACCCGGGAGGCGGAGGTTGCAGTGAGCCGAGATGGTGCAATTGCTTTCCAGCCTGGGCAACAGAGCAAGACTCCGTCTCAAAAAAAAAAGTGCAGACAGCCTGACAAAGCCCGGGGGACGAGAGGTAGCCAAAGTAACTGGTGAAAAATGCAAGGAGAAACCCAAGCAAGCTCAGAAACGCACATTGGTGCAGAAGTCCCCGTAAGCCAGGTACAGTGGCTCACGCCTATAATCCTAGGACTTTGGGAGGCCAACGTGGATGGATCACGAGGTCAGGAGATCAAGACCATCCTGGCTAATACCGTAAAAACCCATCTCTACTAAAAATACAAAAAATTAGCCCGGCGTGGTGGTGCATGCTTATAATCCCAGCTACTCCAGAGGCTGAGGCAGGAGAATTGCTTGAAGAGGAAGGAAGACGTTGCAGTGAGCTGAGATTGCGCCACTGTACTGCAGCCTGGGCGACAGAGCAAGACTCTGTCTCAAAAAAGTAGAAGGAAAACAAAAAGAAATGAAGAAATTCACATCGGTCAAGAACCCCCCGAATGCCAGGTGTGGTGGCTCACGCCTGTAATCCCAGCATTTTGAGAGGCTGAGGCAGGCGGATCACCTGAGGTCAAGAGTTCGAGACCAGCCTGGCCAACCTGGTGAAACCCCATCTCTACTAAAAATATGAAAATTAGCCGGGTGTGGTGGTGGGTGCCTGTAATCCCGGGTACTTGGGAGGGTGAAGCAGGAGAATCGTTTGAACCTGGTGGGTGGAGGTTGAAGTGAGCCGAGATTGAGCCACTGCACTCCAGCCTGGGTGACAGAGCGACACTCCATCTCCAAAAGAAAAAAATGTAAGTGCTCCTAACAGATCAGCAGACGTCAGCAACTCCTGGTCTCTTGTCTGGCCCTGAAGCTGACATCGTCATCCCACTAAAGGTCAGGAACCTCCTGTCCCCATGGCAGTCTGGTTCCCCATGGGAGGCCGGCCACCTCCTGAGCGCTACCCGGGCATCCCCCCAGCCTGGTCGTACCTCCACCAGTGCCATGGTGTATACCATGTGAACAAACTGCAGGTTCTTCTCAGAGCCGTCCAGCATGAGGGCAATCTGCAAGTCTAAGTATCGCACGCCGGCATCCAGCTGCTCCGTGATGTCCAGCACCTGTGGGCAGAGGGGCTGTCACATGTTGCACAGGCTGGTTTCTTTTATTTTCTTCAGATGGAGTCTCGCTCTCTCATCCAGGCTGGATTGCAGTGGCATGATCTTGGCTCCCTGCAACCTCCACCCTCCAGGTTCAAGCGATTCTCCTGCCTCACCCTCCCGAGTAGCTGGGATTACAGGCACCTGCCACCACGCCTGGCTAATTTTTCTATTTTTAATAGAGATGGGGTTTCGCCGTGTTGGTCAGGCTGGTCTCGAACTTCTGACCTAGGTGATCCACCTGCCTCGGCCTCCCAAAGTACTGGGATTACAGACATGAACCTCCATGCGTGGCTAGGAGTGGCAAAATTATTAACATAAAAAGGTGAAAGAGGGGCTGGGTGCGATGGCTCAGGCCTGTAATCCCAGCACTTTGGGAGGCCGAGGTGGGTGGATCACGAGGTCAGAAGTTCAAGACCAGCCTGGCCAACATGAAGAAACCCCGTCTCTACAAAAATACAAAAAACAACCACGTGTGGTGGTGGATGCCTGTAATTCCAGATACTCGGGAGGCTGAGGCAGGAGAATCACTTGAACCCAGGAGGCGGAGGCTGTAGCGAGCAATGGCACTCCAGCCTACAGACAGAGAGAGACTCCGTCTCCAAAAGAAACAAAAAAGTTGAAACAGTGTCGTGCTATATCCTCTACACAAAATATTAATTTAAAAAGCCAAAACAGGCCGGGTACCATGACTCACGCCTGTAATCCCAGCACTTTGGGAGGCCGAGGTTGGAGGATCACCTGAGGTCAGGAGTTCGAGACCAGCCTGGGCAACATAGCAAAACTCCGTCTGTATAAAAAAAAAAATTTAAAAATTAAAGAAAGGTAGCCAGGCATGATGGCACATGCCCATAATCCCAGCTACTCAGGAGGCTGAGGCAGGAGGATCGTGTCAACTGGGAAGGTGGAGGCTGCAGTGAGCTCTGATCGCACCATGTACTCCAGCCTGGATGACAGAACAAGGCCATATTCCCAAGAAAATAAATGCAGGCTGGGTGCAGTGGCTCACATCTGTAATCCTGGCACTTTGGGAGGACGAGGCGGGTGGATCACATGAGGTCAGGAGTTCAAAATCAGCCTTGCCAACATGCTAAAACCCAATCTCTACTAAAAATACCAAAAGAATGCTAGGTGGGCATGGTGGTGGGCACCTGTAGTCCCAGCTACTCAGGAGGCTGACGTAGGAGAGAACCACTTGAACCTGGGAGGCGGAGGTTACAGTGAGCTGAGATCGTGCCATTGCACTCCCGCCTGGGGAACGGAGCAATATTCCATCTCAGAAGAAAAATAAATAAACAAATAAAAATGCAAGAAAGAAAAGAGGCCAGGTGCCATGGCTCATGTCTGTAATCCCAGGACCTTTGGGAGGCTGAGGTTGGTGGATCATGAGGTCAGGATTTCGAGACCAGCCTGGGCAAGATGGTGAAACTCTGTCTCTACTAAAAAATACAAAAATCAGCTGGGTGTGGTGGTGCACGCCTGCAATCCAGGCTACTTGGGAGGCTGAGGCACATAACTGCTTGAACCCAGGAGGCGGAGGTTGCAGTGAGCCGAGATCGAGCCACTACACTCCAGCCTGGGCCACAGAGCGAAATTCCATCTCGAAAACAACTTAACATAATACAACGTAGCAACATGATGACCCACTCTTCTTCCTTTGGGGAGGGGGCTCTGGGTGGGCAGAGGTTCTGTGTTTAATCCTGTCTCCCTGCAAATGTGCAGCCACACTCTGCCTCCGGAGCTCCTGGGGACTCACTCAGACCTTACCTGAGTGACGGAGCATTTCGGCATCACGGGCTGCAGACCCTACCTGGGTAATGACAATATCAGCAACACTCACACCCTACCTGGGAGAGGGACCATGTCAGCATCACTGACACCCTACCTGGAAGAGAGACCATGACAGCATGACTCACACCCTACCTGGGAGAGGGACCATGTCAGCATCACTCAGTCCCGACCTGGGACAGGGAGCATCACAGCATCACTAACACCCTACCTGGGACAGGGACCATGTCAGCATGACTCACACCCGACCTGGGAGAGGGACCATGTCAGCATCACTCAGTCCCGACCTGGGACAGGGAGCATCACAGCATCACTAACACCCTACCTGGGAGTGGGACCATGTCAGCACGACTCACACCCTACCTGGAAGAGGGACCACGTCAGCATCACTCACATCCTACGCATATCAGCGTCACTAACACCCTTCGTGGGAGAGTGAGCATCTCAGCATCACTCAGTCCACACTTGGGACAGAAACCATGTCAGCGTCACTCACACCCTACCTGGGAGAAGGACCATGTCAGTATCACTGACACCCTACCTGGGACAGGGAGCATCTCAGCACCACTGACACCCTACCTGGGGCAGGGAGCATCTCAGCATCACTCACACCCTACCTGTGAGAGGGAGCATCTCAGTATCACTGGCACCCTACCTGGGAGAGGAACCATGTCAGCATCACTCAGTCCCTACCTGGGACAGGGAACACCTCAGTATCAGTGACACCCTACATGGGAGAGGGACCATGTCAGCATCACTGACACCCTACCTGGGAGAGGGACCATGTCAGCATCACTGACACCCTATGTGGGGCAGGGAGCATCTAAGAATCACTGACACACTACCTGGGACAGGGAGAATCTCAGCATCACTGACACCCTACGTGGGACAGGGAGCATCTCAGCATCACTGACACCCTACCTGGGACAAGGAGCATCTCAATATCACTCACACCCTACCTGGGACAGGGACCATCTCAGCATTACTCACACCCTACCTGGGACAGGGACTGTGGCAGCATCACTCAGTCCCTTCTTGGGACAGGGAGTATCTCAATATCACTCACACCCTACCTGGGAGACGGACTATGTCAGCATCACAAAGTCCCGACCTGGGTCAGGGAGCATCTCAGCATCACTGACACCCTACCTGGGACAGGGAGCATCTCAGCATCACTGACACACTACCTGGGACAGGGAGAATCTCAGCATCACTGACACACTACCTGGGACAGGGAGAATCTCAGCATCACGGACACCCTACCTGGGACAAGGAGCATCTCAATATCACTCACACCCTACCTGGGACAGGGACCATCTCAGCATTACTCACACCCTACCTGGGAGAGGGACTGTGGCAGCATCACTCAGTCCTTTCCTGGGACAGGGAGGTATCTCAATATCACTCACACCCTACCTGGGAGAGGGACTATGTCAGCATCACTCACTCCCTACCTGGTTCAGGGAGCATCTCAGCATCACTGACATCCTACCTGGGACAGGGAGCATCTCAGCATCACTGACACACTACCTGGGACAGGGAGAATCTCAGCATCACTGACACACTACCTGGGACAGGGAGAATCTCAGCATCACGGACACCCTACCTGGGACAAGGAGCATCTCAATATCACTCACACCCTACCTGGGACAGGGACCATCTCAGCATTACTCACACCCTACCTGGGAGAGGGACTGTGGCAGCATCACTCAGTCCTTTCCTGGGACAGGGAGGTATCTCAATATCACTCACACCCTACCTGGGAGAGGGACTATGTCAGCATCACTCACTCCCTACCTGGTTCAGGGAGCATCTCAGCATCACTGACATCCTACCTGGGACAGGGAGCATCTCAGCATCACTGACACCCTACGTGGGACAGGGAGCATCTCAGCATCACTGACACCCTACCTGGGACATGGATCATATCAGCATCACTGACACCCTACCTGGGAGAGGGAGCATCTCAGCATCACTCACACCCTACCTGGGACAGGGACTGTGTCAGCATCACTCAGTCCCTACCTGGATCAGGGAGCATCTCAGCATCACTGACATCCTACCTGGGTCAGGGAGCATCTCAGCATCACTGACACCCTACCTGTGACAGGGAGCATCTAAGCATCACTGACACTCTACGTGGGGCAGGGATCATATCAGCATCACTTACACCCTACCTGGGAGAGGGAGCATCTCAGCATCACTCACATCCTACCTGGGAGAGGGACTGTGTCAGCATCACTCATACCCTATCTGGGAGAGGGGCCATGTCAGCATCACTCAGTCCCTACCTGGGACAGGGAGCACATCAGCATCATGGGGTGCAGAGCCTACCTGGGTGACGGACCATTTCAGCACCACGGTGCGCGTGATGCAGGGGAACGCCTTGTTGAGCAGCTGAAGCAGCCGGGACTCCTCCTGGGAAATGGGTGACTTCTTGTTGAGTCACTACGTCATGGTGTCGTAGCTCCCTGCGGGCAGAGCACACGCAGGCACGTCACCCATCGGCCCCATCCCCGCCACCCGCTGTGCATCCCTCAGCATCATGTTTACAGCGCAGGCACAGGCATGGCGGGGCTGGGTGGATGCTGTCCCCAGAAACTCACGTCTACTGGAACCTCAGGACAAGACCTGTATGGAAACAGGGTCTCCTGGGATGTCATTAAGTTCAAGTGAGGTCATGCTTGAGTAGGGCACGTCACAAATCCAGAGACAGACAGCCTGGGCGCGGTGGCTCACACCTGTAATCCCAGCACTCTGGGAGACCGAGGCAGGTGGATCACAAGGTCGAGAGATTGAGACCATCCTGACCAACATGGTGAAACCCCATCTCTATTAAAAGTACAAAAATTCGCTGGACGTGGTGGCGGGTGCCTGCAGTCCCAGCTACTCAGGGGGCTGAGGCAGGAGAATCACTTGAACCCAGGACGGGGTGGTCGCAGGGAGCTGAGATCGCACCATTGCACTGCAACCTGGGTGACAGAGCAAAACTCTGTCTCAAAAAAAAAAAAAAACAGGAGGAAACAGAGACACAGAGAAGACCTCATGAAGATGGACGCAGAGCTGGAGTGATGGGGCCACGAGCCCAGGACACCTGGAGCCCCCAGGAGCTGTGAGAGGAGGGGAGCAGCCTCCCACCAGAGCCTCAGGAGGGGGTGTGGTCCTGCCCACAACTTGATGTCAGACTCCTGTATCCAGAGGTGGGAGAGAGTAAATTTCGGTCGTTTGTGGCCTCATAATGTGTGGTCACTGGTTACGGTGGCCGCAGGAAACACAGACCTTTAGGGGGACCTTTGTGCAGTCTGACCAAGGGCTGGGCACCTCCATTTCCTGCCTGTGAAACATAGGTGTTATTTCTTAAATATATATATACATTTAAATACATATAAACGTATGTTAAATATATGTATATAAATATATTTGAATATATGTATACGTAACATAAATATATATGAATACATGTACATATAACATACAAATATATGTACGTGAATGTGGGAACATATATACATATAATATGTAAACGTGTATATAAATATGCATGCTATCGGCATATAACATGCAAATATACATATATAAACATATAAGATACATATATAATTATATGTAAATAACATATGTAAATATATATACATAAACACACCTATAAATATATACATATAAATACATACAAGTATATTCGCAGAGATAGAGTCTCACTATGTTGCCCAGGCTGGTCTCAAACTCCTGGGCTCAAGTGATCCTCCCGCCTCAGCCTCCCAAAGTGCGGGGATTAGAGGTGTGAGCCACCGCGCCGGGCCTGAATGTATTTTTAATTTCTGACCCTCAATGCCTATGGTTAAAGCCCCCAGCGTAAACATTGCACAGATGGACCACACCTTCAGCTGTAGGGAAAACGTGGAAACAGTCCAGGTGTCTGTTGACGGATGAGTAGATAAACAGTGTTGTCCCCTCGTGCTGTGGAACATTACTCAGCCATGAAAAAGGAACGAGGCTCTGACATAGGCTGCAACGTGGATGAACCCTGAGGATGTTAATAAGCCAGATATGAAAGACCACATATCCTAAGATTACATTAACATAAAATGTGGAGAACAGAGAAATCCACAGTGACACAATGTGGATTTGTGGTTGACTGAGACTGGGGTGGCAATGCGAGAATAAGGAATTATTATTTTGAGATGGAGTTTTGCTCTTGTTGACCAGGCTGGAGTGCAATGGGGCAATCTTGGCTCATCACAACCTCCGCCTCCCGGGTTGAAGTGATTCTCCTGCCTCAGTCTCCCGAGTAGCTGGGATTACAGGCATGGGCCACCACGCCTAGTTAATTTTGTGTTTTTAGTAGAGATGGGGTTTCTCCACGTTGATCAGGCTGGTCTCAAACTCCTGACCTCAGGTGATCCACCCGCCTCAGCCTCCCAAAGTGCTGGGATGACAGGCTGGGATCCACCATGCCTGGCTGCAGGTATGCCTTTATTAGCAGCGTGAGAACAGACCCACACAGTACACACGTGTATGTGTGTATATGCGTGGGCATGTGTGTATATGCATGTGTGGGCGTGTGCCTATGTGCACATGTGCATGTTTGTGCATACCTATGTGTGCCTGTGCATGCTATGTATAAATGTGTGTATGTGTACGTGTACCTGTTTATGTGTGCCTGTGTGTATACATGTGTGCATGTGTACCTGTGTGGATATACATGTGAGTACATACATGTGTATACATATGTGCTCATTCGATGCACATGTACATGTGTGTGCTTGTGTACTTATGAGCATGTGTGCATACTTGTGTGTGTGCATATGTACATGAGCACAGGCATGCATATGTGCGTGTACTTGCATGCATGTGTTCGGATACTCATGCCTATGTGCATATGTGTATGTGTATATATATGTGTGCATATGTGCACACCTATCTGTGTGTATATACATGTGTATACATGTGTGCTCATGTGTGCATTCTTCTATGCACATGAGCCTGTGTCTGTGTGTGTATACGTGTGCATGTACATATGTGCACATGTGCATGTGTGTGCATACCTGCGTGTGTGCGTGTATACATGTGAGTACCTGTGTGCACGTGTGTATGTGTGTGCACACCCATGCCTATGTGTGTATGTATACGCGCACGTGTGCACTGTGCATATATGTGTGTCCGCATCAGCGGGCTTTGTGGGATTTCCCTACACCCAGGATTGCTCCTACAGCTGGCACCTCCACTGGGGAACACAGGGGCAATAGCCCCTGCCCCTCCCACCCTCACCTGGGATGGAGAGGTGGTGGAGGGGCACATCCCAGAGCTGGGGACACAGTGCCGACATCCAGTCCTCATTCGCATTTCTGCAGCGCAGGCCTGAGAAGCTGCTGGAAGCACTCGCCTGACCGACCATCAGAGGTGAACCCTGGGAAGCAACCTGAGGAAGAAGAAGAGGAAAAGAGGTTTTCCGTGGTGAAATTTGTGCTGTTGGCAGGCACAGTGGCTCCTGTCTGTCATCCTAGCACTTTGGGAGGCCGAGGCGGGCGGATCACGAAGCTAGGAGTTCAAGACCAGCCTGGCCAACATGTTGAAACCCCATCTCTACTAAAAATGCAAAAATTAGCTAAGTTCCTGCAGAAAGGGTACTCCCACTAGCCATTGTGGCACGAAGAGTACAATGAACAAAGGAAAACATACACATCTCTCCCTGACACATTTGGGGTCGTCCTTACTGCTGTGTCTCATCTCCGTTGGCTGGAGCCAGACCTCACCATCTAAACTAAAACCCGACTGGCTGATAACTTAAGACTTTTCTAAACAGGTGAAAGCCATGCAGAGCAGGGACATGCCTGTGAGCACGTCCAGCACAGATATCTCCGTTAAAATACAAGGACATAGAATGTACTACGTGCCTGTGAGCACGGCATGTCTAACAGCTACTTAGGATAGGGCTTCTAGTAAAAAGGCAAGAAGGCTTTTGAAGGAAGTGTTTAAAACGGTTATTCCTAACATTTATGAATCTTTCCTAAACAAGAAACAAAACTTTGAGGAGGAATTCTTTTTTCCTTCCCACAGTTTAATTTGCAGGGTCCCGGTTGCAGAACCCAACAGTGTAGCAGAAGAGTTCTCTTTCTTTCCATGCATATGGAACCGAAAGAGAGAGAGAGGAGAGAGAGGGAGAGAGAGAAAGAGAGAGAGACAGACAGACAGACAGAGAGAGAGAGAGAGAGAGAGAGAGAAACAGGAGGTCCAGAGCCACCCAGGGCAATCCCCACCCCAACAAGGAGTTCACAAAGCCTCTTTCCTGGGGTGACTGCAGCATGTCTCTTGCCTTCTGGGGAGCCCCCACCCTGAGATCATACGTTAAACCCTCCAGCCTAGGACAGTGAAAAGGTCCCCACAGGTGATTCCGTGGGGTCTCCCAGCTGTGGGGTCTACCAGGCACGGGGGCCTAAGTTCTGGGTGTGTCAGAGCCACGTAACGCACTGCCTGGGGGGGCCCAGGTCCTGCACCTCCCAGCCTGGCCCCCACAGGGGCTCCGCCTCCATCTGTTGGGGTATCGAGCCCTGGTGTGGGAAATCTCTCTGATGAAGGTTCCCAGGCTTATAAAACAAGGAAACAAGGCCAGGCACGGTGCCTCACGCCTGTAATCCCAGCACTCTGCGAGGCCGAGGCGGGCGGATCACGAGGTCAAGAGGTCAAGACCAGCCTGGCCAACATGGTGAAACCCCGTCTCTAGTGAAAATACAAAAAACTTAGCTGGGCCTGGTGGTGAGCACCTGTTTTCCCAGCTACTCAGGAGGCTGAGGCAGAATTGCTTGAACCCGGGAGGCGGAAGTTTCAGTGAGCCAAGGTCACACCACTGTACTCCAGCCTGGCGCCTGGTGATGGAGTGAGACTCTGTCTCAAAAAAAAAAAAAAAACATGGAAAACACGTTTTTGTGTTTTGTTCTGTTTTGAGATGACGTCTCGCTGTGTTGCCCAGGCTGGAGTGCAGTGGCACGATCTTGGGTTCCAGCGATCCTCCTGTCTCAGCCTCCCAAGTAGCTGGGATTACAGGTGCACACCACCACACCAGGCTATATTTTTTTTTTGTATTTTTAGTAGAAACGAGGTTTTGCACCATGTTGGCCAGGCTGGTCTTGAACTCGTGACCTCGGGTGATCTACCCACCTCAGCATCCCAAAGTGCTGGGATGACAGGCGTGAGGCAGCGCACCTGGACAGGGTTTCTCGTTATCAGAATCCCCCTATGCCTCTGTAGCCAGGAGCTCTTTTCTTCTCCCCTCCTTCTTTCTGGCCTAATCAACTCTGCTCCTTAAAACCACTCCACCTGCGTCCCGGTCATTTCACCTAAACTTGCTCATGCTCTGACCAGCGCGTGGTATTCCTAAGCCAACAGCACCACCTAGTGGAAACAGAAATCCTCTTCATAACACACATCGCCAGTCCTCTGCCATCCCCTTCATTCCCCTCTCATACCGTTAAACCGGAGGGTCTGGCCGCGCCGTGGCTCATGCCTGTCATCCCAGCACCTTGGGAGGCCGTGGTGGGCGGATCACGAGCTCAAGAGTTCGAGACCAGCCTGGCCAACATGGTGAAACCCCGTCTCTACTAAAAGTAGGAAAATTAGCCAGGCGTGGTGGCGGGCACCTGTAGACCCTGCTACTCGGGAGGCTGAGGCAGGAGAATGCCTTGAACCAGGGAGGCGGAGGTTGCAGTGAGCCGAGATTGCACCACTGCACTCCAGCCTGGGGGACAGAGTGAGATTCTGTCTCAAAATAAAATAAAAAGTGTTACAGCTCTTTTAGAATTTGTCTAGCAGCCTTTCTGTTTTTTTGCCGGAAAGCCCCTAAAAAATTTATTTAAAAAAATATAATAAAATAAAAAAATAAAATTAAATAAGGCCAGGCATGGTAGCGCACACCTGTAATCCCAGCATTTTGTGATGCCGAGGTAGGCAGATTACCTGAGGTCGGGAGTTCAAGACCGACCTAACCAACATGGAGAAACCCGTCCCTATAAAATTAAATTAAATTAAATTAAATTAAATCAGGCTCTAAGCTACTTCTCTGATGGGAGAGCTCTGCTTTCAACAGTTAGGAGGAAGATGGCTTCTGTAGCCACATTTGAGTCTGGATATTGTCCCATCAGCAGGAAAATTGCCATTCTGTTCCTACTTTTTTTTTTTTTTCTTTCTTTCTTTCTTTTAGAGATGCAGTCTTGCTCTGTTGCCCAGGCTGGAGTGCAGTGGCGCAATCTCAGCTCACTGCAACCTCTGCCTTCAGGTTCAGGCGATTCTCCTGCCTCAGCTTCCCAAGTAGCTAGGATTACAGGCACACACAACCACGCCCAGCTAATTTTTGTATGTTTGGTAGAAAGAGGTTTCACCATGTTGGCCAGGCTGGTCTTCAACTTCCGACATCAGGTGATCCACCCATCTTGGCCTCCCATAGTGCTGGGATTACAGGCGTGAGCCACTGTGCTTGGTATTATGTAAGATTTTTAAGGACTAAATTAGCCTGTTGACAGTTTCAGATCTGAGGAATGTTCCAGATGGACCTGGGGTCTCCTCTCAGAAATGGGACCCAGAGGGGCAGGGCATAGTGGCTCACGCCTGTAATCCCAGCACTTTCAGAGGCCAAGGCCTGAGGTTAGGAGTTCAAGACCAGTCTGGCCAACATGGTGAAACTTCGTCTCACTAGTGAACTACAAAATGTAGCCGGGCATCGTGGCACATGCCTGTGATCCCAGCTTCTTGGGAGGCTGAGGGAGGAGAATCATTTGAAGCCGGAAGGCGGAGGTTGCAGTGAGCTGAGATCACGTCACTGCATTCCAGCCTGGCTGACAAAAAAAAAAAAAAAAAAAAAAAAAAGAAATGGGATGTGGATGAAGGGAAGGAGCCCCCATCTCCTAGAGAAGAGGCTCACCTCAGCAGACTTCAAACTGCAAACCCACCTTGGGCCCCAAACACAGGGGGAGTTAGGAATTAGTGCTCTTAGCTGGGTGCAGGTGCTCACGCCTGTAATGCCAGCACTTTGGGAGGTCGAGGCGGGTGGATCACGAGGTCAAGATATGGAGACCGTCCCGGTCAACATGGTGAAACCCCGTCTCTACTAAAAATACAAAAAGAAAATTAGCTGGACATGGTGGCGCGTGCCTGTAATCCCAGCTACTCAGGAGGCTGAGGCAGGAGAATTGCCTGAACCCAGGAGGCAGAGGTTGCAGTGAGCCGAGATCGTGCCATTGCACTTCAGCCTGGGTAACAAGAGCGAAACTCCGTCCCAAGGAAAAAAAAAAAAAAAAAAGTTGCCTGAAGAGGTGCACACAGTCTGCGCTGCTGCCCTCCAGCTGGAAGGGATTCTCAGTTCTTTCCTATTGGCTGGAGCCCTTCACAGAATGTCCCCCACCCCTTCCAGTACCTGCTGCACTGCCCCTCCCCCTCTGCAGAATGTCTGGGGTCCTAAGTTCTAAACTGCTTTACTTTCAAATTTTACCGGACCTACCTGAACTCAGGAGAATCTGTTGAGGCAGGTCACTCTCTGGGTCCTGCTCTTGACTTTTCTCATCGTGGAAACTGTCAGACAGCGGTGATCAGCACCCAGCCTGAGGGGATGGCTTCAAATGGAGGTGAGTCTGTAGGGACAGGGGCATTATCCAAGTCTCTGTCACGTTTCAAATCCTTGGGAATTCAAATTTGACACTGCCCCAGGGACAGCTGATAGGGCTAGTGTCGAGGACGGAGGGAGCACTGGATGTCCCCAAAGACATCACACCTGGAGAGGGCCATGGCACCCTGAGTCTGTGGTTAGGGAGGACGGCTCCTTGGAGGTGGACCAAGATGCCTGGGGGAATACACCGTGTAGGGGAAAGGATGGAGTGGATGTACTGATTCTTTCTAGAGGGGGACAGGTCACGTCACCGTGTGTTTGTAGGGAGTGGTGGGATCGTGTTGTGCCGGTGGCCCAATGAAGATGGCGGGCAAGCCTGAGCCCTGTGTTATGTCTTCGGGCACCTGGACGGTGCCCTTCCATAGTGTTCAGAGGGATTTGGACTGGACTTTTCTAGATCTTAGGGAGGAGTGAGGAGAAGTCGTCTCAGCCAGAGACGACTGTTGGGTGTGATGGCTGGGACAGAGCATGCAGTGACAGCCTCTGGGTGGGCGAGCCTGGGGCTACTGTAACTGCCGCAGCCTCTCAGCTCGCTCCCCAGAGGTGGCTTCTCAGTCAGTTCAGGTAGCTGTTGGCTTTAACAGGGGTGGGGGCAGTGGGGAAGTTCAGGCAACACGGCCTGGGCTTCCCAGGTTGTTCTGAATTGTTCGTCCTTTTGTGGAAGCGCAGGTCTTCAGACCCACTTCCTCTTGTCTGCTAGCTCACGGCCTGTCCTCTGCACTTTGTGTTTCTGTGGAGATGAACAATTTGCCTCTATTCCATGTCTACTGCCTCATGAACAGGGGACAGGTGTGGACTCTTGCTGGTTCTCAGTGGAAAGGTCTGGAAAGACTGCTTTCCTTTTCAGTAGAGGAAGGAGAGTAGCACACAAAGAGGAAGATGGTCCTCTTATTATTATTATTCAAGTTAGGATGTGTGTCCTGACTGATGAAGTGCATGTGCTGTATCCCTGTTCCCCTTGACTGGAGACTGCATGAAGTCCTAGCGAACAGGGATGAGCTCCAGACAACTTTGCCACACCTGGCCTGTGGCCCAAGAACCTCTGGTTCTTGGTTGGTCACTCTATTCAGTTATTGGGAGCTCAAAGGAAAAGGACCAGAGATGGGCTCGTTGTCCCACGACCTACCGTAACGTGACCAGCAGCTGTGAAAATCTCCAGACACCCCCCCCTCCCCCCCGACAGCCCCACTGCTCACCGCTTGCTGGCTGTGCTCTAATCGTGTGCCGCTCTTGCTGGCTGTGCAATGACAGTATCTCAGGGAACTCCACCACTGCTTCTCAGACCTGCTCCCTGGCAACGGAGCTTCCTGAGTGGCAGCCAGGACCACCGAGCACTGAGGAAAGTGTCGCCTGACTCTGACCCATATTTAGCACTTGCTGGGCATGGTGCCAGAACAATCACTTGCACACTGGGTGTGATGCGTATGGGTTCTCTTCAGGGCTCACAGGGTGCTGGCTTGGGAGAGATTTCCATCCAGTGGTTTTCTTTCATTGTTTCTTTTTCAAGACGGAGTCTTGCTCTGTCACCCAGGCTAGAATGCAGTGGTGCAATCTGGGTTAACTGCCAGGCTCTCTAGTGAAGGGACCCTCCTACGGAGGAACAGAGCGTGCGATGCACAATCAGGGACACTTGCAAGCTGCAGTTTCCCTGTCACATGCCCTCAGTTGTACGACACCCCTCTGATTCCCCAGTGACTAGGGCAGACCTGGAGACCCCAGCTCATTCACCTCTTTCCTTCATCTCCACAGCATGCCCAGAGCTGGAACCGGGTGTCACCAAGAACCCTGGCGCCTCCATGCCAGTGTTCACGGCTCTGTCCTTTGCCACACCTGCTCCTGGCCCAGCAGATGGGCCGCAACTCGTGACGGCAGTGGTTCCTCCAGGCGGCCCTCCGGTGCTGTCTGCCTTCCCCAGGACCCCTCTGGTGGCAGGACAGGATGGCCAAGGCCTGAATTGGGCCGAGGCTTCCAACGTCCTTGTCCAGATGAAGACAGAAGTGGGGCCTGTGAAGGCCCCTCAGGCACAGACCTTGGTCCTACCTCAGGCTCCCCTCGTCTGGCAGGCTCCAGGTGCCATCTGTGAGGGAGTGGCATGTCCACTTCCCTCACCCCTGGCGGCTGTCCCTGTGGTGCCCGCTATGGCTGCCCACATCATTGGGGGCACCCAGGCCTGTGACGGAGGCTGGTCCCAGGGCCTTCCTCCTCCAGCACCACCACCTGCTCCCCAGCTGGGCCCCATCATGGCTCCAGGGAATGCTCGTCCATGGTCACAAGGGGTTCATGGAGAGGGCAGCCTGGCTCCCTCCCAGGCGAAGGCCCCGCCGGACAACTCCTGCAACCCCCAGAGCGTGTATGAGAACTTCCGACTCTGGCAGCACTACAAGCCCCTGGCCCGGAGGCACCTTCCCCAGAGTCCGAACACGGAAGCGCTTTCCTGTTTCTTCATGTGAGTGTCCTCGGGGCACCGGAGCTCACCCTGAAGCTCACCCATAAAGAGGCTGCTGGATGGACGGAAGGTCACGCTGTTCAGGGGAGCTTGCAGGGTAGTCTTGAAGGCGACAGGTTGAGCTATGGAAGGGCACATTTTCGGCAACATTCATCTGGCTGCCGCTCAGGACAGACTCTCAGGGGCCTCATCTCACCTGCCCCTCACTGTCCCGTGAGTCCAGCCAATCCTTACTGGGCAGGTATTTGCAGCTTTGCCCTCGATCCCTTCTAGAAAAAGGGACGACGTTCCTTCATTCAGAGGATGGTGAAGAGGTGACTTGAGCTCACACATGAGGCACACAGCACAGTGCCCGGCACATGCTGGGACACGTTACATGATAACTGTTAATGACTACTGTCCCTACTGCTATCGTTATCAGGACTAGGCTATCTAGGACAGTGTTCCCCAAAGCCACGGGCTCCAGTGATGGCTCTGAGGGCACCACGAGCCCAGCAGCCCAGGGCCACGGACTGTGGTGACTGAGGCAGCAATGCCAGCATCTGAGAGTTTGTCGATTCAGTCCCAGTTCTGCCTCTCTCCATCCTGCGGTGCCTCCGTGATCCTGTGTCCCCCGCTGATGAGCAAACCCGTACTCCACGGGAGCTTGAGCACATCCACCAGGCAACACACTGGCCACTCCCCTAGGCAAGTCCCCTGCCCAGGGTGTAGGTGTAAGGAGGCCCCATCTTTGTCCCAAAAAATCTTGCTGCCCCTGCATCCTGGAACTGGTTGCATTCTCCCTTGGAGCCGAGTCCCAGTGCACTGGGGACCCTGATTCGTGGAGTAGAGTTGCCCCAGGCTCACAGGCTTGGCGTGGAGTGGGCTTCGACGCCGTTCTGCTTTAGTTCTGGTTTCTACTCGTCTCCAGGACTCTGAGGCTGCATCCCCAGGGGCCGCCTTGCTCCAGAGTCTCCAGGAAGCTGGTTAAATGCTCAGTCCTGGGGCCTTGGAACCTGCATGTTAACCCTCGCTCCCCGGTCATTCTGTGGGTGCGCTGTCTCAGTCAGCTCGGGCTCCGCCATAACTAATCCTATAGACTGGGTGCTTTATCAGGACACGCTCACGTCTCCCAGTTCCAGAGATCGGAAGTACCAGATCAAAGCAACAGCATATTGGTGTCCTGGGTGGAGAGGGCTGCCTCTGGCTGTGTCCTCTTGCGGGTGAGAGGGAGAGCCCTGGTGTCTCCTACTGCCCTTATCGGGGCTCGGATGCCATGATGGGAACTCACCCTCATGACCTGCTCTAACCCCGATTAACTCCAAGAACTGACACACCATGGACGGATTAGGGCTTCAGCACAGGAATGCCGGGGACACTCATGTTTCACACATAGTACTGAGTTCATTTGTCAACACTGTAACACTGAGGACTCGAGGGGCAGTTGGAGAGACCAGCCGGTGGCTTGTGTTGATGACTGATCTTGGGGGCATATCCTGCCCACGTGGGGGAGAACAGGACAGGGACAGATGGCAGGACATGTGTGGGGGGGACAGGGCCCGGGTGTTGGGACCAGTGGGCTTGGGACGGAGGGTGGGCTTATGGACTGGGACTGACTGCACTGCCTTACAGCCCAGTTCTCAGATCCCTGGCCCGGCGGAAGCCCACCATGATCCTGGAGGAGGGACTGTGGCGAGCCGTGCAGGAATGGCAGCACACGAGCACGTTTGACCGGATGATCTTCTACTAGATGGCGGGAAAGTGAGTCTGGGGTGCAGGGGCAGAGCCCACATGGCAGGGTGACAGAGGGTGACAGAAGCCGGATGGCCATGGTGGCTTCTCAGTGTGGAGCATGAGGAGGGTGTGGACAAACGAAGGCCCTCCTGGGCCCCTGGCTCCCTCAGGAAGCTGCTCCTCCCTCCTGGAGTGCTCTGGGGTCTCTATCCGGCCCTGGTGGGAAGCCACGCCCTGCTTGGCCTCGGGCCAACCCCTGCCAGACACTAAGGGTCAGGGACGGAGGAGCCAGCATCACAGCCCAAAGGAGATCACTGCCAGCTGTGAGGATGGGGAGAAGGGGCGCTGGGGACTATAGACAGAGCGGGGTGCACTCTCCTCACAGCAGTGGCCAGAAGTCGGTTTTTGCCCATCCCAGCCTGGCCAGGATTGGAGAAACCTGCGCTGGGTCAGGGGAGACCTGCGTCCAGGACACCATGAGACCCATCTCTGGCCTGCCTGCCTTTGCTCCTCGTAGTCCCTTCCCTTAAGACAGAAAGACAGCAGCCTCAGGGGAAAGGGGCCCTGTCTTTTGCACCCAGCTTTTGCTTCCTCCCGACCGGGGTCTCCCACGCTTCATCTTCCTGGGTTATCCTTCAGGGACCCACAGTCCCAACCTCAGGACTCATGCAACTGGGCAACATCATGGACGCCTTCTGCCATAAACCCCACCCCTGGTGCCCTCCTGGGCCTCGTGGCCCTGACTTAAGTCAGAAAGCCCTGTTGATGCCATGGGCTCTGCAGGGGCCGGGTGAGGGAGGGAGAGCCCAGAACTCTGGGAGTAGTTCCCTCTGGGACTGGGGGATGGGCCCCAAGGAGGGCCTGGACAGCCTGCCTGAGGCATGCCTTCCCATCCCTGCCATCGGCTGCTGCCTGGTCCTGGGGGCAGAGGGCCTGGACCCTCTCAGGATGGCCTACACCTTCTTCACCCCAGGTTCCTGGAGTTTGAGGCTGAGGAGGAGATGCAGATTCAGAAGTCGCAGTGGATGAAGGGGCCCCAGTGCCTGCCTCCTCCAGCCCTGCCGAGGCTTGAACCTCAGGGACCGTCGGCCCCTGAGGTGGTCAAGCAGCCAGGTATGGCTTCCCACATTCACACAGGAGCCACGGCAAAGTCCAGAGGGGCCGAGGGAGGCCACTGTCCCCACACCCCATGCCTCCCTTCAAGAGAGGGATTTGTTCCTTCCAACAAGACAGCTCAGGGGAGCTGGGGGGCTGGGCGGCCCGTGCTCATCAAGTGGGTATTCACCTGGTCAGGTTTCCTAGCTACTCTCTCCCCTCGCCATTCCAAAACTCAACAATCTGCCCAGGAAGCAGGGATGAGCGGGTGGAGTACTCAGCATATATCAGTGACTCCAAGCTTCCTCCAAAAGGATGCTGTCTCACATGTGCCCCTCCTGTGGCGTCTCTTCCAGGGGCGCTGTGGTTTAGGTGGTCCTGACCCAGCTGGGACCCACTTCAGCTCCCTGAGCCCTGCCCTCCCCTGTGTGATGCAGGCAGGAGGAGCAGCCCTCACCACGCCCATCCTCCTCCCTCCCTGCCTCAGTGTACCTTCCCAGCAAGGCCGGCCCCAAGGCCCCACCTGCCTGCCTGCCACCACCCAGGCCCCAGCGGCCAGCGGAGACCAAGGCCCACCTGACATCACCCAGGCCGCAGCAGCCAGCGGAGACCAAGGCCCCCGAGGAGATCCCCCCTGAAGTGGTGCAGGAGTATGTGGACATCGTACAGGAGCTGCTGGGGCCTCCCGTTGGGGCCATGGGGGAGCTCAACGGAGAATGGGAAGAGGGCGAAGTGAAGCAGGAAGGGGACGGGATGCTTCTAGACCCAGGTGTCCTGAGCTATGCTGACAATCTGTGTTCCCAGAAAGACTTCATCACCAAGGTGGGCTAGCCTCAAGTGCTGGAGTCTGCAGAATTCGAGGGGGTGGCACTCACAGGTCCTTGGAATTAAGCTCTGTTCCTTAGCTCCTCCGCAGTAGATGGCTGTGTGTGTTGCCATCGATTTGACTGTCTGCGTATGTGATTGTGTCTGTGTCTTTGTGTCTGTGATCGGTTACTCTGTGTCTGTGTGGGCGTGAGTGTGGAGTGTGGAAATTACTTGTGTCCATTTTCCTGTGCCATATGTGGGTCTCTTTGTGTGTCTGTGTGTGGTTTGTGTGTCTCTGTCTGCATGTGTGTACGCTACCAGGTCTATGGTCTGTGTGTGTAGCTGTGGTCGCCATGATATGAGACAGCTCCAGAAGGGTGGGGACGGGGCGCTCACTGCTTTCTGCATCTCCTCCAGGTGTCCTTGGCTCCAGGTTACTCCCTGCCCGGGAAGCTCACACCGTCTCCCTTCTGTTTCCAGGTGGAGGCCGTCATTCACCCCCGATTCCTGGAAGAATTGCTTTCCCCAGATCCACACATGGATTTCTTGGCCCTAAGCCAGGAGCTGGAGCAGGAGGAAGGACTCACCCTTGCCCAGGTAGAGCAGGGAGGGAGGGGAACCCAGGTACCCTGGGGGCAGGAGGGACCCGGCACATAAGCCCCACCTGATTGTCCACCCCACCCTGCGGGGGATGCTCGGCTTCTTGGGGAGCCACTCCGAGGCGGGGAGGTGCGGGTTCAGATGGAGTAGGATGGAGAGGAGCCAGGGAGGGGAGTCAGGATGCAAACTGCAGTGAGGCCCAGCGGGATGCCCAGCGGAGCCACACCCTCTGTCTTTGACAGGAAGCCCAGCTGCCTCAGGCTTCCCTGCCTGCCGCCCAAGCGCCTTGGTCTTCACCACCCTGGGCCCTGTTCACACTTGAGGCAGAGCCAGTAAGTGCCCCCTTTACTCCCGCAGGTAGCAGAGAAGCACCTCCTATCCTTGAAGGAGGAACGGTGTGAGAGGGCAGTCCCTAGTCATGGCACCACCCAGCTGGACTCAATCTCTTCTAAGTCTGCAGCGGGCCAAGGAGCAGAGAGAGATGTGCCTGGCCTGCCCACCCCAGACGGCTGCCCGGGACGCTCAGAGACAAGGCAGTGTGTGCACTGGGATGGCCAGGTCCAAAAACCCTGTTGTGCTTTTGGAGAGGCTGGATTCTCACAGGCCGAGGGCTGCCCGGCCAAACTCTCCTTCCCAGGATCACAGACCCACCCCCCAGAGGGCTTCCCGGGACCCTCAGGGACGAGGCAGGGTGCGCACTGGGATGGTCAGGTCCATAAACCCTGTTGCGGTTTTGGAGAGACTGGATTCCCGCTGGCTGAGGGCTGCCCGGCCAGACTCTCCTCCCCAGGACCATAGACCCACCTGCCCAGGTGTGGGGACCAAGGACACCTGGGGTCTCCCTGGAGCCTCTGCTGTCAGGAGTCACGCAGGCTGTCTAAGGGGTCAAGTGAGGAGGAGAGGGAAATCCCTGGCATAGTTTCTGCCGTGGGTACCAACTACAGGCTGCGGCCCTGGAAGCTGTCCCAGAGCCCTGTCCCTGCCTCGGGCCTTCTCAGCCTAGAAGGGCGGGAACCCCAGGGAGCTCTTCAGTCCCAATCTGTAAAGAGAAGAGACCTCAGCCCAGCACCCGCTCCTGCCACCAAGTCCAAGAAGCGAGCTCTCTTCAGAGGCCCATCCCCTGTTCAGATGCCCCACCTAAGGCCTGGGCTCAGAGTCTCTGGGGCGCAGTCCCTGGCTTGGGGGCTGGGTGGCCCCTCGCAGTCTAAAAAGAGAAAGGGTGACCCCTTCTTCTCTAAGAGGAAGAAAATGCAGCATTGTAGTCAGTAGAGGGACAGGGCAGGCTCTCTGGTGCCAATCCCCAAGGGTGGGGCTCTCAACTCTCGGACCCTCAGGCCATCAGGTGCCTCAAAGCAAAGACTTCTCCCCCAGTGCTGATCTTGCTGGGCCTTAGCTTGATGGGGGAGGGTGGGGGAAGGAAGGGGCAGGAGGGAGGGGAGGGAGAGGGTGGCTCAACCGGAAGGGAGGGCCTAGGGGTAGGGGGCGGGGAGCAAAACCTTGGAGGGCTCATGTGTGAATCTGAATAAACACAGTTGTGTTGGAAATGCTCTCCGGGCTGCTGCCTCTGTCCTCAGGGCTGTGCTGCTCAGTGGAGGGGGTCTGTGAGGGAGTACAGAGGGCCTGGGAGATGCCAGGCACTGGGTACCCACGGGGGCCAGCCCCACGCCTTCCTCCAGGTGTAGGCTGCCCCTTCAGATGCTCCAGGAACTGACGGATGCTGAGGAGACCCTGATCCCTCCCACCAACCACTCACAAGGCCCCGACTGCTTTAGTTATCAGCATCCCTGGAAAATCCTGGGATGTTGAGAGCTGGCTGGCTCTTGTTCTGCCCCGTGGGAGCTGAGGAGAAGGCAGCTGCCCGCAACATGGACACGGGGAGAGGCGGTCACTCTTGCTTAACCCTCATCAGGAAGAGCTCAGGCCCTGGGCCGAGGGGAGATGTCGAGGCATCCGTCCACACAGGTGTGTTTGGGATACGACGGTGTGTGGGGAGCAGGGGAAGTCCTTCTGCTGGTTTCTGGTCAGGAAAGAATCTTGTCCAACTGGCGGAAGCAGATGCTCCTTGCTGCGGCTGTCACAGGGACTGGCCTCGGGGCACACGGGGTCCTGCATGGAGGCCCCCACACCTATGATTCCCTTCCCATATGATGACGGAACTCTTGTGTGGAATTGATGCAGACACAGATTTGAACCCAAGAGGTGGATGTTGCAGTGAGCCGGGATAGCACCATTGTACTCAAGCCTGGGCAACAACGGCAAAACTCCACCTCAAAAATAAAAATAAAAATAAATTAGCTGGGCTAATCCCAGCTGCTCGAGAGCCTGAGGCAGGATAATCACTTGAACCTGGGAGGCAGAGGTTGCAGTGAGCCCAGATGGCGCCATTGCACTCCAGCCTGGGCGGCAAGAGCAAAACTCCTACCAAAAAAAAAAAAAAAGAAAAAAATAATGATCCAGGCATAGTGGCATGCTCCTGTAGTCCCAGCTACTTGGGAGGCTGAGGCAGGAGAATTGCTTGAAACCAGGAGACGCCCACCATCTCACCCAGCTAATTTTTCGCCATTATTTGTAAACATGGGGTTTCACTACGTTGGCCGGGCTGGTCTCAAACTCCCGATCTCGGGTAATCCACCCGCTTCAGCCTCCCAAAGTGCTGGGATTACAGGCGTGAGCCACCATGCTCCATCCATCTCTTTCAATAAGCTTCTGCACAGCAAAGGAAACAAACGACAGAGCAAAGAGACAACCTGCCGAATGGGAAACGACGTGTGCAAACTGTTCACGACAAAGGACTAAAATCCAGAATACGTAACGAGCTCAAATAACCAACGATGAAAAACAACAAATAATCCCACTAAAAAACGGGCAAAGGACATCAAAAAACATACAAATGGCCAACTGATATATGAAAAAATGATCACATCAGGAATCACCAGGTAAGTGCCAATCAAAACTACAACGAGATACCTACCACCTCACCACAGCTAGGATAACTATTCTTAAAAATACAAACAGCGGATGCTGACATGATGCGGAGGAAAGGGAACTCTTACACACTGAGGCGGGACTGGAAATTAGTAACGTCGTTATGAAAACCAGTATGGAGATTTCTCAAAATACTAAAAACAAAACCACTACTTGATCCAGCCATCCCACTACTGGCTATTTAACCAACATAAAAGAAATCGGTATATCAAATCAGTATACACTCACATGTTTATCACAGCGCTATTGACAACAGCAAAGATATGGAATCGACCCAAGTATCCAACAATGAGCAGACAAGGAAAGCGTGGCATATATACACGATGGAACGCTATTCAGCCAGAAAAAACCATGAAATCACCTTGTTTGCAGCAACATGGATGAAGCTGCAGGTCATTATGTTAAGTGAAATAAGCCAGGCCAGCCATAGGAAGAAAAACATCACACATTCTCACAAACATGTGGGAGCTAAAAACAACAACGACAACAAAAAAAAAGTTGACCTCATGGAAACAAAGAATACAATGACAGGTATCAGAGGCTGGGAAGGGATGGGGGTGAGGAAGAGAGGTTGGTTAACGGGTACAAACATACAGTTAGAAACAGTAAGTTCTAACGTTCTATAGCAGAGTACGGTCACCATAGTTAGCTCAGGCTTGGAGTGCAATGGTGCGACGTATTTGCAATATGTTAGCAAATACGTATTGTATATTTCAAAGTAGCTGAAAGAGAAGGCTAGAATTGTTACCAGCACACAGAGATGATAAATCTCGGCCAGGCACGGTAGCTCACGCCTGTAATCCCAGCACTTTGGGAAACTGAGGCAGGTGGATCACGAGGTCAGGAGTTCAAGATCAGCCTGGCCAAGATGGTGAAACCCTGTCTCCACTAAAAATACAAAAATTAGCTGGGCATGTTGGCAGGCGACTATGGCTGTTTCAGGAAACATCCATTTACACTGTTTCCTGGATTGCAGGCGTAAAAACATGACTGAAGACATATACCGGCCCTACTGCCTGGACAATTCATAACCGTCGTAACAGTTACCATCTCGCTACTCAGAAGATTATATAGAAGTTGTATTTTTCATGAGACTCTATGACCTACTACCCCTAACTCTGACATACACATATTGTACAACCTTAACATATAATTATCAAATGTGATAACCAACGTTCTGTAAATTACCAGCTATTACCATATTTTGGTGTTTGCCTGTTAACCAAGCTGAGGAGGGAAGGGGGAGGTTGGAAGAAGCCTCATTTCACCTGCCCTTTCCCAAATTGCACTTCGAGAGTGTTCAAAAACTCAGTGTGTCCAGGTCTAAATCTCCAAGTGGGTCTAATTTTCACTGCTTAACAAAAGCGATGTAGAAAGCAATTACTGTAACCTCCATCAATCTTTTCAGATTGCACAGAATTCCCTCCTGAAAATTCCAATAGAAAAAAAGACAGGCATTCCCGTTTTAGTATGTACGTCGTCTTTCACACAAGTCATCGGAGAGTGAAAGCCTTTAAAACATCAAAATGTTCTTGGTATAGCTTTCCGACGAACGTGATAAAATAGACAAATAATCCATATTTACCAAGATTAAAAACACTTCCACCACGTATGGAAAATCTCTCCAAAAACACAGAATCTAATTCAAAATTTATAACTAAAAAGAGAGGGATCGATCCAAGATGGCCGGTTAGGAGGAACTCGGGATTGCAGCTCCAAGAGAAAGTGCAGAGGGTGAGTGGACGCCACATTTCCAGATGGATTTTTACTGCCCACAGACCAGGGGATTCACAGGCGGAGGAGCCCCACGGGTCACCAGCGCCGCTGGTTTGACCGGCGCGGCCGCTCGACCTGCTCCCCGGGGCAGCGGCTCCATGTGCAGAGTGAGTGAGACTGAGTCCCCTCTAAGCCAGCAAGGGGAGCTGAAACGGGGAGTCAAGCCAGGAGATTCCCGGGCAAAAACGCGCCACGGGAAACACAACTGAACCCGGGATGGTCCAGCTCTGTGGAGGAGGGGCGTCCTCCATTACGGAAACACCCTGCAGTTCCCAGGGCAATTTGCAGCAACCAAGGCAACCCGCCACTACAGAGACTCCGTCACTACAGGGGCGGGCCAACATAGCGGAAGCAGTTCTAACTACACCCATATAAACAGGACTGCAGGGAAGTTCACACGGAAGCTGGGCGGAGCCCACAGCAGCTCAGCGAAGCCTCTGCAGGCTGAGTGTGACTAGGCTGCCACCTTGTGGGCAGGAAAAACGGCAGCAAGACAGCGGAAAATCATACAGCCCTAACTCCCCGGGACAGAACACCTGGGGAAAGAAAAAAGGGGTTTATGAGTTCTGCTGCCGCAGACTTAAAATTACCAAAATCAGAAAGACAGCAACTACAAAGTCGATAGGTGGATAAATCCACAAAGATGGGAAGAAACCAGTGCAAAAAGGATGAAAACACCAGAAACCAGAACACCTCTCCTCCTCCAAGGGAGCACAACTCCTCACCAGCAAGGGAACAAGACTGGATGGAGAATGAGTGTGATGAAATGACAGAATCAGCTTTCAGAAAGTGGATAATAAGAAACTTCCGCGAGCTAAAAGAACATGTTCGAACCCAATGCAAAGAAACTAAGAACCTTGAAAAAAGACTTGACGAAATGCTAACGAGAATGGACAACTTAGAGAGGAATAGGAGTGAACTGATGGGAGCCGAAAAACACAACACGAGAACTTCGCGAAGCATGCACAAGTTTCAACAGGCGAATTGACCAAGCAGAAGAAAGGATATCAGAGGTCGAAGATCAACTCGATGAAATAAAACAAGAAGGCAAGATTAGAGAAAACAGCGTAAAAAGGAATGAACAAAGTCAACAAGAAATATGGGACTATGTGAAAAGACCTAATCTACGTTTGATAGGTGTACCTGAATGTGATGAAGAGAATGTATCCGAGCTGGAAAATACTCTTCAGGATATTATCCAGGAAAACTTCCCCAACCTAGCAAGGCAGGCCAATATTCAAGTCCAGGAAATACAGAGAACACCACAAAGATACATACTCTTCTAGAAGAGCAACCCCAAGGCACATAATCGTCAGATTCACCAGGGTTGAAATGAAGGAGACAATACTAAGGGCAGCCAGAGAGAAAGGTCGGGTTACCCACAAAGGGAAGCCCATCAGACTCACAGCACATCTCTCAGCAGAAACCCTACAGGCCAGAAGAGAGTGGGGGCCGATATTCAACATCCTTAAAGAAAAGAACTTCCAACCCAGAATTTCATATCCAGCCAAACTAAGCTTCCTAAGTGAAGGAAAAATAAAATCCTTTGTGAACAAGCAAGTACTCAGAGATTTCATCACCACCACACTAGCTTTACAAGAGCTCCTCAAGGAGGCACTACACATAGAAAAGAACAACCAGTACCAGCCACTCCAAAAACACACGAAATGGTAAAGAGCATCAACACAATGAAGAATCTGCATCAACCAATGGGCAAAACAGCCAGCTAGCATCAAAATGACAGGATCAAATTCACACCTAACAATATTAACCCTAAATGTAAACGGACTAAATGCCCCAATCAAAAGACACAGACTGGCAAATTGGATAAAAAGCCAAAACCCATCAGTGTGCTGTATCCAGGAAACCCACCTCACATGCAAGGATACACAAAGGCTCAAAATAAAGGGATGGAGGAAGATTTACCAAGCAAATGGAGAGCAAAAAAAAAGCCGGAGTTGCAATTCTCACCTCTGACAAAATAGACTTGAAAGCAACAAAGATCAAAAGAGACAAAGAAGGACATTACATAATGGTAAAAGGATCAATGCAACAAGAAGAGCTAACGATCCTAAATATATATGCACCTAATACAGGAGCACCCAGATACATAAGGCAAGTTCTTAAAGACTTACAAAGAGATCTAGACTCCCACACAATAATAGTGGGAGACTTCAACACACCATTGTCAATATTAGACAGATCGACGAGACTGAAAATTAACAAGGACATCCAGGGCTTGAACTCAGACTGGAACAAGCAAACCTAATAGACATTTACAGAACTCTCCACCCCAGATCCACAGAATATACATTCTTCTCAGCACCACATCACACCTACTCAAAAACTGACCACATAATTGGAAGTAAATCACCCCTCAGCAAATACAAAAGAACGGAAACCATATAACAAACAGTCTCTCGGACCACAGTGCAATCAAGTTAGAACTCAGAATTCAGAATTCAGAAACCAACCCAGAACCGCACAGCCTCATGGAAAATCAACAACTTTCTCCTGAATGTTGACTGGATAAACAACGAAATGAAGGCGGAAATAAAGATGCTCTTCGAAACCAACGAGAACGAAGACACCACATACCAGAATCTCTGGGACACATTTAAAGCCGTCTCTAGAGGAAAATATATAGCAATAAGTGCCCACATGAGAAGAAAGGAGAGATCTAAAATTGACACCCTATCGTCAAAATTGAAAGAGCTAGAGGAGCAAGATCAAAAAAACTCAAAACCTAGCAGAAGACAAGAAATAAATAAGATCAGAGCAGAACTGATGGAGATAGAGACACGAAAAACCCTACAAAAAAAAAAATCAATAAATCCAGGAGCTGGTTTTTTGAAAAGATAAACAAAATAGACCAGTAACCAGATTAATAAAAAAAAAAAAAAGAAAAGAGAGAATAACCAAATAGATGCAATAAAAAATGATAAAGGGGATATCACCACAGATGCCACAGAAATTCAAACCGTCATCAGAGATTATCACAAACAACTCTATGCACATAAACTAGAAAACCTGGAAGAAATGGATAAATTCCTGGACACTTGCCTCCTCCCAAGCCTAAACCAGGAAGAAGTCGAAACCCTGAATAGACCAATAACAAGGTCGTCTGAAGTCGAGGCAGCAATTAAGAGCCTACCACCCAAAAAACGCCCAGGTCCAGATGGGTTCACAGCCGAATTCTACCAGACATACAAAGAGGAACTGGTACCATTCCTACTGAAACGATTCCAAATAATCCAAAAAGAGGGAATCCTTCCCAAATCATTTTATGAGACCAACATCATCCTGATACCAAAACCCGGCAGAGACTCAACAAGAAAAGGAAACTACAGGCCAATATCCATGATGAACATAGATGCAAAAATCTTCAATAAAATACTGGCAAGCCGACTGCAACAGCACATCAAAAAGCTTATCCACCATGATCAAGCAGGCTTCATCCCGGGGATGCAAGGCTGGTTTAATATACGCAAGTCTATCAATGTAATTCACCACATAAACGGAACCAAAGACAAAAACCACATGATTATCTCAATTGAGGCAGAGAAGGCCTTCGACAAAATTCAACAGCCCTTCATGCTAAAAACTCTCAATAAACTAGGTATCGACGGAACATATCTCAAAATAATAAAAGCTATTTACAACAAACCAACAGCCAATATCATACTGAATGGGCAAAAACTGGAAGCATTCCCCTTGAAGTCTGGCACTGGAAAAGGATGCCCTCTCTCACCACTCCTATTCAATATAGTACAGGAAGTTCTAGCCAGAGCAATCAGGCAAGAAAAAGAAATAAAGGGTATTCAATTAGGAAAGGAGGAAGTCAAATTGTCTCTATTTGCAGACGACATGATTGTATACCTAGAAGACCCCGTCATCTCAGCCCAAAATCTCCTGAAACTGATAAGCAACTTCAGCAAAGTCTCAGGATACAAAATCAATGTGCAAAAATCACAGGCATTCCTATACACCAATAACAGACTTAAAGAGAGCCAAATCAAGAACGAACTGCCATTCACAATTGCTACAAAGAGAATAAAATACCTAGGAATACAACTAACAAGGAATGTAAAGGACCTCTTCAAGGAGAACTACAAACCACTGCTCAACGAAATAAGAGAGGACACAAACAGATGGAGAAACATTCCATGTTCATGCTTAGGAAGAATCACTATCGTGAAAATGGCCATACTGCCCAAAGTAATTTACAGATTCAACGCTATCCCCATCAAGCTACCAATGACCTTCTTCGCAGAACTGGAAAAAACCACCTTAAACTTCATATGGAACCAAAAGAGAGCCCGCATAGCCAAGTCAATTCTAAGCAAAAAGGACAAAGCGGGAGGCATCACACTACCGGACATCAAACTCTACTACAAGGCTACGGTAATCGAAACAGCATGGTACTGGTACCGAAACAGAGATATAGACCAATGGAACAGAACAGAGGCGTCAGAGGCAACACAACATATCTACAACCATCTGATCTTTGACAAACCTGATAAAAACAAGCAATGGGGAAAGGATTCCCTGTTCAAGAAGTGGTGTTGGGAAAACTGGCTAGCCATATGCAGAAAGCAGAAACTCGACCCCTTCCTGACACCTTACACTAAAATTGACTCCAGATGGATTAAAGACTTAAGCATAAGACCTAACACCATAAAAACCCTAGAAGGAAACCTAGGCAAAACCATTCAGGACATAGGCGTAGGCAAGGACTTTATGACCAAAACACCAAAAGCATTGGCAACAGAAGCCAAAACAGACAAACGGGACCTAATCAAACTCCACAGCTTCTGCACGGCGAAAGAAACAGTCAATAGAGTGAATCGGCAACCAACAGAATGGGAAAAAATTTTTGCAGCCTACCCGTCTGACAAAGGGCTGATATTCAGAATTTACAATGAGCTAAAACAGATTTACAAGAAAAAAACAAACAAGCCCATTCAAAAACGGGCGAAGGATACGAACAGACACTTTACAAAAGAAGACATACATGAGGCCAACAAGCATATGAAAAATGCTCATCATCACTGGTCATTAGAGAAATGCAAATCAAAACTACATTGAGATACCATCTCACGCCAGTTAGAATGGCGATCATTAAAAAATCTGGAGACAGCAGATGCTGGAGAGGATGTGGAGAAATAGGAACACTTTTACACCGTTGGTGGGAGTGTAAATTAGTTCAACCGTTGTGGAAGACAGTGTGGCGATTCCTCAAGGACCTAGAAATAGAAATTCCATTTGACCCAGCAATCCCATTACCGGGCATATATCCAAAGGATTATAAATCGTTCTACTATAAGGACACATGCACACGAACGTTCACTGCAGCACAGTTTACAATAGCAAAGACCTGGAACCAACCCAAATGCCCATCGATGATAGAATGGACAGGAAAAATGTGGCACATATGCACCATGGAATATTACGCAGCCATCAAAAACGATGAGTTCGCGTCCTTTGTAGGGACATGGATGAACCTGGAAACCATCATTCTCAGCAAACTGACACAAGAACACAAAATCAAACATCGCATGTTCTCACTCATAGACGGGTGTTGAACAAAGGGAACACATGGACACAGGGAGGGGAGCACTATACACTGGGGTCTGTTGCGGGGGAGTGGGGGGGGACAGTGGAGGGGTGGGGAGTTGGGGAGTGATAGCATGGGGAGAAATGCCAGATATAGGTGAAGGGGAGGAAGGCAGCAAATCACACTGCCACGTATGCACCTATGCAACAGCCTTGCATGATTTTCACATGTACCCCAAAACCTAAAATGCAACTTAAAAAAAAAAAAGAGAAATGTAAAAACAATTGCATAAACAAACTTGGAAATGCCTATGGGTTGACATTACTGAAGCCATTACTCAAAAGAAACCTCTGTAAAATCGAGAACGCACAATCAAAGCAATAAGATGCTGGAGAAAGCCAAACCAGAGGGGCCGCGCAGTCCCGCATTGCAAATGTCAACACATTCATTCCTAGACGAATACATCCAAGGTCACTCACTAAGAAGAAGAAAAGTGCGTGGCTCTCTAGAGCATGCAAGTTTCGCCCCGCGCATCAGGAAGGGGGCTGCGCCGGCGCGAGGACTGGCCGGTGGGCGTTCCGGCAACCTACAGCTTGCAAGGACCACGGCCATCCCCCGGGCCTAGGAAGGGTGGCCCGAGGGCAGGCCCGAGTCCCCAGGGTGACCCTACCCGCCCCTCCCCCCGCCCCGGGATTCTGCAACGCTCCCCGTCCCCGCGCCCGACTGCACAGCGCCGCCGCCCCCAGCCCGCGGGCCTCCCAGCTCTGCTTCAAACAAAGCGCGAGCTAACGGGCCGAAAGCGGCCAGGAAAGTGGGGACAGGAGGGTGGCGGCTACGTTGGCGGGGGGCGGCGGAGATGGGGGAATGGAGGAGTATGGGCCGGCGAAAAAGGAGCGCGCGCCCGCCCCGAGACCCAGGCCCGCCCCGCCCGGGTCCCCGCCGCGGCCCGGCCGGCAGTGGGCGCGGTGCGGGCGCTGCTGGAAAAACAATGCTCCGCCGGGCGCCGCGCAAGCCGCACTCACCTGCGCCCCCGGCCAGGCCGCCGCACCCCTGGCCCGCTCGCAACCCGCACCCCCTCACGGGCCTGCACGACCCACGCTCGCCCCGCGCGGACCTTACCTGCTGGCCGCTGAGGCCGCCGTCCACAGGCCCGCGGTTGCCGCCGTCGCACGTTCGCGTTTCCGCCGGCCCCAGCCCGAGCCAAAAGGCGCCTGCTGGATCCCGCTCCGTCGCCGCGGACGCCGCCGACCCCTTAGCCGGCAGCGAAACCGCGCACTGCGCCCGACCGACTGCAACTGCAGCCCCGGCGCCCGCTACGCCGGCGCAGTGGAGCGGGGCGGGGCGGTGGAGCGAGGCGCAGGCGCGGTGGAGCGGGGCGGGGCGGTGGAGCGGGGCGCAGGCGCGGTGGAGCGGGGCGGGGCGGTGGAGCGGGGCGCAGGCGCGGTGGAGCGGGGCGGGGCGGTGGAGCGGGGCGCAGGCGCGGTGGAGCGGGGCGGGGTGGGGCGGGGCGGTGGGGCGGGGCGGGGCGATGGAGGGGGCGGCTAAGGCGGGGCCCGAACTCCAGACGTCCAGGTGCGCGCCGGCAATGCGCGGCGGCAGGCGGCCGGAGCCCTGGAGCCTGAGGGGGCGCAGCTTCTCCTGGAGGGCAGGCAGCCAGAGAACGGCTTCGTTTTCGTTTTCAAACAGTAGGACTTTCTTTTTTTTTTTTTTTTTTTTTTGGTGTTAAGACGTGGTTTCACCATGTTGGTCAAGCTGGTCTTGAACTCCCGACCTCAGGTGATCCGCCCGCCTTGGCCTCCAAAGTGCTTGGATTACAGGCGTGAGCCACCGTGCCCGGCCAAGACTGTCAAGAAAGGACATGCCCCCTTTGTCCTGGGACGTAAGCCGCAAGTCGTCCTCAGTGGTGCACAGCGCGAATACTGAGGAAGCTGGATCACGGGGCTGGGCTGCGAGCCTTCCACTGTGAGGAGGGCTCAGAGGCTGGCCCAAGCCCCACTTTGCGGGGGGCGCACCCAGAGACGGCCCTGCACAGCCAGGTCCCGAAGGTCACCCCCCAGGACGAGGCCGATAGCGATGTGGGTGAGGACCCTGAGCCTGAGACCACACCCCAGAAGGCTGACGAGGACACCGGCCCGGACCAGGTAGGCCTCCCCTTCTCTGTTCCAGCTGTGGGCTGCAGGCCTTTCCTCGGGAGGGGTTTGGGGTTTTCAGTGGGTGTCACCTCACACCTTGTTTAGAGGAATGTGGCACACTGGCTGGCTCCCTCCCCACCCACCATTGTCTCTCCCCTACCCCCCCCAACTGTCCCCTGTGTGTGATGCTCCTCTCCCTGAGTCCACGTGTTCTCGTTGTTCAACACCCACCTATGAGTGAGAACATACGGTGCTTGGCTTTCTGTTCTTGGGTCAGTTGGCTGAGAATGATGGTTTCCAGATTCCTCCAAGTCCTTACAAAGGACACAAACTCATCGTTTTTTATAGCTGCTTAGTATTCCATGGTGTACATGTACCACAGTTTCTTTGTCCAGTCTATCATTGGTGGGCATTTGGGTTGGTTCCAGGTCTTTGCTATGGTACACAGGGCTGCAATGAACATACGTGTGCATGTGTCTTTAGAGTCGAAGGATTTGTAGTTTTTTAGGGTATATTCCCAAGAGTGGGATTGTTGGGTCAGATGGAATTTCTATTTCTAGATCCTTGAGAAAGCGCCACACTGTCTTCCACAATGGACACGGGGCCTTTTCTCCCTCTATGTCCTGGTGTGATGTGGACCCCTGGACACGGGGCCTGTCCTCCCTCTGTGTCCTGGTGTGATATGGACGTGTGGACACAGGGCCCAGCCTTCCTCCCTCTATGTCCTGGTGTGGCGTGAACCCATGGACATGGGGTCTGTCCTCCCTCTGTGTCCTGGTGTGATATGGAAGTGTGGACAAAGAGTCCTCCCTCTATGTCCTGGTGTGATATGGAAGTGTGGACAAAGAGCCCAGCCTTCCTCCCTCTATGTCCTGGTGTGACGCGGACCCCTGGACATGGGGCCTGTCATCCCTCCGTGTCCTGGTGTGATGTGGACGTGTGGAGACAGGGCCCAGCCTTCCTCCCACCATGTCTTGGTGTGGCATGAACCCGTGGACATGGGGCCTGTCCTCCCTCTGTGTCCTGGTGTCATGCGGACGTGTGGACAAAGAGCCCAGCCTTCTTCCCTCTATGTCCTGGTGTGACGTTGACACCTGGACATGGGGCCTGTCCTCCCTCTGTGTCCTGGTGTGATGTGGACCCGTGGACACGGGGCCTGTCCTCCCTCTATGCCCTGGTGGGACCTGGACCCTTGGACATGGGGCCTTTCCTCTCTCTGTGTCCTGGTCTGATGTGGACGTGTGGACACAGGGCGCAGCCTTCATCCATCTCTGTCCTGGTGTGACGTGATCCCCTGGACATGGAGCATTTACTCCCTCTGTGTCCTGGTGTGATGTGGACGTGTGAACACAGGACCTGGCCTTCCTCCCTCTATGTCATGGTATGACATGGACACCTGGAAACGGGGCCTGTCTTTCCTCTGTGTCCTGCTGTGACATGGACCGCTGGACACATGGCCTGTCCTCCCTCTGTGTCCTGGTGTGATGTGGCAGTGTGCACACACGGCCCAGCCGTCCTCCCACTGTGTCCTGGTGTGGACCCCTGGACACGGGGCTTCTCCTCCCTCTGTGTCCTGGTGTGATGTGGACCCCTGGACATGGGGCCTCTCCTCCCTCTGTGTCCTGGTGTGATGTGGACGTGTGGACACAGGGCCCAGCCTTCCTCCCTCTATGGACTGGTGTGACGTGGACTCCTGGACACCTGGACTGTCCTCCGTCTGTGTCTTGTTGTGATGTAGACCCCTGGACATGGGGCCAGTCCTCCCTCAGTGTCCTCGTGTGATGTGGACCCCTGGACATGGGACCTGTCATTCCTCTGTGTCCTGCTGTGATATGGACCCCTGGACAAGGGGCCTGTCCTTCCTCTGTCTCCTGGTGTAACAATCACGCCTGGACACAGGGCCTGTCCTCCCTCTGTGTCCTGGTGTGATGTGGACGTGTGGACACAGGGCCCAGCCTTGCTCCCTCTATGGACTGGTGTGACGTGGACTCCTGGACACCTGGACTGTCCTCCGTCTGTGTCTTGTTGTGATGTAGACCCCTGGACATGGGGCCAGTCCTCCCTCAGTGTCCTCGTGTGATGTGGACCCCTGGACATGGGACCTGTCATTCCTCTGTGTCCTGCTGTGATATGGACCCCTGGACAAGGGGCCTGTCCTTCCTCTGTCTCCTGGTGTAACAATCACGCCTGGACACAGGGCCTGTCCTCGCTCTGTGTCCTGGTGTGATGTGGACGTGTGGACACAGGGCCCAGCCCTCCTCCCTCTATGTCCTGGTGTGTCATGAAACCCTGGACATGGGGCCTGTCCTCCCTCTGTGTCCTGGTGTGATGTGGACGTGTGGACACAGGGCCCAGCCTTCCTCCCTCTATGTCATGGTGTGACAGGGACCACTGGACATGGGGCTTATCCTCCCTCTGTGTCCTGGTGTGATGTGGACCCCTGGACACGGGACCTGTTCTCCCTCTATCTCCTGGTGTGATGTGTACCGCTGGACATGGGGCCTGTCCTCACTGTGTGTCCTGCTGTGATGTGGAGGTGTGGACACTGGGCGCAGCCTTCCTCCCTCTATTTCCTGGTGTAATGTGGACCCCTGGACATGGGGTCTCACTTCCCTCTGTGTCCTGGTGTGATGTGGAACCATGGAGACGGGGCCTGTCCTCCCTCTAAGTCCTGGTGTGATGCGGACCACTGGACACAGGGACTGTCCTCCCTCTATTTCCTGGTGTGACGTGGACCTCTGGATATGGGGCCTGTCCTCCCTCTGTGGCCTGGTGTGATATGGAACCCTGGACACGGGGCCTGTCCTCTCTCTAAGTCCTGGTGTGCTGTGGACCCCTGGACATGGGGCCTCTCCTCCCTCTGTGTCCTGGTGTGATGTGGACCACTGGACATGGGGCCTGTCCTCCCTCTGTGTCCTGGTGTGATGTGGACATGTGGACACAAGGCCCAGCCTTCCTCCCTCTATGTCATGGTGTGACGTGGACCCCTGGACACGGGGCCTGTCCTCCCTCTGTGTCCTGGTGTGATGTGGAACCCTGGACACGGTGCCTGTGCTCCCTCTAAGTCCTGGTGTGACGTGGGCACCTGGTCATGGGCCCTGTCCTCCCTCTGTGTCCTGGTGTGATGTGGACATGTGGACACAGGGCCCAGCCTTCCCCTTCTATGTCATGGTGTGACGTGGACCCCTCAACATGGGGCCTGTCCTCCCTCTGTGTCCTGGTGTGATGTGGACATGTGGACACAGGGCCCAGCCTTCCTCCCTCTATGTCATGGTGTGACGTGGACCCCTGGACATGGGGCCTGTCCTCCCTCTGTGTCCTGGTGTGATGTGGAACCCTGGACACGGTGCCTGTGCTCCCTCTAAGTCCTGGTGTGACGTGGGCACCTGGTCATGGGCCCTGTCCTCCCTCTGTGTCCTGGTGTGATGTGGACATGTGGACACAGGGCCCAGCCTTCCCCTTCTATGTAATGGTGTGACGTGGACCCCTCAACATGGGGCCTGTCCTCCCTCTGTGTCCTGGTGTGACATGGACACCTGGATACATGGCCTGTCCTCCCTCACTGTCCTGTGTGTGATGTGGACGTGTGGACACACGGCCCAGTCTTCCTCCCTCTGTGTCCTGGTGTTACGTGGACCCCTGGACACGGGGCCTGTCCTCCCTCTGTGTCCTGGCGTGAGGTGGACCCCTGAACACCTGGCCTGTCCGCTGTCTGTGTCCTGGTGTGATGTTGACCCCTGGACATGGGGCCTATCTTCCCTCTGTGCCCTGGTGTGAGGTGCACTCCTGGACACGGGGCCTGTCCTTCCTCTGTGTCCTGGTGTGACGTGGAACTCTGGACATGGGGCCTGTCCTCCCTCTGTGTCCTCGTGTGATGTGGAACTCTGGACATGGGGCCTGTCCTCCCTCTGTGTCCTCGTGTGATGTGGAACTCTGGACAAGGGGCCTGTCCTCCCTCTCTATCTTGGTGTGATGTGGATATGTGAAGACAGCGTCCAGCCTTCCTCCTTCTGTGTCCTGGTGTGACGTGGACACCTAGACATGAGGCTTGTCGTCCCTCTATGTCCTAGTGTGCTATGGACCCTGGACATAGGGCCTGTCCTCCCTCTGTATCCTGGTGTGATGTGGACGTGTGAACACAGGGCCCAGCCTTCCTCCCTCTATATCCTGGTGTGCCCTGGACTCCTGGACACCTGTCCTGTCCTCTGTCTGTATCCTGGTGTGATGCGGACCCCTGGACATGGGGCCTCTCCTTCCTTTGTGTCCTAGTGTGATGTCGACCCGAGGACACGGGGCCTGTCCTCCCTCTCTGTCCTGGTGTGAGGTGGACCCCTGAACATGGGGCCTGTCCTCCGTCTGTGTCCTGGTGAGATGTTGACCCCTGGACACGGGGCCTGTCCCCCGTCTGTGTCCTGGTGTGAGGTGGACCCCTGGACATAGTGCCTGTCCTTCCTCTGTGTCCTGGTGTGATGTGGACCTGTGGACACAGGGCCCAGCCTTCCTCCCTGTATGTCATGGTGTGACGTGAACACGTTGACACGGGGACTGTCCTGCCTGTGTTTCCTGGTGTGATGTGGATGTGTGGACACAGGGCCCAGTCTTCCTCCCTCTATGTCCTCGTGTGACGTCGACCCCTGGACATCAGGCCTGTCTTCCCTCTGTGTACTAGTGTGATGCGGACCCCTGGACATGGGGGCTGTCCTCCCTCTGTATCTTGGTGTGTTGTGGACGTGTGGACACAGGGCCCAACCTTACTTCCTTTGTATCCTGGTGTGAAATGGACTCCTGGACACCTGGCCTGTCCTCCATCTGTATCTGGGTGTGATGTGGACCACTGGACACGGGGCCAGTCCTCCCTCTGTTTACTAGTGTGATGTGGACCCCTGGACATGGGGCCTGTCCTCCCTCTCTGTCCTGGCGTGATATCGACCCCTGGATATGGGGCCTGTCCTACCTCTCTGTCCTGATGTGATGTGGACCCCTGGACATGGGGCATTTTCTCCCTCTGTGTGCTGGTGTGATGTGGACCCCTGGACACTGGACCTGTCCTCTCTCTATGTCCTGGTGTGACGTGGACACCTCAACATGGGGCCTGTCCTCCCTCTGTGTCCGGGTGTAATGTGTACCCCTGGACACAGGGCCTGTCCTCCCTCTATGTCCTGGTGTGAAGTGCACGTGTGGACTCAGGGCCCAGCCTTTCTCCCTCTATGTCCTGGTGTGACATGGAATCCTGGACAACTGGCTGGTCCTCCGTCTGTATCCTGGTGCGATGTGGACCCCTGGACATGGGGCCAGAACTCCCTCTTTGTCCTCATGTGATGTGGACTCCTGGACATGGGGCCTGTCCTTTCTTTGTGTCCTGGTGTGACACGGACCCCTGGAAAGATAGACTGTCCGCTCTCTGTGTCCTGGTTTGATGTGTAAGTGTGGACGCACGGCCCAGCCTTCCTCTCACTGTGTCCTGGTGTCACGTGCACCCCTGCACATGGGGCCTGTCCTCCCTCCGTATTCTGGTGTGATGTGGACCCCTGGACACGGGGCCCTTACTCCCTCTATGTCCTGGTGTGATGCGGACCCCTGGACATGGGGTCTGTCCTTCCTTTGTGTCCTGGTGTGATGTGGACCCCTGGACACAGAGCCTGTCCTTCCTCTGTCTCCTGATGTGACATGAACCCCTGGACACATGGATTGTCCTCCTTCTGTGTCCTGATGTGATGTGGAAGTGCGGATGCGTGGCCCAGCCTTCCTCGAACTGTCCTGGTGTGAGGTGAAACTGCAACGTCCACCTCCTGGGTCCAAGCAATTCTCCTGCCTCAGCTTCCCAACTCCCCCCGCCGTGTCCAGGGGTACAAATCACACCAGGACATAGATGGAGGACAGGTCAGGTATTCAGGGGTCCACATCACACCAGGACATAGAGGGAGGAAGAGCGGGCACTCTGTCCACATGTCCACATCACACCAGGACAGAAAGAGAGGACAGGCCCTGTGTCCAGGGGTGATTGTTACACCAGGAGATAGAGGAAGGACAGGCCCCGTGTCCTGGGGTCGACATCACACTAGGACACAAAGGAAGGAGAGGCCCCATCTCCAGGGGTACGCATCACACGAGGACACAGAAGGAGGACTGGCCCTGTGTCCGGGGTCCACATCACACCAGGATACAGACAGAGGACAGGACAGGTGTCCAGGAGTCCAGGTCACACCAGGATATAGAGGGAGGAAGGCTGGGCCCTGTGTTCACACGTCCACATCATACCAGGATACAGAGGGAGGACAGGCCCTATGTCCAGGGGTCCACAGCACACTAGGACATAGAGGGACGACAAGCCTCGTGTCTAGGGGTCCACGTCACACCAGGACACAGAAGGAGGAAGGCTGGACGCTGTCTTCACACATCCACATCACACCAAGATAGAGAGGGAGGACAGGCCCCATGTCCAGAGTTCCACATCACACGAGGACACAGAGGGAGGACAGGCCCCATGTCCAGAGTTCCACGTCACACCAGGACACAGAGGAAGGACAGGCCCCGTGTCCAAGAGTGCACCTCACACCAGGGCACAGAGGGAGGATAGGCCCCGTGTCCAGGGGTCGACATCACACCAGGACACCGACAGCGGACAGGCCAGGTGTTCAGGGGTCCACCTCACGCCAGGACACAGAGGGAGGACAGGCCCCGTGTCCAGGGGTCCACGTAACACCAGGACACAGAGGGAGGAAGACTGGGCTGTGTGTCCACACGTCCACATCACACACAAGACAGTGAGGGAGGACAGGCCATGTATCCAGGTGTCCATGTCACACCAGGACACAGAGGAAGAACAGGCCACGTGTCCCAGGGTCCAGGTCACACCAGAGCATAGAAGGAGGAAGGCTGGAGCCTGTGTCCAGGGGTCCACATCACACCAGGACATACAGGGAGGACAGGCCACGTGTCCAGGGGTCCACATCACACTAGGATACAGAGGGAGGACAGGCCTAATGTCCAGAGGTCCACGTCACACGAGGATATAGAGGGAGGACAGGTCCCATATACAGGGGTCCACATCACACCAGGACACAGAGGGAGGACAGGCCCCATGTTGAGGGGTCCACGTCACACCATGACATAGAAGGGGAAGGCTGGGCCCTGTGTACACATGTCCACATCACACCAGGACACAGAGGGAGGACAGGGCCCATGACCAGGTGCCCACGTCACACCAGGACTTAGAGGGAGCACAGGCACCGTGTCCAGGGTTCCACATCACACCAGGACACAGAGGGAGGACAGGCCCCGTGTCCAGGGGTCCACGTCACACCATGACATAGAGGGAGGAAGGCTGGGCCCTGTGTCCACATGTCCACATCACACCAGGACACAGAGGGAGGAGAGGCCCAATGTCCAGGGGTCCACAGCACACCAGGACTTAGAGGGAGGACAGGCCCCGTCTCCATGGTTCCACATCACACCAGGACACAGAGGGAGGACTGGCCCCATGTCCAGGGGTCCACATTACACCAGGAAATAGAGGGAGGAAGGCTGCGCCCGGTGTCCACACCTCCACATCACAGCAGGACACACAGTGAGGACAGGCCCCATGTCCAGCGGTACACGTCACACCAGGAGATAGAGGGAGAACAGGCCCCGTATCCAGGGGTCCACATCACACCAGGACACAGAGGGAGGATAAGCCCCATGTCCAGTGGTCCCTGTCACACCATGACATAGAGGGAGGAAGGCTGGGCCCTGTGTCCACACGTCCACATCACACCAGGACACAGAGGGAGGACAGGCCCCATGTCCAGGGTTTCATGACACACCAGGACATAGAGGGAGGAGGGCTGGGCCCTGTGTCCACACGTCCACATCACACCAGGACACAGAGCGAGGACAGGCCCTGTGTCCAGGCGTGATTGTTACACCAGGAGACAGAGGAAGGACAGGCCCCTTGTCCAGGGGTCCATATCACAGCAGGACACAGAGGAATGACAGGTCCCATGTCCAGGGGTCCACATCACACGAGGACACTGAGGGAGGACTGGCCCCATGTCCAGGGGTCTACATCACAACAAGACACAGACGGAGGACAGTCCAGGTGTCCAGGAGTCCACGTCACACCAGTCCATAGAGGGAGCAAGGCTGGGCCCTGTGTCCACACGTCCACATCACACCAGGACACAGAGGGAGGACAGGCCCTGTGTCCAGGCGTGATTGTTACACCAGGAGACAGAGGAAGGACAGGCCCCTTGTCCAGGGGTCCATATCACAGCAGGACACAGAGGAATGACAGGTCCCATGTCCAGGGGTCCACATCACACGAGGACACTGAGGGAGGACTGGCCCCATGTCCAGGGGTCTACATCACAACAAGACACAGACGGAGGACAGTCCAGGTGTCCAGGAGTCCACGTCACACCAGTCCATAGAGGGAGGAAGGCTGGGCCCTGTGTCCACACGTCCACATCACACCAGGACACAGAGGGAGGAGAGGCCCCATGTCCAGGGGTCCACATCACACCAGGACACAGAGGGAGGAGAAGCCCCGTGTCCAGGGGTCCACACCAGGACACAGTGGGAGGACGGCTGGGCCGTGTGTGCACACTGCCACATCACACCAGGACACAGAGGGAGGACAGGCCATGTGTCCAGCGGTCCATGTCACAGCAGGACACAGAGGAAAGACAGGCCCCGTTTCCAGGTGTCCATGTCATACCATGACATAGAGGGAGGAAGGCCAGGTCCTGTGTTCACACGTCCACATCACACCAGGACACAGAGGGAGTAAATGCTCCATGTCCAGGGGATCACGTCACACCAGGACAGAGATGGATGAAGGCTGCGCCCTGTGTCCACACGTCCACATCAGACCAGGACACAGAGAGAGGAAAGGCCCCATGTCCAAGGGTCCAGGTCCCACCAGGGCATAGAGGGAGGACAGGCCCCGTGTCCACGGGTCCACATCACACCAGGACACAGAGGGAGGACAGGCCCCATGTCCAGGTGTCAACGTCACACCAGGACATAGAGGGAAGAAGGCTGGGCTCTTTGTCCACACGTCCGCATGACACCAGGACACAGAGGGAGGACAGGCCCCATGTCCACGGGTTCATGCCACACCAAGACATGGTGGGAGGAAGGCTGGGCCCTGTCTCCACACGTCCACATCACACCAGGACACGGAGGGATGACAGGCCCCATGTCCAGGGGTCCGCGTCACACCAGGACATAGAGGGAGGAAGGCTGGGCTCTTTGTCCACACTTCCATATCACACCAGGACATAGAGGGAGGACTCTTTGTCCACACTTCCATATCACACCAGGACACAGAGGGAGGACAGACCCCATGTCCATGGGTTCACGCCACACCAGGACATAGAGGGAGGAAGGCTGGGCCCTGTGTCCACACGTCCATATCACACCAGGACACAGAGGGAGGACAGGCCCCGTGTCCAGGGGTCCACATCACACCAGGACATAGAGGGAGAAAAGGCCCCGTGTCCATTGTGGAAGACAGTGTGGCGCTTTCTCAAGGATCTAGAAATAGAAATTCCATCTGACCCAACAATCCCACTCTTGGGAATATACCCTAAAAAACTACAAATCCTTCGACTCTAAAGACACATGCACACGTATGTTCATTGCAGCCCTGTGTACCATAGCAAAGACCTGGAACCAACCCAAATGCCCACCAATGATAGACTGGACAAAGAAACTGTGGTACATGTACACCATGGAATACTAAGCAGCTATAAAAAACGATGAGTTTGTGTCCTTTGTAAGGACTTGGAGGAATCTGGAAACCATCATTCTCAGCCAACTGACCCAAGAACAGAAAGCCAAGCACCGTATGTTCTCACTCATAGGTGGGTGTTGAACAACGAGAACACGTGGACTCAGGGAGAGGAGCATCACACACAGGGGACAGTTGGGGGGGGTAGGGGAGAGACAATGGTGGGTGGGGAGGGAGCCAGCCAGTGTGCCACATTCCTCTAAACAAGGTGTGAGGTGACACCCACTGAAAACCCCAAACCCCTCCCGAGGAAAGGCCTGCAGCCCACAGCTGGAACAGAGAAGGGGAGGCCTACCTGGTCCGGGCCGGTGTCCTCGTCAGCCTTCTGGGGTGTGGTCTCAGGCTCAGGGTCCTCACCCACATCGCTATCGGCCTCGTCCTGGGGGGTGACCTTCGGGACCTGGCTGTGCAGGGCCGTCTCTGGGTGCGCCCCCCGCAAAGTGGGGCTTGGGCCAGCCTCTGAGCCCTCCTCACAGTGGAAGGCTCGCAGCCCAGCCCCGTGATCCAGCTTCCTCAGTATTCGCGCTGTGCACCACTGAGGACGACTTGCGGCTTACGTCCCAGGACAAAGGGGGCATGTCCTTTCTTGACAGTCTTGGCCGGGCACGGTGGCTCACGCCTGTAATCCAAGCACTTTGGAGGCCAAGGCGGGCGGATCACCTGAGGTCGGGAGTTCAAGACCAGCTTGACCAACATGGTGAAACCACGTCTTAACACCAAAAAAAAAAAAAAAAAAAAAGAAAGTCCTACTGTTTGAAAACGAAAACGAAGCCGTTCTCTGGCTGCCTGCCCTCCAGGAGAAGCTGCGCCCCCTCAGGCTCCAGGGCTCCGGCCGCCTGCCGCCGCGCATTGCCGGCGCGCACCTGGACGTCTGGAGTTCGGGCCCCGCCTTAGCCGCCCCCTCCATCGCCCCGCCCCGCCCCACCGCCCCGCCCCACCCCGCCCCGCTCCACCGCGCCTGCGCCCCGCTCCACCGCCCCGCCCCGCTCCACCGCGCCTGCGCCCCGCTCCACCGCCCCGCCCCGCTCCACCGCGCCTGCGCCCCGCTCCACCGCCCCGCCCCGCTCCACCGCGCCTGCGCCTCGCTCCACCGCCCCGCCCCGCTCCACTGCGCCGGCGTAGCGGGCGCCGGGGCTGCAGTTGCAGTCGGTCGGGCGCAGTGCGCGGTTTCGCTGCCGGCTAAGGAGTCGGCGGCGTCCGCGGCGACGGAGCGGGATCCAGCAGGCGCCTTTTGGCTCGGGCTGGGGCCGGCGGAAACGCGAACGTGCGACGGCGGCAACCGCGGGCCTGTGGACGGCGGCCTCAGCGGCCAGCAGGTAAGGTCCGCGCGGGGCGAGCGTGGGTCGTGCAGGCCCGTGAGGGGGTGCGGGTTGCGAGCGGGCCAGGGGTGCGGCGGCCTGGCCGGGGGCGCAGGTGAGTGCGGCTTGCGCGGCGCCCGGCGGAGCATTGTTTTTCCAGCAGCGCCCGCACCGCGCCCACTGCCGGCCGGGCCGCGGCGGGGACCCGGGCGGGGCGGGCCTGGGTCTCGGGGCGGGCGCGCGCTCCTTTTTCGCCGGCCCATACTCCTCCATTCCCCCATCTCCGCCGCCCCCCGCCAACGTAGCCGCCACCCTCCTGTCCCCACTTTCCTGGCCGCTTTCGGCCCGTTAGCTCGCGCTTTGTTTGAAGCAGAGCTGGGAGGCCCGCGGGCTGGGGGCGGCGGCGCTGTGCAGTCGGGCGCGGGGACGGGGAGCGTTGCAGAATCCCGGGGCGGGGGGAGGGGCGGGTAGGGTCACCCTGGGGACTCGGGCCTGCCCTCGGGCCACCCTTCCTAGGCCCGGGGGATGGCCGTGGTCCTTGCAAGCTGTAGGTTGCCGGAACGCCCACCGGCCAGTCCTCGCGCCGGCGCAGCCCCCTTCCTGATGCGCGGGGCGAAACTTGCATGCTCTAGAGAGCCACGCACTTTTCTTCTTCTTAGTGAGTGACCTTGGATGTATTCGTCTAGGAATGAATGTGTTGACATTTGCAATGCGGGACTGCGCGGCCCCTCTGGTTTGGCTTTCTCCAGCATCTTATTGCTTTGATTGTGCGTTCTCGATTTTACAGAGGTTTCTTTTGAGTAATGGCTTCAGTAATGTCAACCCATAGGCATTTCCAAGTTTGTTTATGCAATTGTTTTTACATTTCTCTTTTTTTTTTTTTAAGTTGCATTTTAGGTTTTGGGGTACATGTGAAAATCATGCAAGGCTGTTGCATAGGTGCATACGTGGCAGTGTGATTTGCTGCCTTCCTCCCCTTCACCTATATCTGGCATTTCTCCCCATGCTATCACTCCCCAACTCCCCACCCCTCCACTGTCCCCCCCCACTCCCCCGCAACAGACCCCAGTGTATAGTGCTCCCCTCCCTGTGTCCATGTGTTCCCTTTGTTCAACACCCGTCTATGAGTGAGAACATGCGATGTTTGATTTTGTGTTCTTGTGTCAGTTTGCTGAGAATGATGGTTTCCAGGTTCATCCATGTCCCTACAAAGGACGCGAACTCATCGTTTTTGATGGCTGCGTAATATTCCATGGTGCATATGTGCCACATTTTTCCTGTCCATTCTATCATCGATGGGCATTTGGGTTGGTTCCAGGTCTTTGCTATTGTAAACTGTGCTGCAGTGAACGTTCGTGTGCATGTGTCCTTATAGTAGAACGATTTATAATCCTTTGGATATATGCCCGGTAATGGGATTGCTGGGTCAAATGGAATTTCTATTTCTAGGTCCTTGAGGAATCGCCACACTGTCTTCCACAACGGTTGAACTAATTTACACTCCCACCAACGGTGTAAAAGTGTTCCTATTTCTCCACATCCTCTCCAGCATCTGCTGTCTCCAGATTTTTTAATGATCGCCATTCTAACTGGCGTGAGATGGTATCTCAATGTAGTTTTGATTTGCATTTCTCTAATGACCAGTGATGATGAGCATTTTTCATATGCTTGTTGGCCTCATGTATGTCTTCTTTTGTAAAGTGTCTGTTCGTATCCTTCGCCCGTTTTTGAATGGGCTTGTTTGTTTTTTTCTTGTAAATCTGTTTTAGCTCATTGTAAATTCTGAATATCAGCCCTTTGTCAGACGGGTAGGCTGCAAAAATTTTTTCCCATTCTGTTGGTTGCCGATTCACTCTATTGACTGTTTCTTTCGCCGTGCAGAAGCTGTGGAGTTTGATTAGGTCCCGTTTGTCTGTTTTGGCTTCTGTTGCCAATGCTTTTGGTGTTTTGGTCATAAAGTCCTTGCCTACGCCTATGTCCTGAATGGTTTTGCCTAGGTTTCCTTCTAGGGTTTTTATGGTGTTAGGTCTTATGCTTAAGTCTTTAATCCATCTGGAGTCAATTTTAGTGTAAGGTGTCAGGAAGGGGTCGAGTTTCTGCTTTCTGCATATGGCTAGCCAGTTTTCCCAACACCACTTCTTGAACAGGGAATCCTTTCCCCATTGCTTGTTTTTATCAGGTTTGTCAAAGATCAGATGGTTGTAGATATGTTGTGTTGCCTCTGACGCCTCTGTTCTGTTCCATTGGTCTATATCTCTGTTTCGGTACCAGTACCATGCTGTTTCGATTACCGTAGCCTTGTAGTAGAGTTTGATGTCCGGTAGTGTGATGCCTCCCGCTTTGTCCTTTTTGCTTAGAATTGACTTGGCTATGCGGGCTCTCTTTTGGTTCCATATGAAGTTTAAGGTGGTTTTTTCCAGTTCTGCGAAGAAGGTCATTGGTAGCTTGATGGGGATAGCGTTGAATCTGTAAATTACTTTGGGCAGTATGGCCATTTTCACGATAGTGATTCTTCCTAAGCATGAACATGGAATGTTTCTCCATCTGTTTGTGTCCTCTCTTATTTCGTTGAGCAGTGGTTTGTAGTTCTCCTTGAAGAGGTCCTTTACATTCCTTGTTAGTTGTATTCCTAGGTATTTTATTCTCTTTGTAGCAATTGTGAATGGCAGTTCGTTCTTGATTTGGCTCTCTTTAAGTCTGTTATTGGTGTATAGGAATGCCTGTGATTTTTGCACATTGATTTTGTATCCTGAGACTTTGCTGAAGTTGCTTATCAGTTTCAGGAGATTTTGGGCTGAGATGACGGGGTCTTCTAGGTATACAATCATGTCGTCTGCAAATAGAGACAATTTGACTTCCTCCTTTCCTAATTGAATACCCTTTATTTCTTTTTCTTGCCTGATTGCTCTGGCTAGAACTTCCTGTACTATATTGAATAGGAGTGGTGAGAGAGGGCATCCTTTTCCAGTGCCAGACTTCAAGGGGAATGCTTCCAGTTTTTGCCCATTCAGTATGATATTGGCTGTTGGTTTGTTGTAAATAGCTTTTATTATTTTGAGATATGTTCCGTCGATACCTAGTTTATTGAGAGTTTTTAGCATGAAGGGCTGTTGAATTTTGTCGAAGGCCTTCTCTGCCTCAATTGAGATAATCATGTGGTTTTTGTCTTTGGTTCCGTTTATGTGGTGAATTACATTGATAGACTTGCGTATATTAAACCAGCCTTGCATCCCCGGGATGAAGCCTGCTTGATCATGGTGGATAAGCTTTTTGATGTGCTGTTGCAGTCGGCTTGCCAGTATTTTATTGAAGATTTTTGCATCTATGTTCATCATGGATATTGGCCTGTAGTTTCCTTTTCTTGTTGAGTCTCTGCCGGGTTTTGGTATCAGGATGATGTTGGTCTCATAAAATGATTTGGGAAGGATTCCCTCTTTTTGGATTATTTGGAATCGTTTCAGTAGGAATGGTACCAGTTCCTCTTTGTATGTCTGGTAGAATTCGGCTGTGAACCCATCTGGACCTGGGCGTTTTTTGGGTGGTAGGCTCTTAATTGCTGCCTCGACTTCAGACGACCTTGTTATTGGTCTATTCAGGGTTTCGACTTCTTCCTGGTTTAGGCTTGGGAGGAGGCAAGTGTCCAGGAATTTATCCATTTCTTCCAGGTTTTCTAGTTTATGTGCATAGAGTTGTTTGTGATAATCTCTGATGACGGTTTGAATTTCTGTGGCATCTGTGGTGATATCCCCTTTATCATTTTTTATTGCATCTATTTGGTTATTCTCTCTTTTCTTTTTTTTTTTTTTATTAATCTGGTTACTGGTCTATTTTGTTTATCTTTTCAAAAAACCAGCTCCTGGATTTATTGATTTTTTTTTTTGTAGGGTTTTTCGTGTCTCTATCTCCATCAGTTCTGCTCTGATCTTATTTATTTCTTGTCTTCTGCTAGGTTTTGAGTTTTTTTGATCTTGCTCCTCTAGCTCTTTCAATTTTGACGATAGGGTGTCAATTTTAGATCTCTCCTTTCTTCTCATGTGGGCACTTATTGCTATATATTTTCCTCTAGAGACGGCTTTAAATGTGTCCCAGAGATTCTGGTATGTGGTGTCTTCGTTCTCGTTGGTTTCGAAGAGCATCTTTATTTCCGCCTTCATTTCGTTGTTTATCCAGTCAACATTCAGGAGAAAGTTGTTGATTTTCCATGAGGCTGTGCGGTTCTGGGTTGGTTTCTGAATTCTGAATTCTGAGTTCTAACTTGATTGCACTGTGGTCCGAGAGACTGTTTGTTATATGGTTTCCGTTCTTTTGTATTTGCTGAGGGGTGATTTACTTCCAATTATGTGGTCAGTTTTTGAGTAGGTGTGATGTGGTGCTGAGAAGAATGTATATTCTGTGGATCTGGGGTGGAGAGTTCTGTAAATGTCTATTAGGTTTGCTTGTTCCAGTCTGAGTTCAAGCCCTGGATGTCCTTGTTAATTTTCAGTCTCGTCGATCTGTCTAATATTGACAATGGTGTGTTGAAGTCTCCCACTATTATTGTGTGGGAGTCTAGATCTCTTTGTAAGTCTTTAAGAACTTGCCTTATGTATCTGGGTGCTCCTGTATTAGGTGCATATATATTTAGGATCGTTAGCTCTTCTTGTTGCATTGATCCTTTTACCATTATGTAATGTCCTTCTTTGTCTCTTTTGATCTTTGTTGCTTTCAAGTCTATTTTGTCAGAGGTGAGAATTGCAACTCCGGCTTTTTTTTTGCTCTCCATTTGCTTGGTAAATCTTCCTCCATCCCTTTATTTTGAGCCTTTGTGTATCCTTGCATGTGAGGTGGGTTTCCTGGATACAGCACACTGATGGGTTTTGGCTTTTTATCCAATTTGCCAGTCTGTGTCTTTTGATTGGGGCATTTAGTCCGTTTACATTTAGGGTTAATATTGTTAGGTGTGAATTTGATCCTGTCATTTTGATGCTAGCTGGCTGTTTTGCCCATTGGTTGATGCAGATTCTTCATTGTGTTGATGCTCTTTACCATTTCGTGTGTTTTTGGAGTGGCTGGTACTGGTTGTTCTTTTCTATGTGTAGTGCCTCCTTGAGGAGCTCTTGTAAAGCTAGTGTGGTGGTGATGAAATCTCTGAGTACTTGCTTGTTCACAAAGGATTTTATTTTTCCTTCACTTAGGAAGCTTAGTTTGGCTGGATATGAAATTCTGGGTTGGAAGTTCTTTTCTTTAAGGATGTTGAATATCGGCCCCCACTCTCTTCTGGCCTGTAGGGTTTCTGCTGAGAGATGTGCTGTGAGTCTGATGGGCTTCCCTTTGTGGGTAACCCGACCTTTCTCTCTGGCTGCCCTTAGTATTGTCTCCTTCATTTCAACCCTGGTGAATCTGACGATTATGTGCCTTGGGGTTGCTCTTCTAGAAGAGTATGTATCTTTGTGGTGTTCTCTGTATTTCCTGGACTTGAATATTGGCCTGCCTTGCTAGGTTGGGGAAGTTTTCCTGGATAATATCCTGAAGAGTATTTTCCAGCTCGGATACATTCTCTTCATCACATTCAGGTACACCTATCAAACGTAGATTAGGTCTTTTCACATAGTCCCATATTTCTTGTTGACTTTGTTCATTCCTTTTTACGCTGTTTTCTCTAATCTTGCCTTCTTGTTTTATTTCATCGAGTTGATCTTCGACCTCTGATATCCTTTCTTCTGCTTGGTCAATTCGCCTGTTGAAACTTGTGCATGCTTCGCGAAGTTCTCGTGTTGTGTTTTTCGGCTCCCATCAGTTCACTCCTATTCCTCTCTAAGTTGTCCATTCTCGTTAGCATTTCGTCAAGTCTTTTTTCAAGGTTCTTAGTTTCTTTGCATTGGGTTCGAACATGTTCTTTTAGCTCGCGGAAGTTTCTTATTATCCACTTTCTGAAAGCTGATTCTGTCATTTCATCACACTCATTCTCCATCCAGTCTTGTTCCCTTGCTGGTGAGGAGTTGTGCTCCCTTGGAGGAGGAGAGGTGTTCTGGTTTCTGGTGTTTTCATCCTTTTTGCACTGGTTTCTTCCCATCTTTGTGGATTTATCCACCTATCGACTTTGTAGTTGCTGTCTTTCTGATTTTGGTAATTTTAAGTCTGCGGCAGCAGAACTCATAAACCCCTTTTTTCTTTCCCCAGGTGTTCTGTCCCGGGGAGTTAGGGCTGTATGATTTTCCGCTGTCTTGCTGCCGTTTTTCCTGCCCACAAGGTGGCAGCCTAGTCACACTCAGCCTGCAGAGGCTTCGCTGAGCTGCTGTGGGCTCCGCCCAGCTTCCGTGTGAACTTCCCTGCAGTCCTGTTTATATGGGTGTAGTTAGAACTGCTTCCGCTATGTTGGCCCGCCCCTGTAGTGACGGAGTCTCTGTAGTGGCGGGTTGCCTTGGTTGCTGCAAATTGCCCTGGGAACTGCAGGGTGTTTCCGTAATGGAGGACGCCCCTCCTCCACAGAGCTGGACCATCCCGGGTTCAGTTGTGTTTCCCGTGGCGCGTTTTTGCCCGGGAATCTCCTGGCTTGACTCCCCGTTTCAGCTCCCCTTGCTGGCTTAGAGGGGACTCAGTCTCACTCACTCTGCACATGGAGCCGCTGCCCCGGGGAGCAGGTCGAGCGGCCGCGCCGGTCAAACCAGCGGCGCTGGCGACCCGTGGGGCTCCTCCGCCTGTGAATCCCCTGGTCTGTGGGCAGTAAAAATCCATCTGGAAATGTGGCGTCCACTCACCCTCTGCACTTTCTCTTGGAGCTGCAATCCCGAGTTCCTCCTAACCGGCCATCTTGGATCGATCCCTCTCTTTTTAGTTATAAATTTTGAATTAGATTCTGTGTTTTTGGAGAGATTTTCCATACGTGGTGGAAGTGTTTTTAATCTTGGTAAATATGGATTATTTGTCTATTTTATCACGTTCGTCGGAAAGCTATACCAAGAACATTTTGATGTTTTAAAGGCTTTCACTCTCCGATGACTTGTGTGAAAGACGACGTACATACTAAAACGGGAATGCCTGTCTTTTTTTCTATTGGAATTTTCAGGAGGGAATTCTGTGCAATCTGAAAAGATTGATGGAGATTACAGTAATTGCTTTCTACATCGCTTTTGTTAAGCAGTGAAAATTAGACCCACTTGGAGATTTAGACCTGGACACACTGAGTTTTTGAACACTCTCGAAGTGCAATTTGGGAAAGGGCAGGTGAAATGAGGCTTCTTCCAACCTCCCCCTTCCCTCCTCAGCTTGGTTAACAGGCAAACACCAAAATATGGTAATAGCTGGTAATTTACAGAACGTTGGTTATCACATTTGATAATTATATGTTAAGGTTGTACAATATGTGTATGTCAGAGTTAGGGGTAGTAGGTCATAGAGTCTCATGAAAAATACAACTTCTATATAATCTTCTGAGTAGCGAGATGGTAACTGTTACGACGGTTATGAATTGTCCAGGCAGTAGGGCCGGTATATGTCTTCAGTCATGTTTTTACGCCTGCAATCCAGGAAACAGTGTAAATGGATGTTTCCTGAAACAGCCATAGTCGCCTGCCAACATGCCCAGCTAATTTTTGTATTTTTAGTGGAGACAGGGTTTCACCATCTTGGCCAGGCTGATCTTGAACTCCTGACCTCGTGATCCACCTGCCTCAGTTTCCCAAAGTGCTGGGATTACAGGCGTGAGCTACCGTGCCTGGCCGAGATTTATCATCTCTGTGTGCTGGTAACAATTCTAGCCTTCTCTTTCAGCTACTTTGAAATATACAATACGTATTTGCTAACATATTGCAAATACGTCGCACCATTGCACTCCAAGCCTGAGCTAACTATGGTGACCGTACTCTGCTATAGAACGTTAGAACTTACTGTTTCTAACTGTATGTTTGTACCCGTTAACCAACCTCTCTTCCTCACCCCCATCCCTTCCCAGCCTCTGATACCTGTCATTGTATTCTTTGTTTCCATGAGGTCAACTTTTTTTTTGTTGTCGTTGTTGTTTTTAGCTCCCACATGTTTGTGAGAATGTGTGATGTTTTTCTTCCTATGGCTGGCCTGGCTTATTTCACTTAACATAATGACCTGCAGCTTCATCCATGTTGCTGCAAACAAGGTGATTTCATGGTTTTTTCTGGCTGAATAGCGTTCCATCGTGTATATATGCCACGCTTTCCTTGTCTGCTCATTGTTGGATACTTGGGTCGATTCCATATCTTTGCTGTTGTCAATAGCGCTGTGATAAACATGTGAGTGTATACTGATTTGATATACCGATTTCTTTTATGTTGGTTAAATAGCCAGTAGTGGGATGGCTGGATCAAGTAGTGGTTTTGTTTTTAGTATTTTGAGAAATCTCCATACTGGTTTTCATAACGACGTTACTAATTTCCAGTCCCGCCTCAGTGTGTAAGAGTTCCCTTTCCTCCGCATCATGTCAGCATCCGCTGTTTGTATTTTTAAGAATAGTTATCCTAGCTGTGGTGAGGTGGTAGGTATCTCGTTGTAGTTTTGATTGGCACTTACCTGGTGATTCCTGATGTGATCATTTTTTCATATATCAGTTGGCCATTTGTATGTTTTTTGATGTCCTTTGCCCGTTTTTTAGTGGGATTATTTGTTGTTTTTCATCGTTGGTTATTTGAGCTCGTTACGTATTCTGGATTTTAGTCCTTTGTCGTGAACAGTTTGCACACGTCGTTTCCCATTCGGCAGGTTGTCTCTTTGCTCTGTCGTTTGTTTCCTTTGCTGTGCAGAAGCTTATTGAAAGAGATGGATGGAGCATGGTGGCTCACGCCTGTAATCCCAGCACTTTGGGAGGCTGAAGCGGGTGGATTACCCGAGATCGGGAGTTTGAGACCAGCCCGGCCAACGTAGTGAAACCCCATGTTTACAAATAATGGCGAAAAATTAGCTGGGTGAGATGGTGGGCGTCTCCTGGTTTCAAGCAATTCTCCTGCCTCAGCCTCCCAAGTAGCTGGGACTACAGGAGCATGCCACTATGCCTGGATCATTATTTTTTTCTTTTTTTTTTTTTTTGGTAGGAGTTTTGCTCTTGCCGCCCAGGCTGGAGTGCAATGGCGCCATCTGGGCTCACTGCAACCTCTGCCTCCCAGGTTCAAGTGATTATCCTGCCTCAGGCTCTCGAGCAGCTGGGATTAGCCCAGCTAATTTATTTTTATTTTTATTTTTGAGGTGGAGTTTTGCCGTTGTTGCCCAGGCTTGAGTACAATGGTGCTATCCCGGCTCACTGCAACATCCACCTCTTGGGTTCAAATCTGTGTCTGCATCAATTCCACACAAGAGTTCCGTCATCATATGGGAAGGGAATCATAGGTGTGGGGGCCTCCATGCAGGACCCCGTGTGCCCCGAGGCCAGTCCCTGTGACAGCCGCAGCAAGGAGCATCTGCTTCCGCCAGTTGGACAAGATTCTTTCCTGACCAGAAACCAGCAGAAGGACTTCCCCTGCTCCCCACACACCGTCGTATCCCAAACACACCTGTGTGGACGGATGCCTCGACATCTCCCCTCGGCCCAGGGCCTGAGCTCTTCCTGATGAGGGTTAAGCAAGAGTGACCGCCTCTCCCCGTGTCCATGTTGCGGGCAGCTGCCTTCTCCTCAGCTCCCACGGGGCAGAACAAGAGCCAGCCAGCTCTCAACATCCCAGGATTTTCCAGGGATGCTGATAACTAAAGCAGTCGGGGCCTTGTGAGTGGTTGGTGGGAGGGATCAGGGTCTCCTCAGCATCCGTCAGTTCCTGGAGCATCTGAAGGGGCAGCCTACACCTGGAGGAAGGCGTGGGGCTGGCCCCCGTGGGTACCCAGTGCCTGGCATCTCCCAGGCCCTCTGTACTCCCTCACAGACCCCCTCCACTGAGCAGCACAGCCCTGAGGACAGAGGCAGCAGCCCGGAGAGCATTTCCAACACAACTGTGTTTATTCAGATTCACACATGAGCCCTCCAAGGTTTTGCTCCCCGCCCCCTACCCCTAGGCCCTCCCTTCCGGTTGAGCCACCCTCTCCCTCCCCTCCCTCCTGCCCCTTCCTTCCCCCACCCTCCCCCATCAAGCTAAGGCCCAGCAAGATCAGCACTGGGGGAGAAGTCTTTGCTTTGAGGCACCTGATGGCCTGAGGGTCCGAGAGTTGAGAGCCCCACCCTTGGGGATTGGCACCAGAGAGCCTGCCCTGTCCCTCTACTGACTACAATGCTGCATTTTCTTCCTCTTAGAGAAGAAGGGGTCACCCTTTCTCTTTTTAGACTGCGAGGGGCCACCCAGCCCCCAAGCCAGGGACTGCGCCCCAGAGACTCTGAGCCCAGGCCTTAGGTGGGGCATCTGAACAGGGGATGGGCCTCTGAAGAGAGCTCGCTTCTTGGACTTGGTGGCAGGAGCGGGTGCTGGGCTGAGGTCTCTTCTCTTTACAGATTGGGACTGAAGAGCTCCCTGGGGTTCCCGCCCTTCTAGGCTGAGAAGGCCCGAGGCAGGGACAGGGCTCTGGGACAGCTTCCAGGGCCGCAGCCTGTAGTTGGTACCCACGGCAGAAACTATGCCAGGGATTTCCCTCTCCTCCTCACTTGACCCCTTAGACAGCCTGCGTGACTCCTGACAGCAGAGGCTCCAGGGAGACCCCAGGTGTCCTTGGTCCCCACACCTGGGCAGGTGGGTCTATGGTCCTGGGGAGGAGAGTCTGGCCGGGCAGCCCTCAGCCAGCGGGAATCCAGTCTCTCCAAAACCGCAACAGGGTTTATGGACCTGACCATCCCAGTGCGCACCCTGCCTCGTCCCTGAGGGTCCCGGGAAGCCCTCTGGGGGGTGGGTCTGTGATCCTGGGAAGGAGAGTTTGGCCGGGCAGCCCTCGGCCTGTGAGAATCCAGCCTCTCCAAAAGCACAACAGGGTTTTTGGACCTGGCCATCCCAGTGCACACACTGCCTTGTCTCTGAGCGTCCCGGGCAGCCGTCTGGGGTGGGCAGGCCAGGCACATCTCTCTCTGCTCCTTGGCCCGCTGCAGACTTAGAAGAGATTGAGTCCAGCTGGGTGGTGCCATGACTAGGGACTGCCCTCTCACACCGTTCCTCCTTCAAGGATAGGAGGTGCTTCTCTGCTACCTGCGGGAGTAAAGGGGGCACTTACTGGCTCTGCCTCAAGTGTGAACAGGGCCCAGGGTGGTGAAGACCAAGGCGCTTGGGCGGCAGGCAGGGAAGCCTGAGGCAGCTGGGCTTCCTGTCAAAGACAGAGGGTGTGGCTCCGCTGGGCATCCCGCTGGGCCTCACTGCAGTTTGCATCCTGACTCCCCTCCCTGGCTCCTCTCCATCCTACTCCATCTGAACCCGCACCTCCCCGCCTCGGAGTGGCTCCCCAAGAAGCCGAGCATCCCCCGCAGGGTGGGGTGGACAATCAGGTGGGGCTTATGTGCCGGGTCCCTCCTGCCCCCAGGGTACCTGGGTTCCCCTCCCTCCCTGCTCTACCTGGGCAAGGGTGAGTCCTTCCTCCTGCTCCAGCTCCTGGCTTAGGGCCAAGAAATCCATGTGTGGATCTGGGGAAAGCAATTCTTCCAGGAATCGGGGGTGAATGACGGCCTCCACCTGGAAACAGAAGGGAGACGGTGTGAGCTTCCCGGGCAGGGAGTAACCTGGAGCCAAGGACACCTGGAGGAGATGCAGAAAGCAGTGAGCGCCCCGTCCCCACCCTTCTGGAGCTGTCTCATATCATGGCGACCACAGCTACACACACAGACCATAGACCTGGTAGCGTACACACATGCAGACAGAGACACACAAACCACACACAGACACACAAAGAGACCCACATATGGCACAGGAAAATGGACACAAGTAATTTCCACACTCCACACTCACGCCCACACAGACACAGAGTAACCGATCACAGACACAAAGACACAGACACAATCACATACGCAGACAGTCAAATCGATGGCAACACACACAGCCATCTACTGCGGAGGAGCTAAGGAACAGAGCTTAATTCCAAGGACCTGTGAGTGCCACCCCCTCGAATTCTGCAGACTCCAGCACTTGAGGCTAGCCCACCTTGGTGATGAAGTCTTTCTGGGAACACAGATTGTCAGCATAGCTCAGGACACCTGGGTCTAGAAGCATCCCGTCCCCTTCCTGCTTCACTTCGCCCTCTTCCCATTCTCCGTTGAGCTCCCCCATGGCCCCAACGGGAGGCCCCAGCAGCTCCTGTACGATGTCCACATACTCCTGCACCACTTCAGGGGGGATCTCCTCGGGGGCCTTGGTCTCCGCTGGCTGCTGCGGCCTGGGTGATGTCAGGTGGGCCTTGGTCTCCGCTGGCCGCTGGGGCCTGGGTGGTGGCAGGCAGGCAGGTGGGGCCTTGGGGCCGGCCTTGCTGGGAAGGTACACTGAGGCAGGGAGGGAGGAGGATGGGCGTGGTGAGGGCTGCTCCTCCTGCCTGCATCACACAGGGGAGGGCAGGGCTCAGGGAGCTGAAGTGGGTCCCAGCTGGGTCAGGACCACCTAAACCACAGCGCCCCTGGAAGAGACGCCACAGGAGGGGCACATGTGAGACAGCATCCTTTTGGAGGAAGCTTGGAGTCACTGATATATGCTGAGTACTCCACCCGCTCATCCCTGCTTCCTGGGCAGATTGTTGAGTTTTGGAATGGCGAGGGGAGAGAGTAGCTAGGAAACCTGACCAGGTGAATACCCACTTGATGAGCACGGGCCGCCCAGCCCCCCAGCTCCCCTGAGCTGTCTTGTTGGAAGGAACAAATCCCTCTCTTGAAGGGAGGCATGGGGTGTGGGGACAGTGGCCTCCCTCGGCCCCTCTGGACTTTGCCGTGGCTCCTGTGTGAATGTGGGAAGCCATACCTGGCTGCTTGACCACCTCAGGGGCCGACGGTCCCTGAGGTTCAAGCCTCGGCAGGGCTGGAGGAGGCAGGCACTGGGGCCCCTTCATCCACTGCGACTTCTGAATCTGCATCTCCTCCTCAGCCTCAAACTCCAGGAACCTGGGGTGAAGAAGGTGTAGGCCATCCTGAGAGGGTCCAGGCCCTCTGCCCCCAGGACCAGGCAGCAGCCGATGGCAGGGATGGGAAGGCATGCCTCAGGCAGGCTGTCCAGGCCCTCCTTGGGGCCCATCCCCCAGTCCCAGAGGGAACTACTCCCAGAGTTCTGGGCTCTCCCTCCCTCACCCGGCCCCTGCAGAGCCCATGGCATCAACAGGGCTTTCTGACTTAAGTCAGGGCCACGAGGCCCAGGAGGGCACCAGGGGTGGGGTTTATGGCAGAAGGCGTCCATGATGTTGCCCAGTTGCATGAGTCCTGAGGTTGGGACTGTGGGTCCCTGAAGGATAACCCAGGAAGATGAAGCGTGGGAGACCCCGGTCGGGAGGAAGCAAAAGCTGGGTGCAAAAGACAGGGCCCCTTTCCCCTGAGGCTGCTGTCTTTCTGTCTTAAGGGAAGGGACTACGAGGAGCAAAGGCAGGCAGGCCAGAGATGGGTCTCATGGTGTCCTGGACGCAGGTCTCCCCTGACCCAGCGCAGGTTTCTCCAATCCTGGCCAGGCTGGGATGGGCGAAAACCGACTTCTGGCCACTGCTGTGAGGAGAGTGCACCCCGCTCTGTCTATAGTCCCCAGCGCCCCTTCTCCCCATCCTCACAGCTGGCAGTGATCTCCTTTGGGCTGTGATGCTGGCTCCTCCGTCCCTGACCCTTAGTGTCTGGCAGGGGTTGGCCCGAGGCCAAGCAGGGCGTGGCTTCCCACCAGGGCCGGATAGAGACCCCAGAGCACTCCAGGAGGGAGGAGCAGCTTCCTGAGGGAGCCAGGGGCCCAGGAGGGCCTTCGTTTGTCCACACCCTCCTCATGCTCCACACTGAGAAGCCACCATGGCCATCCGGCTTCTGTCACCCTCTGTCACCCTGCCATGTGGGCTCTGCCCCTGCACCCCAGACTCACTTTCCCGCCATCTAGTAGAAGATCATCCGGTCAAACGTGCTCGTGTGCTGCCATTCCTGCACGGCTCGCCACAGTCCCTCCTCCAGGATCATGGTGGGCTTCCGCCGGGCCAGGGATCTGAGAACTGGGCTGTAAGGCAGTGCAGTCAGTCCCAGTCCATAAGCCCACCCTCCGTCCCAAGCCCACTGGTCCCAACACCCGGGCCCTGTCCCCCCCACACATGTCCTGCCATCTGTCCCTGTCCTGTTCTCCCCCACGTGGGCAGGATATGCCCCCAAGATCAGTCATCAACACAAGCCACCGGCTGGTCTCTCCAACTGCCCCTCGAGTCCTCAGTGTTACAGTGTTGACAAATGAACTCAGTACTATGTGTGAAACATGAGTGTCCCCGGCATTCCTGTGCTGAAGCCCTAATCCGTCCATGGTGTGTCAGTTCTTGGAGTTAATCGGGGTTAGAGCAGGTCATGAGGGTGAGTTCCCATCATGGCATCCGAGCCCCGATAAGGGCAGTAGGAGACACCAGGGCTCTCCCTCTCACCCGCAAGAGGACACAGCCAGAGGCAGCCCTCTCCACCCAGGACACCAATATGCTGTTGCTTTGATCTGGTACTTCCGATCTCTGGAACTGGGAGACGTGAGCGTGTCCTGATAAAGCACCCAGTCTATAGGATTAGTTATGGCGGAGCCCGAGCTGACTGAGACAGCGCACCCACAGAATGACCGGGGAGCGAGGGTTAACATGCAGGTTCCAAGGCCCCAGGACTGAGCATTTAACCAGCTTCCTGGAGACTCTGGAGCAAGGCGGCCCCTGGGGATGCAGCCTCAGAGTCCTGGAGACGAGTAGAAACCAGAACTAAAGCAGAACGGCATCGAAGCCCACTCCACGCCAAGCCTGTGAGCCTGGGGCAACTCTACTCCACGAATCAGGGTCCCCAGTGCACTGGGACTCGGCTCCAAGGGAGAATGCAACCAGTTCCAGGATGCAGGGGCAGCAAGATTTTTTGGGACAAAGATGGGGCCTCCTTACACCTACACCCTGGGCAGGGGACTTGCCTAGGGGAGTGGCCAGTGTGTTGCCTGGTGGATGTGCTCAAGCTCCCGTGGAGTACGGGTTTGCTCATCAGCGGGGGACACAGGATCACGGAGGCACCGCAGGATGGAGAGAGGCAGAACTGGGACTGAATCGACAAACTCTCAGATGCTGGCATTGCTGCCTCAGTCACCACAGTCCGTGGCCCTGGGCTGCTGGGCTCGTGGTGCCCTCAGAGCCATCACTGGAGCCCGTGGCTTTGGGGAACACTGTCCTAGATAGCCTAGTCCTGATAACGATAGCAGTAGGGACAGTAGTCATTAACAGTTATCATGTAACGTGTCCCAGCATGTGCCGGGCACTGTGCTGTGTGCCTCATGTGTGAGCTCAAGTCACCTCTTCACCATCCTCTGAATGAAGGAACGTCGTCCCTTTTTCTAGAAGGGATCGAGGGCAAAGCTGCAAATACCTGCCCAGTAAGGATTGGCTGGACTCACGGGACAGTGAGGGGCAGGTGAGATGAGGCCCCTGAGAGTCTGTCCTGAGCGGCAGCCAGATGAATGTTGCCGAAAATGTGCCCTTCCATAGCTCAACCTGTCGCCTTCAAGACTACCCTGCAAGCTCCCCTGAACAGCGTGACCTTCCGTCCATCCAGCAGCCTCTTTATGGGTGAGCTTCAGGGTGAGCTCCGGTGCCCCGAGGACACTCACATGAAGAAACAGGAAAGCGCTTCCGTGTTCGGACTCTGGGGAAGGTGCCTCCGGGCCAGGGGCTTGTAGTGCTGCCAGAGTCGGAAGTTCTCATACACGCTCTGGGGGTTGCAGGAGTTGTCCGGCGGGGCCTTCGCCTGGGAGGGAGCCAGGCTGCCCTCTCCATGAACCCCTTGTGACCATGGACGAGCATTCCCTGGAGCCATGATGGGGCCCAGCTGGGGAGCAGGTGGTGGTGCTGGAGGAGGAAGGCCCTGGGACCAGCCTCCGTCACAGGCCTGGGTGCCCCCAATGATGTGGGCAGCCATAGCGGGCACCACAGGGACAGCCGCCAGGGGTGAGGGAAGTGGACATGCCACTCCCTCACAGATGGCACCTGGAGCCTGCCAGACGAGGGGAGCCTGAGGTAGGACCAAGGTCTGTGCCTGAGGGGCCTTCACAGGCCCCACTTCTGTCTTCATCTGGACAAGGACGTTGGAAGCCTCGGCCCAATTCAGGCCTTGGCCATCCTGTCCTGCTACCAGAGGGGTCCTGGGGAAGGCAGACAGCACCGGAGGGCCGCCTGGAGGAACCACTGCCGTCACGAGTTGCGGCCCATCTGCTGGGCCAGGAGCAGGTGTGGCAAAGGACAGAGCCGTGAACACTGGCATGGAGGCGCCAGGGTTCTTGGTGACACCCGGTTCCAGCTCTGGGCATGCTGTGGAGATGAAGGAAAGAGGTGAATGAGCTGGGGTCTCCAGGTCTGCCCTAGTCACTGGGGAATCAGAGGGGTGTCGTACAACTGAGGGCATGTGACAGGGAAACTGCAGCTTGCAAGTGTCCCTGATTGTGCATCGCACGCTCTGTTCCTCCGTAGGAGGGTCCCTTCACTAGAGAGCCTGGCAGTTAACCCAGATTGCACCACTGCATTCTAGCCTGGGTGACAGAGCAAGACTCCGTCTTGAAAAAGAAACAATGAAAGAAAACCACTGGATGGAAATCTCTCCCAAGCCAGCACCCTGTGAGCCCTGAAGAGAACCCATACGCATCACACCCAGTGTGCAAGTGATTGTTCTGGCACCATGCCCAGCAAGTGCTAAATATGGGTCAGAGTCAGGCGACACTTTCCTCAGTGCTCGGTGGTCCTGGCTGCCACTCAGGAAGCTCCGTTGCCAGGGAGCAGGTCTGAGAAGCAGTGGTGGAGTTCCCTGAGATACTGTCATTGCACAGCCAGCAAGAGCGGCACACGATTAGAGCACAGCCAGCAAGCGGTGAGCAGTGGGGCTGTCGGGGGGGAGGGGGGGGTGTCTGGAGATTTTCACAGCTGCTGGTCACGTTACGGTAGGTCGTGGGACAACGAGCCCATCTCTGGTCCTTTTCCTTTGAGCTCCCAATAACTGAATAGAGTGACCAACCAAGAACCAGAGGTTCTTGGGCCACAGGCCAGGTGTGGCAAAGTTGTCTGGAGCTCATCCCTGTTCGCTAGGACTTCATGCAGTCTCCAGTCAAGGGGAACAGGGATACAGCACATGCACTTCATCAGTCAGGACACACATCCTAACTTGAATAATAATAATAAGAGGACCATCTTCCTCTTTGTGTGCTACTCTCCTTCCTCTACTGAAAAGGAAAGCAGTCTTTCCAGACCTTTCCACTGAGAACCAGCAAGAGTCCACACCTGTCCCCTGTTCATGAGGCAGTAGACATGGAATAGAGGCAAATTGTTCATCTCCACAGAAACACAAAGTGCAGAGGACAGGCCGTGAGCTAGCAGACAAGAGGAAGTGGGTCTGAAGACCTGCGCTTCCACAAAAGGACGAACAATTCAGAACAACCTGGGAAGCCCAGGCCGTGTTGCCTGAACTTCCCCACTGCCCCCACCCCTGTTAAAGCCAACAGCTACCTGAACTGACTGAGAAGCCACCTCTGGGGAGCGAGCTGAGAGGCTGCGGCAGTTACAGTAGCCCCAGGCTCGCCCACCCAGAGGCTGTCACTGCATGCTCTGTCCCAGCCATCACACCCAACAGTCGTCTCTGGCTGAGACGACTTCTCCTCACTCCTCCCTAAGATCTAGAAAAGTCCAGTCCAAATCCCTCTGAACACTATGGAAGGGCACCGTCCAGGTGCCCGAAGACATAACACAGGGCTCAGGCTTGCCCGCCATCTTCATTGGGCCACCGGCACAACACGATCCCACCACTCCCTACAAACACACGGTGACGTGACCTGTCCCCCTCTAGAAAGAATCAGTACATCCACTCCATCCTTTCCCCTACACGGTGTATTCCCCCAGGCATCTTGGTCCACCTCCAAGGAGCCGTCCTCCCTAACCACAGACTCAGGGTGCCATGGCCCTCTCCAGGTGTGATGTCTTTGGGGACATCCAGTGCTCCCTCCGTCCTCGACACTAGCCCTATCAGCTGTCCCTGGGGCAGTGTCAAATTTGAATTCCCAAGGATTTGAAACGTGACAGAGACTTGGATAATGCCCCTGTCCCTACAGACTCACCTCCATTTGAAGCCATCCCCTCAGGCTGGGTGCTGATCACCGCTGTCTGACAGTTTCCACGATGAGAAAAGTCAAGAGCAGGACCCAGAGAGTGACCTGCCTCAACAGATTCTCCTGAGTTCAGGTAGGTCCGGTAAAATTTGAAAGTAAAGCAGTTTAGAACTTAGGACCCCAGACATTCTGCAGAGGGGGAGGGGCAGTGCAGCAGGTACTGGAAGGGGTGGGGGACATTCTGTGAAGGGCTCCAGCCAATAGGAAAGAACTGAGAATCCCTTCCAGCTGGAGGGCAGCAGCGCAGACTGTGTGCACCTCTTCAGGCAACTTTTTTTTTTTTTTTTTTCCTTGGGACGGAGTTTCGCTCTTGTTACCCAGGCTGAAGTGCAATGGCACGATCTCGGCTCACTGCAACCTCTGCCTCCTGGGTTCAGGCAATTCTCCTGCCTCAGCCTCCTGAGTAGCTGGGATTACAGGCACGCGCCACCATGTCCAGCTAATTTTCTTTTTGTATTTTTAGTAGAGACGGGGTTTCACCATGTTGACCGGGACGGTCTCCATATCTTGACCTCGTGATCCACCCGCCTCGACCTCCCAAAGTGCTGGCATTACAGGCGTGAGCACCTGCACCCAGCTAAGAGCACTAATTCCTAACTCCCCCTGTGTTTGGGGCCCAAGGTGGGTTTGCAGTTTGAAGTCTGCTGAGGTGAGCCTCTTCTCTAGGAGATGGGGGCTCCTTCCCTTCATCCACATCCCATTTCTTTTTTTTTTTTTTTTTTTTTTTTTTGTCAGCCAGGCTGGAATGCAGTGACGTGATCTCAGCTCACTGCAACCTCCGCCTTCCGGCTTCAAATGATTCTCCTCCCTCAGCCTCCCAAGAAGCTGGGATCACAGGCATGTGCCACGATGCCCGGCTACATTTTGTAGTTCACTAGTGAGACGAAGTTTCACCATGTTGGCCAGACTGGTCTTGAACTCCTAACCTCAGGCCTTGGCCTCTGAAAGTGCTGGGATTACAGGCGTGAGCCACTATGCCCTGCCCCTCTGGGTCCCATTTCTGAGAGGAGACCCCAGGTCCATCTGGAACATTCCTCAGATCTGAAACTGTCAACAGGCTAATTTAGTCCTTAAAAATCTTACATAATACCAAGCACAGTGGCTCACGCCTGTAATCCCAGCACTATGGGAGGCCAAGATGGGTGGATCACCTGATGTCGGAAGTTGAAGACCAGCCTGGCCAACATGGTGAAACCTCTTTCTACCAAACATACAAAAATTAGCTGGGCGTGGTTGTGTGTGCCTGTAATCCTAGCTACTTGGGAAGCTGAGGCAGGAGAATCGCCTGAACCTGAAGGCAGAGGTTGCAGTGAGCTGAGATTGCGCCACTGCACTCCAGCCTGGGCAACAGAGCAAGACTGCATCTCTAAAAGAAAGAAAGAAAGAAAAAAAAAAAAAAGTAGGAACAGAATGGCAATTTTCCTGCTGATGGGACAATATCCAGACTCAAATGTGGCTACAGAAGCCATCTTCCTCCTAACTGTTGAAAGCAGAGCTCTCCCATCAGAGAAGTAGCTTAGAGCCTGATTTAATTTAATTTAATTTAATTTAATTTTATAGGGACGGGTTTCTCCATGTTGGTTAGGTCGGTCTTGAACTCCCGACCTCAGGTAATCTGCCTACCTCGGCATCACAAAATGCTGGGATTACAGGTGTGCGCTACCATGCCTGGCCTTATTTAATTTTATTTTTTTATTTTATTATATTTTTTTTAAATAAATTTTTTAGGGGCTTTCCGGCAAAAAAACAGAAAGGCTGCTAGACAAATTCTAAAAGAGCTGTAACACTTTTTATTTTATTTTGAGACAGAATCTCACTCTGTCCCCCAGGCTGGAGTGCAGTGGTGCAATCTCGGCTCACTGCAACCTCCGCCTCCCTGGTTCAAGGCATTCTCCTGCCTCAGCCTCCCGAGTAGCAGGGTCTACAGGTGCCCGCCACCACGCCTGGCTAATTTTCCTACTTTTAGTAGAGACGGGGTTTCACCATGTTGGCCAGGCTGGTCTCGAACTCTTGAGCTCGTGATCCGCCCACCACGGCCTCCCAAGGTGCTGGGATGACAGGCATGAGCCACGGCGCGGCCAGACCCTCCGGTTTAACGGTATGAGAGGGGAATGAAGGGGATGGCAGAGGACTGGCGATGTGTGTTATGAAGAGGATTTCTGTTTCCACTAGGTGGTGCTGTTGGCTTAGGAATACCACGCGCTGGTCAGAGCATGAGCAAGTTTAGGTGAAATGACCGGGACGCAGGTGGAGTGGTTTTAAGGAGCAGAGTTGATTAGGCCAGAAAGAAGGAGGGGAGAAGAAAAGAGCTCCTGGCTACAGAGGCATAGGGGGATTCTGATAACGAGAAACCCTGTCCAGGTGCGCTGCCTCACGCCTGTCATCCCAGCACTTTGGGATGCTGAGGTGGGTAGATCACCCGAGGTCACGAGTTCAAGACCAGCCTGGCCAACATGGTGCAAAACCTCGTTTCTACTAAAAATACAAAAAAAAAATATAGCCTGGTGTGGTGGTGTGCACCTGTAATCCCAGCTACTTGGGAGGCTGAGACAGGAGGATCGCTGGAACCCAAGATCGTGCCACTGCACTCCAGCCTGGGCAACACAGCGAGACGTCATCTCAAAACAGAACAAAACACAAAAACGTGTTTTCCATGTTTTTTTTTTTTTTTTGAGACAGAGTCTCACTCCATCACCAGGCGCCAGGCTGGAGTACAGTGGTGTGACCTTGGCTCACTGAAACTTCCGCCTCCCGGGTTCAAGCAATTCTGCCTCAGCCTCCTGAGTAGCTGGGAAAACAGGTGCTCACCACCAGGCCCAGCTAAGTTTTTTGTATTTTCACTAGAGACGGGGTTTCACCATGTTGGCCAGGCTGGTCTTGACCTCTTGACCTCGTGATCCGCCCGCCTCGGCCTCGCAGAGTGCTGGGATTACAGGCGTGAGGCACCGTGCCTGGCCTTGTTTCCTTGTTTTATAAGCCTGGGAACCTTCATCAGAGAGATTTCCCACACCAGGGCTCGATACCCCAACAGATGGAGGCGGAGCCCCTGTGGGGGCCAGGCTGGGAGGTGCAGGACCTGGGCCCCCCCAGGCAGTGCGTTACGTGGCTCTGACACACCCAGAACTTAGGCCCCCGTGCCTGGTAGACCCCACAGCTGGGAGACCCCACGGAATCACCTGTGGGGACCTTTTCACTGTCCTAGGCTGGAGGGTTTAACGTATGATCTCAGGGTGGGGGCTCCCCAGAAGGCAAGAGACATGCTGCAGTCACCCCAGGAAAGAGGCTTTGTGAACTCCTTGTTGGGGTGGGGATTGCCCTGGGTGGCTCTGGACCTCCTGTTTCTCTCTCTCTCTCTCTCTCTCTCTCTGTCTGTCTGTCTGTCTCTCTCTCTTTCTCTCTCTCCCTCTCTCTCCTCTCTCTCTCTTTCGGTTCCATATGCATGGAAAGAAAGAGAACTCTTCTGCTACACTGTTGGGTTCTGCAACCGGGACCCTGCAAATTAAACTGTGGGAAGGAAAAAAGAATTCCTCCTCAAAGTTTTGTTTCTTGTTTAGGAAAGATTCATAAATGTTAGGAATAACCGTTTTAAACACTTCCTTCAAAAGCCTTCTTGCCTTTTTACTAGAAGCCCTATCCTAAGTAGCTGTTAGACATGCCGTGCTCACAGGCACGTAGTACATTCTATGTCCTTGTATTTTAACGGAGATATCTGTGCTGGACGTGCTCACAGGCATGTCCCTGCTCTGCATGGCTTTCACCTGTTTAGAAAAGTCTTAAGTTATCAGCCAGTCGGGTTTTAGTTTAGATGGTGAGGTCTGGCTCCAGCCAACGGAGATGAGACACAGCAGTAAGGACGACCCCAAATGTGTCAGGGAGAGATGTGTATGTTTTCCTTTGTTCATTGTACTCTTCGTGCCACAATGGCTAGTGGGAGTACCCTTTCTGCAGGAACTTAGCTAATTTTTGCATTTTTAGTAGAGATGGGGTTTCAACATGTTGGCCAGGCTGGTCTTGAACTCCTAGCTTCGTGATCCGCCCGCCTCGGCCTCCCAAAGTGCTAGGATGACAGACAGGAGCCACTGTGCCTGCCAACAGCACAAATTTCACCACGGAAAACCTCTTTTCCTCTTCTTCTTCCTCAGGTTGCTTCCCAGGGTTCACCTCTGATGGTCGGTCAGGCGAGTGCTTCCAGCAGCTTCTCAGGCCTGCGCTGCAGAAATGCGAATGAGGACTGGATGTCGGCACTGTGTCCCCAGCTCTGGGATGTGCCCCTCCACCACCTCTCCATCCCAGGTGAGGGTGGGAGGGGCAGGGGCTATTGCCCCTGTGTTCCCCAGTGGAGGTGCCAGCTGTAGGAGCAATCCTGGGTGTAGGGAAATCCCACAAAGCCCACTGATGCGGACACACATATATGCACAGTGCACACGTGCGCGTATACATACACACATAGGCATGGGTGTGCACACACATACACACGTGCACACAGGTACTCACATGTATACACGCACACACGCAGGTATGCACACACATGCACATGTGCACATATGTACATGCACACGTATACACACACAGACACAGGCTCATGTGCATAGAAGAATGCACACATGAGCACACATGTATACACATGTATATACACACAGATAGGTGTGCACATATGCACACATATATATACACATACACATATGCACATAGGCATGAGTATCCGAACACATGCATGCAAGTACACGCACATATGCATGCCTGTGCTCATGTACATATGCACACACACAAGTATGCACACATGCTCATAAGTACACAAGCACACACATGTACATGTGCATCGAATGAGCACATATGTATACACATGTATGTACTCACATGTATATCCACACAGGTACACATGCACACATGTATACACACAGGCACACATAAACAGGTACACGTACACATACACACATTTATACATAGCATGCACAGGCACACATAGGTATGCACAAACATGCACATGTGCACATAGGCACACGCCCACACATGCATATACACACATGCCCACGCATATACACACATACACGTGTGTACTGTGTGGGTCTGTTCTCACGCTGCTAATAAAGGCATACCTGCAGCCAGGCATGGTGGATCCCAGCCTGTCATCCCAGCACTTTGGGAGGCTGAGGCGGGTGGATCACCTGAGGTCAGGAGTTTGAGACCAGCCTGATCAACGTGGAGAAACCCCATCTCTACTAAAAACACAAAATTAACTAGGCGTGGTGGCCCATGCCTGTAATCCCAGCTACTCGGGAGACTGAGGCAGGAGAATCACTTCAACCCGGGAGGCGGAGGTTGTGATGAGCCAAGATTGCCCCATTGCACTCCAGCCTGGTCAACAAGAGCAAAACTCCATCTCAAAATAATAATTCCTTATTCTCGCATTGCCACCCCAGTCTCAGTCAACCACAAATCCACATTGTGTCACTGTGGATTTCTCTGTTCTCCACATTTTATGTTAATGTAATCTTAGGATATGTGGTCTTTCATATCTGGCTTATTAACATCCTCAGGGTTCATCCACGTTGCAGCCTATGTCAGAGCCTCGTTCCTTTTTCATGGCTGAGTAATGTTCCACAGCACGAGGGGACAACACTGTTTATCTACTCATCCGTCAACAGACACCTGGACTGTTTCCACGTTTTCCCTACAGCTGAAGGTGTGGTCCATCTGTGCAATGTTTACGCTGGGGGCTTTAACCATAGGCATTGAGGGTCAGAAATTAAAAATACATTCAGGCCCGGCGCGGTGGCTCACACCTCTAATCCCCGCACTTTGGGAGGCTGAGGCGGGAGGATCACTTGAGCCCAGGAGTTTGAGACCAGCCTGGGCAACATAGTGAGACTCTATCTCTGCGAATATACTTGTATGTATTTATATGTATATATTTATAGGTGTGTTTATGTATATATATTTACATATGTTATTTACATATAATTATATATGTATCTTATATGTTTATATATGTATATTTGCATGTTATATGCCGATAGCATGCATATTTATATACACGTTTACATATTATATGTATATATGTTCCCACATTCACGTACATATATTTGTATGTTATATGTACATGTATTCATATATATTTATGTTACGTATACATATATTCAAATATATTTATATACATATATTTAACATACGTTTATATGTATTTAAATGTATATATATATTTAAGAAATAACACCTATGTTTCACAGGCAGGAAATGGAGGTGCCCAGCCCTTGGTCAGACTGCACAAAGGTCCCCCTAAAGGTCTGTGTTTCCTGCGGCCACCGTAACCAGTGACCACACATTATGAGGCCACAAACGACCGAAATTTACTCTCTCCCACCTCTGGATACAGGAGTCTGACATCAAGTTGTGGGCAGGACCACACCCCCTCCTGAGGCTCTGGTGGGAGGCTGCTCCCCTCCTCTCACAGCTCCTGGGGGCTCCAGGTGTCCTGGGCTCGTGGCCCCATCACTCCAGCTCTGCGTCCATCTTCATGAGGTCTTCTCTGTGTCTCTGTTTCCTCCTGTTTTTTTTTTTTTTTGAGACAGAGTTTTGCTCTGTCACCCAGGTTGCAGTGCAATGGTGCGATCTCAGCTCCCTGCGACCACCCCGTCCTGGGTTCAAGTGATTCTCCTGCCTCAGCCCCCTGAGTAGCTGGGACTGCAGGCTCCCGCCACCACGTCCAGCGAATTTTTGTACTTTTAATAGAGATGGGGTTTCACCATGTTGGTCAGGATGGTCTCAATCTCTCGACCTTGTGATCCACCTGCCTCGGTCTCCCAGAGTGCTGGGATTACAGGTGTGAGCCACCGCGCCCAGGCTGTCTGTCTCTGGATTTGTGACGTGCCCTACTCAAGCATGACCTCACTTGAACTTAATGACATCCCAGGAGACCCTGTTTCCATACAGGTCTTGTCCTGAGGTTCCAGTAGACGTGAGTTTCTGGGGACAGCATCCACCCAGCCCCGCCATGCCTGTGCCTGCGCTGTAAACATGATGCTGAGGGATGCACAGCGGGTGGCGGGGATGGGGCCGATGGGTGACGTGCCTGCGTGTGCTCTGCCCGCAGGGAGCTACGACACCATGACGTAGTGACTCAACAAGAAGTCACCCATTTCCCAGGAGGAGTCCCGGCTGCTTCAGCTGCTCAACAAGGCGTTCCCCTGCATCACGCGCACCGTGGTGCTGAAATGGTCCGTCACCCAGGTAGGCTCTGCACCCCATGATGCTGATGTGCTCCCTGTCCCAGGTAGGGACTGAGTGATGCTGACATGGCCCCTCTCCCAGATAGGGTATGAGTGATGCTGACACAGTCCCTCTCCCAGGTAGGATGTGAGTGATGCTGAGATGCTCCCTCTCCCAGGTAGGGTGTAAGTGATGCTGATATGATCCCTGCCCCACGTAGAGTGTCAGTGATGCTTAGATGCTCCCTGTCACAGGTAGGGTGTCAGTGATGCTGAGATGCTCCCTGACCCAGGTAGGATGTCAGTGATGCTGAGATGCTCCCTGATCCAGGTAGGGACTGAGTGATGCTGACACAGTCCCTGTCCCAGGTAGGGTGTGAGTGATGCTGAGATGCTCCCTCTCCCAGGTAGGGTGTCAGTGATGCTGATATGATCCATGTCCCAGGTAGGGTGTCAGTGATGCTGAGATGCTCCCTGTCCCACGTAGGGTGTCAGTGATGCTGAGATGCTCCCTGTCCCAGGTAGGATGTCAGTGATGCTGAGATGCTCCCTGAACCAGGTAGGGAGTGAGTGATGCTGACATAGTCCCTCTCCCAGGTAGGGTGTGAGTGATATTGAGATACCTCCCTGTCCCAGGAAAGGACTGAGTGATGCTGCCACAGTCCCTCTCCCAGGTAGGGTGTGAGTAATGCTGAGATGGTCCCTGTCCCAGGTAGGGTGTGAGTGATATTGAGATGCTCCTTGTCCCAGGTAGGGTGTCCGTGATGCTGAGATTCTCCCTGTCCCAGGTAGTGTGTCAGTGATGCTGAGATTCTCCCTGTCCCAGGTAGTGTGTCAGTGATGCTGAGATGCTCCCTGTCCCAGGTAGGATGTCAGTGATGCTGAGATGCTCCCTGAACCAGGTAGGGAGTGAGTGATGCTGACATAGTCCCTCTCCCAGGTAGGGTGTGAGTGATATTGAGATACCTCCCTGTCCCAGGAAAGGACTGAGTGATGCTGCCACAGTCCCTCTCCCAGGTAGGGTGTGAGTAATGCTGAGATGGTCCCTGTCCCAGGTAGGGTGTGAGTGATATTGAGATGCTCCTTGTCCCAGGTAGGGTGTCCGTGATGCTGAGATTCTCCCTGTCCCAGGTAGTGTGTCAGTGATGCTGAGATTCTCCCTGTCCCAGGTAGTGTGTCAGTGATGCTGAGATGCTCCCTGTCCCAGGTAGGGTGTCAGTGATGCTGAGATGCTCCCTGACCCAGGTCGGGACTTTGTGATGCTGACATAGTCCGTCTCCCAGGTAGGGTGTGAGTGATATTGAGATACTCCCTGTCCCAAGAAGGGACTGAGTGATGCTGCCACAGTCCCTGTCCCAGGTAGGGTGTGAGTAATGCTGAGATGGTCCCTGTCCCAGGTAGGGTGTGAGTGATATTGAGATGCTCCTTGTCCCAGGTAGGGTGTCAGTGATGCTGAGATGCTCCCTGTCCCACGTAGGGTGTCAGTGATGCTGAGATTCTCCCTGTCCCAGGTAGTGTGTCAGTGATTCTTAGATGCTCCCTGCCCCACATAGGGTGTCAGTGATGCTGACATGGTCCCTCTCCCAGGTAGGGTGTCAGTGATGCTGACATGGTCCCTCTCCCATGTAGGGTGTCACTGATACTGAGGTGTTCCCTGTCCCAGGTAGGGACTGAGTGATGCTGACATGGTTCCTCTCCCAGGTAGGGTGCCAGTGATACTGAGATGCTCCCTCTCACAGGTAGGGTGTGAGTGATGCTGAGATGCTCCCTGCCCCAGGTAGGGTGTCAGTGGTGCTGAGATGCTCCCTGTCCCAGGTAGGGTGTCAGTGATACTGACATGGTCCTTCTCCCAGGTAGGGTGTGAGTGACGCTGACATGGTTTCTGTCCCAAGTGTGGACTGAGTGATGCTGAGATGCTCACTCTCCCACGAAGGGTGTTAGTGACGCTGATATGCGTAGGATGTGAGTGATGCTGACGTGGTCCCTCTTCCAGGTAGGGTGTGAGTCGTGCTGACATGGTCCCACTCCCAGGTAGGGTGTTAGTGATGCTGTGATGCTCCCTGTCCCAGGTCGGGACTGAGTGATGCTGACATGGTCCCTCTCCCAGGTCGGGTGTGAGTCATGCTGACATGGTCCCTGTCCCAGGTAGGGTGTTAGTGATGCTGTGATGCTCCCTGTCCCAGGTCGGGACTGAGTGATGCTGACATGGTCCCTCTCCCAGGTAGGGTGTGAGTCATGCTGTCATGGTCTCTCTTCCAGGTAGGGTGTCAGTGATGCTGACATGGTCCCTCTCCCAGGTAGGGTGTGAGTGTTGCTGATATTGTCATTACCCAGGTAGGGTCTGCAGCCCGTGATGCCGAAATGCTCCATCACTCAGGTAAGGTCTGAGTGAGTCCCCAGGAGCTCCGGAGGCAGAGTGTGGCTGCACATTTGCAGGGAGACAGGATTAAACACAGAACCTCTGCCCACCCAGAGCCCCCTCCCCAAAGGAAGAAGAGTGGGTCATCATGTTGCTACGTTGTATTATGTTAAGTTGTTTTCGAGATGGAATTTCGCTCTGTGGCCCAGGCTGGAGTGTAGTGGCTCGATCTCGGCTCACTGCAACCTCCGCCTCCTGGGTTCAAGCAGTTATGTGCCTCAGCCTCCCAAGTAGCCTGGATTGCAGGCGTGCACCACCACACCCAGCTGATTTTTGTATTTTTTAGTAGAGACAGAGTTTCACCATCTTGCCCAGGCTGGTCTCGAAATCCTGACCTCATGATCCACCAACCTCAGCCTCCCAAAGGTCCTGGGATTACAGACATGAGCCATGGCACCTGGCCTCTTTTCTTTCTTGCATTTTTATTTGTTTATTTATTTTTCTTCTGAGATGGAATATTGCTCCGTTCCCCAGGCGGGAGTGCAATGGCACGATCTCAGCTCACTGTAACCTCCGCCTCCCAGGTTCAAGTGGTTCTCTCCTACGTCAGCCTCCTGAGTAGCTGGGACTACAGGTGCCCACCACCATGCCCACCTAGCATTCTTTTGGTATTTTTAGTAGAGATTGGGTTTTAGCATGTTGGCAAGGCTGATTTTGAACTCCTGACCTCATGTGATCCACCCGCCTCGTCCTCCCAAAGTGCCAGGATTACAGATGTGAGCCACTGCACCCAGCCTGCATTTATTTTCTTGGGAATATGGCCTTGTTCTGTCATCCAGGCTGGAGTACATGGTGCGATCAGAGCTCACTGCAGCCTCCACCTTCCCAGTTGACACGATCCTCCTGCCTCAGCCTCCTGAGTAGCTGGGATTATGGGCATGTGCCATCATGCCTGGCTACCTTTCTTTAATTTTTAAATTTTTTTTTTTATACAGACGGAGTTTTGCTATGTTGCCCAGGCTGGTCTCGAACTCCTGACCTCAGGTGATCCTCCAACCTCGGCCTCCCAAAGTGCTGGGATTACAGGCGTGAGTCATGGTACCCGGCCTGTTTTGGCTTTTTAAATTAATATTTTGTGTAGAGGATATAGCACGACACTGTTTCAACTTTTTTGTTTCTTTTGGAGACGGAGTCTCTCTCTGTCTGTAGGCTGGAGTGCCATTGCTCGCTACAGCCTCCGCCTCCTGGGTTCAAGTGATTCTCCTGCCTCAGCCTCCCGAGTATCTGGAATTACAGGCATCCACCACCACACGTGGTTGTTTTTTGTATTTTTGTAGAGACGGGGTTTCTTCATGTTGGCCAGGCTGGTCTTGAACTTCTGACCTCGTGATCCACCCACCTCGGCCTCCCAAAGTGCTGGGATTACAGGCCTGAGCCATCGCACCCAGCCCCTCTTTCACCTTTTTATGTTAATAATTTTGCCACTCCTAGCCACGCATGGAGGTTCATGTCTGTAATCCCAGTACTTTGGGAGGCCGAGGCAGGTGGATCACCTAGGTCAGAAGTTCGAGACCAGCCTGACCAACACGGCGAAACCCCATCTCTATTAAAAATAGAAAAATTAGCCAGGCGTGGTGGCAGGTGCCTGTAATCCCAGCTACTCGGGAGGGTGAGGCAGGAGAATCGCTTGAACCTGGAGGGTGGAGGTTGCAGGGAGCCAAGATCATGCCACTGCAATCCAGCCTGGATGAGAGAGCGAGACTCCATCTGAAGAAAATAAAAGAAACCAGCCTGTGCAACATGTGACAGCCCCTCTGCCCACAGGTGCTGGACATCACGGAGCAGCTGGATGCCGGCGTGCGATACTTAGACTTGCAGATTGCCCTCATGCTGGACGGCTCTGAGAAGAACCTGCAGTTTGTTCACATGGTATACACCATGGCACTGGTGGAGGTACGACCAGGCTGGGGGGATGCCCGGGTAGCGCTCAGGAGGTGGCCGGCCTCCCATGGGGAACCAGACTGCCATGGGGACAGGAGGTTCCTGACCTTTAGTGGGATGACGATGTCAGCTTCAGGGCCAGACAAGAGACCAGGAGTTGCTGACGTCTGCTGATCTGTTAGGAGCACTTACATTTTTTTCTTTTGGAGATGGAGTGTCGCTCTGTCACCCAGGCTGGAGTGCAGTGGCTCAATCTCGGCTCACTTCAACCTCCACCCACCAGGTTCAAACGATTCTCCTGCTTCACCCTCCCAAGTACCCGGGATTACAGGCACCCACCACCACACCCGGCTAATTTTCATATTTTTAGTAGAGATGGGGTTTCACCAGGTTGGCCAGGCTGGTCTCGAACTCTTGACCTCAGGTGATCCGCCTGCCTCAGCCTCTCAAAATGCTGGGATTACAGGCGTGAGCCACCACACCTGGCATTCGGGGGGTTCTTGACCGATGTGAATTTCTTCATTTCTTTTTGTTTTCCTTCTACTTTTTTGAGACAGAGTCTTGCTCTGTCGCCCAGGCTGCAGTACAGTGGCGCAATCTCAGCTCACTGCAACGTCTTCCTTCCTCTTCAAGCAATTCTCCTGCCTCAGCCTCTGGAGTAGCTGGGATTATAAGCATGCACCACCACGCCGGGCTAATTTTTTGTATTTTTAGTAGAGATGGGTTTTTACGGTATTAGCCAGGATGGTCTTGATCTCCTGACCTCGTGATCCATCCACCTTGGCCTCCCAAAGTCCTAGGATTATAGGCGTGAGCCACTGTACCTGGCTTACGGGGACTTCTGCACCAATGTGCGTTTCTGAGCTTGCTTGGGTTTCTCCTTGCATTTTTCACCAGTTACTTTGGCTACCTCTCGTCCCCCGGGCTTTGTCAGGCTGTCTGCACTTTTTTTTTTGAGACGGAGTCTTGCTCTGTTGCCCAGGCTGGAAAGCAATTGCACCATCTCGGCTCACTGCAACCTCCGCCTCCCGGGTTCAAGCGATTCTTCCGCCTCAGCCTCCCGAGTAGCTGGGATTACAGGTGCCCGCCATCATGCCCAGCTAATTTTTGTATTTTTAATAGAGATGGGGTTTCTCCAGCTTGACCCAGCTGGTCTCAAACTGCTAAGCTCAGGGGATCTGCCCGCCTCGGCCTCCCAAAGTGCCAGGATGACAGGCGTGAGCGTCCGTGTCCAGCCCTCTCGGTCTTTTGCACAACGGAGTCAGTTATCTCCCTGACCCCAGTCCAGGCTTTTTTCAATGTGTTCTGTTCCTGGATGCCAGAGGGGCTTCTAAAATCTGAACGTGAGAAGTCACTGTCCTAAGGCCTGCCTGTGGCTCCCTGTGACACCATGGCAGGCACCCAGAGGCCTCGGTGCAAAGGCATTGTCCCACACCATCCCCCTCACTTACTCTGCACCTGCTGTATCTGACTCATTCCCTGGAGTTTCCAGACATCACAAGTCTGCCTGTGAAGTGGCTTCCGGTCGAGGTGTGCACAGACAAGTGGACATTTGTGCAGAAACACAGACATGCCTGCACACACACACACGTGCATATAGACAGGTGTGTGTGCAGAGACACACGCATGAAGACAGACACACATGTGCACACAGAATCGGGCAGAGAGACCAGGAGCTGAGGCTCACACCTGTGATCCCAGCACTGTGGGAGGCTGAGGCAGGTGGATCACCCCAGGGTGGGAGTTGAAGACCAGCCTGGCCAACATGGCGAAACCCCGTCTCTACTGAAAATACAAAAATTAGCCGGGTGGTGTGGCGCGCACCTGTAGTCCCAGCTACTTGGGAGGCTGAGGCAGGAGAATAGTTTGAACCTGGCGGGGGGAGGTTGCAGTGAGTGGAGATGGCGCCATTGCACTCGAGCCTTGGCGACAGAGCGGGACTCCATCTCAAAAAAAAAATGTGCAAAGACACCCACACAGACACACACATATTCATGCACACACACGTACATGCACACATGTGCACACATCCACATGCTTGCTTTTTTTGAGACAGGGTCTTGCTCTGTCACCCAGGCTGGCATAGGGTGGTGTAATGGTAGCTCACTGCAGCCTCAGCCTCCTGGGCTGAAGCAACCTGCCTGCCTCAGCCTCCTGAGTAGCTGGGACTGCAGGCACACACCACCACACTGGGCTCGTTTTCCAGGTTTTTGTAGAGATGGGCTCTTCTCATGTTGCCCAGGCGGGTCTTGAGCTCCTGGGCTCATGCAGTCCTCCCACCTCTGGCCTCCCACAGTCCTCCCGCCTTGGCCTCCCACAGTGCTGGGATTGTAGGTGTGACCACTAGCACCCAGACCAGCTCCCCCTTTCTCCACTTGCTCTGCCCCCTACGCTGGCCCCTTCCTGCCCTGCCCACCTCCTCCTTCCCCCCCAGAACTTGGTAGGGTTCCTGGACTTTTTGTTTTTTTGAGACAGTCTTTCTCTTTTGCCAGGCTGGGGTGCAATGGCGCCATCTCGGCTCACTGCAGCCTCCGCCTCCCACTTCAAGAGATTCTCCTGCGTCAGCCTCCCAAGTAGCTGGGATTACAGGCACCAGCCACCACGCCCGGCTAATTTTTGTATTTTCAGTAGAGACGGGGTTTCACCATGTTGGCCAGGCTGGTCTCGAACTCCTGACCTCAAGCGATTCGCCTGCCTGGGCCTCCCAAAGTGCTGGGATGACAGGCATGAGCCACTGAGCCGGGCTGAGTTGGCTCACTGCAGCCTCCTGTCTGCAGGAGGATCCACCTGTCTAAGCTTACCAACTACCTCTAGCTTGGACTAGAGGTGTGAACCACCACACCTAATTCTTTAATTCTTCTTTTTTGTAGCCATGTTGCCCAGGCTCTTTTCAAACTCTTGGACTGAAGCCAATTCTCTGGGATCGGCCTCAGCCTCCTCGCAAAGCACTGGGACTGCCACTGTTCTGGCCTCATCTTTTCTCCTTTTTTGAGACAGAGTTTTGCTCTTTTGCCCAAGCTGGAGTGCAGTGGCTTGATCTCGGCTCACTGCAACCTCCGCCTCGTGGGTTCAAGCGATTCTCCTGCCTCGGCCTGCTGAGTAGCTGGGATTACAGGTGCATACCACCATGCCCGGCTAATTTTTGTATTTTTAGTAGAGACAGAGGTTTTGCCGTGTTGGCCAGGATGGTCTTGAACTCCTGACCTTAGGTGATCTGTCCCCCCTCGGCCTCCTGAAGTGCCGGGATTACAGCTATGCTATGAGCCAACGTGCCTGGCCGACATGGCTGGCTGCAGCCTCCACCTCCCAGGTTCAAGCAATTCTCTTGACTCAGCCTCCCAAGTAGCTGGGATTACAGGCGCCCACCACCACACCCAGCTAATTTTTTTGTACGTTTTTAGCATAGACGGGGTTTCGCCATGTTGGCCAGGCTGGTCTTGAACTCCTGACCTCAGGTGATCCGCCCGCCTTGGCCTCCCAAAGCGCTGGAATGACAGGTGTGACCCACAGAGCCCAGCCTTCCCCGAGCTGTGGGACTCATAAAGGACTGTGCCCCGCCCCCTCCCTCCCCGCAGGACACGCTCCCGGAGATCTCAGAGTGGCTGGAGCGGCACCCTCGTGAGGTGGTCATCCTGGCCTGCAGGAACTTCGAGGGGCTGAGTGAGGACCTGCACGAGTACCTGATCTCCTGCATCAAGACCATCTTTGGGGAGATGCTGTGTCCCCGCGGGGTGAGTGACGAGGGAGAAGGATGGCCACAGGTCTCTCCCAGGGCTGGGGGATCCTCACCCTCACCCTGCATTTGCTTACCTGGTACCCCCGGGTGTGGCTGCTGCCGTGATCCCTGCAGCAGGTGGAGTTTGGAACAACAGCAGCTCCCGGCTCTCCTGCAGGCCGACCTGGAGCTGGGGGTGGCTCCTCGTGAGAACTGCTTCCTGTGATGGGTTTAGAAATCTGCATAGCAGAGCCGGACGTGGGGGCTCACACCTGTAATCCCAGCACTTTGGGAGGCCGAGGCGGGCGGATCACAAGGTCAGGAGTTCGAGACCAGCCTGGTCAATACGGTGAAACCCTGTCTCTAAAAATACAAAAATTAGCCGGGCTTGGTGGCGGGCACCTGTAATCCCAGCTACTTGGGAGGCTGAGGCAGGAGAATTGCTTGAACCTGGGAGGCAGAGGTTGCAGTGAGCTGAGATTGTGCCGCTGCACTCCAGCCTGGGCGACAGAGTGAGACTCCGTCTCAAGAAAAATCAACAAAAAATTAGGCTGGGCGCAGTGGGTCACGCCTGTCATCCCAGCACTTTGGGAGGCTGAGGCAGGTGGATCACCTGAAGTCAGGAGTTCGAGACCAGCCTGGCCAACGTGATGAAACTCTGCCTCTACTAAAAATACAACAATTGGTCTGGCGTGGTGGCGAGTGCCTGTAGTCGTAGCTACTTGGGAGGCTGAGGCAGGAGAATCGCTTGAACCCGGGAGGCAGAGGTTGCAGTGAGCTGAGGTTGTGCCACTGCACTCCAGCTTGGGTGACAGAGCGAGACTCCATCTCAAAATACAACAAAACAGGGGGTTAGTGGAGGGATAACAGGGGGTGGGGGGATTGGGGAGGGATAGCATTAGGAGATACCACGCCATGTGTGTACCTATGTAACAATCCTGCAAGATGTGCACATGTATCCCAGAACTTAAAATAAAATTAAAAACAAAAAGGAAAAATGGCGCGGCGTGGCCAAAAGGGATTTGTGAGCAGCATCTTCCTGGCTCCATGAGCACCCCCATCAGGGTCTGTGTTATTTTACCCGGGTTGCAGGCACCCGGGAGCCCAGACAGCAGCCTCAGAAGGGCTGAGACGTGAGCTGACCAGCTCCCGCTCTGCAGGCTGCAGGCCACGGTCACCACGTCCTGAAGGCACCCAGAGAGGGTGCCCCGGCCTCCCTACAGGTCTGTTCATGGCTACATGTGTTCCCCCAACCCCCTTGTAAAAAGGTTTTAAATTTTTAAATTTTTTATTTATTTATTTAATTATATATATACATTTTTGAGATGGTGTTTCCCTCTGTCACCAAGGCTGGAGTGCAGTGGCGCAATCTCGGCTCACCGCAACCTCTGCCTCCCAGATTCAAGCGATTCTCCTGCCTCAGCCTCCACAGTAACTGGGATTACGGGCACCTGCCACTGGGCCTGACTAGTTTTTTGTATTTTTAGTAGAGACGAGCTTTCATCATTTTGGCCGCGCTGGTCTTGACCTCCTGACCTTGTGACCCACCTGCCTCAGCCTCCTAAAGTGCTGGGATTACAGGTGTGAGCCACTGCACCCGGCCACAAATTGACTTTTTGAGACCGAGTCTTCCTCTGTCACCCAGGCTGGAGTGCAGTGGTGTGATCTGGGCTCACTGCACCCTCCGCCTCCCAGGTGCAAACGACTCTCCTTCCTCAGCCTCCTGAGTAGCTGGGACCACAGGCACCAAATACCATGCCGGGCCAGTTTTTTTGTTTTGTTTTGTTTTGTTTTGTTTTGTTTTTCATTTTTAGTAGAGACGAGGTTTCATCGCGTTCGTCAGATGGGTCTGGAACTCTTGAAGTGAGGCCTGTCCTCCCACTGTGTCATGCTGTGAGATTCACACCTGGACCCAGGGCCTGTCCTCCCACTGTGTCCTGGTGTGATGTGGGACCCTGGACACAGGTCCTGTCCTTCCTCTGTGTCCTAGTGTGAGATTCACACCAGGACACAGGGCCTGTCCTCCCTCTGTGTCCCGGTGTGGTGTGGACGTGTGGAAACAGGGGCCAGACTTCCTCCCTCTATATCCTGGTGTGACGTGAACCTGTGGACATAGGGCCTGCCCTCCCTCTGTGTCTTGGTGTGATGTGGATCCCTGGACATGGGGCCTGTCCTCCCTCCGTGTCCTGCTGTGACGTGGACCCCAGGACATGGGGCCTCTCATCCCTCTGTGTCCTGGTGTGATGTGGACATGTGGACAGAGGGCCCACCCTTCCTCCCTCTATGCCCTGGTGTGATGTGGACCCGTGAACACCTGGTCTGTCTTCCCTCTGTGTCCTGGTGTGATGTGGACCCCTGGACATGGGGCCTGTCCTCCCTCTGTGTCCTGGTGTGAGGTGGATCCTTGGACACGGGGCCTGTACTGCCTCTGTGTACTAGTGTGATGTGTACCCCTGGACACGAGGCCTCTCCTTCCTCTGTCTCCTGGTGTAACAATCACCCCTGGACACAGGGCCTGTCCTCCCTCTGTGTCCTGGTGTGATGTGAACCCCTGGACACAGGGCCTGTCCTCCTCGTATGTCCTGGTGTGACATGGACCCCTGGATACGGGGCCTGTCCTCACTGTGTCTTGCTGTGATGTGGACGTGTGGACACAGGGTGCTGCCTTCCTCCGTCTATTTCCTCGTGTGACGTGGACCCCTGGACATGGGGCCTGTCCTCCCACTGTGTCCTGGTGTGATGTGGAACCCTGGACACAGGTCCTGTCCTTCCTCTGAGTCCTGGTGTGACATTTGCCCCTGGACACAGGGACCAAAGTTCCTCCCTCTATATCCTGGTGTGTCATGAAACCCTGGACGTGGGGCCTGCCCTCCCTCTGTGTCTTGGTGTGATGTGGACCCCTGGATATGGGGCCTGTCCTACCTCGGTGTCCTGGTGTGATGTGGAACCCTGGACACGGGGCCTGTTCTCCCTCTGTGTCCTGGTGTGATGTAGACCCCTGGACACCTGGTCTGTCCTCCTTCTATGTCCTGGTTTGACGTGCACGCCTGGACACGGGGCCTGTCCTCCCTCTGTGTCCTGGTGTGATGTGGACGTGTGGACACAGTCCCCAGCTTTCCTCCCTCTATGTCCTGGTGTGACGTGAACCCGTGGACATGGGTCGTGTCCTCCCTCTGTGTCCTCGTGTGACGTGGATCCCTGGACATGGGGCCTGTCCTCCCTGTGTGTCCTGGTATGATGTGGACATGTGGAAACAGGGCCCAGCCTTCCCTTTCTATATCCTGATGTGAGGTGGACCTCTCGACATGGGGCTTGTCCTCCATCCGTGTCCTGGTATGACGTGGACGCGCCTGGATACAAGGCCTGTCCTCCCTCTATATCCTGGTGAGAGGTAGACCCCTGGACATGGGGTCTCTCCTCCCTCTGTGTCCTGGTGTCATGTGGACATGTGGACATAGGGACCACCCTTTCTCCCTCTATGTCCTGCTGTGATGTGGACTCCTGAACACCTGGCCTGTCCTCCGTCTGTGTCCTGGTGTGATGTGGACCCCTGAACACGGGGCCTGTTCTCCCTCTGTGTCCTGGTGTGACGTGAACCCATGGACATGGGGCCTGTCCTCCCTCTGTGTCCTGGTGTGATGTGGACCCCTCGACACAGGGCCTGTCTTCCCTCTATGTCCTGGTGTGACGTGGACCCCTGGACATTGGGCCTGTCCTCACTGTGTGTGTTCCTGTGATGTGGACGTCTGGACACGGCGCAGCCGTTCTCCCACTATTTGCTGGTGTGACGTGGACCCCTCAACATGGGGCTTGTCCTCCCTCTGTGTGCTGATGTGACGTGGACTCCTGGATACAGGGCCAGTCCTCCCTCTGTATCCTGGTGTGGCGTGGACCCCTTCACATGGGGCCTCTCCTCTGTGTCCTGGTGTGATGTGGACATGTGGACAGAGGGCCCACCCTTCTTCCCTCTATGTCCTGGTGTGATGTGGACCCCTGAAAACCTGGCCTGTCCCCTGTCTATGTCCTGGTGTGATGTGGACCCCTGGACATGGGGCCTGTCCTCCCTCTGTGTCCTGGTGTGAGGTGGACCCCTGGACACGGGTCCTGTACTTCCTCTGTGTACTGGTTTGACGTGTACCCCTGGAAACAGGGCCTGTCCTTCTTCTGCGTCCTGGTGTGACATTCACACCTGGACACAGGGCCTGTCCTCCCTCTGTGTCCCCGTGTGATGTGGATGTGTGGACACAGGGCCCAGCCTTCCTCCCTCTATGTCCTGGTGTGACATGAACCCGTGGACATGGGGCCTGTGCTCCCTCTGTGTCCTTTTGTGATGTGGACGTGTGGACACAGGGCCCAGCCTTCCTCCCTCTATGTCCTGGTGTGACGTGGACCCCTAGACATGGGGCCTGTCCTCCCACTGTGTCCTGGTGTGATCTGGGACCCTGGACACAGGTCCTGTCCTTCCTCTGTGTCCTGGTGTGATGTGGACATGTGGACACAGGGCCCTGCCTTCCTTCTTCTATATCCTGGTGTGACGTGGACCCGTAAACATGGGGCCTGTCCTCCCTCTATGTCCTGGTGTGATTTGGACCCCTGGACATGGGGTCTATCCTCCCTCTGTGTCCTGATGTCATGTGGACCCCTGTACATGGGGACTGTCGTCCTTCTGTGTCCTGGTGTGATGTGGACTTGTGGACACAGGGCCGAGCCTTCCTCCCTCTGTGTCCCAGTGTGACGCGGACCCCTGGACATGGGGCAAGTCCTATCTCTGTGTCCTGGTGTGATGTGGACCCCTGGACACGGGGCCTGTCCTCCCTCTATGTCATGGTGTGACATGGATCACTGGACATGGGACATGTCCTTCCTCTGTGTCCTGGTGTGATGTGGACCCCTGAACACGGGGCCTGTCCTCCCTCTATGTCCTGGTGTGATTTGGACTCCTGGACTTGGAGCCTGTCCTGCCTCTGTGTCCTGATGTGATGTGGACGTGTGGACACAGGGCCCAGCCTTCTTCCCTGTATGTCTTGGTTTGACGTGGACCCCTGGACATGGGGCCTGTCCTCCCTCTGTGTCCTGGTGTCATATGGCCCCTGGACACAGGGCCTGTCCTCCCTATAAGTTCTGGTGTGATGTGGACTCCTGGACATGGGGCCTGTCCTCCCTCTGTGTCCTGGTGTGATATGGACCCCTGGACACGGGGCCTGTCCTCCCTCTATGTCCTGGTGTGACATGGACCCGTGGACATGGGGCCTGTCCTCCCTCTGTGTCCTGGTCTGATGTGGACGTGTGGTCACAGGGCCCAGCCTTCCTTCCTCTCTGTCCTGGTGTGACGTGGACCACTGGACATGGGGCCTGTCCTCCCTCTGTGTCCTGATGTGATGTGGACGTGTGGACACAGGGACCACCCTTTCTCCCTCTATGTCCTCTTGTGACGTGGACTCCTGAACACCTGGGCTGTCCTCCGTCAGTATCCTGGTGTGATGTGGAATCCTGGAGAAGGGGCCTGTCCTCCCTCTAAGTCCTGGTGTCCCGTGGACCCTTGGTCCTGGGGCCTGTCCTCCCTCTGTGCCCTGGTGTGATGTGGACATGTGGACACAGGGCCCTGCCTTCCTCCTTCTATATCCTGCTGTGACGTGCACCCGTCGACATGGGGCCTGTGCTCCCTCTATGTCCTGGTGTGATTTGGACCCCTGGACATGGGGCCTGTCCTACCTCTGTGTCCTAGTGTGATGTGGACGTGTGGACACAGGCCACAGCCTTCCTCCCTCCATGTCCTGGTGTGACCTGGACCACCCCGGGACATGGGGCCTGTATTTCCTCTGTGTCCTGGTGTGAAATGGACCCCTGGATACATGGCCTGTCCTCCCTCTCTGTCCTTTTGTGATATCGACGTGTGGGTACATGGCCCAGCCTTCCTCCCTCTGTGTCCTGGGGTTATGTGCACCCTTGAACACAGGGCTTGTCCTCCCTCTGTGTCCTAGTGTGACGTGCACCCCTGGACGTGGGGCCTCTCCTTCTCTCTGTGTCCTGGTGTGATGTGGACATGTGAACAGAGGGCCCACCCTTCCTCCGTCTATGTCCTGGTGTGATGTGGACGGAGGCCCGTCCTCCGTCTGTGTCCTGGTGTGATGTGGACCCCTGGACATGGGGCCTGTCCTTCCTCTGTCTCCTGGTGTGACATTCACACCTGGACACAGGGCCTGTCCTACCTCTGTCTTCCGATGTGAGGTGGACATGTGGACACAGGGCCCAGCCTTCCTCCCTCTATGTCCTAGTGTGGCGTGGACCCCTGGACATGGGGCCTGTCCTCCCTCTGTGTCCTGGTATGATGTGGACACCTGGACACGGGGCGTGTCCTACCTCTGTGTCCTGGTGTGATGTGGACCCCTGGAAACGGGGCCTTTTCTCCCTCTGTGTCCTGGTGTGATGTGGACCCCTAGACACGGTGCCTGTCCTCCCTCTGTGTCCTGGTGTGATATAGACGTGTGGACACAGGGCGCAGCCTTCCTCCCTCTATGTCATGGTGTGACGAGGACCCCTGGACTTGGGGCCTGCCCTCCCTCTGTGTCCTGGTGTGATGAGGACCCCTAGACACGGGGCCTGTCCTCCCTCTGAGTCCTGATGTGACGTGGAACCCTGGACATGGGACCTCTCCTCTCTCTTTGTCCTGGTCTGATGTGGACGTGTGGGCACAGGGCCGTGCCTTCCTCCCTCTTATTTCCTGGTGTGACGTGGACCCCCAGATATGGGGCCTGTCCTCCGTCTGTGTCCTGGTGTGATGTGGACCCCTGGTTCCTGTGGAACCAGTGTCCTGGTGTGACATGGACATGGTTCCTGTCCTCCCTCTGTGTCCTTGTGTCACGTCGACCCCTGTACATGGGGCCTGTCATCCCTCTGTGTCATGGTGTGATGTGGACCCCTGGACACGGGGCGTGTCATACTTCTGTGGGCTGCTGTGACGTGGACCCCTGGACAGGGGGCCTGTCCTCCCTCTGTGTCATGGGGTGATGTGGACCCCTTGACATGGGGCCAGTCCACCCTCTATGTCCTGGTGTGACATGGACACCTGGACATGGGGCCTGTCTGGCCTCTGTGTCTTGGTGTGATGTGGACATATGGACATGGGGCCCAGCCTTCCTCCCTCTGTCCTGGTGTGATGTGGATTCCTGGACATGGGTCCTATCCTCCATCTGTGTCCTGGTGTGACGTGAACCCCTGGACACGGGGCCTGTCCTCCCTCTGTGTCCTGGTGTGATGGGAAACCCTGGACACGGGACCTGTCTTCTGACTGTGTCCTGGTGTGATGGGAACCCCTGGACACGGGACCTGTCTTCTGACTGTGTCCTGGTGTGATTTGGACGAGTCACACAGGGCCCAGCCTTCCTGCCTCTATATCCTGGTGTCACGTGCACCCCTGGACATGGGGCCTGTCCTCCCTCTGTGTCCTGGTGTGATGTGGATGTGTGGAAACAGGCCCCAGCCTTCCTCTCTCTATGTCCCAGTGTGACGTGGACCCCTGGACATCGGGCACATCCTCTCTCTGTGTCCTCGTGTGATGTGGATATGTGGACACAGGGCCCTGCCTTCCTCCTTCTATATCCTGGTGTGACGTCGACCCGTTGACATGGGGCCTGTCCTCCCTCCATGTCCTGGTGTGATGTGGACCCCTGGAATTTGCGCGTGTCCTCCCTGTATGTCCTGGTGTGACGTGGACACCTGGACATGAAGCCTGGCCTTCCTCTGTGTCCTGGTGTGATGTGGACCCCTGGACATGGCGCTTTTCCTCCCTCTATGTCCTGTTGTGATGTGGAGCCCTGGACTTGGGGCTTGTCCTGCCCCTGTGTCCTGGTGTGATGTGGACCTATGGACATGCGGCCTGTCCTCCCTCTCTGTCCTGGTGTCACATGGACCCCTGAACACGGGGCCTGTCCTCCCTCTAAGTTCTGGTGTGACGTGGACCCCTGGACATGGGGCCTGTTCTCCCTCTGTGTCCGGGTGTGATGTGGACCCCTGGACACGGGGCCTGTCCTCCCTCTATGTCCTGGTGTGACGTGGACCCATGGACATGGGGCCTGTCCTCCCTCTGAGTCCTGATCTGATGTGGACTTGTGGACACAGGGCCCAGCCATCTTTCCTCTATGGCCTGGTGTGACGGGCAACTCTGGACAAGGGGCCTGTCCTCCCTCTGTGTCCTGGTGTGATGTGGACCCCTGGACACGTGTCCTGTCCTACATATGTGTCCTGTTGTGATCTGGACCCCTTGACACTGGGCCTGTTCTCCCTCTTTGTCCGGGTGTGATGTGTGCCCCTGGACACTGGGCCTGTCCTCCCTCTATGTCGTGGTGTGACGTGGATGCCTGGACATAGGGCCTGTCCTCCCTCTGTGTCCTGGTGTGATGTGGATGTGTGGACAAAGGGCCCAGCCTTCATCCCTCTATGTCATGGTGTGACGAGGACCTCTGGACATGGGGCCTGTCCTCCCTCTGTGTCCTAGTATGATGTGGACATGTGGACACAGGGCCCAGCCTTCCTCCTTCTATGTCCTGTTGTGACCTGGACCCCTCCACATGGGGCCTGTCCTTCTGTGTCCTCGTGTAATGTGGACCCCTGGACATGGGGCCTGTCCTCTCTTTTTATCCTGGTGTGACGTGGACCTCTGGACATGGGGCCTGTCCTCCTCTGTGTCCTGGTGTGATGTGGAACCCTGGACACGGTGCCTGTCCTCCCTCTCTGTCCGGGTGTGACGTGGACCCCTGACCATGGGGCCTGTCCTCCCTCTGTGTCCTGGTCTGATTTGGATGTGTGGACACAGGGCCCCGCCTTCGTCCATCTCTATCCTGATGTGACGTTAACCCCTCGACATGGAGTCTGTCCTCCCCTCTGTGTCATGGTGTGACATGGACTCTTAGACGCGGGGCCTGTCCTCCCTTTGTGTCCTGGTGTGATGTGGCAGTGTTTACACACGACCCAGCCATCCTCCCACTGTTTCCTGGTGTGATGTGGACCCCTGAACATGGGGTCTCTCCTCCCTCTGTGTCCTTTTGTGATGTGGACCATGGACATGGGGCCTGTACTCCCTCTGTATCCTCGTGTGATGTGGACGTGTGGACACAGGGCCCAGCCTTCCTTCCTCTATGTCCTGGTGTGACGTGGCATCCTGGACACCTGGCCTGTCCTCCGTCTGTGTCCTGGTGTGATGTGGAACCCTGGACAGGGGTCCAGTCCTCCCTCTGTGTCCTCATGTGATGTGGACCCCTGGACATCGGCATGTCCTTCCTCTCTGTCCTGGTGCGATGTGGACCTCTGGACATGGGGAGTGTCCTTCCTCTGTCTCCTGATGTAACAATCACCCCTGGACACAGGGCCTGTCCTTGCTCTATATCCTGGTGTGACTTGGATGCCTGCACATGGTTCCTGTCCTCCTCCTGTGTCCTGGTGTGATGTGAACGTGTAGACACAGGGCCCAGCATTCCTCCCTCTATGTCATGGCATGAGAAGGACCTCTGGACATGGGGCCTCTCCTTCCTCTGTGTCCTGATGTGATGTGGACCCCTGAACACGGTACTTGTTCTCCCTCTGTCTTCTGATGTCACGTGGACGCCTGTACAAGGGGCCTTTCGTCTATCTGTGTCCTGGTGTGGTGTGTAACCCTGGACACGGGGCCTGTCCTCCCTCTGTCTCCTGCTGTGATATGGAACCCTGGACACGGGGCCTGTCCTCCCTCTAAGTCCTGATGTGACGTGGACCCCTGGACATGGGGCCTGTCCTCCCTCTGTGTCCTGGTGTGATGTGGACATATGGACACAGTGACCACCCTTCCTCCCTCTCTGTCCTGGTGTGACGTTGACCCCTGGACATGGGGCCTGTAGTCTCTCTGTGTCCTATTGTGACGTGAACCCCTAGACACGGGGCCTGTCCTCCCTCTGTGTCCTGGTGTGATGTGGACCCCTGGACACAGGGCGTTTTCTCCCCCTGTGTCCTGGTATAATGGGAACCCCTGGACACGGGGCCTGTCTTCTGACTGTGTCCTGGTATGATGTGGACGAATGGACACAGGACCCAGCCTTCCTCCCTCTATGTCCTGGTGTGATGAGGACACCTGGACATGGGTCCTATCCTCCCTATTTGTCCTGGTGTGATGTGGACCCCTGGACACACAGCCTGTATCCCTCTATGTCCTGGTGTCATGTGGACTCCTAGATACGGGGCCTGTCCTCCCTCTGTGTCCTGGTGTGATGTGGACCCCTGGACACGGTGCCTGTCCTTCCTCCGTGTCTTCGTGTGACATGGACACCAGGAACCAGGGCCTGTCTTCTCGCTGTGTCCTGGTGTGATGTGGACGTGTGGACACAATGCCCAGCCTTCGTCGCTCTATGTCCTCTTGTGATGTGGACCGTTGGACACGGGGCCTGTCCTCCCTCTGTGTCCTGGTGTGATGTGGACATATGGACACAGGGCCCAGCTTTCTTCCCTCTATGTCCTGGTGTGACTTGGAACCCTGGACACGGGGCCTGTCCTCTGTCTTTGTCCTCATGTGCTGTGAACCTGTGGTCATGGCACCCAGCCCCTCCTCCTCCTCTGTGTCCTTTGCCGCCGCGTGTGGGCCGGACAGTGGGCAGGGACCTCCAGCCGGCTGAGGGATGTCTCGTCCATGCCTTGGAGCTGCCTCTCTTGTGTGAGCCGAGGGCTTTGAAAGGTGCTTGAGTTAAGTGGGCTGGGTGTGGGGCCCTGGAAATGCTCGGACTTCCCTGTTGACAGTGCCCTTGTGTGCTGCAAGGTGCGTTTGCCAACCCCTCCCGATGCCCGGTACGGAAGCTCTTGGTCGGAGCGCTACCTGTGATGCAAAGACCTCTTCTCCACTGGAACAGTCCATCACCACGTGATTGGGTTTCAAATACTGAGGACGGGGAGCACCCCCTCCAATGGCAAGGAGGGACACCAGGTGGAGATACATGTTTATTTTATTTATTTATTTATTTATTTTGATATGGAGTCTTGCTCTGTCGCCCAGGCTGGAGGGGAGTGGTGTGATCACGACTCACTGCAAACTTTGCCTCCCAAGCTCAAGAGATTCTCCTGCCTCAGGTTCCCAAGTATCTGGGATCACAACACCCGCCACCACTCCTAAGTTTTTGTATTTTTAGTAGAGATGGGGTTTCACTATGTTGGCCAGGCTGGTCTCAAACTCCTGACCTCATGTGATCTGCCTGCCTCAGCCTCCCAAAGTGCTGGGATTACAGGTGTCAGCTACTGTGCCCGGCCTGAGCTGGCTTCTTTTAAACCATCACCAATTCCATTCCCCCTCTCCTTCCTTAGAAGCAAAAAGGATACGGACTGGTGTCTCCGAAGGTGGGTCTTACCCCTTTACTAGAGAAAAGAGACAACTTTGAGAGGCCGAGGCAGGCGGATTCCTTGAAATCAGGAGTTCAAGAGCAGTATGGCGAACAAGGTAAAACCTTGTCTCTACTAAAAATGTACAAAATGTAGGCCAGGGTTGGTGACTGGTGCCTGTAATCCCAGCTACTCAGGAGGCTGAGGCAGGAGAATTGCTTCAACTCAGGAGGCAGAGGCTGCAGTGAGGTGAGATCGTGCCACTGCACTCCAGCATGGGTGACAGAGAGACTCCGTCTCAAAAATAAATAAATGAAGCTGGGCATGGTGCCTCACGCCTGTAATGCCAGCACTTTGGGATCACAAGGTCAGGGGTTCAAGACCAGCCTGACCAACATGGTGAAACCACGTCCCTACTAAAAACATAAAAAATCAGCTGAGTGTGTTGGCGGGTGCCTGTAATCCCAGCTACTCGGGAGGCTGTGGCAGGAGAATCGCTTGAGCCCAGGAGGCGGAGGTTGCAGTGAGCCGAGGTGATGGCACTGCACTCCAGCCTGGGTGACAGAGTGAGACTCTGTCTCAACATAAATAACTAAATAGGACAGGCACAGTGGCTCAGTCCTGTAATCCCAGCACTTTGGGAGGGCAAAGTAGGCAAATCACTTTAGATCACGGGTTCAAGACCAGCCTAGCCAACAGGGTGAAACTCCATCTGTACCAGATACATAAAAAATTAGCCAGGCATGGTGGCAGGCGCCTGTAATCTCAGCTGCTGGGGAGGCTGAGGCAGGACGATCACTTGAACCGAGGAGGCAGAGGTTGCACTGAGCCGAGATGGTGCCACTGCACTCCAGCCTGGGAGACACAGCAAAACTCCATCTCAAAAACTAACTAACTAAAATAAAATAAAGCACTGAGCTGGAGTTAGGAAGTCAGGGATGAAGGGCAGAGTCAGGGATGAGGGCTCCTCACCGAGGTCCCAGCTGCACTTGTCCACCTGCTAGTCATTTATGCTCCAAATCCCCATGCTCAAAATCGTAACACAGGCCTTCTAATACCAAAATCACCTCTGATCAGACACACGGCAGGAAACTCACTTGGCTTTGTATGGCATTCTCAAAACACATGCATGTGAGGAGACACCACTATTCAGCATTAAAAATAGATGACCATTTTCCACCGATCAAGTAAGCAGAGATTGAAATACTAGGACTACGGGAGGCCTAGGCAGGCAGATCGCTTCAGCCCTGGAGTTCCAGACCAGCCTGGGCAGTGTACCCAGCCCCTGTCTCTACAGAAAAGATAGAAATTAGCTGGGCATAATGGCGTGCACCTGTAGTACCAGCTACAGCGATGTCACACCTCCTCCTGTACTCCCAGCTACTTGGGAGGCTGAGCGGGGAGGATCACTTGAGCCTGGGAGGTCAAGGCTACGTTGAGTTATGATCACACAACTGCACTCCAGCCTGGGTGACACAGTGACATCTTGTCTGTTAAAAAAAAAGGAAAATCAAAACTACATTGAGATACCATCTCACGCCAGTTAGAATGGCAATCATTAAAAAATCTGGAGACAACAGATGCTGGAGAGGGTGTGGAGAAATAGGAACAGTTTTACACCGTTGGTGGGAATGTAAATTAGTTCAACCATTGTGGAAGACAGTGTGGCGATTCCTCAAGGATCTAGAAATAGAAATTCCATTTGACCCAGCAATCCCATTACTGGGTATGTATTCAAAGGATTATAAATCGTTCTACTATAAGGACACATGCAAACGAATGTTCATTGCAGCACAGTTTACAATAGCAAAGACCTGGAACCAACCCAAATGCCCATCGATGATAGACCGGACAGGAAAAATGTGGCACATATACACCATGCAATATTATGCAGCCATCAAAAACGGTGAGTTCGCATCCTGTGTAGGGACATGGATGAACCTGGAAACCATCATTCTCAGCAAACTGACACAAGAGCACAAAATCAAACATCACATGTTCTCACTCATAGACGGGTGTTGAACAAAGGGAACACGTGGACACAGAGAGGGGAGCACTATACACTGGGGTTTGTTGGAGGGGATTGGGGGGACAGCGGGGGGTGGGGAGTTGGAGAGAGAGAGGATGGGGAGAAGTGCCACATATAGGTGAAGGGGAGGAAGGCAGCAAATCACACTGCCACGTATGCACCTATGCAACAATTTTGCATGTTTTTCACATGTACCCGAAAACCTAAAATGCAATTAAAAAAAAAGAAAAAAGGCCAGGCATGGTGGCTCACACCTGTAATTCCAGCACTTTGGGAGGCCGAGGTAGGCAGATGACATGAGGTCAGGAGTTCGAAACCAGCCTGACCAACATGGTGAAACCCTATCTCTACTGAAAACACAAAAATTATCTGGGTGTGGTGGCGGGCGCCTGTAATCCCTGCTTCTCGGGAGGCTGAGGCAGGAGAGTCGCTTGAACCCGGGAGGCCGAGGCTGCAGTGAGGTGAGATCGCACCACTGCACTCCAGCCTGGGCGACGGAGCAAGATCACATCTCAAAAAGAAAAAAACAAGAAACATTTACGGTTCTTGAAATTGCCTCCTGACATATTTTCAGTTTGGCCTAAAGGTTTCTCTGTACACAGTGAACTGTGAGGTAACAGAAAGTGTAAACAGACCAGAACCTACTCTTCTGCCGACCGCTGAGTTTCAGCCAAAGGCTGCCAAATGTTGAAACCAGGTTCAAATAAGGTAAACGCCAAGCTGCCACCAATGCCGCTGCTTCTGTGCCTGGCTTCTGCGTCCCTTCCCTCCCTCCCTTTTTTCCTTTCTCCCTTCTTCCTTCTTCTTTTTTCCTTTCACTTCCCTTCCCCTCTTCCCTTCCCTCCCCTCCCATCCCCTCCCTTTCCCTCTCCTCCGTCCCTTCCCGGCTTCTCTTCCCTCCCGTCCCCTCCCATTCCCCCTTCCCTTCCCCCTTCCCTCCCCTCCCCTTTCTTCCCCTTCCCCTTTCCCTCCCCTTCTCCTTCCCTTCCCTCCTCTTCTCCCCTTCCCTCCTCTCCCCTTCCCTCCTCTTCCCCTGTTCCCTCCTGTCCTCTTTCCTCCCCTTCCCTCACCTCCCCTCCCTTCCCTCCTTCCCCCTTCCCCTCCCATTCCCTTCCCCCTCCCTTCCGTCCCCTCCCCCCTTCCCTTCCCTCCCCTCTACTCACCTTTCCTTCCACCCTTCCTTCCCTGTTCTCTTTTTTCCTTCCCTGCTTCCCTCCGCTCCCCTCCCCCTTCCCTCCCCTCCCCTCTGCTCCCCTTTCTTTCCCCCTTCCCCATTCCCTTCTTTCCTTTGCTTTTCCTTCGCTTCTTCCCCTCCCTTCCCTTCCCCCTTCCATTTCTCCCTTCCCCCCTTCCCTCCCCCCTTACCTTCCCTTCTCCCCCCAACTTGATTTGCCTTCCTGAGATGGAGATTCTCTCTTGTCACCCAGGCTGGAGTGCAGTGGCACAATGTCAGCTCACGGCAGCCTCCACCTCCCAGGTTCAAGGAATTCTCCTGCCTCAGCCTACCGAGTAGCTGGAATCACAGGCACATGCCACCGCACCCAGCTAATTTTTGTATTTTTAGTAGAGACAGGGTTTCATGATATTGGTCAGTCTGGTCTTGCAGTCCTGACCTCAGGTGATCCGCCTACCGTGGCCTCCCAAAGTGCTGGGTTGACAGGCATGGGCCACCATGCCTGGCCAAGAACAGATTTTAATCAGCAAGAGGGATGAGGATCTAGTGTGCCCTGACCTCACCCTGGATTCTTGCATGGCTGAGTGGGAATTTCGAAGAAGGACGCTTGGCACACTTGGCAAAGAAGGAGTTAAGAGGCAGGCATCTGGGAGACCAAGACATCAAAGCATGCTGTGCTCCCAGGAGGCCCATCTCAGAGGAGAGGCTTTCAGACATGCCTCAGCTGAAAAACGTCTCAAAGGGTTGGAGGGAGAACTTGACTTTAGCACCTTTCTGTAAACGTTCTGGGAGAGGGTGGTGGGGTAGGTGGTGTCTTGGCCTTGGCTGGCACAAACAGTAAATTATTTTGGAATCTCTCTGTCAAGAACTTCCACGGGGCCTGGGGCCACCCCAGCAGTAAGGCCTGACCTGAAGCTGTTCATGTTGCTTCACGTCCTTTTTTGTTTTTGAGATGGAGTGTCTCTCTTGTTGCCCAGGCGGGAGTGCAGTGATGTGATCTCGGCTCACTGTCACCTCCACTTCCCAGGTTCAAGCGATTCCCCTGCCTCAGCTGGGATGACAGGCACCTGACACCATGCACGGGCAATGTCTGTATTTTTATTCGAGATGGGGTTTCACCATGCTGGCCAGGCTGGTCTGGAACTCCTGACCTCATGATCTGCCTGCTTCAGCCTCCCAAACTGCTGGGATGACAGGTGTGAGCCACTGCACCTGGTGGTTTACGTCTTTTACTGGGGCGCAGGGAGGTGGAGATGAAATGTTCTGTGCTGGTGGAGGCTGAGGTCTGCTCTCAAAGGGACTCGAGGGCACCTGGTGGACATTTAGAGGAGGGCAGACTGTCACAGGGACAGCAGAGGGCTCACCACGGATTCCATGAATTCAAGTCTGCCGAGACCAGGAGTGCATGCAGTGGCTTCTGGGTGTGTTTGAAGAATCCACCCAGCCGGGCACGGTGGCCCGCACCTGTAATCCCAGCACCTTGGGAGGCCGAGAAGGCCGGATCACCTGAGGTCAGGAGTTCGAGACCAGCCTGGCCAACATAGTGAAACCCCGTCTCTACTAAAAATACAAAAATTAGCCAAGAGGTTGCAGTGAGCCGAGATCTTGTCACTGCACTCCAGCCTGGTCAACAGCACAAGACTCTGTCTGAAAAAAAAAAAATTAAGAATTCACCCTACGGACATCGTCCTCAGACCCAGAAACCCCCGCCGTGACCCCTGTGAGCCCCGAGAATATGAGACAGGTCTCAGTTAATCTAGAAAGTTTTATTTCACTGAGTCAGGACACACACCCGTGACCCAGCCTCAGAAGGTCCTGACCACAGGTGCCCAGGGTGGTCGTGGCCCATCTCAGTTTTATATGTTCTAGGGAGACAGGAGATATGAATATGCAAGGTGAACATGATTCGGTCAGGAAAAGCAGGACAGCTGGAACAACAGAAGGAAGACTGGAAGCCGGAGGGAGAAACTTTTGAGTTTCTGATGAGCCTTTCCAAAGGAGGCAATCAAATATGCATCTATCTCAGTGAGCAGAGGGTGACTGTGAACAGAACAAGAGGCAGGTTGGCCCTAATCAATTGCCAGCTTGAATTTTATTTCTAGCTTCATGATTTGGGGATTTGGAAACTTCTTTTTCTTTCATGCTTCCAAAATCTACAGAGCCAGACTTGGTCTCAAAAAATAAAAAACTATTTTCCCAACCTGTGACTGCCGTAAATACCACTGCAGTGCACACTTTGAAAAGGCAAGCTGACGTTATATAATTTCACGTTTAATGATTAAAAACAAAAACGCTGCTGGGCGCGGTGGCTCACGCCTGTAATCCCAGCACTTTGAGTGGCTGAGGTGGGTGGATCACCTGAAGTCAGGAGTTCAAGACCAGCCTGGCCATCATGGTGAAACCCCATCTTTAAAAAAATAAATGCAAGTTGAATGCAAAATTCAGTAATTAAATTGCAAATGAATGCTTAGAAATAAGTATTGAGTATGAACACGTTACCTTTTCTGGAGAATAGGTGAGGTAACAAAATAATTATTTTTCCTTTTTTACTTTAGCAATCACCATTGTTTTAAAATCTTTTTAAAAGTGAAACATTTTCAACATGCAGAAAGTACAAAATATAAATAGGCACATAGAAAAACACTATCCCAACACACAGGTGTTAGCAGTTAGCCATATTCCTTTGAATTTTTCTTAAAGTGACAAAAGAAAGACTGCCTTACTGATACAGGTGGGGCCTCCTTCCTACCTCTGCCCCCGTCTGTCCTCACAGGCCACGGCTGCCTTGGAGTCAGCGTTTCTCATGAGAAAGGGACATGCAGGGATTGGTGGCAGTGTCCTGGCCAGTGAGGTGTTGTGGCCAGATGCTCTGTGCCTGCTTCCCTGGGGAGCTAGGCCAAGCAGGGGCAGGCCGAAGGTTCCTGTGCACTGCCCCTCTCATACAGCTAACACCGAGCTGCCTGGCAGACCATGGCTGGCACATGCAGGGCCTGCTCTTTAGGGGGTGGGCTCATCTCTGGGCCTGCCTTACACGAGCTAGTAGACATCTTGTGGTGCAATACTCCTGGGCCCAAGGGTGCTGGCGGGGAGTGAGGGAGGGAGGCAGAATAAAGCTCCTCGGATCGTCCCTGCCTGTGTGTTTTTTGTGGACCTGCATTAAACTGCATTAAACTGGACATGAGTTCATACTGCGGTCTCCTCCAGGCCTCTCGTCTCTCAGGTGTGACCTGTGGGTGAGATTGCTGGGCCATGGGAAGGTGTGTGAGTCACTTTAGTCCTACCTGCTTGCTGCTCCTGGAATTTCCCTGGGGGTGGTGGGGAGCTGGGTCATTACCAACTGAGGGAAATGCCAGCCTGGTACAGAGCGCAACTCTGTCTATGTCTTGGGGTGGTATGTATACACGTGTGTGTGTGTGCGCGCACACACGCACTAAACCTTCATGCTTAGAATACCATCAGACATGCAGAGAAGCTGGTAGAAGGTTGCTGAGTTCCCACACACCCTACACTAGGCTATCCTATTACCTACATCTGCCATTAGCATTGAGTATCTGTCGCAGTTAGTGGACTGATACGGATACCCTCGTATGAACTGAAGTCTCTGCTTTATTAACATTTCCCTTGTTTTTGCCCTAATGTCCTTTTGTGTTCCAGAATCCCACCTGGATGCCACATAACATTCAGCTGCCATGTGTTTCCAGGCCCCCATGGCTCTGGCAGTTTCTCAGACTTTCCTCGGTTTTGAGAACCTTGACAGTTTGAGGGGTACTGATCGGGTATTTTGTAGAGTCTCCCCGGATTGGAACGTGTTTGGGGTTGTGGGTTTGGGGAGGAGATCACAGAGGCAAATGCCCTCCGCTCACATCATACCACAGGCAAGCAAGTCTTACCTCGGGCTGCTGGGACAAAATACCACAGACTGGGAGGCTCATAAACCAGTTATTCCTCAGAGTTTTGGAGGCTGGAAGGTCAAGACCGAGGACACGCTGTCTCAGCTGGTGCCGTCCAGCTGTGTCCTCACAGGGTGGAGGGGTGAGGGGCCTGCTGGGGTCTCCTTTACAAGGCCACTCATCCTCATACCACTAAGAAGAGCTACACCCTCATGACTGAATCACCTTCCAGCCTTCCAAAGTCCTCACCTCCTAAATCAGCACCATGGGGGTTAGGGCTGCATATGTGAATTGGGGGGGGCCACGAACACTGGGACAGTGGCAAGGGCGAGCTATCCACATGATTGATGGCTGACGTTGGATTTGGTCCTCAGGATGAGGTTGCGTTTGCGTCTTGTTTCTGCCTATAAGCTGCCCCACCCCGTTCCCATGTTATATTCCTTGGAAGGAAATCACATGTGCAGCCAGCACTTGAGGGGTGGGGGGTTATGCTCCATTTCCTTGAGGTAGCATATCTATGTAAATTATTTAGAATTTAGGGACATGGGAGCCTTGCCTATTGTTCTTCATTTATTCAACAGTTTATTTACATCGGTGTGGACTCATGCATATTTATTTTATACTTTGGGTTATAATCCACTACTACATTATTTATTACAGTTTGCTGAAATGGTTCCACTCTGGCCACAGGGAGCTTTCAGTTGGCTTCTGTGCCCCTGGGACACAGCCTGTCATCGGGATTTGTGGGGCACGTCCTTACTTTCCAGCACAAGGAGATGCTCCAGCCTCATCTAGCCTATTTCCTGCCCCAGCCCAAGGTGCAGCCATTTCTCCCAGGAGCTCTGGCTCCTTTAGAGTTGAAGAATGGCAGAAACCAAGATCAGGGTGCTAGGTGTGCTCACGGCTACTGGGGTGTCATTGCTTCTAGGCCCTCTCAGCCGACAGAGCAAGGAAATGGCTGTGCATCAAAGAAGTCGCGTATGGATACATGTAAACATCTCTATGTGTATCCATGTACATTTGCATTAAACTAGACCTGAGTTCCTACCAATGTCTCCTCCACTAACCCATGCCCACATGGATCCTTCCAGCCTCCTCCTCTTGCTTATCTGTGAACTTCCTCTCTAGCACTGAGAAAAAGGCTCCCACCATCAGCGTCCACTCACTTAACTGTGCGATTCCAGAATATACAAATAGGGGCTTCCTATTTGTTAAGCCACACTCCTGCCGGAAGCAACTCTTCTCCAGTTTCTTTTGAGGGACTTCTTTCACTTAGTGCTATGCATGTAGGATGTATCCATGTCTTTGTGCAGCTTGATAACTATTCTGTTTATTGCTGAATCATATTCCATCACATGAAGTGTTCGTTTCTTTAGCCACTCACCTACTAAAGGGCATCTTCGTCGCTTCCAGTTTTGGGTGAGTGTAAATAAAGCTGCTCACAACATCTGCATGCAGTTTTTTTGTATGGACATATATTTTCACATCAGTTGGGTAAATAGCCATGGCATGATTGCTGGATACTAGGTGAGACCGTGCCTAGCTTTGTAAGAAGTCTCTACACTGTTCACTGTGGCTGCAGGAACAACCTCCTCTTCCCTCACTTGGTCACATGCACGAACAGGAGAAAGGGTTGTTCTGTGCAGTCACGACAAATTGTGTCTCTGAAGGGGAGGGAATCAGGTCTCAGGCCCTTGTCAGAGAAGTTTATGGCCACAGCACTAATGCTGCTGGTGGGGATTTGGTTGTAGAAGATGGTTGGAGCGATTGCATGACCTTTGGTTGAGATCTTCATTTACAATTACAGAAACCACCCCTACCTCCCGCATTTAAAGGATGCTAGCCAATGGCTGTCACATGATCCAGGGCTGGCCATGTGTAGCGTGTGTCCTAGGGGAAGGAGGGCGACTTGGGTCCCTCACCCTCTGCAGGAAGGAGGGTGGCCTGGGTCCTTTACCTTCTGCGGGAAGGAGGGCAGCCTGGTTCCTTACCCTCTGTGGGAAGGAGGGCAGCCTGGGTCCCTCACCCTCTGTGGGAAGGAGGGTGGCCTGGGTCCCTCACACTCTGTGGGAAGGAGTGCGGCCTGGGTCTACCCTCTGTAGGCCAGCTGTACCTGGCCCTCCATGGTGAGGATTCTCAGGGTGCAAACAGCAGAGCAAACAGTGCAAGACCAGCCTCCAAGCCAGGTCACTCTGGAGGTCCTGGTAGTGCAGAAGAGAAGTGTGGTTGGCAGAGTTTCAGGGTGGCCTCCAAGTTCCCCTCCTAACTCTGCGGTATAATCCTTTCCCTCGAGTGTGGATGAGGGATAGGTTCTGTTCTGTGGCAAATGGTGTGGGAGTCACTCCCATGACTATAAAATGTTACTTAAGATTCCTCCGTGGTGCAAAGAGGGAGCCTTCCCAGCCGGCATGGAGGGAAGGAGGGACCCTGGTTGCTAATTGTCTTTGGAGGTGTCCTGGGGGACCTCAGTCCTACAACCTCAGTAACTGACTTCCACAAACACTCTCGAGTGAGCCTGAAAGCAGACCTGGAGTACAGATGAGAGGACAGCCTGACAGCAGGATGCAGCCTGTGAGACCCGGGCAGGGCACCCACCTCCCCTCTGCATAGAGCTCTGATCCATGGTCTCGCTGCTTTCGGCCGTGGGGTCCCCGGGAATCTGGAGGGGCCATGGGGCCGAGGGTGCGGCCTGTGGGCGGACGGAGGCCGAAGCTGCCCGGGAGAGGACGAGGAGGAGCCGGAAGAAGCGGATGAGGACGCAGAGGAGGATCTGCTGCAGAGGGAGCCTCTGCTGCCGGCGGGGACCCAGCGCGTGTGTCTGGTCCACCCCGATGTCAAGTGGGGCCCTGGGAAGCTGCACATGAAGTGAGGTGTACACAGCGGGGGGTTGCAGGGGAGAAACAGGAGCTGGCACTCTGCGGGAGGGCCCCTGCAGGGAGGGTCTCATTGGTGGAGACTCAGGGGCTGGGCGCTGAGGGGACAATCTCATAGGTGGAGATTCAGGGGCGGGGCTCTGATGGAAGACACTCAGGTGGAGACACAGGGGCGGGGGCTCTGAGGGGAAGATCACAAGTGTTGTAGTGGGCGAGGCTTCAAGGGGCGATGCTCTGAGGAGAGGATCTGATGGGTGGAGATGCAAGAGCATGGCTCTGAAGGGGCGGGGCTCTGAGGGGAGGATTTCGTAGGTGGAGGTGCATGGGCAGGGCTTTGGGGAGAGGAGCCTATGGGGTGAAAAGGGCTGGGGCGGAGCTTATGGGGAGAAGCCCCTGGGGTTAGGTGGGGTGGGGTGGGGTGGGCCAGGCCAGGCCGGGCCGTGTCTTGGCGATGAGACCCCGTTTTTCTTGCCCTGGGTTCAAGGTAGGCACAGTGTTTTTGGGGTCAGGGAAGGGAGGGTGTCTAGCAGACCATCTGTGTCCAGTCCCCTGCCCCACTCTCCAGGAGGAAATCCAAATCCCTAAGTCACTGCAGGTGCCAGAATCTCAAGATTGTTGACATCTCCCTTGGAAGGCCCTGTAGCCGAAGAGCGGTTCTCCTTCAAGGGTGTTTTCCAAAATGGGCAACTCTTGGGACAGTGGAAGCCCCAAACTGCTCAGAACGGCACCCAGACCTCCTGCATTTCCTCCCCCTAACCCTGCCTGTGGTTCCTGAGTTATCCCTGAGCACCCCTAGCTCCCTAGTTCCCTGCTGTGTCCACCTGGACCCCAAATCCTATATAAGGCAGGTTGGGGAGTCCTCATGTCCCACGGTGGCTCCAGCATCCTTCCCTGGCCAGATTCCTACTTAGAGGCCCTACGGTCAAGGCCAGGAGAAGGACACGCCGGGCAGGTGTGGTTGGGGCCCTGGATCTACCCCAAAAGGAAGCGTCCCTCAAGGTGGCCCTTGTGTCCCCAGAGCTGAGTGACAGGTAGCAAAGGCCACAGTACTGGTGCACATTCTGGACGGCTGGTCCATGGTGCAGACGATGGTCGTGTCCACCAGAACGCCAGAGAAGAAGCTTGTCTTTGGCAGAGGGAACTTTGAGCACCTGACAGGTGAGTCCGTCCACACCTGCTCCCTCCCCAAACCTCCTTTCCCATCTGTTGCTCCCGAGAACATTCAACCCAGACGCGTGGAAGGACAGGGGTCTCGCTGGGCCAGAGGGGAAGTGGGCCCATGAGTGGGTGGTCCAGGTGAGCCGGGAGCCCACATAAATAGGAGCTGGAGGGATGGGAGGCTGGACCTGTGTCCCTCCTCCATGCACTCTCTTAGCGTGGGGTCCTGTGTGGGGGCCCTTGTGCTTCCAAGTTTTTGACCATCCGGCTTACAGTGCAGAGTGGGTAAGACCCTACTAACTGCTACTACTACTGCTAACTAACTTACTAACTAGCCGAGGTGGGAGTCTGCTTCCGTGCCTGACTCAGAGGCATCTCATCGGGGCTGGGATGTGTTCACCATGTTTCTGTGTGTGTCTGGCCCACCATGTGTTCACCGTGTATGTGTGTCCCCACTGGGATGTGTCCACCGGGACTCTGTGTCTGTCCCTGTCACGATGTTTTCACTCTGTGTGTGTGTGTGTGCGCGTGCGTGTGTATACATGTGTCTGTCCCTGTCGGGATGTGTTCACCGTGTGTGTGTGTGTGTCCCCACAGGGAGGTGTTCACCATGTGTGTGTGTCCTCACTGCAATGTGTCCTCCGTGTGTGTGTGTCTCCCCACAGGGATGTGTTCACCGTGTGTGTGTGTCTGTCTCCCCACAGGGAGGTGTTCACCATGTGTGTGTGCCCCCACTGCAATGTGTCCTCCGTGTGTGTGTCTCCCCACAGGGATGTGTTCACCCTGTGTGTGTGTGCGCGTCCCCACTGCAATGTGTCCACAGTGTGTATGTGTGGGGTGTCTCCCCCACGGGGATGTGTTCACTGTGTGAGTGTGTGTGTCCCAACTGGGATGTGTTCACCTTGTGTGTGTGTCCCCACTGGGATGTGTTCACCATGTGTCTCTGTCCATGTCACAATGTGTTCACTGTGTGAGGGGTGTGTGGGTGTCCCCACTGGGATATGTTCCCCATGTATGTGTGTGTGTCCCAACTGGAATGTGTTCCCCGTGTGTGTGTGTGTCTCCACACTGGGATGTGTTCACCATGTGTTTGTGTCTGTCCATGTCACGATGTGTTCACTGTGTGTGTGTGTCCCAACTGCGATGTGTTCCCCATGTGTGTGTATGTGTGTGTCTCCACTGGGATGCATTTACCATGCGTGCGTGTGTGTGAGATGTGTGTGTCCTTGTTGGGATGTGTTTACCTTGTGTGTGTGTCTCCGCCAGGATGTGTTCACCGTGTACACGTCTGTGTACATGGAACACACACCCCTAGAGACATCCCTCCAATGCTGATTTCCTGGATCCTGGGTCTGGTGCTCAGGTCAGGGATGTCTGTGAACCGTGCCCTCCACGGCGCACCCCACAAAGGGCCTCGTGGCTCATCCCGCAGTCCACAGGTCTGGACGGATGGCCACTGATGAGACCCCCTTTCCTTTAGAGAGGATCTGAGAATCTCCGGACATCACATGCATCTTCTTGAATGTGGAGAGGATGGCTGCCCCAACCAAGATATCCCAGAATGTGGCTTTGCTTTGTTTGCTCCCACGCTCCACGCGGTGAACGAGTGGATGCTAGCGCGTCCCACCAGGCAGGGGCCAGATGGGGTGATAGTGGCTTTAAGGCGTGATGGAATGTCCTCCTCCCTGTGAGGCTGGCCACTAGGGCCTGGCCTTCCCCTCTGGCTTCTCATTTGCCCTCTCCTTTTCTTTTCTTTTCTTTTTTTTTTTGACAGAATCTGACTCTGTCACTCAAGCTGGAGGGCAGTGTCACCATGATCTCGGCCCACTGCAACCTCTACCTCCCAGGTTCAAGCAATTCAGCTGCCTCAGCCTCCTGAGTAGTTGGGATGACAGGTGCCCACCAACACACCCAGCTAATTTTTGTATTTTTAGTAGAGACAGGTTTTCAGTATTTTGGCCAGGCTGGTCTCGAAGTCCTGACCTCAGGTGATCCACCTGCCTTGGCCTCCCAAAGTGCTGGGGTTGCAGGTGTGAGTCGCCAGGCCCAGCTCACTCTCTCCTTCTCTAGAAAGAACTGGAAGCCGCCTCGGGCGTGGAGGTGTTTGACTGCTTTACCATCATCCTGCACATTTTCCGCTGCAACGCCTGCATGGAGGAGGCCTGGCTGCAGATGGCCCTGGCAGAGATCCCACTCCTCAGGTACCTCGGGACGCCCAGGCCAACCATCACGCCCACCCCGCAGCCCCTCCATTCTGTACTCACGTGTTTGGTGGTTCTGGGGGTATATGAGAGTAAGAAAAGCACTGTGGGAGCACTCTCTCCCCACCCCACCCCACTCCCCACTAGGTAGGTCCCCTCGGCCTGGGATACTCCTCACTCACAATGCATGAGCTACACACCCAGTGGGACCCCAACACCAGCTCCTCCCTTCTGCCCAGAGGCCCCACTAATTCACAGGTTCTGGGCTTTAGGATGTGGACCGATCTTTCTGGGGGCTACTGTTGACAATCCACTACAGTTGTATCCACTTCTCTCTGGAGGCTCCTTCCTGCCTCTCCCAGCTCCTGGGGGCGCCAGGTGTCCCTGGCTTGCGGCCGCATCACTCCAGTGTCCGCCTCCAAATCCACGTAGGCTCCTCCTCTTTGTCTGAGTCTCCCCTTCTGTCTCCTAGAAGGACATTTGTCATTGGATTTAAGACTTTCCCTAATCCAGCGTGACCTCATCTCAAGATCCTTAACTAATTTCATTTGCAGAGACCTTATTTCTAAATAACGTCCCATTCACGGGTCCTGGGGAACAAGACATAAACATCTATTTGGGGCATCACTATTTAACCCAGTAAAATGGAATCATCCAGTTACCTCCAGAAGCTCTCGGGGAGGATCCTTCCTGCCTCTCCCAGCTCCTGGGGGTGCCAGGTGTCCCTGGCTTGTGGCCACATCACGCCAGTCTCTGCCTCCGTCTCCACGTGGACTTCTCCTCTGTGTCTGTCTACAATTTTTTTTTTTTTTTGAGACAGAGTCTTGCCCAGTCACCCAGGCTGCAGTGCAGTGGCTGGATCTGAGCTCAGCACAACCTCCACCTCCCAGATTCAAGCGATTCTCCTGCCTCAGCCTCCCAGGTAGCTGGAACTACAGGTGCCCACAACCAAGCCCAGCTAGTTTTTTTATATTTTAGTAGAGACGAGGTTTCACCATGTTGGCCAGGATATTTTGATCTCCTTGGCCAGGATGGTTTGATCTCCTGACCTCATGATCCACCTGCCTTGGCCTCCCAAGGTGCTGGGATTACAGGTGCGTGCCACTGCGCCCGGCCCTCCCCTTCTGTCTCCTAGAAGGACACCTGTCATTGGATTTAAGACTTACCCTAATCCAGGGTGACCTCATCTCAAGATCCTTAACTAATTACATTTGCAGACACCTTATTTCTAAATAACGTCCCATTCACAGGTCGTGCGAAACAAGACATAAACCTCTATTTTGGGCATCACTATTTAACCCATTAAAATGGAATCATCCAGTTCCCTCCAGAAGCTCTCGGGGAGGACCCTTCCTGCTTCTCCCAGCTTCTGGGGTCTCCGGGTGTCCTGGGCTTGTGGCCTCCTTCACCTTCACCTTGACCTCTGCTGGGAGGGAGAGAGCTTCCCTGCAGAGTGAACCCCTCCTGTTCCCATGCCAGGTCGAACCTGAAAAGGAACATTGACCCCCTTCACTGAGGAGGATCCAGCTCCCGCTACATCATGGGGTCAGGTAACTCTGGCTGGGTGCAGCACCCCAGGACATCCTGAGAACGTGGTTGTCAGCAGCTGCCCTGAAGGATTCCGACAGGGTGGGGGCCGGCTGGGGGCTCCGTCTCCTTGTTACGTCTGTGGAGACAGGAGATGGTGCTGGTTCTGTGAGGTATTGCTGACATAAGTAGCCACAAAGTATGGATTGAAACAGCAGGAATCTGTGCACACCCATCCTGGAGACCAAAAGCCTCCAGAGGCTCCTTCTGCCTCTCCCACCTCCTGGGGGCACCAGGTATCCCTGGCTTGTGACCACATCACTCCAGCCTCTACCTTTTAAGAAGGACATGGATCTTTGCATTCAGGCCCAACCCTAACCTAGGATGATGTCTTGAGTTCGTACAAAGAGGGTATTTACAAATCAGGTCCCATTCCCAGGTTCTGGGACTTAGGATGCCAAAGGAGCCCCATTGAGCCCCCTCACGATGACATCCCGGCTGTGCCCCACTTAGAAGCCTCCGTAGTGCTCAAGACTTTTTCTTTTTGAGATGCAGTCTGGCTCTGGCCCAGGCTGGAGTGCAGTGGCACGATCTCAGCTCACTGAAACCTCCACCTCTCGGGTTCAAGCGATTCTCCCGCCTCAGCCTCCCGCATAGCGGGGATTACAGGCGCCCACCACCACACCCGGCTAATTTTTGTATTTTTAGTAAAGATGGGGTTTCACCATATTGGCCAGGCTGCTCTCGAACTCCTGTCCTCATGATCCGCCCACCTCGGCCTCCCAAAGTGCCAGATGACAGGTGTGAGCCACCGCGCCCGGCTGAGCGCAGCCCTTTCTCAGGGAAAGGGAGTGTTGGGGCCACTGCCGGGAACGCGGCAGGGCCCCTAAATGCTGCAGCAGGAGGAGCAGCCCCTGTAGACCCTCAGTGGCACCTCCTGCTCCCACGCCTTTCCCGGCCTGGCTCACCACCCTGTCTGGTGTGTTTTTAGGAGAATCGTTCATGCAGGTGCATCAGCGTCTCCTGAAACAGAAGGAGGCCAAGATGAGGAAGGCCCTGGACGGGCTTCAGAAGAAGAGGCACCTGCTGCGGCGGCAGCGTGCAAGACGTGAGTTCCCCATGGTCTCCGTGGTGGGGTACACCAACTGCAGTGAGCATGCACCCAGGGGAGGGGGTCCCATGGTCTCTTGGTGGGGTACACCAGCTGAAGTGACCATGTGCCCAGGGAAGGGGTTCCATGGTCTCTGTGTGGGGTACACCAGCTGTGGTGAGGACTTGCACGGGGAGGGCCTCCCCGTGGTGCATACACCAGCTGTGGTGAGGACTCACCCAGGGAAAGGGGGTCCCGTGGTCTGCATGGTGGGTACAGCAGCTGTGGTGACAATGCCATGTACCCCATCCTCCCATCCACAGCACCACCACCCCATCCACACACCCACGCTTCTACACCACCACCTCCCTCCATCTACACCATCTTCCCATCCACACCATCTCATGTTCACCTGTCTACACCACCAGCTCCCCTGTGTCTACACAGTGGCCCTGCTGCATCCGGCCTGAGAGAAGCCGCAGTGGCTTAGTCCTGCATGTCGTGTGTGGCCCAGGGGTGCCTGGGGAGCTCAGGGACCTGGCACCCGGGGTGCCGCTGCCCAAGAGGGTGCTGTGGTCTCCACTCTCAGGACCCAGGTGTGGCTCCGCCTGAGCCCCTGATCTCCATGCCCTCCGAGGGAAGACCATGCTGATGAAGGCACTGACGGGAGACACTGACTTGCAGCCGCGGGACCAGCTGTTTGCCACGCTAGACGTTACAGCCCACGTGGGGACGCTGCCCTCACGCCTGACCATCCTATACGTGGATGCCGTCGGGTTCTTGTCCCAGCTGCCACATGGCCTCATCGAGTCCTTCTCTGCCACCCTGGAAGATGTGACCCACTCGGTGAGTCAGGGCTGCGGGTGGCTGTGGACACCCACTGAGACAGAGGCTGAGGTCTCAGACACCCACTCGGACCACGGGTCGGGGTCTTGGACACCCACTGAGACGGGCTGGGGTCTCAGACACCCACTCAGACCAGGGGCCAGGGTCTCAGACCTCACTCGGACCAGGGGCTGGGGTCTCGCACACCCACTCAGACCAGGGGCCGGGGTCTTGGACACCCACTGAAGAGGCCAGGGTCTCAGACCCCACTTGGACCAAGGACCAGCCCTCAGACACCCACTCAGCCCACTGGCCAGGTTCTCAGACACCCACTGAGACCAGGGACCATCTCTGAGACACCCCATCAGCCAAGGGGCCAAGCCCTCGGACGCCCACTCAGACCAGGGGCCAGGCTCTGGGACACCCACACCACTCGGGGCAGAATAACAACTGAATCCTCGGCCTCAGACTTAGTGTCCCACAAGCATCCCTTGACCCTGGGGCCGAGGCTGAGCAGTGGCCCCAGTGTCACCCACACTCAGCCACCGTGATGAGCCCATATACACAGGGCCAGGAGCAGCAGCTCACGCCTGTCATCCCAGCACTTTGGGAGGCCGAGGCGGGTGGATCATTTGAGGTCAGGGGTTCGAGACCAGCCTGGCCAACATGGTGAAACCTTGTCTCTGCTAAAAATACAAAAATTGGCCGGGCATGGTGGCAGGTGCCTGTAATACCACCTACTGGGGAGGCTGAGGCAGGAGAATCACTTGAACCCAGGAAGCGGAGGTTGCAGTGAGCTGAGATCGTGCCGTCACACTCCAGCCTGGGGGACAAGAGCGAAACTCTGTCTCAAGAAAAAAGTAAAACGATTTCACAGTGGGATGAAGCCACCCAAAGCATTGAATGAGGAAGCAGTGGCTGGCAGGTGGCGGTTGAGTGGTCATTTGTGGCACCACCTTGTTTGTGGGTCTGGGGGTGCAGACTTGTCACCTGTGCTGCGGGAGGCGAGGTATGTGGAGTTGGGTGGGGCTCCATCCAGTGTAAACCCAGCACCCCCATCCTGGGGTGTCCGAGGGCCTGTACATGGGGGTAGCTCCCACACCCACGCTGGCCTTGGGAACTCGTGGGAACCCCTCTCCCGGGCCTGCCTGCAAGCTTGGTGGGGTTAGGGCTCTGACTGCATGCCCGGCACTTGTAGGATCTGATCCTGCACATGAGGGACGTCAGCCACCCCAAGGCGGAGCTCCAGAAAGCCAGCGTCGTGTCCATGCTGCACAGGCTGCGGCTGCCCACCCCCCTCCTGGACTCCATGCTGCAGGTTCACAACAAGGTGGACCCGGTGCCCGGGTGAGTCCGGCCCTGGCACCCACACTCGTCTCACGCCTTCCCCTGCAGACGCTGGAGACCCTGCCCTCGTGTGAACTGCTGACCGCTGGCACACAGGCTGACGCAGGGAGAATGGTTGAACCCAGGAGGCAGAGGTTGCTGCCCCAGCCCGTGTCTCGTGGGCAGCTCACTCCTGGTGACCCTGCTTTCCACAAACATCTCCTTTCCCTGCATGTGCTCAAGCCACATGGGGAGATACCCTCTCTCCTCATCTGAACCTCAGCAGTGACACTCAGGACACCAGGAGCTTCCCCAGGCTGTGCCCCACGGGTGGCTGACTCTGGGACCCCTGCTTTCTGCCGGCCTGTGGCCCTGAGGCTGAGCGGACTCTGTGGCCTCCTCACCCTTGCAGCTACCACCCCACGGAACCGAACGTCGTGCCCATGTCTGCCCCGCTGGGGCACGGACTCCAGGAGCTGAAGGCTGAGCTCGATGCAGCAGTGTTGAAGGCCACGGGGAGACAGGTCCTCCCCCTCCGTGTCCGGCTGGCCGGGGGCCCAGCTCAGGTGAGCGGCAGCCTCCTGGCGTGGGAGAGGGGATGGTGTTCTGGTGGCCTGTCTCTGGCTCAGAAAGGGCTCCTTTAGGGTGCAGAAGGACCTGTGGAGTCCCCAAAAGCTTTACGATGCAGAGACAAGGTGAGAAATTTCTGAATGAGTTCGCAGCAAATGTGTACTGTGGAGTCAGTATGCATACAACAGGCGCCTAATCTGTACTCACCGACGCTCAAACGCTATAGGACTCCCTACCAATAAGAAGGCAGGCTCCAGCTGGATACGGTGGCTTACGCCTGTCATCCCAAGACTTTGGAACCCCGACGTGGGCAGAAAACCTGAGGTTAGGAGTTTGAGACCAGCCTGGCCAACACAGTGAAACCCCATCTCTACTAACAATATAAAAATTTGCCAGGCGTGGTGGTGCATGCGTGTAATCCCAGCTACTCTGGAGGCTGAGGCAGGAGAGTCACTTGAACCTGGGAGGCGGAGGTTGTAATGAGCTGAGGTCACAGAACTGCACTCCAGCCTGAACGACAGAAAGCTCTGATCAATGAATGCTTTGGGGTAAGCTTTTTTTTTTTTTTTGAGGTGGAGTCTCACTTTGTTGTCCAGGCTGGAGTGCAGTGACCGATCTCAGCTCACTGCAACCTCCACCTCCGGGGTTCAAGTGATTCTCCAGCTGGACACAGAAGCTGACACCTGTAACCCCGAGAATTAGGGAGGCCGAGGCAGGAGGATCACCTGAGCTCAGGACTTTGAAGCCAGCCTGGGCAACAGAGTGGGATCCTCATCTCTACAAAAAATAAAAAATTACATCACACGCAATGGCTGACGCCTGTAATCCAACATTTTGAGAGGCCGAGGCAGGTGGATCGCTTGAGGTCAGGTGTTCGAGACCAGCCCGGCCAACATGGTGAAACTCCATCTCCATGACAAATACAAAAATCAGCCAGGCCTGGTGGTGGGCGTCTTTAATCCCAGCTACTCAGGAGGCTGACCCAGGAGAATGGCTGGAACCTGGGAGGTGGAGGTAACAGTGAGCTGAGATTGAGTCATTGCATTCCAGCCTGGGCAACAGAGCAAGACCCTATGTACAAAAAAAAAAAAAAAAAAACCAGGAGGAAAGATAGAAAGCTGGCCAGGGGCTGTGGCTCACGGGCACAGTGACTCACACATATAATCCCAACATTTTGAGAGGCCGAGGCAGGTGGATCGATTGAGCTCAGGAGTTTGAGACCAGCCTGGGCAATATCGTGAAACCTCTTTACTAAAATACAAAAGATTAGCCATCTGTGGTGGTTCGTGCCTGTAGTCCCAGCTACTCAGAAGGCTGAGGCGGGAGAATCGCTTGAGTCCTGGAGGTGGAGGTTGTAGTGAGCCGAGATCGCGCCACTGCGCTCCAGCCTGGGGCAAGACTGTCTCAAAAAAACAAAAACAGCTCTGATCAATGAATGGTTTGCGCTAAGCTTTTTTTTTTATTTTGTAATTTTATCATAGTGAGAAAATAAACTAGCATCCACATACACACACATTCATGATACACCTAACTTTTTCTTAATTTTTTTTTTAGACAGAGTCTTGCTCTGTCACCCAGGCTGCAGTGCAGTGGTGCAATCTCAGCTCACTGTAACCTCTGCCTCCCAAGTAGCTGAGATTACAGGTGCCTGCCACCATGCCTGGCTAATTTTTCTATTTTTAGTAGAGACGGTGTTTCACCATGTTGGCCAGGATGGTCTCGAACTCCCGACCTCATGATCCTACCACCTCGGCCTCCCAGAGTGCTGGGATTCTTTTTTTTTTTCAAGACAGAGTCTTGCTCTGTCGCCCAGGCTGGCGTGCAGTGGCGCAATCTCACTGCAACCTCTGCCTCCTGGGTTCAAGCGATTCTTCTGCCTCAGCCTCCCGAGTAGCTGGGAATACAGGCATCCACCACCATGCACAGCTAATTTTTTTGTATTTTTAGTACAGATGGGGTTTCACCATGTTGGCCAGGATGGTCTTGATCTCTTGACCTCTTGATCCACCTGCCTCAGCCTCCCAAAGTGCTGAGATTACAGGCGTGAGCCACCACACCCGGCTCAAGTGTTGGGATTATAGGGATGAGCCACCATGCTTGGCTCTCTTTTTTTTTTTTTTTTTTTTTTTTTTGGTGGGGAGGGCAGAGTCTGGCTCTGTCACCCAGGCTGGAGTGCAGTGGTGTGATCTCAGCTCACTGCAACCTCTGCCTCTGGGGTTTGAACAATTCAATTCTCCTGCCTCAGCCTCCCGAGTAGCTGGGATAACAGGTGCCCACCACCACCCCCATCTAATTTTGTATTTATACTAAAGATGGGGTTTCACCATGTTGGCCAGGCTGGTCTTGAACTCCTGACCTCAGGTGATCCGCCTGCCTCGGCCTCCCAAAGTGCTGGGATTACAGGCATGAGCCACCATGCCCAGCCTCATACCTTAAGTTTTTAAAAAAACTGTATGACCTGAAGAAGATGCCCAATGAATTAACTTTTTTTTTTTTGACAGAGTCTCGCTCTGTCTCCCAGGCTGGAGTGTGGTGGTACGATCTCCGCTCACTGTAAGCTGCACCTACTGGGATCAAGCAATTGTCTGCCTCAGCCTCCCCAGTAGCTGGGATTACAGGCACCCACCACCATGCCCAGCTAATTTTTGTTATTTTCAGTAGAGACGGGTTTCACCATGTTGGCCAGGCTGGTCTTGAATTCTGGACCTGATGATCCACCCACCTCGGCCTCCCAAAGTGCTGGGATTACAAGCATGAGCCACAACGCCTAGATTTTTTTTTTTTTTTTTAAGACAGAGTCTCATTCTGTCATCCAGGCTGGAGTGCAGTGGTGCAATCTCAGCTCACCGTAACCTCCGCCTCCCGGGTTCAAGTGATTCTCCTGCCTCTGCCTCCCAAGTAGCTGGGATTACAAGTGCCTGCCACCATGCCCAGCTCATTCTTTTGTATTTTTAGTAAAGATGCGGTTTCATCATGCTGGCCAGGCTGGCCTCGAACTCCTGACCTCATGATCCACCCGCTTCAGCCTCCAAAAGTGCTGGGATTACAAGGATGAGCCACTGCGACCGGCCTGAATGAACATTTTCTAAAGATGCCTCCCATGTCCTGTCATGAAAACCAAATATTCCTTGGCTGCATATGTGGTTAATAAAATTCATACACACATTGGACTTTAATCTCGTTCATTTATTTAAATGATCTGTATGAAATCCATAATTGTGTGGAAGAGCTGCTGAGACAGACCCCAGCGTTTTAGGATAGGGATTCGGAGCCGATGGAAGTCGGGGAAATTGCCTGTAACTTCATTCATCTCTGTGCAGCCTAGTCATGGGGTGAGGTAGCCGTGGGTACAGCTGATGAGTGCGTCTTTCTTTGTGTGTGTTTTTATTTTTTTAAAGGAGTTTTACTCTTGTTGCCCAGGCTGGAGTCCAGTGATGCAATCTCAGCTCACCACAACCTCCGCCTCCTGGGTTCAAGTGATTCTCCTGCCTCAGCCTCCCAAGTAGCTGGGATTACAGGCACCTGCCACCACACCCAACTAATTTTTTTGTATGTTTAGTAGAGATGGGGTTTCTCCACGTTGGTCAGGCTGATCTCAAACTCCCGATCTCAGGTGATCCACCCGCCTCGGCCTCCGAAAGTGCTGGGATGACAGGTATGAGCCACCAGACCTGGCCACAAGTGTATCTTTCTAGATTTTGGACACCATTTCTCCATGGCGACCAGGTAGCAAAAACAGAAGCGAGATTTCTTTTGGAAAATGAATCATGAGGTCCCAAAGAGAACCTATTCCAACGTGGGCTAAATCACCATTGTGAAGACCATCCTGAGAAGCTCTGATGTCTGTGGTTATACTGTGAAAGAAATGCCACACTTCCCCGGGAAGCGGGAATAAAAATGGCGGCAGGTACCCATTGACTGCCCGAGACCTTGAGCCACCAGCTCTGACAGGCGACAGGTAGAAAATGAGGTCTGGGCAGGATGCAGAAGCTCACGCCCATCATCCCAGCACTTTGGGAGACTGAGGCGGGCAGATCACTTGACGTCAGGAGTTCGAGACCAGCCCGGCCAACGTAGTGAAACCCCGTCTCTATTAAAAATTTTAAAAATTAGCTGTGCAGCGGCAGATGCCTGCAATCCCAGCTACTCCAGAGGCCGAGGCAGGAGAATTGCTAGAACCTGGGAGGTGGACGTTGCAGTTAGCCGAGATCATGCCACGGCACTCCAGCCTGGGCAACAAGAGTGAAATTCCATCTCAAAACATAAATAAAAATACAAATAAAAAGTTAACCAGGCATAGTGACGTGTGACTGTAATCTCAGCTACTCGGGAGGCTGAGGCAGGAGAATCACTTGAACCCGGGAGGCAGAGGCTGCAGTGAGCTGAGATCGCGCCACTGTACTCCAGCCTGGGCAACAAAAGTGAAACTCCATCTCAAAAAACAGAAGAAAACAAAATGAGGTATTTCCAGGATCTGTGTGTGAAAGCGGGTATGCATAGGACTTTAATTCACAGAGGTGACTATGGCCAGCACAGAGGGGCTGTAAAAAGAACAAATTCTTCCGGACCATTCCCGAGAAGAGGCTGCCACCCACACAGGGCATGAGGGGAGCCTGGGTCTGGCCAGGGAGGCAGAAATCAGCACAGGAACAGCCTTCAAGGGATTTCCACATGATGCGGAAGCAAGGCTGGGTCACAGCTCGGGGTTCGTGCCTATGAACAGTTCTGTGCACTCTGCTCTATGGGGCAGGCTTCAGTAGCCTTATACCCAACAAGGAATGATTTCAGGCCAGGAAAATAATTGGGTTGAGGCCAGGTGTGGTGACTCATGACTGTGAACCCATCACTTTGGGAGGCTGACGCGGGTGGATCCCCTGAGGTCAGGAGTTCAAGACCAGCTGATGCAACATGGTGAAACTGCATTTCACTGGGTGCGGTGGCTCACACCTGTAATCCCAGCACTTTGGGAGGCCGAGGCGGGTGGATAACAAGGTCAGGAGTTAGAGACCAGCCTGGCCAATATAGTGAAATCTCATCTCTACTAAACAAAAAAATTAGCTGGGCATGGTGGTGCACACCTGTGATTACAGCTACTCTGGAGTAGCTGAGGCAGGAGAATTGCTTGAACCCGGAAGGCGGAGGTTGCTGAGTGGAGATCATGCCATTGCACTCCAGCCTGGGCGACAGAGCAAGACTCCGTCTGAAAAATAAATAAATTTTAAAAAGAAATGCCATCTCTACTAAAAACACAAAAAGTACTCTGGGCATGATTGTGGGCACCTGTAATCCCAGCTGCTTGGGAGTCTGACGCACCAGAATCGCTTGAACCCAGGAGGCGGGGGTTGCAGTGAGCCGAGATTGCACCACTGCACTCCAGCCTGGGCAACAGGATAAGACTCCATCTCAAACATAATAATAGTAATAATTACCTGGGCATGGTGGTTTACACCTACAGCCCCAGCTACTTGGGAAGCTGAGGTGGGGGGATTGCTAGCTCAGGAGTTGAAGGTTACACGGAGCTGTGATTGTGTCACTGCACTCCAGGCTGAGCAACAGAGCCAGACCCCGTCTCTACAAAAAAAATATAATTAGCTGGGCTTGCTGGCTGACACCTGAGGTCCTGGCTTCCATGGGAGGTTGAGGTGGGAGGATTACCTGAGCCTAGGAGTTTGAGACCAACCTGGACAACATAGCCAGACCATGTCTCTACAGAAAAATAAAATAAGCTGGGCGTGGTGGTGCACACCTGTGGTCCTAGCAACTCTGAAAGTAAGACAGCAGGTTCCCTGGAGCCCAGGAATTTGAAACCAGACTCTGCAACATGGTGAAACCCCATCTCTACCAAAATTACAAACATCTGCTGAGTGGGGGGGTGTGCACCTGTAGTCCCAGCTACTCGGGAGGCTGAGGGGAGAGGATCACTTGACCCCAGGAGGTTGAGGCGAAGCGAGCTATCACTGCACCACTGCACTCCAGCCTGGGCAACAGAGCAAGACCCTGTCCCTAAAAATAATTGCAAGAAATATCAAGCTGGGCGCGGTCGCTCACGCCTCTAATCCCAACATTTGGGAGGCTGAGGCAAGCGGATCACCTGACGTGAGGAGTTCAAAACCAGCCTGGCCAACGTGGTGAAAAATACAAAAATTAGCCAGGTGTGGTGGTGGCAGGTGCCTGTAATCCCAGCTACTTGGGAGGCTGCGGGGGGAGAATCACTTGAACCCAGGAGGTGGAGGTTTCGGTGAGCTGAGATCGCGCCACCGCACTCCAGCGTGGGCGACAGAGACTCTGTCTCAAAAAAGGAAATACTGGCTTGGACTGGCTTGGTGTGTGGGAGCTAGCCGAGGGGATGCTGGCTTGCACGGGGGAGGCCAGCTCCCAAGGGCATTGTTATTGGGTTTAGCAATTAGTGACTTGTGGGAGGGCCGTCTTTCTCGGGGTCTGTGAGGGCTGCAGTCATCACAGCAGGAAGAATACAGAAAAAAGTCATCCCATCACTTTGGGAGGCTGAGCTGGGAGGATTACTTTAGGCTAGGAGGTCAAGACCCCATAGAGACCAGCCTGGCCAGCACAGCAAGATCCCATCTCTATTTCTTAACAAAAAGAAAAAGAAGGCACAGGATGGGTCCCCTGATCACCGATATCTGGCCCGCACATAAGGCACAATACTTGGGACGTCGGGGGTGAACCTGCAGCCGCCGTGTCCCAGACTTAGGAAGGGTCCCTGTCAGCACCACAGCAGCTTCTGGTCGAGTGTGATGACATCGCTGACAAAGCTGTCCTCGCCGATGAAGTCTCCCGTGATGACGTTGGTGCAGTGGGACCCCGGCCTCAGGCACTGCTCCCAGACCCACAACCGCAGGCACAGCAGGTTGGGCATCATCATCTTCTCCGGGGACTCTGATGGGTGCACCAGGATGTACTGCAGGTTCTCGGTGAGGTTGATGCCGCCCACAAACAGCCCTCCTGGAACAGTGAGTAGGTGGAGACATCACACAACCACCTGCCTCCACCCGCCCATTTACCCCTCTTATTCACATGGTTAGAGGCTCAGATCTCAGGAATAATGGCCCCAAAGATGGCCACATCCTAATCCCCATGTGGGGACAAAATAATGGCCCCAGAGATGTCCAAGTCCTAATCCCCATGTGGGAGACAGAAGAATGGCACAAAGATGCCCACATCCTAATCCCCATGTGGGAGACAGAATAATGGCCCCAGATGTCCACGTCCTAATCCCCATGTGGGAGACAGAATAATGACCCCAAAGATGTCCACGTCCTAATCCCATGTGGGAGACAGAATGATTGCACAAAGATGTCCACGTCCTAATCCCCATGTGGGAGACAGAATAATGTCCCCAAAGATGTCCACATCCTAATCCCCATGAAGGAGAGAGAATTATGGCCCCCAAGATGTCCTCATCCTAATCCCCATGTGGGAGACAGAATAATGGCCCCAAAGATGCCCACGTCCGAATCCCCATGTGGGAGACAGAGAAGAATGCTGTTGTGTTCGGCACAAAGTCTGTGACATTTGTTATGAGGCTTATAGAGAGTGTTGACACTGACCAGTGATTGTGAAAATTGGGTCGCTGCATAATTAGAAATGAACATTTTGAGGGTCCATGTAGATATGCTGAGCCAGAATCTCTGTGGGGGCAGGGCGAAGGGGGCTGCAGGCTGTGCTTGAAGGAGCTCCCCCAGGGGTAGGTAGGTTCCCGTGCCCCTGTGTTGGCCAGCTGAGCTCACTCCAAGACCAGAAGACAGCAAAGTCAGCAGAAGGTTAAGGCCAAGTTCTCTCAGTGGCTTTTAAGACTTATTTCTAGGCCGGGCACGGTGGCTCATGCCTGTCATCCCAGCACCTTGGGAGGCTGAGGCGGGCGGACCATCTGAGGTCAGGAGTTTGAGACCAGCCTGACCAACATGGTGAAACCCCGTCTCTGGCAAAAATACAAAAAATTAGTTGGGTGTGGTGGCACATGCCTGTAATCCCAGCTACTCGGGAGGCTGAGGCAGGAGAACTGAATCGCTTAAACCTGGGAGGCAGAGGATGCAGTGAGCTGAGATTGCGGCATTGCACTCCAGCCTGGGCGACAAGACTGAAACTCCGTCTCAAAAAAAAAAAAAAACCCGCATTTCTAAACTGTGTAACCTTATTCCTGGGTAAGGGCAAGAGACCAGGTTGACAAAAGCCTGCTCCTTTGCCCAACCTGTGAGCTGGGGTTTTTTGTTTCTTGTTTTTTTAAGACAGAGTTTTACTCTGTAGCCCAGGCTGGAGTGCATTGGCACGATCTTGGCTCGCTGCATCCTCTGGCTCCTGGGTCCAAGTGATTCTCCTGCCTCAGCCTACTGAGTAGCTGGGAATACAGGGGCCCGGCACCACGCCCGGCTAATTTTGTATTTTTAGTAGAGACGGGGTTTTGCCATATTGGCCAGGCTGGTCTCAAACTCCTGACTTCAAGTGATCCACCCGCCTTGGCCTCCCAGATTGCTGGGATTACAGGCGTGAGCCACCGTGCCAAACCTTGCTCATTTTTTTCCTTTTTTTTTTTTTTTTGAGACAGACTTTTGCTCTTGTCGCCCAGGCTGGAGCGCAGTGGCACAGTCTCGGCTCACCACAGCCTCCGCCTCCCGGGTTCAAGCGATTCTCCTGCCTCAGCCTCCTGAGTAGCTGGGACTACAGGTGCCCGCCACCATGCCCGGCTGATTTTTGTGTTTTCAGTAGAGACGGGGTTTCATCATCTTGGCCAGGCTGGTCTCAAACTCCTGACCTCAGGTGATCCACATGCCTCAACCTCCCAAAGTGATGGGATTACAGGAGTGAGCCACGACGCCGTGTCAATTTTTGTATTTTTTTTTTGTCTTTGAAGACGGGGTTTCACCATGTCGGTCAGGCTGATCTTGAACTCACAACCTCAGGTGATCCACCCGCTTTGGCCTGCAAAGTGCTTGGATTACAGGTGTGAGCCACCACGTCTGGCCCAATTGTTGTATTTTTTAGTAGACACGGGGCTTCACCATGTTGGTCAGATGGGTCTTGAGCTGCTGACCTCAGGTGACCCGCCTGCCTCAGCCTCCCAAAGTGCTGGGATTACAGGCGTGAGCCACCGCACCTGGCCTGTTTTGCTCTCCTTAATCTACCTTTTGCATAATCTACAGAACCTGTAAACCAAAATTAAAATTGAAAGGCTCCCCAACCATCTGAATGGACTGCCTCCTTGAGCAGGGCACTCTACAGCCTGAAAGACTGGTTCCCGCCATGGTGGGAAGTGGGGTAGGGGCCGAGCGTCATTCTGTAGGTCCAGCAAGCACATTATATGAAAAACACAGCACTCACATCAACACAGACCTGAAGTCTGATAAGAAATCTTTCCCATCTATCCTCTCTGAAGCTGGCTACCTGGATAAAAGCTTGCTCTGAGGCTGGGCAAGGTCTGATTCACACTTGTCATCCGAGCACTTTGGGAGGCTGAGGTAGGCGGATCACCTGAGGTCAGGACTGCGAGACCAGACTGGCCATTATCATGAAACCCCGTCTCTACTAAAAATACAAAAATTAGCCGGGTGTGGTGGCACGTGCCTGTGATCCCAGCTACTCGGGAGGCTGAGGCAGGAGAATTCCTCGAATCCGGGAGGTGGAGGTTGCCGTGAGCTGACATTGTGCCACTGCACTCCAGCCTGGGTGACGAGAGAATCTCCATCTCAGGAAAGGAAAGGAAGTTGGGGGGATAAGGGAAGGGGAGCGGGGAGGGAAGCGGGGAAGGGAGAAATGGAAGGGGAAGGGAAGGGAGGGGAACAAGGGAAGGAAAGAAGGGAACGGGGAAGTGAAGGGGGAAAGAAAGGGGAGCAGAGGGGAGAGGAGGGGGAGGGAAGGGGGAGGGGAGGGGAGGGAAGCAGGGAAGGAAAGAAGGGAACAGGGAAGGGAAGGGTGAAAGGAAAGGGGAGGGGAGGGGAGGGAAGGGGGGAGGGGAGGGAAGGGGAGGGGGAAGGGAATGGGAGGGGAAGGCGGAAGGGGGAAGGGAGGGGAAGGGAGGGAAGGGGGAGGGGAGAGGAGGGGTGGGAAGGGGAAATGGAGGGAAGGGGAGAAGAAGAGGGAAGGGAAGGGCAAGGGGAGGGTAAGGGGAAGGGGAAGGAAGGGGAGGGGTGGGAAGGGGAGAAGGGGAGGGGAGGGAAGGGGGAAGGGGAGGGAAGGGGGAAAGGGAGGGGAGGGGAGGGAAGGGGGAAGGAGAGTGGAGGGTAGGGAAGGGTAGGGAAGTGGAGGAAGGAGAGTGGAGGAGAGCGGAGGTGAGGAAAGGGGAGGAGAAGGAAGGGGAGGAGAGGGAAGAGGGGAGGGGAGGGAAGGGGGAAGGGAAGGGGGAAGGGGGAAGGGAAGGGGGAAGGGGAGGGGAGGGGAGGGAAGGGAAACCGGGAAGGGAAGGGGGAGAGGGAAAGGGAAGGGATGGGAGGGGAGGGAAGGGAAGAAGGGAAGGGAAGGGAAAGGAAGAAGGAAGAAGGAAGAAGGGAGAAAGGAAAAAAGGGAGGGAGGGAGGGGAGGCAGAAGCCAGGCACAGAAACAGCCGCATTGGTGGCAGCTTGGCGTTTACCTTATTTGAACCCGGTTTCAACATTTGGCTGCCTTTGGCTGAAACTCAGCGGTCGGCAGAAGAGTAGGTTCTGGTCTGTTTACACTTTCTGTTACCTCACAGTTCACTGTGTACAGAGAAACCTTTAGGCCGAACTGAAAATATGTCAGGAGGCAATTTCAGGAACCGTAATTATTGGAAATAGAAGTTACTTGTTTTTTTCTTTTTGAGATGGAATCTTCCTCGATCGCCCAGGCTGGAGTGCAGTGGTGCGATCTCACCTCACTGCAGCCTCCCACTCCCGGGTTCAAGTGACTCTCCTGCCTCAGGCTCCCGAGAAGCTGGGACTACAGGTGCCCGCCACCACACCCGGATAATTTTTGTGTTTTCAGTAGAGATGGGGTTTCACCATGTTGGTCAGGCTGGTTTCGAACTCCTGACCTCATGTGATCCGCCTAACTCGGCCTCTCAAACTGCTGGAATTACAGGTGTGAGCCACCATGCCTGGCCTTTTTTCCTTTCCTTTTTTTTTTAATTGCATTTTAGGTTTTGGGGTACATGTGAAAAACATGCAAGGTTGTTGCATACGTGAATATGTGGCAGTGTGATTTGCTGCCTTCCTCCCCTTCACCTATATCTGGCATTTCTCCCCATGCTATCTCTCCCCCAACTCCCCACCCACCACGGTCCCTCCCATTCCCCCCCAACAGACCACAGTGTATAGTGCTCCCCTCCCTGTGTCCATGTGTTCCCTTTGTTCAACACCCGTCTATGAGTGAAAACATGCAATGTTTGATTTTGTGTTCTTGTGTCAGTTTCCTGAGAATGATGGTTTCCAGGTTCATCCATGTCCCTACAAAGGACGCGAATTCATCATTTTTGATGGCTGCATAATATTCCATGGTGTATACGTGCCACATTTTTCCTGTCCGGTGTATCATCGGATGGGCATTTGGGTTGGTTCCAGGTCTTTGCTATTGTAAACTGTGCTGCAATGAACATTCATGTGCATGTGTCCTTATAGTAGAACGATTTATAATCCTTTGGATATATACCCAGTAATGGGATTGCTGGGTTAAATGGAATTTCTATTTCTAGGTCCTTTTTGCTTCTCAGGAAGGAGAGGGGGAATGGAATTGGTGATGGTTTAAAAGAAGCCAGCTCAGGCCGGGCACAGTAGCTGATACCTGTAATCCCAGCACTTTGGGAGGCTGAGGCAGGCAGATCACATGAGGTCAGGAGTTTGAGACCAGCCTGGCCAACATGGTGAAACCCCATCTCTACTAAAAATACAAAAACTTAGACAGGAGTGGTAGTGGGTGTTGTGATCCCAGATACTTGGGAGCCTGAGGCAGGAGAATCTCTTGAGCTTGGGAGGCAAAGTTTGCAGTGAGCCGAGATCACACCACTGCCCTCCAGCCTGGGCGACAGAGCAAGACTCCAAATCAAAATAAATAAATAAATAAATAAAATAAAATAAACATTTATCTCCACCTGGTGTCCCTTCTTGCTATTGGAGGGGGTGCTCCCCGTCCTCAGTATTTGAAACTCAATCATGGGCTGAAGGAATGTTCCAGTGGAGAAGAGGGCTTTGCATCAAAGGTAGTGCCCCGACCAAGAGCTTCCGTTCCAGGCATCGGGAGGGGTTGGCAAGCACACCTTGCAGCACACAAGGGCACTGTCAACCGGGAAGTCCCAGCATTTCCAGGGCCCCACACTCAGCCCACTTAACTCAAGCACCTTTCACAACCCTCGGCTCACACAAGAGAGGGAGCCCCAAGGCATGGACGAGACATACCTCAGCCCACTGGAGGTCCCCGCCCGCATTACGGCCCACACCCGGCGACCCAGGACACAGAGGGGGAGGAGGGGCTGGGTGCCGTGACCACAGGTTCACACCACACCAGGACAAAGACTGAGGACAGGCCCTGTGTCCAGGGTTCCACGTCACACCGGGACATAGAGCGAGTACAGGCCGCATGTCCAGGGGTCCACATCACACCAGGACACAGAGGGAGGAAGGTTGGGAATTCTTTCCACTCGTTCACATCACACCAGGACAAAGTAAGAAGACAGGCCCTGTGTCCAGGGGTTCCCATTATAACAGGACACAGAGGGAGAAAACGTCGTGTCCAGGGGTCCACATCACACCAGGACACAGAGGGAGGACAGGCCCTGTGTCTTGGGGTTCACGGCACACCAGGCCACAAATGGAGTACAGGCCCCATGTCCAGGGGTCAACATCACAGCAGGACATAGAGGGAGGAAGGCTGGGCCCTGTGTTAACATGTCCACATAACACCAGGACACAGATGGAGGACAGGCCCCATGTCCAGGGGTCCATGTCACATCAGGACATAGAGATAGGAAGGCTGGGCCCCGTGTCCACAGGTCCACATCACACCAAGACACAGAGGCCAGATAGGCCCTATGTCCAGTGGACCACGTCACACCAGGACATAGAGGGTGAACTGGTCCTATGTTAAGGGATCCACATCACCCCAGGACACAGAGGGAGGACAGGCCCCATGTCCAGGGGTCCACGTCACACCAGCACAAAGAGGTAGAATAGACCCCATGTCCAGGGGTCCACATCACACCAGGACAGAGGGACAACAGGCCTCATGGACAGGGTTCCACGTGACACCAGGACACAGAGGGAGGACAGGCACTGTGTCCAAGGGTCCACATCACACCAGGACACAGAGGGAGGAAGGCTCGGCCGTGTCTCTACATGTCCACATCTGACCAGGACACAGAGGCAGGACAGGCCCCATGTCCAGGGATCAACGTCACACCAGGACTTGGAGGGAGGACAGGCCCCGTGTCCAGGGGTCCACATCACACCAGGACACAGAGGGAGAACATGCCCCGTGTACAGGGGTCCACATCGCACCAGGATACAGAGGGAGAACAGGCCAGGTGTCCAGGAGTCCATGTCACACGAGGACAAAGAGGGAGGAAGGCTGGGCCCTGTGTCGACACGTCCACATCACACCAGGATAGAGATGGGAGGACAGGCCCCATTTCCAGGGGTCCACATCACACCAGGACACAGAGGGACGAGAAGCCACATGTCCAGCGGTCCACGTCACACCATGACATAGAGGGAGAAAGTCTGGGTACTGTGTCCACACGTCCACATCACACCAGGACACAGAGGGACGAGAGGCCCAATGTCCAGGGGTCCACGTCAAACCAGGACATAGAGGGAGGATAGGCTCTGTGTCAAGGGGCCTACATCACACCAGGACACAGAGGGAGGACAGGCCCCATGTCCAGGGTTTCACGACACACCAGGACACAGATGGAGGAAGGCTGGGCTCTGGGTCCACAGGTCCACATCACACCAGGACACAGAGCGAGGACAGGCCCTGTGTCTAGGGGTGATTGTTACACCAGGAGACAGAGGAAGGATAGGCCCCGTGTCCAGGGGTCCATATCACACCAGAAGACAGAAGAAGGACATGCCCGATATCCAGGGTTCCACATCACACGAAGATACAGAGGGAGGACTGGCCCCATGTCCGGGGTCCACATTACAGCAGGACACAGATGAAGGACAGGCCAGGTGACCAGCAGTCCACGTCACACCAGGACATAGATGGAGGAAGGCTGGGACCTGTGTCCACATGTCCACATCACACCAGGACACAGAGGGAGAACAAGCCCTGTGTTCACAGCTCCACGTCACACCAGGACACAGTGGGATGAAGGTTGGGCCACACTGCCACATCACACCAGGACACAGAGGGAGGACAGGCCATGTGTTCAGGGGTCCATGTCACACCAGGACACAGAGGAAGGACCGGCCCTGTGTCCAGGGGTCCACGTCACACACTAACATAGAGGAAGGAAGGCCGGGTCCTGTGTCCACAAGTCCACATCACAACAGAACACAGAGGGAGGACAAACCCCATGTCCAGGGGTCCCCGTCACACCAGGACAGAGATGGAGGAAGGCAGGGCCCTGTGTCCACACGTCCACATCACACCAGGACACGGAGGACAGGCGCCATGTCCAGGGGTCCACGTCACACCAGGACATAGAGGGAGGACAGGCTCCATGCCCAGGGGTCTACATCACACCAGAACACAGAGGGAGGAGAGGCCTCATGTTCAGGGGTCCATGTCACACCAGGACTTAGAGGGAGGACAGGAACCGTGTCCAGAGGTCCATATCACACCAGTCGACAGAGGGAGGACAGGCCCCATGTCCATGTGTCCATGTCACACCAGGACATACAGGGAGGAAGGCTGGGCCCTGTGTCCACATGTGCACATCACACCGGGACACAGAGGGAGTAAAGGCCCTGTGTCCAGGGGTGAATGTCACACCAGGACACATAGGGAGGACAGGCCCCGTGTCCAGCGGTCCACATCACACCAGGACACAGATGGAGGACAGGCCAAGTGTTCAGGGGTGCACGTCACACCAGGATATAGAGGGAGGAAAGCTGGGCCCTGTGTCCACATGTCCACATCACAGCGGGACACAGGGAGTACAGGACCCATATCCAGGGGTCCACGTCACACCAGGACTTAGAGGGAGGACAGGCCCCATGTCCAGGGGTCCACATCACACCAGGACACAGAGGAGGGACAAGTCCCATGTCAATTTGTCCATGTCACACCAGGACATAGGAGGAGGACAGGTGTCGTGTTCACGGGTAAATATTACACCAGGACACAGAGGGAGAACAGGCCCCATGTCCAGGGTTCCACATCACACCAGGACACAGAAGTAGGACATGCCCCGTGTCCAGGGGTCCATATCACAACAGGACACAGAGGGAGGACAGGTCCCATGTCCATGGGTTCATGTCACATCAGGACATAGAGGGAGGAAGGCTGGGCCCTGTGTCCACATGTGCACATAACACCAGGACACAGAGGGAGGACAGGCCCTGTGTCCTGGTGTGAATGTCACACCAGGACACAGAGGGAGGACAGGCCTCATGTACAGGGGTCCACATCACACCAGGACACAGACGGAGGTCAGGCCAGGTGTTCAGGTGTCCACATCACAACAGGACATAGAGGGAGGAAGGCTGGGCCCTGAGTACACATGTACACATCACAGCACGACACAGAGGAAGGACAGGCCCCTTGTCCCGGGGTCCACGTCACACCATGACATAGAGGAAGGAAGGCTGGGCCCTGTGTCCACACGTCCATATCACACCGGGACACAGAGGGAGGACAGGACCTGTGTCCAGGTATGAATGTCACACCAGGACACAGAGGAAGGACAGACTCCGTGTCCAGGGGCCACATCTCAGCAGGACACAGAGGAAGGACAGGCCCTGTGTCTAGGGGGTCCACCTCACACCAGGACACATAGGGAGGACAGGCCCCGTGTCCAGGGGTCCACATCACAACTGGACACACACAGAGGACAGGCCAGGTGTTCAGGGATACACATCACACCAGGACATAGAGGGAGGAAGGGTGGACCCTCTGTCCACATGTCCACATCACACCAGGACACAGTGGGAGGACAGCTGGGCTGTGTGTGCACACTGTCATATCACACCAGGGCACAGAGGAAGGACAGGCCATGTGTCCAGGGGTCCATATCACACCAGGACATAGAGGACGGACAGGCCTCGTTTCCAGGTGTCCATGTCACACCATGACATGGGAGGAAGGCTGGGTCCTGTGTCCACACGTCCACATCACACCAGGACCCAGAGGGAGGACAGGCTACATGTCCAGGGGTTCACGTCACACCAGGACAGAGATGGACGATGGCTGGGCCCTGTGTCAACAGGTCCACATCAGACCACCACACAGAGAGGGGATAGGTCCCCTGTCCAGGGGTCCACATCACAGCAGGACATACAGGAAGGGCAGGCCCCGTGTCCAGGGGTCCAGGACACAGAGGGAGTATAGGCCCTGTGTCCCGGTGTGAACGTCACACCAGGAAACAGAGGAAGGACAGGTCCCATGTCCAGGGGTCCACCTCACGCTAGGATACAAACGGAGGACAGGCCAGCTGTTCAGGGTTCCAGACCACACCAGGACATAGAGGGATGACGGGTGGGCCCTCTGACCACATGTCCACATCACACCAGAACACAGAGGGAGGAGAGGCCCCCTGTCCAGGGGTCCACGTAACACCAGGACACAGAGGGAGGACAAGCCCCATGTCCAAGGGAACACATAACACCAGGACACAGAGGGAGAAAGCCTAGGCCGTGTGTCCACATGTCCACATTACACCAGGACAGTGAGGGAGGAGAGGCCATGTGTCCAGGGGTTCATGGCACACCAGGACACAGAGGAAGCACAGGCCCCATGTCCCAGGGTCCAGCTCACACCAGGATATAGAGGGAGAAAGGCTGGGGCCTGTTTCCAAACGTCCGCATCACACCAGGACACAGAGGGTGGAAAGGCCCCATGTCCAGGGATCTATGTCTCACCAGGACCCAGAGGTACTAAAGGTCCCATGTCCAGCGGTCCACATCACACCAGGACACAGAGGGACGACAGGATGCATGTACAGGTGTCCACATGACACTAGGACACAAAGGGAGGACAGGCACCGTGTCCAGGGGTCCCCATCACACCACGACACAGAGGGAGGACAGGCCCCATGTCCAGGGTTTCATGACACAACAGGATATAGAGGGAGGAAGTCTCGGCCCTGTGTCCACACCTCCGCATCACAACAGGACACAGAGCGAGGACAGCCCCAGTGTCCAGGGGTGATTGTTATACCAGTAGACAGAGGAAGGACAGGCCCCGTGTCCAGGGGTCCTTGTTACACCAGGACACAGAGAAAGGACAGGTTCCATGTACAGGGGTCCACACCACACGAGAACACTGAGGGAGGAGAGGCCCCATGTCCAGGGGTCCACATCACACTAGGACACAGACAGAGGACAGTCCAGGTGTCCAGGAGTCCACATCACACCAGGATATAGAGGGAGGAAGGCTGGGCCCTGTGTCCACACGTCCCCATCACACCAGGACACAGAGGGAGGAGAGGCCCCATGTCCAGGGATCCATGTCCCATGACGACACAGAGGGAGGACAGGCCCCATGTCCACGGGTTCACGTCACACCAGGACATAGAGGGAGGACAGGTCCTGTGTCCAGGGTTCCACGTCACAGCAGGACACAGTGGGAGGACAGTCCCCATGTCCAGGGTTCCACATCACACCAGGATACAGAAGAAGGACAGGCCCCGTATCCAGGGGTCGACATGACACCAGGACACAGAGGGAGGACAAATTCCATGTCAAGAGGTCCACGTCACACCAGGAAATAGAGGGAGGACGGCTGCGCCATGTCCAGACGTCCACATCACAGCAAGACAAACAGTGAGGACAGGCCCCATTTTCAGGCGTCCACGTCAAACCAGGACATAGAAGGAGGACAGACCAGGTGTCCAGGGGTCTACATCACACCAGGACATAGAGGGAGAACAGGCCCCGTGTCCAGGGGTCCACATCACACCAGGACACAGATGGAGGACAAGCCAGGTGTCCAGGGATTTACATCACACAAGGACATAGAGGGAAGAAGGGGGGGCCCTCTTTCCACATGTGCACATCACACCAGGACACAGAGGGAGGAGAGGCCCCATGTCCAGGGGTCTGTCACACCAGGATATAGAGGGAGGACAGGCCCCGTATCCAGGGGTCCACATCACACCAGGACATGGAGGGAGGACAAGCCACATGTCGAGATGTCCACATCACACCAGGACATAGAAGGGGAATGTTGGGCCCTGTTTCCACATGTCCACATCACACCAGGACACAGAGGGAGGACAGGCCCCGTGTGCAGGGGTCCAAATCACACCAGGACATGGAGGACAGGCCCCATGTTCAGGCGTCCACGTCAAACCAGGACATAAAAGGAGGACAGACCAGGTGTCCAGGGGTCTACATTACACCAGGAGACAGAGTGAGAACAGGCCCCGTGTCCAAGGGTTCCTTTTCAAACCAGGACACAGAGGAGGAGTGGCCCCATATCCAGGGGTCCACATGACATCAGGACACAGATGGAGGACACGCCAGTTGACCACGAGTCCACGTCACAACAGGACACAGATGGAGGAACGCAGGGCCATGTCCACACATCCACATCACACCGGGACACAGATGGAGGAGAGGCCCCATGTCCAGGTTTTCACGACACACCAGGATATAGAGGGAGGAACTTTGGTCCCTGTGTCCACACGTCCACATCACACCGGGACACAGAGGGAGGACAGGCCCTGTTTCCAGGTGTGAAGGTCACACCAGGACACATAGGAAGGACAGGACATGTGTCCAGCATTCCACATCACACCAGGACACAGTGGGAGGACAGGCCCCATGTCCAGGAGTCCACGTCACTAGAGGAAATAGACGGAGGAAGGCAGCGCCCTCTGTCCACATGACCACATCACAGCAAGACACACACTGAGGACAGGCCCCATATCCAGGGGTCCACGTCACACCAGGACATAGAGGGAGGATAGGCCCTGTTTCCAGGTGTGAAGGTCACACCAGGACATACAGGGAGGACACGCCCTGTGTCCAGGGGTCCACATCACACCAGGAGACAGAGGAAGGAGAGGCCCCATGTACAAGGGCCGACGTCACACCATGACAGAGGGAGGAAGGCTCGGTCCAGTGTCCACACGTCCACATAACGCTAGGACACAGAGGCAGGAAAGGCTCCATGTCCAGTGGTGCACGTTACACCAGGACAGAGATGCAGGAAGGCTGGGCCCTGTGTCCACACGTCCACAACAGACCAGGACACAGAGGGAGGACAGGCCCCATGTCCACGGGTCCACGTCACACCAGGACATGGAGGGAGGAAGGCTGGGCCCTGTGTCCACACATCCACATCACACCAGGACACAGAGGGAGGACAGGCTCCATGTCTATGGGTTCACGTCACACCAGCACAGAGATGGACGAAGGTTGCGCCCTGTGTCCACACCTCCACATCAGACAAGGACACAGAGGGAGGACAGGCTCCATGTCCAGGGGTTCATGTCACACGAGGACACCGAGGGAGGACAGGCTCCATGTCCGGGGTCCACATCACACCAGGACACAGAGGGAGGAAGGCTGGGCCCTGTGTCCACACGTCCACATCAAACGGGGACACAGAGGGAGGACAGGCCCGGTATCCTGGTGTGAATGTCACACCAGGTCACAGAGGAAGGACAAGCCGTGTGTCCAGGGGTACAAATCACACCAGTACACAGAGGAAGTACAGGCTCCGTGTCCAGGGGTTCACCTCACACCAGAACACAGATGGATGACAGGCCAGTAGTTCAGGGGTCCAAGTAACACCAGGACATAGAGGAAGTAAGTGTGCGGCCTCTGCCCACATGTCCTATCACACCAGGACAGAGAGGGAGGAGAGGTCCTATGTCCAGGGGACCATGTCACACCATGATATAGAGGCAGGACAGGCCTCGTATCCAGGGGTCTACGTCACACCAGGATACACAGGGAGGACAAGCCCCATGTCGAGGGGTCCACGTCACACCAGAAAATACAGGGAGGAAGGCTGCGCCCTGTGTCCACACGTCCACATCACAGCAAGACACACAGTGAGGACAGGCCCCATGTCCAGAGGTCCAAGTCACACCAGGACATGGAGGGAGGACAGGCCCCGTGTCCAGGGGTCCACATAACACCAGGACTCAGAGGGAGGGCAGGCCACATGTCCAGTGGTCCTCGTCACACAATGACATAGAGGAAGGAAGGGTGGGCCCTGTGTCCATACGTTCACATCACACCAGGACAGAGAGGGAGGACAGGCCCCATGTGAGGCGTCCACGTCAAACCAGGACATCGAAGGAGGACAGATCAGGTGTCCATGGGTCTACATCACACCAGGACACCAAGGTAGGACAGGCCCCATGTCCAGGCATCCACATCACATCAGGACACAGAGGGAGGACAGGCCCAATGTCCAGGGTTTCACGACACACCAGGATATAGAGGGAGGAAAACTAGGCCCTGTGTCCACACGTCCACATCACACCAGGACACAGAGCGAGGACAGGCCCTGTGTCCAGGGGTGATAGTTACACCAGTAGACAGAGGAAGGACAGGCCTCGTGTCCAGGGGTCCAAATCACACCAGTACACAGAGGAAGTACAGGCCCCGTGTCCAGGGGTCCACCTCACACCAGGATACAGAGGGAGGACAGGCCCCGTGTCCAGCGGTCCACATCACACCACGACACAGACGGAGGACAGGCCAGGTGTTCGGGGTCCACATTACACCAGGACATAGAGGGAGGAAGGGTGGGCCCTCTGTCCACATGTCCACATCACACCAAGACAGAGAGGCAGGAGAGGCCCCATGTCCAGACGTTCACGTCACACCAGGACACAGAGGGAGGACAGGCTCCATATCCAGGGGTTTAAGACACACCAGGACACAGATGGACGAAGGCTGTGCCCTATATCCACACGTCCACATCAGACCAGGACACAGAGGGAGGACAGGCCTCATGTCCAGGGGTCCACGTCACACCGGGACATAGAGGGCAGAAAGCTGTGCCCTGTGTCCACATGTCCACATCACACGACACAGAGGGAGGACAGGCTCCATATCCAAGGGTTTAAGACACACCAGGACAGAGATGGATGAAGGCTGTGTCTTGTGTTCACACGTCAAAAACACACCAGGACACAGAGTGATGACAGGCCTCATGTCCAGGGGTCCACGTCACACCAGGACATAGAGGGAGGAAAGCTGGGCCCTGTGTCCACACGTCCACATCACACCAGGACACAGAGGGAGGACAGGCCTCATGTCCAGGGGTCCACGTCACACCAGAACATAGAGGGAGGAAAGCTGGGCCCTGTGTCCACACGTCCACATCACACCATGACACACAGGGAGGACAGGCTTCATATCCCGGGGTTTAAGACACACCAGGACAGAGATGGACGAAGGCTGTGCCCTGTGTCCACACGTCCACATCACACCAGGACACAGAGAGAGGACAGGCCCCGTGTCCAGGTGTCCACATCGCACCAGGACACAGAGGGAGGACAGGCTCCATATCCAGGGGTTTAAGACACACCAGGACAGAGATGGACGAAGGCTGTGCCCTGTGTCCACACGTCCACATCAGACCAGGACACAGAGGGAGGACAGGCCCCATGTCCAGGGTTCCACGTCACACCAGGACATAGAGGGAGGAAGGCTGGGCCCTATGTCTACAAGTCCACATCCCCCCAAGATACTGAGGGAGGACAGGCACCATGTCCAGAGGACCACATCACAACAGGACACAGAGGAAGGACAGGCCCCATGTCCAGGGCTCCGTACTACACCAGAACATACAGGGAGGACAGGCCCCCTGTCAAGGTGTCCCCATGACACCAGGACACAGAGGGAGGAGAGGCCCCATGTCCAGGTGCCCACATGACACCACGACACAGACGGAGGACAGGCTCTATGTCCAGAGGTCCACGTCACACCAGGACATAGAGGGAGGAACGCTGGGCCTTATGTCTACACGTCCACATCACACCAGGACACAGAGGGAGGACAGGCCCAGCGTCCAGGTGTCCACATCACACCAGGAAACAGAGGGAGGACAGGACCCATGTCCAGCGGTGCACGTCACACCAGGACGTAGTGGGAGGACAGACCCTGTGACAAGAGGACACAGATGGAGGTCAGTCCACATGTCCAGGGGTCCATGTTACACCAGGACATAGAGGGAGGAAAGCTGGGCCCTGTGTCCACACGACCACATCACACCAGGACACAGAGGGAGGACAGGCCTCATGTCCAGGGGTCCACGTGACAACAGGACATAGAGGGAGGAAGGGTGGGCCCTGTGTCCACAAGTCCACATCCGCCCAGGATACTGAGGGAGGACAGGCCCCATGTCCAGAGGACCACATCCCACCAGGATAGAGGAAAGACAGGCCCCATGCCCAGGGCTCCGTGCCACACCAGGACATAGAGGGAGGACAGGCCCCGTGTCCAGGTGTCCACATGACACCAGGACACAGAGGGAGGATAGGCCCTATGTCCAGGGGTCCACGTCACACCAGGACATACAGGGAGGAAAGCTGGGCCCTGTGTCCACACGTCCACATCACAGCAGAACCAGAGGGAGGACAGGCCTCATGTCCAGGGGTCCACGTCACACCAGGACATAGAGGGCGGAAAGCTGTGCCCTGTGTCCACATGTCCACATCACACCATGACACAAGAGGGAGGACAGGCTCCATATCCAAAGGTTTAAGACACACCAGGATAGAGATGGACGAAGGCTGTGCCCTGTGTCCACACGTCCACATCACACCCGGACACAGAGGGAGGACAGGCACCGTTTCCAGGTGTCCACATCACACCAGGACACAGAGGGAGGACAGGCTCCATATCCAGGGGTTTAAGACACAACAGGACAGAGATGGACGAAGGCTGTGCCCTGTGTCCACACGTCCACATCAGACCAGGGTACAGAGGGAGGACAAGCCTCACGTCCAAGGTTCCATGTCACACCAGGACATAGAGGAAAGAAAGCTGGTCCCTGTGTCCACAAGTCCACATCACCCTATGATACTGCCGGAGTACACGCCCCATGTCCAGAGGACCACATCACACCAGGACACAGAGGAAGGACAGGCCCCATGTCCAGGACTCCGTGCCACACCAGGACATAGAGGGAGGACAGGCTCCGTGTCCAGGTGTCCACATGACACGAGGACACAGAGGGAGGACAGGCCCTATGTCCAGGGGTCCATGTCACACTACGATATAGGAGGAGGAAAGCTGTGCCCTGTGTCCACAAGTCCACATCCCCCCAGCATACTGCGAGAGGACAGGCCGCATGTCTAGAGGACCACATCACACCAGGACACAGAGGAAGAAGAGGACCCATGTCCAGGTCTGCGTGCCACACCAGGACATAGAGGGAGGAAAGGCGTCCAGCCGCATGTCCAGGTATCCAGCTGCATGTCCAGTCCTGATGTCCAGAGGACCACATCACACCAGGACACAGAGGAAGGACAGGCCCCATGCCCAGGGCTCCGTGCCACACAGGACATAGAGGGAGGACAGGCCCCGTATCCAGGTGTCCACATGACACCAGGACACAGAGGGAGGACAGCCCCTATGTCCAGGGGTCCACGTCACACCAGGACATAGAGGGAGGAATGCTGCGTCCTGTGTCCACACGTCCACATCACACCAGGACACAGAGGGAGGACAGGCTCCATATCCAGGGGTTTAAGACACACCAGGACGGAGATGGACGAAGGCTGTGCCCTGTGTCCACACGTCCACATCAGACCAGGACACAGATGGAGGATAGGCCTCATGTCAAGGGGTCCACGTCACACCAGGACATAGAGGGAGGAAAGCTGGGCCCTGTGTCAACAGATCCACATCATACCAGGAAACAGAGAGAGGACAGGCCCCGTGTCCAGGTGTCCACATCACACCAGGACACAGAGGGAGGACAGGCCCCATGTCCAGCGGTCCACGTCACACCAGGACGTATTCGGAGGACAGGCCGTTTGTCTTGGGGTCCGTATGACAAGAGGACACAGAGGGAGGACAGTCCTCATTTCCAGGGGTCCACGTCACACCAGGACATGGAAGAAGGCTGGGCCCGGTGTCCACATGTCCACATCACACCAGGACACAGAGGGAGGACAGGCCCCATTTCCACGGGTTCATGTCACACCAGGGCATAGAGGGAGGAAGGTTGGGCCATGAGTCCACACGTCCACATCACAGTGGGAAACAGCGGGAGGACAGGCCCTTTGCCCAGGTGTGAATGTCACACCAGTACACAGAGGAAGTACAGGCCCCATTTCCAGGGTTCCACTTCACACCAGGACACAGAGGGAGGACAGGCCCCGTGTCCAGGGGTCCACATCACACCCGGACACAGAGAGAGGACAGGCTCCATGTCCAGGGGTCCATGTCAAACCAGGATATAGAGTGAGGACAGGCCCCGTGTCCAGGGGTCCACATCACACCAGTACACAGAGGGAGGACAGGCCCCATGTCCAGCAGTCCTCGTCACACAATGACATAGAGGGAGGAAGGCTGGGCCCTGTGTCCACCCGTCCACATCACACCAGGACACAGAGGGAGGACAGGCCCCATATCCAGTGTTCCTCGTCACACTATGACATAGAGGGAGGAAGGCTGGGCCCTGTGTCCTCACGTCCACATCACACCAGGACACAGCGGGAGGAGAGGCCGCATGTCCAGGGGTGCACATCACAACAGGAAATAGTTGGAGGATGGCTGGGCCACGTTTGCACACTGCCACATCACACCAGGACAGAGAGGGAGGACAGGACATATGTCCATGGGTCTAGGACACAGTGGAAGGACAGGCCCCGTGGCCAGGTGTCCATGTCACAGCCTGACATAGAGGGAGGAAGGCTGGGTCCTGTGTACACACATTCACATCACACCAGGACACAGAGGGAGGACAGGGTCCATGTCCAGAGTTTCACGTCACACCAGGACAGAAATGGACGAAGGCTGCGCCCTGTGTCCACACCTCCACATCAGACCAGGACACAGAGGGAGGACAGGCCCCATGTCCAGGGGTCCACATCACACCAGGATATAGAGGGAGGACAGGCCCCGTGTCCAGGGATCCACATCACAACAGGACACAGAGGGAGGACAGGCCGAATGTCCAAGGATCCACGTTACACCTGGACCTAACAGGAGGAAGGCTGTGCTCTTTGTCCACACGTCCATATCACACCGGGACACAGAGGGAGGACAGGTCCCATGTCCAGTGGTCCACGTTACATGAGGACAAAGAGGGAGAACAGGCCCCATGTCCAGGGGTCCACGTCACACCAGGACACAGAGGGAGGAGAGGCCCCATGTCCACAGGTTCACGTCACACCAGAACATAGAGGGAGGAAGGCTGGGCCCTGTGTCCACACATCCGCATCACACGGGGACACAGAGGGAGGACAGGCCCTGTGTCCTGGTGTGAATGTCACACCAGGACACAGGAAGGTCAGGCCGTGTGTCCAGGGGTACACGTCACACCAGTACACAGAGGAAGTACAGGCCCCGTGTCCAGGGGTCCACCTCACACCAGGACACAGAAGGAGAGGCCCCGTGTCCAGGGGTCCACATCACACCAGGACACAGAAGGAGAGGCCCCATGTCCAGGGGTCCACATCACACCAGGACACCTATGGAGGACAGGCCACGTATTCAGGGATCCACATAACACCAGCACATACAGGGAGGAAGGGTGGGCCCTCTGTCCAGATGTCCACATCACACCACGACACATAGGGAGGAGAGGTCCCATGTCCAGGGGTCCACGTCACACCTGGATATAGAGGGAGGACAGGCCCTGAATCCAGGGGTCCACGTCACACCAGGACACAGAGGGAGGACAAGCCCCATGTCGAGGAGTCCACGTCACACCAGGACACAGAGGGAGGATAGGGCCCATGTCCAAGGGTCCATGTCACACCAGGACACAGAGAGAGGAAAGGCCTCGTATCCAGGGGTCCATGTCACACTATGATATAGAGGGAGGAAGGCTGGGTCCTGTGTCCACACGTCCACATCAGACTAGGACACAGAGGGAGGACAGGCCCCATGTCCACGGGTTCATGTCACACCAGGACATAGAGGAAGGAAGGCTGGGCCCTGTGTCCACACGTCCACATCACACCGGGACACACAGGGAGGACAGGCCCTGTGTCCTGGTGTGAATGTCACACCAGGACACAGAGGAGGGACAGGCCCTGTGTCCACGGGTCCACATCACACCAGGACACAGACGGAGAACAGACCAGGTTTTCAGGGGTCCACATCACACCAGGACAGAGAGGGAGGAGAGGTCCCGTGTTCAGGGGTCTGCATACATGGGGACACAGAGGGAGGACTGGCTCCGTGTCCAGGGGTCCACATCATACCAGGATACAGACGGAGGACAGGCCAGGTGTCCAAGAGTCCATGTCACACCAGGATATAGAGGGAGGACAAGCCCCACATCCAGGGGTCCACATCACAGCAGGATATGGAGGGAGGACAGGCCCCATGTCGAGGAGTCCACGTCAAACCAGGTCATAGACGGAGGACAGACCCGGTGTCCACGGGTCGTCACACCAGGACACAAACAGAGGAAGGTTGGGCCGTGTGTCCACACTTCCACTTCACACCACGACACAGAGGAAGGACAGGCAATGTGTCCAGGGGTCCAGGAAACACCAGGACACAGAGGAAGGACTGGCCCCGTGTCCAGGGGTACATGTCACCACACGACAAAGAGGAAGGATAGGTCGTGTGTCCACACGTCCACATCACACAAGGACACAGAGGGTGCACAGGCCCCATGTCCAGGTATCTATGTCACACCAGGACATAGAGGGAGGACAGGCCTGGTGTCCAGGATACACATCACGTCAGGACACAGAGGGAGAACAGGCCCCGTGTCCAGGGGTCCATATCACACCAGGACACAGATGTAGGACAGGCCCCATGTCCAGGGTTCCACATCACAACAGGACACAGACGGAGGACAGGCCCCGTGTCCAAGGCTCCACATCACACCAGGACACAGTGGGAGGAAGACTGGGCAATGGGTCCACATGTCCACATCACACCAGGACACAGAGGGAGGACAGGCCCCACGTCCAGGGGTCCACGTCACATCAGGATACAGAGAGAGGAGAAGCCCCATGTCCAAGGCTCCACCTAACACGAAGACACAGAGGGAGGAAGGCTGAGCCATGTATCCACACTTCCACATCACGCCAGGACACAGAGGGAGGACAGGCCCCGTGTTCAGGTGTCCACATCACACCAGGGCACAGAGGGAGGACAGGCCCCGTGTTCAGGGGTCCACATCACACCAGGACACAGAGGGAGGGCAGGCCCCACGTCGAGGGGTCCTCGTCACACCATGACATAGAGGAAGGAAGTGTGGGCCTTTGTCCACATGTCCACATCACAACACGACACAGAGGGAGGAGAGGCCCCATGTAAAGGGGTCCACGCCACACCAGGATACAGAGGGAGGACTGGCCCTGTATCCAGGAGTCCACGTCACACAAGGACACAGACGGAGAAGAAGCCCCATGTCGAGGGGTCCACGTCACACCAGGAAATAGAGGGAGGACTGGTGCATGGTGTCCACACGTCCACATCACAGCAAGACACACAGTGAGGACAGGCCCCATATCCAGGGGTCCACGTCACACCAGGACATAGAGGGAGGACAGGCCCCGTGTCCAGCGGTCCACATCACACCAGGACACAGAGGGAGGACAGACCCCATAGCCAGGGGGCCTCGTCACACGAAGACAAAGAGGGAGAAAGGCGGGACCCTGTGTCCACAGGTCCACATCACACCAGGACACAGAGGGAGGACAGGCCCCATGTCCACGGGTTCACATCACACCAGAACATAGAGGGAGGAAGGCTGAGCCCTGTGTCCAAATGTCCATATCACACAGGGACACAGAGGGAGGACAAGCCCTCTGTCCAGTTGTGAATGTCACACCAGTACACAGAGGAAGTACAGGTCCCGTGTCCAGGGGCCCACCTCACACCAGGACACAGAGGGAAAACAGGCCCCGTGTCCAGGGGTCCACATCGCAGCAGGACACAGACGGAGGACAGGCCAGGTGTTCAGGGGTCCACATCACACCAGGACATAGAGGGAGAAAGGGTGGGCCCTATGTCTACATGTCCACATCACACCAGAACACAGAGGGACGAGAGGCCCCATGCCCAGGGGTCCACGTCACACCAGGACACAGAGGGAGGACAGGCCCCATGTCCAGGGATCCACGTCACACGAGGACACAGAGGGAGGACAGGCCCCATGTTCACAGGTTCACATCACACCAGGATATAGAGGGAGGAAGTCTGGCCCGTGTCCACACGTCCACATCACACCGGGACACAGAGGGAGGACAGGCCCTGTGTCCTGGTGTGAATCTCACACCAGGACACAGAGGAAAGACAGGACCTGCGTCCAGGGTCCCACATCACGCCAGGACACAGTGGGAGGACAGGCCCCACTTCAAGAGTTCCAGACCCACCTGGTGAGCGCGATGAAACCTTGTCTCTACTAAAAATGAAAAAAAAAAAAAAAAACTAGCCCGGCATGGTGTTTGGTGCCTGTGGTCCCAGCTACTCAGGAGGCTGAGGAAGGAGAATCGCTTGAACCTGGGAGGCGGAGGGTGCAGTGAGCCCAGATCACACCACTGCACTCCAGCCTGGGTGACAGAGGAAGACTCGGTCTCTAAAAGTCAATTGATGGCCGGGCGCAGTGGCTCACACCTGTAATCCCAGCACTTTAGGAGGCTGAGGCAGGTGGGTCACAAGGTCAGGAGGTCAAGACCAGCGTGGCCAAAATGATGAAAGCTCGTCTCTACTAAAAATACAAAAAACTAGTCAGGCCCAGTGGCAGGTGCCTGTAATCCCAGTTACTGTGGAGGCTGAGGCAGGAGAATCGCTTGAATCTGGGAGGCAGAGGTTGCGGTGAGCAGAGATTGCGCCACTGCACTCCAGCCTGGGTGACAGAGGGAAACGCCATCTCAAAAATATACAGATATATAAATAAATAAATAAATAATTTAAAAATTAAAAAACTTTTTACAAGGGGGTTGGGGGAACACATGTAGCCAGGAACAGACCTGTGGGGAGGCCGGGGCACCCTCTCTGGGTGCCTTCAGGACGTCTTGACCGTGACCTGCAGTCTGCAGAGCGGGGGGCTGGTCAGCTCACGTCTCAGCCCTTCTGAGGCTGCTGTCTGGGCTCCCGGGTGCCTGCAACCCCGGTAAAATAACACAGACCCTGATGGGGGTGCTCATGGAGCCAGGAAGATGCTGCTCACATATCCTTTTTGGCCGCGCCTGGCCATTGTTCCTTTTTGTTTTTAATTTTATTTTAAGTGCTGGGATACATGTGCACATCTTGCAGGATTGTTACATAGGTATACACATGGCGTGGTATCTCCTAATGCTATCCCTCCCCAATCCCCCCACCCCATGTTATCCATCCCCTAACCCCCTGTTTTGTTGTATTTTGAGATGGAGTCTCGCTCTGTCACCCAAGCTGGAGTGCAGTGGCACAATCTCAGCTCACTGCAACCTCTGCCTCCCGGGTTCAAGCCATTCTCCTGCCTCAGCCTCCCAAGTAGCTAGGACTACAGGCACTCGCCACCACGCCAGACTAATTGTTGTATTTTTAGAAGAGGCAGAGTTTCACCACGTTGGCCAGGCTGGTCTCGAACTCCTGACTTCAGGTGATCCACCTGCCTCAGCCTCCCAAAGTGCTGGGATGACAGGCGTGACCCACTGCGCCCAGCCTAATTTTTTGTTGATTTTTCTTGAGACGGAGTCTCACTCTGTCGCCCAGGCTGGAGTGCAGTGGCACAATCTCAGCTCACTGCAACCTCTGCCTCCCGGGTTCAAGCAATTCTCCTGCCTCAGCCTCCCAAGTAGCTGGGATTACAGGCGCCCGCCACCATGCCCGGCTAATTTTTGTATTTTTAGAGACAGGGTTTCACCATATTGACCAGGCTGGCCTGGAACTCCTGACCTTGTGATCCGCCCGCCTCGGCCTCCCAAAGTGCTGGGATTACAGGTGTGAGCCCCCACGTCCGGCTCTGCTATGCAGATTTCTAAACCCATCACAGGAAGCAGTTCTCACGAGGAGCCACCCCCAGCTCCAGGTCGGCCTGCAGGAGAGCCGGGAGCTGCTGTTGTTCCAAACTCCACCTGCTGCAGGGATCACGGCAGCAGCCACACCCGGGGGTACCAGGTAAGCAAATGCAGGGTGAGGGTGTGAGGATCCCCCAGCCCTGGGAGAGACCTGTGGCCATCCTTCTCCCTCGTCACTCACCCCGCGGGGACACAGCATCTCCCCAAAGATGGTCTTGATGCAGGAGATCAGGTACTCGTGCAGGTCCTCACTCAGTCCCTGCAAGTTCCTGCAGGCCAGGATGACCACCTCACGAGGGTGCCGCTCCAGCCACTCTGAGATCTCCGGGAGCGTGTCCTGGGGGGAGGGAGGGGGCGGGGCAGAGTCCTTCATGAGTCCCACAGCTCGGGGAAGGCTGGGCTCCGTGGGTCACACCTGTCATTCCAGCGCTTTGGGAGGCCAAGGCGGGCGGATCACCTGAGGTCAGGAGTTCAAGACCAGCCTGGCCAACATGGCGAAACCCCGTCTATACTAAAAACATACAAAAAAATTAGCTGGGTGTGGTGGTGGGCGCCTGTAATCCCAGCTACTTGGGAGGCTGAGTCAAGAGAATTGCTTGAACCTGGGAGGTGGAGGCTGCAGCCAGCCATGTCGGCCAGGCACGTTGGCTCATAGCTGTAATCCCAGCACTTCAGGAGGCCGAGCGGGGACAGATCACCTAAGGTCAGGAGTTCAAGACCATCCTGGCCAACACGGCAAAACCTCTGTCTCTACTAAAAATACTAAAATTAGCCAGGCATGGTGGTATGCACCTGTAATCCCAGTTACTCAGTAGGCCGAGGCAGGAGAATCGCTTGAACCCAGGAGGCAGAGGTTGCAGTGAGCCGAGATCAAGCCACTGCACTCCAGCCTGGGCAAAAGAGCAAAACTCTGTCGCAAAAAAAGAGAAAAGATGAGGCCAGAACAGTGGCACTCCCAGTGCTTTGCGAGGAGGCTGAGGCCAATCCCAGAGAACTGGCTTCAGTCCAAGAGTTTGAAAATAGCCTGGGCAACATGGCTAAAAAAAAATAAGAATTAAAGAATTAGGTGTGGTGGTTCACACCTCTAGTCCAAGCTAGAGGTAGTTGGTAAGCTTAGACAGGTGGATCCTCCTGCAGACAGGAGGCTGCAGTGAGCCAACTCAGCCCGGCTCGGTGGCTCATGCCTGTCATCCCAGCACTTTGGGAGGCCGAGGCAGGCCAATCACCTGAGGTCAGGAGTTCGAGACCAGCCTGGCCAACATGGTGAAACCCTGTCTCTACTAAAAATACAAAAATTAGCCGGGCATGGTGGTGCATGCTTATAATCCCAGCTACTCCAGAGGCTGAGGCAGGAGAATCGCTTGAACAGGAAGGAAGACGTTGCAGTGAGCTGAGATTGCGCCACTGCACTCCAGCCCGGGTGACAGAGCAAGACTCTGTCTCAAAAAAATAGAAAGAAAACAAAAAGAAAAAAAGAAACGGAGAAATTCACATCCGTCAAGAACCCCCTGTACCCCAGGTGTGGTGGCTCACGCCTGTAATCCCAGCATTTTGAGAGGCTGAGGCGGGTGGATCACCTGAGGTCAAGAGTTTGAGACCAGCCTGGCCAACCTGGTGAAACCCCGTCTCTACTAAAAATATGAAAATTAGCCAGGTGTGGTGGTGGGCGCCTGTAATCCCGGGTACTTGGGAGGCGGAGGCCGGAGAATTGCTTGAATCTGGTGGGCGGAGGTTGTAGTGAGCCGAGATTGAGCCACTGCACTCCAGTCTGGGTGGCAGAGCGACACTCCATCTCCAAAAGAAAAAAAAATAAGTGCTCCTAACAGAACAGCAGGCATCAGTATCTCCTGGTCTCTTGTCTGGCCCTGAAGCTGACATTGTCATCCCATTAAAGGTCAGGAACCTCCCATCCCTATGGCAGTCTGGTTCCCCATGGGAGGCCGGCCGCCTCCTGAGCGCTCCCCGTGTATCCCCCCCGCCTGGTCGTACCTCCACCAGTGCCATGGTGTATACCATGTGAACAAACTGCAGGTTCTTCTCAGAGCCGTCCAGCATGAGGGCAATCTGCACGTCTAAGTACCGCACGCCGGCATCCAGCTGCTCCGTGATGTCCAGCACCTGTGGGCAGAGGGGCTGTCACGTCTCCCTGCTGGTTGCCATGGCTTCAAAGCTCATATTGCACAGGCTGGTTTCTTTTATTTTCTTCAGAGGGAGTCTCACTCTCTCATCCAGGCTGGATTGCAGTGGCATGATCTCGGCTCCCTGCAACCTCCTCCCTCCAGGTTCAAGCGATTCTCCTGCCTCACCCACCCCCCCCCCCCCCCCCCCCCCCCCCCCGAGTAGCTGGGATTACAGGCACCTGCCACCACGCCTGTTAATTTTTCTATTTTTAATAGAGACGGGGTTTCACCGTGTTGGTCAGGCTGGTCTCGAAATTCTGACCTCAGGTGATCCACCTGCCTCGGCCTCCCAAAATGCTGGGATTACAGACATGAACCTCCATGCATGGCTAGGAGTGGCAAAATTATTACCATAAAAAGGTGAAAGAGGGGCTGGGTGTGATGGCTCAGGCCTGTAATCCCAGCACTTTGGGAGGCCGAGGTGGGTGGATCACGAGGTCAAGAGATCGAGACCATCCTGGTCAACATCGTGAAACCCCGTCTCTACTGAAAATACAAAAAGAAAATTAGCTGGGCATGGCAGCGCGTGCCTGTAATCCCAGCTACTCAGGAGGCTGAGGCAGGAGAATTGCCTGAAGCCAGGAGGCAGAGGTTGCGCTGAGCCGAGATCGTGCCATTGCACTCCAGCCTGGGTAACAAGAGCGAAACTCCGTCTCAAAAAAAAAACAAAAAAAAAAAGTTGCCTAAAGAGGTGCACACAGTCTGCCCTGCTGCCCTCCAGCTGCAAGGGAACCTCAGTTCTTTCCTATTGGCTGGAGCCCTTCACAGGATGTCCCCCACCCCTTCCAGTACCTGCTGCACTGCCCCTCCCCCTCTGCAGAATGTCTGGGGTCCTATGTTCTAAACTGCCTTACTTTCAAATTTTACCGGACCTACCTGAACTCAGGAGAATCTGTTGAGGCAGGTCACTCTCTGGGTCCTGCTCTTGACTTTTCTCATTGTGGAAACTGTCAGACAGCGGTGATCAGCACCCAGCCTGAGGGGATGGCTTCAAATGGAGGTGAGTCTGTAGGGACAGGGACATTATCCAAGTCTCTGTCACGTTTCAAATCCTTGGGAATTCAAATTTGACACTGCCCCAGGGACAGTTGAGAGGGCTAGTGTCGAGGACGGAGGGAGCACTGGATGTCCCCAAAGACATCACACCTGGAGAGGGCCATTGCACCCTGAGTCTGTGGTTAGGGAGGACGGCTCCTTGGAGGTGGACCAAGATGCCTGGGGGAATATACCATGTAGAGGAAAGGATGGAGTGGATGTACTGATTCTTTCTAGAGGGGGACGGGTCACATCACCGTGTGTTTGTAGGGAGTGGTGGGATCGTGTTGTGCTGGTGGCCCAATGAAGATGGCGGGCAAGCCTGAGCCCTGTGTTATGTCTTCGGGCACCTGGACGGTGCCCTTCCATAGTGTTCAGAGGGATTTGGACTGGACTCTTCTAGATCTTAGGGAGGAGTGAGGAGAAGTCGTCTCAGCCAGAGACGGCTGTTGGGTGTGATGGCTGGGACAGAGCATGCAGTGACAGCCTCTGGGTGGGCGAGCCTGGGGCTACTGTAACTGCCGCAGCCTCTCAGCTCGCTCCCCAGAGGTGGCTTCTCAGTCAGTTCAGGTAGCTGTTGGCTTTAACACGGGTGGGGGCAGTGGGGAAGTTCAGGCAACACGGCCTGGGCTTCCCAGGTTGTTCTGAATTGTTCGTCCTTTTGTGGAAGCGCAGGTCTTCAGACCCACTTCCTCTTGTCTGCTAGCTCACGGCCTGTCCTCTGCACTTTGTGTTTCTGTGGAGATCAACAATTTGCCTCTATTCCATGTCTACTACCTCATGAACAGGGGACAGGTGTGGACTCTTGCTGGTTCTCAGTGGAAAGGTCTGGAAAGACTGCTTTCCTTTTCAATAGAGGCAGGAGAGTAGCACACAAAGAGGAAGATGGTCCTCTTATTATTATTATTCAAGTTAGGATGTGTGTCCTGACTGATGAGGTGCATGTGCTGTATCCCTATTCCCCTTGACTGGAGACTGCATGAAGTCCTAGCGAACAGGGATGAGCTCCAGACAACTTTGCCACACCTGGCCTGTGGCCCAAGAACCTCTGGTTCTTGGTTGGTCACTATATTCAGTTACTGGGAGCTCAAAGGAAAAGGACCAGAGATGGGCTCGTTGTCCCACGACCTACTGTAACATGACCAGCAGCTGTGAAAATCCCCAGACACCCCCCTACCCCCGACCGCCCCACTGCTCACCGCTTGCTGGCTGTGCTCTAATCGTGTGCCGCTCTTGCTGGCTGCGCAATGACAGTATCTCAGGGAACTCCACCACTGCTTCTCAGACCTGCTCCCTGGGAACAGAGCTTCCTGAGTGGCAGCCAGGACCACCGAGCACTGAGGATAGGGTCACCTGACTCTGACCCATGTTTAGCACTTGCTGGGCATCGTGCCAGAACAATCACTTGCACACTGGGTGTGATGCGTATGGGTTATCTTCAGGGTTCATGGGGTGCTGGCTTGGGAGAGATTTCCATCCAGTGGTTTTCTTTCATTGTTTCTTTTTCAAGATGGAGTCTTGCTGGGTCACCCAGGCTAGAATGCAGTTGTGCAATCTGGGTTAACTGCCAGGCTCTCTAGTGAAGGGACCCTCCTATGGAGGAACAGAGCATGCGATGCACAATCAGGGACACTTGCAAGCTGCAGTTTCCCTGTCACATGCCCTCAGCTGTAGGACACCCCTCTGATTCCCCAGTGACTAGGGCAGACCTGGAGACCCCAGCTCATTCACCTCTTTCCTTTGTCTCCACAGCATGCCCAGAGCTGGAAACGGGTGTGACCGAGAACCCTGGCGCCTCCATGCCAGTGTTCACGGCTCTGTCCCCTGCCTGACACTAAGGGTCAGGGAGCGAGCAGCCAGCATCACAGCCCAAAGGAGATCACCGTCAGTTGGGAGGATGGGGACAAGTGGCGCTGGGGACTACAGACACAGTGGGGTGCACTCTCCTCACAGCAGTGGCCAGAAGTCGGTTTTCACCCATCCCAGCCTGGCCAGGATTGGAGAAACCTGCGCTGGGTCAGGGGAGACCTGCGTCCAGGACACCATGAGACCCATCTCTGGCCTGCCTGCCTTTGCTCCTCGTAGTCCCCTCCTTTAAGACAGAAAGACAGCAGCCTCAGGGGAAAGGGGCCCTGTCTTTTGCGCCTAACTTTTGCTTCCTCCCGACCGGGGTCTCCCACGCTTCATCTTCCCGGGTTATCCTTCAGGGACCCACAGTCCCAACCTCAGGACTCATGCAACTGGGCAACATCATGGACGCCTTCTGCCATAAACCCCACCCCTGGTGCCCTCCTGGGCCTCGTGGCCCTGACTTAAGTCAGAAAGCCCTGTTGATGCCATGGGCTCTGCAGGGGCCGGGTGAGGGAGGGAGAGCCCAGAACTCTGGGAGTAGTTCCCTCTGGGACTGGGGGACGGGCCCCACGGAGGGCCTGGACAGCCTGCCTAAGGCATACCTTCCCATCCCTGCCACCGGCTGCTGCCTGGTCCTGGGGGCAGAGGGCCTGGACCCTCTCAGCACGGCCTACACCTTCTTCACCCCAGGTTCCTGGAGTTTGAGGCTGAGGAGGAGATGCAGATTCAGAAGTCGCAGTGGATGAAGGGGCCCCAGTGCCTGCCTGCTCCAGCCCTGCCGAGGCTTGAATCTCAGGGACCACCGGCCCCTGAGGTGGTCAAACAGCCAGGGATGGCTTCCCACATTCCCACAGGAGAGACGGCAAAGCCCAGAGAGGCCGAGGGAGGCCACTGTCCCCACACCCCATGCCTCCCTTCAACAGAGGGATTTGTTCCTTCCAACAAGACAGCTCAGGGGAGCTGGGGGGCTAGGCGGCCCGTGGTCACGAAGTGAGTATTCACCTGGTCAGGTTTCCTAGCTACTCTCTCCCCTCGCCATTCCAAAACTCAACAATCTGCCCAGGAAGCAGGGATGAGCGGGTGGAGTACTCAGCATATATCAGTGACTCCAAGCTTCCTCCAAAAGGATGCTGTCTCACATGTGCCCCTCCTGTGGCGTCTCTTCCAGGGGCGCTGTGGTTCAGGTGGTCCTGACCCAGCTGGGACCCACTTCAGGTCCCTGAGCCCTGCCCTCCCCTGTGTGATGCAGGCAGGAGGAGCAGCCCTCACCATACCCATCCTCCTCCCTCCCTGCCTCAGTGTACCTTCCCAGCAAGGCCGGCCCCAAGGCCCCACTTGCCTGCCTGCCGCCACCCAGGCCCCAGTGGCCAGCAGAGACCAAGGCCCACCTGACACCACCCAGGCTGCAGCAGCCAGCGGAGACCAAGGCCTCAGAGGAGATCCCCCCTGAAGTGGTGCAGGGGTATGTGGACATCATGGAGGAGCTGCTGGGGCCTCCTGCTGGGGCCACAAGGGAGATCGAGGGACAATGGGAAGAGGGCGAAGTGGAGCAGGAAGGGGACGGGATGCTTCTAGACCCAGGTGTCCTGAGCTACGTTGACCATCTGTGTTCCCAGAAAGACTTTGTCACCAAGGTGGGCTAGCCTCAAGTGCTGGGGTCTGCAGAATTCCAGGGGGTAGCACTCGCAGGTCCTTGGAATTAAGCTCTGTTCCTTAGCTCCTCTGCAGTGAAGGGGTGTGTGTGTTGCCATCGATTTGACTGCGTATGTGATTGTGTCTGTGTCTTTGTGTCTGTGATTGGTTACTCTGTGTCTGTGTGGGTGTGAGTGTGGAGTGTGGAAATTACTTGTGTCCATATTCCTGTGTCATATGTGGGTCTCTTTGTGTGTCTGTGTGTGGTTTGTGTGTCTCTGTCTGCATGTGTGTTCGCTACCAGGTCTGTGGTCTGTGTGTGTAGCTGTGGTCGCCATGATATGAGACAGCTCCAGAAGGGTGGGGACGGGGCGCTCACTGCTTTCTGCATCTCCTCCAGGTGTCCTTGGCTCCAGGTTACTCCCTGCCCGGGAAGCTCACACCGCCTTCCTTCTGTGTCAAGGCGGAGGCCGTCATTCACCCCCGATTCCTGGAAGAATTGCTTTCCCCAGATCCACACATGGACTTCTTGGCCCTAAGCCAGGAGCTGGAGCAGGAGGAAGGACTCACCCTTGCCCAGGTAGAGCAGGGAGGGAGGGGAACCCAGGTACCCTGGGGGCAGGAGGGACCCGGCACATAAGCCCCACCTGATTGTCCACCCCACCCTGCGGGGGATGCTCGGCTTCTTGGGGAGTCACTCCGAGGCGGGGAGGTGCAGGTTCAGATGGAGTGGGATGGAGAGGAGGCAGGGAGGGGAGTCAGGATGCAAACTGCAGTGAGGCCCAGCGGGATGCCCAGCGGAGCCACACCCTCTGTCTGACAGGAAGCCCAGCTGCCTCAGGCTTCCCTGCCTGCCGCCCAAGCGCCTTGGTCTTCACCACCCTGGGCCCTGTTCACACTTGAGGCAGAGCCAGTAAGTGCCCCCTTTACTCTCGCAGGTAGCAGAGAAGCGCCTCCTATCCTTGAAGGAGGAACGGTGTCAGAGGGCAGTCCCTAGTCATGGCACCACCCAGCTGGACTCAATCTCTTCTAAGTCTGCAGCGGGCCAAGGAGCAGAGAGAGATGTGCCTGGCCCCCAGCAAGGGGTCAGCATGGAAACCTGCCCACCCCAGATGGCTGCCCGGGACGCTCAGGGACAAGGCCGTGTGTGCACTGGAATGGCCAGGTCGAAAAACCCTGTTGTGCTTTTGGAGGCTGGATTCTCACAGGCTGAGGGCTGCCCGGCCAAACTCTCCTTCCCAGGATCACAGACCCACCCCCAAGAGGGCTTCCCGGGACCCTCAGGGACGAGGCAGGGTGCGTACTGGGATGGTCAGGTCCATAAACCCTGTTGTGGTTTTGGAGAGACTGGATTCCCGCTGGCTGAGGGCTGCCCGGCCAGACTCTCCTCCCCAGGACCACAGACCCACCTGCCCAGGCGTGGGGACCAAGGACACCTGGGGTTTCCCTGGAGCCTCTCCTGTCAAGGAGTCACGCAGGCTGTCTGAGGGGTCAAGTGAGGAGGAGAGGGAAATCCCTGGCATAGTTTCTGCCGTGGGTACCAACTACAGGCTGCGGCCCTGGAAGCTGTCCCAGAGCCCTGTACCTGCCTCGGGCCTTCTCAGCCTAGAAGGGCGGGAACCCCAGGGAGCTCTTCAGTCCCAATCTGCAAAGAGAAGAGACCTCAGCCCAGCACCCGCTCCTGCCACCAAGTCCAAGAAGCGAGCTCTCTTCAGAGGCCCATCCCCTGTTCAGATGCCCCACCTACGGCCTGGGCTCAGAGTCTCTGGGGCGCAGTCCCTGGCTTGGGGGCTGGGTGGGCCCTTACAGTCTAAAAAGAGAAAAGGTGACGCCTTGCTCTCTAAGAGGAAGAAAATGCAGCATTGTAGCCAGTAGAGGGACAGGGCAGGCTCTCTGGTGCCAATCCCCAAGGGTGGGGCTCTCGACTCTCGGACCCTCAGGGCATCAGGTGCCTCAAAGCAAAGACTTGTTCCCCAGTGCTGATCTTGCTGGGCCTTAGCTTGATGGGGGAGGGTGGGGGAAGGAAGGGGCAGGAGGAGGGGGGAGGGAGAGGGTGGCTGAACCAGAAGGGAGGGCCTAGGGGTAGGGGGTGGGGAGCAAATCCTTGGAGGGCTCATGTGTAAATCTGAATAAACACAGTTGTGTTGGAAATGCTCTCCGGGCTGCTGCCTCTGTCCTCAGGGCTGTGCTGCTCAGTGGAGGGGGTCTGTGAGGGAGTACAGAGGGCCTGGGAGATGCCAGGCACTGGGTACCCACGGGGGCCAGCCCCACGCCTTCCTCCAGGTGTAGGCTGCCCCTTCAGATGCTCCAGGAACTGACGGATGCTGAGGAGACCCTGATCCCTCCCATCAACCACTCACAAGGCCCCGACTGCTTTAGTTATCAGCATCCCTGGAAAATCCTGGGATGTTGAGAGCTGGCTGGCTATTGTTCCGCCCCGTGGGAGCTGAGGAGAAGACAGCTGCCCGCAACATGGACACGGGGAGAGGCGGTCACTCTTGCTTAACCCTCATCAGTCCCTGGGCCGAGGGGAGATGTCGAGGCATCCATCCACACAGGTGTGTTTGGGATACGACGGTGGGTGGGGAGCAGGGGAAGTCCTTCTGCTGGTTTCTGGTCAGGAAAGAATCTTGTCCAACTGGCGGAAGCAGATGCTCCTTGCTGTGGCCACAGGGACTGGCCTCGGGGCACACGGGGTCCTGCATGGAGCCCCCCACAGCTATGATTCCCTTCCCATATGATGATGGAACTCTTGTGTGGAATTGATGCAGACACAGATATGAACCCAAGAGGTGGATGTTGCAGTGAGCCGGGATAGCACCATTGTACTCAAGCCTGGGCAACAACAGCAAAACTCCACCTCAAAAATAAAAATAAAAATAAATTAGCTGGGCTAATCCCAGCTGCTTGAGAGGCCGAGGCACGATAATCACTTGAACCTGGGAGGCAGAGGTTGCAGTGAGCCAAGATGGCGCCACTGCACTCCAGCCTGGGCGGCAAGAGCAAAACTCCTACCAAAAGAGAGAGATGTGCCTGGCCATCTCTCACCCAGCTGGGCATGCTGGCAGGCGACTATGGCTGTTTCAGGAAACATCCATTTAAACTGTTTCCTGGATTGCAGGCATAAAAACATGACTGAAGACATATACCGGCCCTACTGCCTGGACAATTCATAACCATTCTAAAAAAAAAAAAAAAAAAGTATAATTATCCAGGCATAGTGGCATGCTCCTGTAGTCCCAGCTACTTGGGAGGCTGAGGCAGGAGAATTGCTTGAACCCGGGAGACGCCCACCGTCCCACCCAGCTAATTTTTCTCTATTATTTGTAAACATGGGGTTTCACTACGTTGGCCGGGCTGGTCTCAAACTCCCGATCTCGGGCAATCCACCCGCTTCAGCCTCCCAAAGTGCTGGGATTACAGGCGTGAGCCACCATGCTCCATCCATCTCTTTCAATAAGCTTCTGCACAGCAAAGGAAACAAACGACAGAGCAAAGAGACAACCGGCTGAATGGGAAACGACGAGTGCAAACTGTTCATGACAATGGGCTAAAATCCAGAATATGTAACGAGCTCAAATAACCAACGATGAAAAACAACAAATAATCCCACTAAAAAATGGGCAAAGGACATCAAAAAACATACAAATGGCCAACTGATATATGAAAAATGATGACATCAGTAATCACCAGGTAAGTGCCGATCAAAACTACAACGAGATACCTACCACCTTACCACAGCTAGGATAACTATTCTTAAAAATACAAACAGCAGATGCTGACATGATGCGGAGGAAAGGGAACTCTTACACACTGAGGCGGGACTGGAAATTAGTAACGTCGTTATGAAAACCAGTATGGAGATTTCTCAAAATACTAAAAACAAAACCACTACTTGATCCAGCCATCCCACTACTGGCTATTTAACCAACATAAAAGAAATCGGTATATCAAATCAGTATACACTCACATGTTTATCACAGCACTATTGACAACAGCAAAGATATGGAATCAACCCAAGTATCCACCAATGAGCGGACAAGGAAAGCGTGGCATATATACACGATGGAATGCTATTCAGCCAGAAAAAAACCATGAAATCACGTTGTTTGCAGCAACATGGATGAAGCTGCAGGTCATTATGTTAAGTGAAATAAGCCAGGCCAGCCATAGGAAGAAAAACATCACACATTCTCACAAACATGTGGGAGCTAAAAACAACAACGACAACAAAAAAAAAGTTGACCTCATGGAAACAAAGAATACAATGACAGGTATCAGAGGCTGGGAAGGGATGGGGGTGAGGAAGAGAGGTTGGCTAACGGGTACAAACATACAGTTAGAAACAGTAAGTTCTAACGTTCTATAGCAGAGTACGGTCACCATAGTTAGGTCAGGCTTGGAGTGCAATGGTGCGACGTATTTGCAATATGTTAGCAAATACGTATTGTATATTTCAAAGTAGCTAAAAGAGAAGGCTAGAAATGTTACCAGCACACAGAGATGATAAATCTCGGCCAGGCACGGTAGCTCTCGCCTGTAATCCCAGCACTTTGGGAAACTGAGGCAGGTGGATCACGAGGTCAGGAGTTCGAGATCAGCCTGGCCAAGATGGTGAAACCCTGTCTCCACTAAAAATACAAAAAATTAGCTGGGCATGCTGGCAGGCGACTATGGCTGTTTCAGGAAACATCCATTTAAACTGTTTCCTGGATTGCAGGCATAAAAACATGACTGAAGACATATACCGGCCCTACTGCCTGGACAATTCATAACCATTCTAACAGTTACCATCTCACTACTCAGAAGATTATAAAGAAGTTGTATTTTTCATGAGACTCAACAACCTACTACCCGTAACTCTGACATACACATATTGTACAACCTTAACATATAATTATCAAATCTGATAACCAACATTCTGTAAATTACCAGCTATTACAATATTTTGGTGTTTGCCTGTTAACCAAGCTGAGGGGGGAAGGGGGAGGTTGGAAGAAGCCTCATTTCACCTGCCCTTTCCCAAATTGCACTTCGAGAGTGTTCCAAAACTCAGTGTGTCCAGGTCTAAATCTCCAAGTGGGTCTAATTTTCACTGCTTAACAAAAGCGATGGAGAAAGCAATTACTGTAACCTCCGTCAATCTTTTCAGATTGCACAGAATCCCCTCCTGAAAATTCCAATAGAAAAAAAGACAGGTATTCCCGTTTTAGTATGTACGTCGTCTTTCACACAAGTCATCGGAGAGTGAAAGCCTTTAAAACATTGAAATGTTCTCGGTATTGCTTTCCGATGAACGTGATAAAATAGACAAATAATCCATATTTACCAAGATTAAAAACACTTCCACCACGTATGGAAAATCTCTCCAAAAACACAAAATCTAATTCAAAAATTATAAATAAAAAGAGAGGGATCGATCCAAGATGGCCGGTTAGGAGGAACTCGGGATTGCAGCTCCGAGAGAAAGTGCAGAGGGTGAGTGGACGCCGCATTTCCAGATGGATTTTTACTGCCCACAGACCAGGAGATTAACAGGCGGAGGAGCCCCACAGATCGCCAGCACCGCTGGTTTGACCGGCGCGGCCGCTCGGCCTGCGCCCTAGGGCAGCGGCTCTGTGTGCAGAGTGAGCGAGACTGAGTCCCCTCTAAGCCAGCAAGGGGAGCTGAAACGGGGAGTCAAGCCAGGAGATTCCCGGGCAAAAACACGCCACGAATCTCAGAGTCACTGCTTCAGTCGACGCAGCGGCTCACAGGGCAGCGGATTTTTACTGCCCACAGACCAGGAGATTCACAGGTGGAGGAGCCCCACGGATCGCCAGCGCTGCTGGTTTGACCGGCGCGGTCGCTCGGCCTGTGCCCTAGGGCAGCGGCTCTGTGTGCAGAGTGAGCGAGACTGAGTCCCCTCTAAGCCAGCAAGGGAAGATGAAACGGAGAGTCAAGCCAGGAGATTCTCAGGCAAAAACGCGCCATAGGAAACACAACTGAACCCGGGATGGTCCAGCTCTGTGGAGGAGGGGCGTCCTCCATTACGGAAACACCCTGCAGTTCCCAGTGCAGTTTGCAGTAACCAAGGCAGCCCGCCACTACACAGACTCCGTCACTACAGGGGCGGGCCAACATAGCGGAAGCAGTTCTAACTACACCCATATAAACAGGACTGCAGGGAAGTTCACAGGGAAGCTGGGCGGAGCCCACAGCAGCTCAGCGAAGCCTCTGCAGGCTGAGTGTGACTAGGCTGCCACTTTGTGGGCAGGAAAAACGGCAGCAAGACAGCGGAAAATCATACAGCCCTAACTCCCTGGGACAGAACACCTGGGGGGAAGAAAAGGGGGTTTATGAGTTCTGCTGCGGCAGACTTAAAATTACCAAAATCAGAAAGACAGCAACTACAAAGTCGATAGGTGGATAAATCCACAAAGATGGGAAGAAACCAGGGCAAAAAGGATGAAAACACCAGAAACCACAACACCTCTCCTCCTACAAGGGAGCACAACTCCTCACCAGCAAGGGAACAAGACTGGTTGGAGAATGAGTGTGATGAAATGACAGAATCAGCTTTCAGAAAGTGGATAATAAGAAACTTCCGCGAGCTAAAAGAACATGTTCTAACCCAACGCAAAGAAACTGAGAACCTTGAAAAAGACTTGACGAAATGGTAACGAGAATGGACAACTTAGAGAGGTATATGAGTGAATTGATGGATCTGAAAAACACAACATGAGAACTTTGCGAAGCATGCACAGGTTTCAACAGCGGAACTGATCAAGAAGAAGAAAGGATATCAGAGGTCGAAGATCAACTCGATGAAATAAAACGAGAAGGCAAGATTAGAGAAAACAGGGTAAAAAGGAATGAACAAAGTCAACAAGAAATATGGGACTATGTGAAAAGACCTAATCTACGTTTGATAGGTGTACCTGAACGTGACGAAGAGAATGCATCCAACTGGAAAATACTCTTCAGGATATTATCCAGGAAAACTTCCCCAACCTAGCAAGGCAGGCCAATATTCAAGTCCAGGAAATACAGAGAACACCACAAAGATATTCCTCTAGAAGAGCAACCCCAAGGCACATAATCAGCAGATTCACCAGGGTTGAAATGAAGGAGAAAATACTAAGGGCAGCCAGAGAGAAAGGTCGGGTTACCCACAAAGGGAAGCCCATCAGACTCACAGCAGATCTCTCAGCAGAAACCCTACAGGCCAGAAGAGAGTGGGGGCCGATATTCAACATCCTTAAAGAAAAGAACTTTCAACCCAGAATTTCATATCCAGCCAAACTAAGCTTCCTAAGTGAAGGAAAAATAAAATCCTTTGTGAACAAGCAAGTACTCAGAGATTTCATCACCACCAGACCAGCTTTACAAGAGCTCCTGAAGGAGGAACTACACACAGAAAAGAACTACCAGTACCAGCCACTCTGAAAACACACGAAATGGTAAAGAGCATCAACACAATGAAGAATCTGCATCAACCAATGGGCAAAACAGCCAGCTAGCATCAAAATGACAGGATCAAATTCACACCTAACAATATTAACCCTAAATGTAAACGGACTAAATGCCCCAATCAAAAGACACAGACTGGCAAATTGGATAAAAAGCCAAAACCCATCAGTGTGCTGTATCCAGGAAACCCACCTCACATGCAAGGATACACAAAGGCTCAAAATAAAGGGATGGAGGAAGATTTACCAAGCAAATGGAGAGCAAAAAAAAGCAAGAGTTGCAATTCTCATCTCTGATCAAATAGACTTGAAAGCAACAAAGATCAAAAGAGACAAAGAAGGACATTACATAATGGTAAAAGGATCAATGCAACAAGAAGAGCTAACGATCCCAAATATATATGCACCTAATACAGGAGCACCCAGATACATAAGGCAAGTTCTTAAAGACTTACAAAGAGATCTAGACTCCCACACAATAATAGTGGGAGACTTCAACACACCATTGTCAATATTAGACAGATCGACGAGACTGAAAATTAACAAGGACATCCAGGACTTGAACTCAGACCTGGAACAAGCAAACCTAATAGACATTTACACAACTCTCCACCCCAAATCCACAGAATATACATTCTTCTCAGCACCACATCACACCTACTCAAAAACTGACCACATAATTGGAAGTAAATCACTCCTCAGCAAATGCAAAAGAACGGAAACCATAACAAACAGTCTCTCGGACCACAGTGCAATCAAGTTAGAACTCAGAATTCAGAAACCAACCCAGAACCGCACAGCCTCATGGAAAATCAACAACTTTCTTCTGAATGTTGACTGGATAAACAACGAAATGAAGGCAGAAATAAAGATGTTCTTCGAAACCAACGAGAACGAAGACACCACATACCAGAATCTCTGGGACACATTTAAAGCAGTCTCTAGAGGAAAATATATAGCAATAAGTGCCCACATGAGAAGAAAGGAGAGATCTAAAATTGACACCCTTTCGTCAAAATTGAAAGAGCTAGAGGAGCAAGATCAAAAAAACTCAAAACCTAGCAGAAGACAAGAAATAACTAAGATCAAAGCAGAATTGAAGGAGATAGAGACACGAAAATCCCTACAAAAAAATCAATAAATCCAGGAGCTGGTTTTTTGAAAAGATCAACAAAATAGACAGACCACTAGCCAGACTAATAAAAAAGAAAAGACAGAATAACCAAATAGATGCAATCAAAAATGATAAAGGGGATATCACCAATGATGCCACAGAAATTCAAACCATCATCAGAGATTATTACAAACAACTCTATGCACATAAACTAGAAAACCTGGAAGAAATGGATAAATTCCTGGACACTTGCCTCCTCCCAAGCCTAAACCAGGAAGAAGTCGAAACCCTGAATAGACCAATAACAAGGTCGTCTGAAGCCGAGGCAGCAATTAAGAGCCTACCACCCAAAAAAAGCCCAGGTCCAGATGGGTTCACAGCCGAATTCTACCAGACATACAAAGAGGAACTGGTACCATTCCTACTGAAACGATTCCAAATAATCCAAAAAGAGGGAATCCTTCCCAAATCATTTTATGAGACCAACATCATCCTGATACCAAAACCCGGCAGAGACTCAACAAGAAAGGAAAACTACAGGCCAATATCCATGAAGAACATAGATGCAAAAATCTTCAATAAAATACTGGCAAGCCGATTGCAACAGCACATCAAAAAGCTTATCCACCATGATCAAGTAGGATTCATCCCGGGCATGCAAGGCTGGTTTAATATACGCAAGTCTATAAATGTAATTCACCACATAAACAGAACCAAAGACAAAAACCACATGATTATCTCAATTGAGGCAGAGAAGTCCTTCGAGAAAATTCAGCAGCCCTTTATGCTAAAAACTCTCAATTAACTAGGTATCGACGGAACATATCTCAAAATAATAAAAGCTATTTACGACAAACCAACAGCCAATATCATACCGAATGGGCAAAAACTGGGAGCATTCCCCTTGAAATCTGGCACTAGACAAGGATGCCCTCTCTCACCACTCCTATTCAATATAGTACAGGAAGTTCTAGCCAGAGCAATCAGGCAAGAAAAAGAAATAAAGGGTATTCAGTTAGGAAAGGAGGAAGTCAAATTGTCTCTATTTGCAGACGACATGATTGTATATCTAGAAGACCCCATCATCTCAGCCCAAAATCTCCTGAAACTGATAAGCAACTTCAGCAAAGTCTCAGGATACAAAATCAATGTGCAAAAATCACAGGCATTCCTATACACCAATAACAGACTTAAAGAGAGCCAAATCAAGAACGAACTGCCATTCACAATTGCTACAAAGAGAATAAAATACCTAGGAATACAACTAACAAGGAATGTAAAGGACCTCTTCAAGGAGAACTACAAACCACTGCTCAACGAAATAAGAGAGGACACGAACAGATGGAGAAACATTCCATGTTCATGCTTAGGAAGAATCACTATCGTGAAAATGGCCATACTGCCCAAAGTAATTTACAGATTCAACGCTATCCCCATCAAGCTACCAATGACCTTCTTCACAGAACTGGAAAAAAACACCTTAAACTTCATATGGAACCAAAAGAGAGCCCGCGTAGCCAAGTCAATTCTAAGCAAAAAGAACAAAGCGGGAGGCATCACACTACCGGACATCAAACTCTGCTACAAGGCTACAGGAATCGAAACAGCATGGTACTGGTACCAAGACAGAGATATAGACCAATGGAACAAAACAGAGGCGTCAGAGGCAACACAACATATCTACAACCATCCGATCTTTGACAAACCTGATAAAAACAAGCAATGGGGAAAGGATTCCCTGTTCAAGAAGTGGTGTTGGGAAAACTGGCTAGCCATATGCAGAAAGCAGAAACTCGACCCCTTCCTGACACCTTACACTAAAATTGACTCCAGATGGATTAAAGACTTAAACATAAGACCTAACACCATAAAAACCCTAGAAGGAAACCTAGGCAAAACCATTCAGAACATGGGCGTAGGCAAGGACTTTATGACCAAAACACCAAAAGCATTGGCAACAGAAGCCAAAATAGACAAACGGGACCTAATCAAACTCCACAGCTTCTGCACGGCGAAAGAAACAGTCAATAGAGTGAATCGGCAACCAACAGAATGGGAAAAAATTTTTGGAGCCTACCCGTCTGACAAAGGGCTGATATCCAGAATTTACAATGAGCTAAAACAGATTTACAAGAAAAAAACAAACAAGCCCATTCAAAAATGGGCCAAGGATATGAACAGATAATTCACAAAAGAAGACATACATGAGGCCAACAAGCATATGAAAAAATGCTCATCATCACTGGTCATTAGAGAAATGCAAATCAAAACTACATTGAGATACCATCTCACGCCAGTTACAATGGCGATCATTAAAAAATCTGGAGACAACAGATGCTGGAGAGGATGTGGAGAAATAGGAACACTTTTACACCGTTGGTGGGAGTGTAAATTAGTTCAACCGTTGTGGAAGACAGTGTGGCGATTCCTCAAGGACCTAGAAATAGAAATTCCATTTGACCCAGCAATCCCATTACTGGGCATATATCCAAAGGATTATAAATCGTTCTACTATAAGGACACATGCACACGAATGTTCACTGCAGCACAGTTTACAATAGCAAAGACCTGGAACCAACCCAAATGCCCATCGATGATAGAATGGACAGGAAAAATGTGGCACATATGCACCATGGAATATTATGCAGCCATCAAAAATGATGAGTTCGCGTCCTTTGTAGGGACATGGATGAACCTGGAAACCATCATTCTCAGCAAACTGACACAAGAACACAAAATCAAACATCGCATGTTCTCACTCATAGACGGGTGTTGAACAATGGGAACACATGGACACAGGGAGGGGAGCACTATACACTCGGGTCTGTTACGGGGGAGCGGGGGGGGGGGACAGCGGAGGGGTGGGGAGTTGGGGAGGGATAGCATGGGGAGAAATGCCAGATATAGGTGAAGAGGAGGAAGGCAGCAAATCACACTGCCACGTATGCACCTATGCAACAACCTTGCATGTTTTTCACATGTACCCCAAAACCTAAAATGCAACAACAACAAAAAAAGAGAAATGTAAAAACAATTGCATACACAAACTTTGAAATGCCTATGGGGTGACATTACTGAAGCCATTACTCAAAAGAAACCTCTGTAAAATCGAGAACGCACAATCAAAGCAATAAGATGCTGGAGAAAGCCAAACCAGAGGGGCCGCGCAGTCCCGCATTGCAAATGTCAACACATTCATTCCTAGACGAATACATCCAAGGTCACTCACTAAGAAGAAGAAAAGTGCGTGGCTCTCTAGAGCATGCAAGTTTCGCCCCGCGCATCAGGAAGGGGCTGCGCCAGCGCGAGGACTGGCCGGTGGGCGTTCCGGCAACCTACAGCTTGCAAGGACCACGGCCACCCCCCGGGCCTAGGAAGGGTGGCCCGAGGGCAGGCCCGAGTCCTCGGGGTGACCCTACCCGCCCCTCCCCCCGCCCCGGGATTCTGCAACGCTCCCCGTCCCCGCGCCCGACTGCACAGCGCCGCCGCCCCCAGCCCGCGGGCCTCCCAGCTCTGCTTCAAACAAAGCGAGCGCTAAGAGGCTGAAAGCGGCCAGGGAAGTGGGGACAGGAGGGTGGCGGCTATGTTGGCGGGGGGCGGCGGAGATAGGGGGATGGAGGAGTACGGGCCTACGATAAAGGAGCGCGCGCCCGCCCCGAGGCCCAGGCACGCCCCGCCCGGGTCCCCGCCGCGGCCCGGGCGGCAGTGGGCGCGGTGCGGGCGCCGCCGGAAAAACAATGCTCCGACGGGCCCCGCGCAAGCCGCGCTCACCTGCGCCCCCGGCCAGGCCGCCGCACCCCTGGCTCGCTCGCAACCTGCACCGCCTCACGGGGCTGCACGACCCACGCTCGCCCCGCGCGGACCTTACCTGCTGGCCGCTGAGGCCGCCGTCCACAGGCCCGCGGTTGCCGCTGTCGCACATTCGCGCTTCCGCCGGCCCCAGCCCGAGCCAAAAGGCGCCTCCTAGACCCCGCTCCGTCGCCGCGGACGCCGCCGGCTCCTTAGCCGGCGGCGAACCCGCGCACTGCGCCACACCGACTACAACTGCAGCCCCGGCGCCCGCTACGCCGGCGCCGTGGAGCGGGGCGGGGCGGTGGAGCGAGGCGCAGGCGCAGTGGAGCGGGGCGGGGCGGTGGAGCGAGGCGCAGGCGCGGTGGAGTGGGGCGGGGCGGTGGAGTGAGGCGCAGGCGCGGTGGAGCGGGGCGGGACGGTGGAGCGGGGAGCAGGCGCAGTGGAGCGGGGCGGGGCGGTGGAGCGAGGCGCAGGCGCGGTGGAGTGGGGCGGGGCGATGGACGGGGCGTCTAAGGCGGGGCCCGAGCCCCCGACTTCCAGGTGCGCGCCGGCAGGCGGCCGGAGCCCTGGAGACTGAGCGGGCGGAGCTTCTCCCGGAGGGCAGGCAGCCAGAGAACGGCTTCGTTTTCGTTTTCAAACAGTAGGACTTTTTTTTTTTTTTTTTTTTTTTTGGTATTAAGACGTGTTTTCACCATGTTGGTCAGGCTGGTCTTGAACTCCCGACCTCAGGTGATCCACTCGCCTTGGCCTCCAAAGTGCTTGGATTACAGGCGTGAGCCACCGCGCCCGGCCAAGACTTTCAAGGAAGGACATGCCCCCTTTGTCCTGGGACGTAAGCCGCAAGTCGTCCTGAGTGGTGCACACCGCGAATACTGAGAAAGCTGGATCACAGGGCTGGGCTGCGAGCCTTCCACTGTGAGGAGGGCTCAGAGGCTGGCCCAAGCCCCACTGTGCGAGGGGCGCACCCAGAGACGGCCCTGCACAGCCAGGTCCCGAAGGTCACCCCCCAGGACGAGGCCGATAGCGATGTGGGTGAGGACCCTGAGCCTGAGACCACACCCCAGAAGGCTGATGAGGACACCGGCCCGGACCAGGTAGGCCTCCCCTTCTCTGTCCCAGCTGTGGGCCACAGGCCTTTCCTCGGGAGGGGTTTGGGGTTTTCAGTGGGCATCACCCCACACCTTGTTTCCGGGAATGTGGCACACTGGCTGGCTCCCTCCCCACCCACCATTGTGTCTCCCCTACACCCCCAACTGTCCCCTGTGTGTGATGCTCCTCTCCCTGAGTCCACGTGTTCTCGTTGTTCAACACCCACCTATGAGTGAGAACATACGGTGCTTGGCTTGGCTTTCTGTTCTTGGGTCAGTTGGCTGAGAATGATGGTTTCCAGATTCATCCAAGTCCCTACAAAGGACACGAACTCATCATTTTTTATGGCTGCTTAGTATTCCATAGTGTACATGTACCACATTTTCTTTGTCCAGTCTATCATTGGTGGGCATTTGGGTTGGTTCCAGGTCTTTGCTATTGTACACAGGGCTGCAATGAACATACGTGTGCATGTGTCTTTATAGTAGAACGATTTGTAGTTCTTTAGGGTATATTTGCAATAGTGGGATTGTTGGGTCAGATGGAATTTCTATTTCTATATCCTTAAGAAATCGCCACACTGTCTTCCACAATGGTTGAACTAATTTACACTCCCACCAACAGTGTAAAAGTGTTCCTATTTCTCCACATCCTCTCCAGCATCTGTCTCCAGAGTTTTTAATGATCGCCATTGTAACTGGCGTGAGATGGTATCTCAATGTAGTTTTGATTTGCATTTCTCTAATGACCAGTGATGATGAGCATTTTTTCATATGTTTGTTGGCCTCATGTGTGTCTTCTTTTGTAAAGTATCTGTTCATATCCTTCGCCCACTTTTGAATGGCTTGTTTGTTTTTTTCTTGTAAATCTGTTTTAGTTTTTTGTAAATTCCGGCTATCAGCCCTTCGTCAGATGGGTAAGCTGCAAAAATTTTTTCCCATTCCGTTGGTTGCCGATTCACTCTAATGACTGTTTCTTTTGCCGTGAAGAAGCTGTGGAGTTTGACTAGGTCCATTTGTCTATTTTGGCTTTTGTTGCCAATGCTTTTGGTGTTTTGGTCATGAAGTCCTTGCCTACGCCTATGTCCTGAATGGTTTTGCCTAGATTTTCTTCTAGGGTTTTTATGGTGTTTGGTCTTATGTTTAAGTCTTTAATCCATCTGGAGTTAATTTTAGTGTAAGGTGTCAGGAAGGGATCCAGTTTCTGCTTTCTGCATATGGCTAGCCAGTTTTCCCAACACCACTTATTAAACGGGGAATCCTTTCCCCATTGCTTGTTTTTGTCAGGTTTGTCAAAGATCGGATGGTTGTAGATATGTTGTGTTGCCTCTGACGCCTCTGTTCTGTTCCATTGGTCTATATCTCTGTCTTGGTACCAGTACCATGCTGTTTTGATTACTGTATCCTTGTAGTACAATTTCATGTCCGGTAGTGTGATGCCTCCCGCTTTGTTCTTTTTGCTTAGAATTGACTTGGCTATGCGGGCTCTCTTTTGATTCCATATGACGTTTAAGGTGTTTTTTTCCAGTTCTGTGAAGAAGGTCTTTGGTAGCTTGATGGGGATAGCGTTGAATCTGTAAATTACTTTGGGCAGTATGGCCATTTTCACGATATTGATTCTTCCTAAGCATGAACATGGAATGTTTCTCCATCTGTTTTTGTCCTCTCTTTTTTTTTTTTTTTGAGACGGAGTTTTGCTCTTGTTACCCAGGCTGGAGTGCAATGGCGCGATCTTGGCTCACCGCAACCTCCGCCTCCTGGGTTCAGGCAATTCTCCTGCCTCAGCCTCCTGGGTAGCTGGGATTACAGGCATGCGCCACCATGCCCAGCTAATTTTTTTGTATTAGTAGAGACGGGGTTTCACCATGTTGACCAGGATGGTCTTGATCTCTCGACCTCGTGATCCACCCGCCTCGGCCTCCCAAAGTGCTGGGATTACAGGCTTGAGCCACCGCGCCCGGCCTGTTTGTGTCCTCTCTTATTTCGTTGAGCAGTGGTTTGTAGTTCTCCTTGAAGAGGTCCTTTGCGTTCGTTGTTAGTTGTATTCCTAGGTATTTTATTCTCTTTGTAGTAATTGTGAATGGCAGTTCTTTCTTGATTTGGCTCTCTTTAAGTCTGTTATTGGTGTGTAGGAATGCTTGTGATTTTTGCACATTGATTTTGTATCCTGAGACTTTGCTGATGTTGCTTGTCAGTTTCAGGAGATTTTGGGCTGAGATGAGGGGGTCTTCTAGATATACAATCTCGTCATCTGCAAATAGAGACAATTTGACTTCCTCCTTTCCTATTTGAATACCCTTTATTTCTTTTTCTTGCCTGATTGCTCTGGCTAGAACTTCCTGTACTATATTGAATAGGAGTGGTGAGAGAGGGCATCCTTGTCTAGTGCCAGATATCAAAGGGCATGCTTCCACTTTTTGCTCATTCAGAATGATATTGGCTGTTGGTTTGTCCTAAACACCTTTTATTATTATGAGATTCTGATCGTCAGTACCTAGTTTATTAAGGGTTTTTAGCATAAAGGGCTGCTGAATTTTGTCGAAGGCCTTCTCTGCATCAATTGAGATAATCACGTGGCTTTTGTCTTTGGTTCTGTTTATGTGGTGAATTGCATTTACAGACTTGCGTATGTTGAACGAGCCTTGCATCCCTGGAATGAATCCTACTTGATTATGGTGGATTAACTTTTTGATGTGCTGTTGTAATCGGCTTGCCAGTATTTTATTGAAGATTTTTGAATCTATGTTCATCATGGATATTGGCCTGTAGTTTTCTTTCCTCGTTGAGTCTCTACCGGGTTTTGGTATCAGGATGATGTTGGTCTCATAAAATGATTTGAGAAGGAGCCTTGAACACGGGGCTTGTCCTCCCTCTGTATGCTGGTGTGACGTGGACCACTGGACATGGGGCCTGTCTTCCCTCTGTGTCCTGGTGGGATGTGGACATGTGGACATGGGGGCCAGCCTTCCTCCCTCTATGTCCTGGTGTGATGTGGACCCCTGAACACCTGCCCTGTCCTCCATCTGTCTCCTGGTGTGATGTGGACCCCTGGACACAGGGCCTGCCCTCCCCCTGTGTCCTGGTGTGATGTGGACCCCTGGACATGCGGCCTGTCCTCCCTCTGTGTCCTGGTGTGATGTGGATATGTGGACACAGGGCCCAGCCTTCCTCTCTCTATGTCCTGGTGTGATGCGGACACCTGGACATGGGGCCTGTCCTCCCTCTGTGTTATGGTGTGATGTGAACTCCTGGACACGGAGCCTGTCCTCCCTCTAAGTCCTGGTGTGACATGGACACCTGGACATCGGGCCTGTCCTTCCTCTGTGTCCTGGTGTGATGTGGACACCGGAACATAGGGCCTGTCCTCCCTCCATGTCCTGGTGTGACATGGACCCCTGGACACATGGCCTGTCCTCCCTCTCTGTCCTTTTGTGATATGGACATGTGGATACATGGCCCAGCCTTCCTCCCTCTGTGTCCTGGTGTTACGTGCACCTTTGGACATGGGGCTTGTCCTCCCTCTGTGTCCTGGTGTGACGTGGACCCCTGGACGTGGGGCCTCTCCTCTCTCTGTGCCCTGGTGTGATGGGGACATGTGGACAGAGGGCCCACCCTTCCTCCCTCTATGTCCTGGTGTGATGTGGACCCCTGAGCACCTGGCCTGTCCTCCGTCTGTGTCCTGGTGTGATGTGGACCCCTGGACATGGGGCCTGTCCTCCCTCTGTGTCCTGGTGTGATGTGGGCCCCTGAACATGGGCCTGTCCTTCCAGTGTGTCCTGGTGTGACATTCACACCTGGACACACGGCCTGTCCTCCCTCTGTGTTCTGGTGTGATGTGGACATGTGGACACAGGGCCCAGCCTTCCTCCCTCTATGTCCTGGTGTGACATGGACCCCTGGACATGGGGATTGTACCCCGTCTGTGTCCTGGTGTGATGTGGACATCTAGACACGGGGCCTGTCCTACCTTGTGTCCTGGTGTGATGTGGACCCCTGGAAATGGGACCTTTTCTCCCTCTGTGTCCTCGTGTGATGTGGACCCCCGGACACGGAGCCTGTCCTCCCTCTGTGTCCGGCTGTGATATAGACGTGTGGACACAGGTCCCAGCCTTCCTCCCTCTATGTCATGGTGTGACGAGGACCCCTGGACATGGGGTCTGTCCTCCCTCTGTGTCCTGGTGTGATGTGGACGTGTGGACACAGAACCCGGCCTTCCTCGCTCTATGTCATGGTGTGACATGGAGCCCTGGACACGCGGACTGTCCTTCCTCTGTGTCCTGGTGTGACATGGACCCCTGGACACATGGCATCTCCTCCCTCTGTGTCCTGGTGTGATGGGGCAGTGTGCACACACGGCCCAGCCATCCTCCCACTGTCTCCTGATGTGATGTGGACTCCTGGACACGGGGCTTGTCCTCCCTCTGTGTCCTGGTGTGATGTGGAACCCTGGACATGGGGCCTGTCCTCCCTCTATGTCCTGGTGTGATGTGGATGTTTGGACACAGGGCCCAGACTTCCTCCCTCTATGTCCTCTTGTGACGTGGACTCCTGAACACCTGGCCTGTCCTCCGTCTGTGTCCTGGTGTGATGTGGACCCCTGGACATGGGGCCAGTCCTCCCTCTGTGTCCTCGTGTGATGTGGACCCCTGAAAATGGGGCCTGTCCGCGCTCTGTGTCCTGGTGTGATGTGGAACCCTGGAGACTGGACCTGTCCTCCCTCTAAGTCCTGGTGTCACGTGGACCCCTGGTCATCGGGCCTGGCCTCCCTCTGTGTCCTGGTGTGATGTGGACATGTGGACACAGGGCCCTGCCTTCCTCCTTCTATATCCTGGTGTGACGTGGACCCGTCAACATGGGGCCTGTCCTCCCTCTATGTCCTGGTGTGATTTGGACCCCTGGACATGGGGCCTATCCTCCCTCTGTGTCCTGGTGTCATGTGGAACCCTGTACATGGGGACTGTTGTCCTTCTGTGTCCTGGTGTGATGTGGACTTGTGGTCACAGGGCCAAGCCTTCCTCCCTCTGTGTCCCAGTGTGACGTGGATCCCTGGACATGGGGCAAGTCCTCTCTCTGTGTCCTGGGGTGATGTGGACCCCTGGACACGGGGCCTGTCCTCCCTCTATGTCATGGTGTGAAATGGACCACTGGACATGAGACCTGTCCTCCCTCTATGTCCTGGTGTGACGTGGACTCCTGGACTTGGGGCCTGTCCTGCCTCTGTGTCCTGGTGTGATGTGGACGTGTGGACACAGGGCCCAGCATTCCTCCCTCTATGTCTTGGTTTGACGTGGACCCCTGGACATGGGGCCTGTCCTCCCTCTGTGTCCTGGTGTCATATGGCCCCTGGACATGGGGCCTGTCCTCCCTATAAGTTTTGGTGTGACGTGGAACCGTGGACATGGGGCCTGTCCTCCATCTGTGTCCTGGTGTGATGTGGACCCATGGACATGGGGCCTGTCCTCCCTCTATGTCCTGGTGTGACATGGACCCATGGAAATGGGGCCTGTCCTTCCTCTGTGTCCTGGTCTGATGTGAAAGTGTGGTCCCAAGGCCAAGCCTTCCTTCCTCTCTGTCCTGGTGTGACGTGGACCGCGGGACATGGGTCTTGTCCTCCCTCTGTGTCCTGGTGTGATGTGCACGTGTAGACACAGGAACCAGCCTTCGTCCCTCTATATCATGGTGTGACGTGGACCCCTGGACACGGGGCCTGTCATTCCTCTGCGTCCTGGTGTGACATGGATACCTGGACACATGGCCTGTCCTCCCTCTGTCCTGGTGTGATGTGGACGTGTGGACACAAGGCCCAGCCTTGTTCCCTTTCTGTCCCGCTGTGACCTGGATCCCTGGACATGAGGCTCCTCCTCCCTGTGTGTCTTAGTGTGATGTGGACCCGTGGACATGAGGCCTGTCCTACCTTTGTATCATGGTGTGATGTGGACATGTGGACACAGGGCGCAGCCTTCCTCCCTCTATATCCTGGTGTGACATGTACTCCTGGACACCTGGCCTCTCCTCCGTCAGTATCCTGGTGTGATGTGGACCCCTGGACACGGGGCCAGTCCTTTCTCTGTGTCCTCGTGTGAGGCGGACACCTGGACATGGGGCCCGTCCTTCCTTTGTGTCCTGGTGTGATGTGGACCCCTGGACACAGGGCCTGTCCTTCCTCTGTCTCCTGGTGTAACAATCACCCCTGGACGCAGGGCCTGTCCTCCTTCTGTGTCCTGGTGTGATGTGGACGTGTGGACACAGGGCCCAGCCTTCCTCCCTCTATGTCCTGGTGTGTCGTGAAAGCCTGGACATGGGGCGTGTCCTCCCTCTGTGTCCTGGTGTGATGTAGACTCCTGGAAACGGGGCCTGTTCTCTCTCTTTGTCCTGGTGTGATGTGGAACCCTGGACACCGGGTCTGTCCTCACTCTATATCCTGGTGTGATGTGGACGCCAGCACATTGGGCGTGTCATCCCTGTGTGTCCTGGTGTGATGTAGACATGTGGACACTGGGCCCAGCCTTCCTCCCTGTATGTCTTGGTGTGACAAGGACTCCTGGACATGCGCCCTGTCCTCCCTCTGTGTCTTGGTGTGATGTGGACCCATAGACACGGGGCCTGTCCTCCCTCTATATCCTGGTGTGACGTGGACCCCTGGACATTGGTCCTGTCCTCCCTCTGTGTCCTGGTGTGATATGGACCTGTGGACACAGGGCCCAGCCTTCCTCCGTCTATGTCATGGTGTGACATGGACCTCTGGACATGGGGCCTGTCCTCCCTCTGTGTCCTGGTGTGTTGTGGAAACCTGGACACGGGGCCTGTCCTCCCTCTAAGTCCTGGTGTGACGTGGATCCCTGGTCATGGGCCCTGTCCTCCCTCTGTGTCCTGGTGTGATATGGACTTCTGGAAACAGGGCTCAGCCTTCCCCTTCTATGTCCTGGTGTGATGTGGACCCCTCCACATGGGGCCTGTCCTCCCTCAGTGTCCTGGTGTGATGTGGACCCCTGGGCACGGGGCCTTTCCTTCCGCTATGTCCTGGTTTGATTTGGACCCCTGGACACGGGACCTCTTCTCCCTCTGTGTCCTGGTGTGACGTGGACCCCTGGACATGGGGCCTGTCCTTCTTCTGTGTACTGGTGTGATATGGACCCCTGGACACGGGGCCTGTCCTTCTTCTGTCTCCTGGTGTAACAATCACCCCTGGACACAGGGCCTGTCCTCACTCTGTGTTCTCGTGTGATGTGGACGTGTGGACACAGGGCCCAGCCTTCCTCCTTCTATGTCCTGTTGTGGCGTGGACCCCTGGACCTGGCGCCTGTCCTCCCTCTGTGTCCTGGTCTGATGTGGACGTGTGGACACAGGCCACAGCCTTCGTCCATCTCTGTCCTGGTGTGTCTGAAATCCCTGGATATGGAGCCTGTCCTCCCTCTGTGTCCTGATGTGATGTGGATAGCTGGACACGGGGCCTGTCCTCCCTCTGTTTCCTGGTGTGATGTGGACGTGTGGACACAGGGCCCAGCCTTCCTCCCTCTATGTCCTGGTGTGACGTGGACCGGTGGACATGAGGCCTGTCCTCCCTCTGTGTCCTGGTCTAATGTGGCAGTGTGCACACACGGCCCAGCTGTCCTCCCACTTCGTCCTGGTGTGACGTGGACCGCGGGACATGGGGCCTGTCCTTTCTATGTGTCCTGCTGTGATGTGGACACCTGGACATGGGGCCTGTCCTCCCTCTATGTCCTGGTGTGGCACGGATCCCTGGACATGGGGCGTGTCCTTCCTCTGTGTCCTGGTGTGATGTGGTCCTCTCGACATGGGGCCTGTCCTCCCTCTGTACCCTGGGGGGATGTGGACTTGTGGACACAGGGCCCAGCCTTCCTCCCTCTATGTCCTGGTATGACGTGGACCCCTGGACATGAGGCCTGTCCTCCCTCTGTGTCCTGGTCTGATGTGGACGTGTGGACACAGGGCACAGCCTTCGTCCTTCTCTGTCCTGGTGTGTCTTAAACCCATGGATATGGAGCCTGTCCTCCCTCTGTGTACTGGTCTGATGTGGACGTGTGGACACAGGGCCCAGCTTTCCTTCCTCTATATCCTGTTGTGACGTGGACCCCTGGACATTGAGACTGTCCTCCCTCTGTATCCTGGTGTGACGTGGACCGCTGGACATGGGGCCTGTCCTCCCTCTGTGTCCTCGTGTGATGTGGACACCTGGACACGGGGCCTGTCCTCCCTCTGTGTCCTGGTGTGATGTGGACGTGTGGACACATGGCCCAGCTGTCCTCCCTCTGTGTCCTGCTGTGACGTGGACCCCTGGACTTAGGGCTTGTCCTCCCTCTGTGTCCTGGTGTCATGTGGACACCTAGACACGGGGCCTGTCCTCCCTCTATGTCCTGGTGTGGCACGGAGCCCTGGACATGGGGCTTGTCCTTCCTCTGTGTCCTAGTGTGATGTGGTCCTCTGGATATGGGGCCTGTCGCCCCTCAGTATCCTGGGGGGATGTGGACTTGTGGACACAGGGCCCAGCCTTCCTCCCTCTATGTCCTGGTGTGACGTGGAACCCTGGACATGAGGCCTGTCCTCCCTCTGTGTCCTGGTCTGATGTGGACGTGTGGACACAGGGCACAGCCTTCGTCCGTCTCTGTCCTGGCGTGTGTTAAACCCCTGGATATGGAGCCTGTCCTCCCTCGTGTCCTGGTGTGACCTGCACCCCTGGACGTGGGGCCTGTCCTTCTTCTGTGTCCTCTTGTCATACGGACCCCTGGACACAGGGCCTGTCCTCCCCCTACGTCCTGGTGTGACGTGGACCGCTGGACATGGGGCCTGTCCTCCCTCTGTGTCCTGGTGTGATGTGAACTCCTGGACATGGGGACTGTCCTCCCTCTGTGTTGTTGTGTGATGTGGACATGTGGACACAGGGCCCAGCTTTCCTCCATCTATGTCCTGGTGTGATGTGGACGTGTGGACACAGGGCCCAGGTTTCCTCCCTCTCTGTCCTGGTGTGATGTGGACGTGTGGACACATGGCCCAGCTTTCCTCCCTCTATCTCCTCTTGTGACGTGTACCCCTTGACATGGGGACTGCCCTCCCTCTGTGTCCTGGTGGGAGGTGGACGTGTGGACACAGGACCCAGCTTTCCTCCCTCTATGTCCTGGTGTCACGTGGACCCCTGGACATGGGGACTGCCCTCCCTCTGTGTCCTGGTGGGAGGTGGACCTCTGGACATGGGGCCTGTCCTCCCTCTGTGTCCTCGTGTGATGTGGACACCTGGACACTTGGCCTGTCCTTCCTCTGTGTCCTGATGTGATGTGCACGTGTGGACACAGGACGCAGCCTTCCTCCCTCTATGTCCTGGAGTGACGTGGACCCCTTGACATGGGAACTGCCCTCCCTCTGTGTCCTGGTGTGATGTGGACACCTGGACACGGGGCCTGTCCTCCCAGTACATCCTGGTGTGATGTGGACGTGTGGATACAGGGCCCAGCTTTCTCCCTCTATGTCCTGGTGTGACATGGACCCCTGGACATAGTGCCTGTCCTCCCTCTGTGTCCTGGTGTTATGTGGACACCGGGACATGGGGCCTGTCCTCCCTCTATGTCCTGGTGTGGCACGGAGCCCTGGACATGGGGCCTGTCCTTCTTCTGTGTCCTGGTGTGATGTGGTCCTCTGGACATGGGGCCTGTCCTCCCTCAGTATCCTGGGGGGATGTGGACTTGTGGACACAGGGCCCAGCCTTCCTCCCTCTATGTCCTGGTGTGATGTGAACCCCTCGAGATGGGGACTGTGCTCCCTCTGTGTCCTGGTCTGATGTGGACGTGTGGACACAGAGCCCAGCATTCCTCCCTGTATGTTCTGGTGTGACGTGGACTCCTGGAAACGTGGCCTGCCCTCCATTTGTATCCTGGTGTGATTTGGACCCCTGGACATGGGGCCAGTCCTCCCTCAGTGTCCTTGTGTGATGCAGACCCCTGGACATGGGACCTGTCCTTCTTCTGTGTACTGGTGTGACATGGACCCCTGGACACGGGGCCTGTCCTTCTTCTGTCTCCTGGTGTAACAATCACCCCTGGACACAGGGCCTGTCCTCGCTCTGTGTTCTCGTGTGATGTGGACGTGTGGACACAGGGCCCAGCCTTCCTCCTTCTATGTCCTGTTGTGGCGTGGACCCCTGGACCTGGCGCCTGTCCTCCCTCTGTGTCCTGGTCTGATGTGGACGTGTGGACACAGGCCACAGCCTTCGTCCATCTCTGTCCTGGTGTGTCTGAAATTCCTGGATATGGAGCCTGTCCTCCCTCTGTGTCCTGATGTGATGTGGATAGCTGGACACGGGGCCTGTCCTCCCTCTGTTTCCTGGTGTGATGTGGACGTGTGGACACAGGGCCCAGCCTTCCTCCCTCTATGTCCTGGTGTGACGTCGACCGGTGGACGTGAGGCCTGTCCTCCCTCTGTGTCCTGGTCTAATGTGGCAGTGTGCACACACGGGCCAGCTGTCCTCCCACTTTGTCCTGGTGTGACGTGGACCGCGGGACATGGGGCCTGTCCTTTCTATGTGTCCTGGTGTGATGTGGACACCTGGACATGGGGCCTGTCCTCCCTCTATGTCCTGGTGTGGCACGGAGCCCTGTACATGGGGCGTGTCCTTCCTCTGTGTCCTGGTGTGATGTGGTCCTCTCGACATGGGGCCTGTCCTCGCTCTGTACCCTGGGGGGATGTGGACTTGTGGACACAGGGCCCAGCCTTCCTCCCTCTATGTCCTGGTATGACGTGGACCCCTGGACATGAGGCCTGTCCTCCCTCTGTGTCCTGGTCTGATGTGGACGTGTGGACACAGGGCACAGCCTTCGTCCATCTCTGTCCTGGTGTGTCTTAGACCCGTGGATATGGAGCCTGTCCTCCCTCTGTGTACTGGTTTTATGTGGACGTGTGGAAACACAGCACAGCCTTCGTCCATCTCTGTCCTGGTGTGTCTTAAACCCCTGGATATGGAACCGGTCCTCCCTCGTGTCCTGGTGTGACGTGCACCCCTGTACATGGGGCCGGGTCCTTCCTCTGTGTCCTCTTGTCGTACGGATCCCTGGACACAGGACCTATCCTCCCACTACGTCGTGGTGTGGTGTGCACCCCTGGACATGGGGCCTGTCCTTCTGTGTCCTGGTGTGATGTGGTCCTCTGGACATGGGGCCTGTCCTCCTTCAGTATCTTTGGGGGATGTGGACTTGTGGACAGAGGGCCCAGCTTTCCTCCCTCTATGTTTTGGTGTGACGTGTACCCCTGGACATGAAGCCTGTCCTCCCTGTGTCCTGGTCTGTCGTGGACTTCTCTATACAGGGCACAGCCTTCCTCCATTTCTCTCCTGGTGTGTCTTAAACCCGTGGATATGGAGCCTGTCCTCCCTCTGTGTCCTGGTGTGATGTGGAACCCTGGACACTGTTCGTGTCCTCCGTCTATGTCCTGGTGTGATGTGGGACCCTGCATATGGGGCCTGTCCTCCCTCTGTGTACTGGTGAGAGGTGGACCCCTGGACATGGGGCCTGTCCTTCCTCTGTGTCCTGGTGTGATGTTGAACCCTGGACACGGGTCCAGTCCTTCCTCTGTGTCCTGGTGTGACATTCACACCAGGACTCAGGGCCTGTCCTCCCTCTGTGTCCCGGCGTGATGTAGACGTGTGGACACAGGGCCCGGCATCCCTCCCTCTATGTCCTGGTGTGACGTGAACCCATGGACATGGGGCCTGTCCTCCCTCTGTGTCCTGGTCTGATGTGGACGTGTGGACACAGGGCCCAGCCTTTCTCCCTCTATGTCCTGTTGTGACGTGAACCCCTCGACATGGGGCCTGTTCTCCCTCTGTGTCCTTGTGTGACATGGACCCCTGGACTTGGGAACTCTCCTCCCTCTGTGTCCTGGTCTGATGTGGACGTGTGGACACAGGGCCCTGCCTGCCTGCCTCTCTGTCCTGGTGTGACGTGGACCACTGGACATGGGGCTTGTCCTCCCTCTGTCTCCTGGTGTGATATGGACATGTGGACACCGGACCCAGCCTTCTTCCCTCTATGTTGTTGTGTGACGTGGACACCTGGACATGGGGCCTGTCCTTCCTCTATGTCCTCATGTGACATGGGCCCCTGGACACATGGCCTGTCCTCCCTGTGTGTCCTGTTTTGATGTGCCAGTGTGGACCCACTGCCCAGCCTTCCTCCCACTGTGTCCTGGTGTGACATGGACCCGTGGTCACAGAGCTTGTCCTCCCTCTGTGTCCTGGTGTGACGTGGACCCCTGGATATGGGGACTTTCCTCCCTCTGTGTTGTGGTGTGATGTGGACCTGTGGTCATGGTGTCCAGCCCTTCCTCTCCCTCTGTGTCCTGGGCCGTTGCGTGTGGGCCGAACAGTGGCCGGGGACCTCCAGCGGACTGAGTGTGATGTCTCATCCATGCCTTGGCGCTGCCTCTCTTGTGTGAGCCGAGGTTTGTGAATGGTGCTTGAGTTAATTGGGCTGAGTGTGGGGCCCTGGAAATGCTGGGACTTCCCTGTTGACAGTGCCCTTGTGTGCTGCAAGGTGTGTTTGCCAACCCCTCCCGATGCCCGGCACGGAAGCTCTTGTTGGAGGCGCTACCTGTGATGCAAAGCCCTCTTCTCCACTGGAATATTCCATCAGCCCGTGATTGAGTTTCAAATACTGAGGACGGGGAGCACCCCCTCCAATAGCAAGGAGGGACACCAGGTGGAGATAAATGTTTATTTTATTTATTTTTTTATTTATTTTGATATGGAGTCTTGCTCTGTCGCCCAGGCTGGAGAGCAGTGGTGTGATCTCGGCTCACTGCAAACTTTGCCTCCCAAGCTCAAGAGATTCTCCTGCCTCAGGCTCCCAAGTATCTGGGATCACAACACCCGCCACCACTCCTGTCTAATTTTTTGTATTTTTAGTAGAGATGGGGTTTCACCATGTTGGCCAGGCTGGTCTCAAACTCCTGACCTCATGTGATCTGCCTGCCTCAACCTCCCAAAGTGCTGGGATTACAGGTGTCAGCCACTGTGCCTGGTCTGAGCTGGCTTCTTTTAAACCATCACCAATTCCATTCCCCCTCTCCTTCCTGAGAAGCAAAAAGGATATGGACTGGTATCTCCGAAGGTGGGTCTTACAGCTTTACTAGAGAAAAGAGACAACTTTGAGAGGCCGAGGCAGGCGGATTCCTTGAAATCAGGAGTTCAAGAGCAGTATGGCCATCAAGGTGAAACCTTGTCTCTACTAAAAAAATACAAAATGTAGGCCAGGGTTGGTGACTGGTGCCTGTAATCCCAGCTACTCAGGAGGCTGAGGCAGGAGAATTGCTTCAACCCGGGAGGCAGAGGCTGCAGTGAGGTGAGATCGTGCCACTGCATTCCAGCATGGGTGACAGAGAGACTCCATCTCAAAAATAAACAAATGAAGCTGGGCATGGTGCCTCACACCTGTAATGCCAGCACTTTGGGATCACAAGGTCAGGGGTTGAAGACCAGCCTGACCCACATAGTGAAACCACATCCCTAGTAAAAACATAAAAAATTAGCTGGGTGTGTTGGCGGGTGCCTGTAATCCCAGCTACTCGGGAGGCTGTGGCAGGAGAATCGCTTGAGCCCAGGAGGTGGAGGTTGCAGTGAGCCGAGGTGATGGCATTGCACTCCAGCCTGGGTGACAGAGTGAGACTCTGTCTCAAAATAAATAAATGACTAAATAGGACAAGCACAGTGGCTCAGTCCTGTAATCCCAGCACTTTGGGAGGGCAAAGCAGGCAAATCACTTCAGATCACGGGTTCAAGACCAGCCTAGCCAACAGGGTGAAACTCCATCTGTACCAGATATATAAAAAATTAGCCAGGCATGGTGGCAGGCGCCTGTAATCTCAGCTACGGGGGAGGCTGAGGCAGGACGATCACTTGAACCGAGGAGGCAGAGGTTGCACTGAGCCGAGATGGTGCCACTGCACTCCAGCCTGGGAGACACAGCAAAACTCTATCTCAAAAACTAACTAAATAAAATAAAATAAAGCACTGAGCTGGAGTTAGGAAGTCAGGGATGAAGGGCAGAGTCAGGGATGAGGGCTCCTCACCCCGATCCCAGCTGCACTTGTCCACCTGCTAATCATTTATGCTCCAAATCCCCATGCTCAAAATCGTAACACAGGCCTTCTAATACCAAAACCACCTCTGATCAGACACACGGCAGGAAACTCACTTGGCTTTGTATGGCATTCTCAAAACACAGGCATGTGAGGAGACACCACTATTCAACATGGAAATAGATGACCATTTTCCACCGATCAAGTAAGCAGAGATTGAAATACTGGCACTGCGGGAGACCTAGACAGGCATATTGCTTCAGCCCAGGAGTTCCAGACCAGCCTGGGCAGTGTACCCAGCCCCTGTCTCTACAGAAAAGATAGAAATTAGCTGGGCATAGTGGCGTGCACTTGTAGTACCAGCTACAGCGATGTCACACCTCCTCCTGTACTCCCAGCTACTCGGGAGGCTGAGCGGGGAGGATCACTTGAGCCTGGGAGGTCAAGGCTACAGTGAGTTATGATCACACAACTGCACTCCAACCTGGGTGACACAGTGACATCTTGTCTGTAAAAAAATAAAACAGGAAAATCAAAACTACTTTGAGCTACTATCTCACGCCAGTTAGAACGGCGATCATTAGAAAATCTGGAGACAACAGATGCTGGAGAGGATGTGGAGAAACAGGAACACTTTTACACCATTGGTGGGAGTGTAAATTAGTTCAACCATTGTGGAAGACAGTGTGGCGATTCCTCAAGGACCTAGAAATAGAAATTCCATTTGACCCAGCAATCCCATTACTGGGTATGTATTCAAAGGATTATAAATGGTTCTACTATAAGGACACATGCACACGAATGTTCATTGCAGCACAGTTTACAATAGCAATGACCTGGAACCAACCCAAATGCCCATCAATGATAGACTGGACAGGAAAAATGTGGCACATATACACCATGGAATATTATGCAGCCATCAAAAATGATGAGTTCGCGTCCTTTGTAGGGACATGGATAAACCTGAAAACCATCATTCTCAGCAAACTGACACAAGAACACAAAATCATACATCGCATGTTCTCACTCATAGACGGGTGTTGAACAAAGGGAACACATGGACACGGAGGGGAGCACTATACACTGGGGTCTGTTGGAGGGGAGTCGGGGAGACAGCGGGGTTTGGGGAGTTGGGGAGAGATAGCATTGGGAGAAATGCCACATATAGGTGAAGGGGAGGAAGGCAGCAAATCACAGTGCCACGTATGCACCTATGCAACAGCCTTGCATGTTTTTCACATGTACCCCAAAACCTAAAATGCAATTAAAAAAAAAAAGGAAAGGAAAAAAGGCCAGGCATGGTCACTCACACCTGTAATTCCAGCAGTTTGAGAGGCCGAGTTAGGCGGATCACATGAGGTCAGGAGTTCGAAACCAGCCTGACCAACATGGTGAAACCCCATCTCTACTGAAAATACAGAAATTAGCCAGGCGTGGTGGCCAGCACCCGTAATCCCAGCTTCTCGAGAGCCTGAGGCAGGATAGTCGCTTGAATCCGGGAGGTGGAGGCTGCATTGAGGTGAGATCACACCACTGCACTCCAGCCTGGACGACGGAGCAAGATCCCATCTCAAAAAGAATAAAAACAAGAAACTTCTATCTCCAATATTTACGGTTCCTGAAATTGCCTCCTCACATATTTTCAGTTCGGCCTTAAGGTTTCTCTGTACACAGTGAACTATGAGGTAACAGAAAGTGTAAACAGACCAGAACCTACTCTTCTGCTGACCGCTGAGTTTCAGCCAAAGGCAGCCAAATGTTGAAACCGGGTTCAAATAAGGTAAACGCCAAGCTGCCACCAATGAGGCTGTTTCTGTGCCTGGCTTCTGCCTCCCCTCCCTCCCTTTTTTCCTTTCTCCCTTCTTCCTTCTTCCTTTCCCTTCCTTTCCCTTCTTCCCTTCCCTCCCCTCCTATCCCCTCCCTTTCCCTCTCCCCCTTCCCTTCCCGGCTACCCTTCCCTCCCTTCCCCTCCCCTCCCCTCCCCTTCCCCCTTCCCTCCCTTCCCCTCTTCCCTCCCCTTCCCTTCCTTCTCCTCCCCTCCCCTCCCATCTCCTCCCCTCCCCTTCCCTCCACTTCCCTCCCCTTCCCTCCCCTCTCTTCTCCTTCCCCTTCCCTCCCCTCCCCTTCTCCCCTTCCCTCCCCTCCCCTTCCTACCCCTACCCCTTTCCCTCCCCTTCCACTTCCCTTCCCTCCTCTTCTCCCTTTCCCTCCCCTCCCCTTCCCTCCTCTTACCCCCTTCCCTCCCCTCCTTTCCGCTCCCCCTTCCCTCCCCTCCCTTCCCCCTTCCCCCTTCTCCTCCCGTTCCCTTCCCCCTCCCCTTCCCTCCCCTCCCTCCTTCCCTCCCCTCCCCTCTTCTCACTTTTCCTTCCACCCTTCCCTTCCCTGTTCCCTTCTTTCCTTCTCTGCTTCCCTTCCCTCCTTTCCCCACCCCTCCCCCGCCCCTCCCCTCCTCCTTCCCTCTCTTCCCCTCTGCTCCCCTTTCCTTCCCCCTTCACTTCCCCGTTCCCTTCTTTCCTTCGCTTCTTTCTTTCCCTTCTTCCCCACCCTTCCCTTTCTCATTCCATTTCTCCCTTCCCCCCTTCCCTCCCCCCTCCCCTTCCCTTATCCCCCCAACTTCCTTTCCTTTACTGAGATGGAGAATCTCTCTTGTCACCCAGGGTGGAGTGCAGTGGCACAATGTCAGCTCACGGCAAACTCCACCTCCTGGGTTCAAGGAATTCTCCTGCTTCAGCCTCCCGAGTAGCTGGGATCACAGACATGTGCCACCACACCCGGCTAATTTTTGTATTTTTAGTAGAGACGGGGTTTCATGATATTGGTCAGTCTGGTCTCCCAGTCCTGACCTCAGGTGATCTGCCTACCTCGACCTCCCAAAGTACTGGGATGACAGGCGTGGGCCACCATGCCTGGCCAAGAACAGATTTTAATCAGCAAGAGGGATGAAGGTCTAGTGTGCCCTGACCTCACCCTGGATTCATGCAGGGCTGAGTGGGAATTTCAAAGATGGACGCTTGGCACAGTTGGCAAAGAAGGAGTTAAAGGTTTTCTTGGTGTATTACCAGAGGCAGGCATCTGGGGGCCCAAGACATCAAAGCATGCTCTGCTCCCAGGAGGCCCAACTCAGAGGAGAGGCTTTCATACATGCCTCAGCTGAAAAACGTCTCAAAGGGTTGGAGGGAGGACTCTACTTTAGCACCTTTCTGTAAACGCTCTGGGAGACGGTGGTGGGGTAGGTGGTGTCTTGTCCTTGACTGGAACAAACGGCAAATTATTTTGGAAACTCTGTCAAGAACTTCCACGGGGCCTGGGGCCACCCCAGCAGTAAGGCCTGACCTGAAGCTGTTCATGTTGCTTCACGTCCTTTTTTGTTTTTGAGATGGAGTCTCACTCTTGTTGCCCAGGCGGGAGTGCAGTGATGTGATCTCGGCTCACTGTCACCTCCACTTCCCAGGTTCAAGCGATTCCCCTGCCTCAGCTGGGATGACAGGCACCTGACACCATGCACGGGCAATGTCTGTATTTTTAGTCAAGACGGGGTTTCACCATGTTGGCCAGGCTGGTCTCAAACTCCTGACCTCATGTGATCTGCCTGCCTCAACCTCCCAAAGTGCTGGGATTACAGGTGTCAGCCACTGTGCCCGGCCTGAGCTGGCTTCTTTTAAACCATCACCAATTCCATTCCCCCTCTCCTTCCTGAGAAGCAAAAAGGATATGGACTGGTATCTCCGAAGGTGGGTCTTACAGCTTTACTAGAGAAAAGAGACAACTTTGAGAGGCCGAGGCAGGCGGATTCCTTGAAATCAGGAGTTCAAGAGCAGTATGGCCATCAAGGTGAAACCTTGTCTCTACTAAAAAAATACAAAATGTAGGCCAGGGTTGGTGACTGGTGCCTGTAATCCCAGCTACTCAGGAGGCTGAGGCAGGAGAATTGCTTCAACCCGGGAGGCAGAGGCTGCAGTGAGGTGAGATCGTGCCACTGCACTCCAGCATGGGTGACAGAGAGACTCCATCTCAAAAATAAACAAATGAAGCTGGGCATGGTGCCTCACACCTGTAATGCCAGCACTTTGGGATCACAAGGTCAGGGGTTGAAGACCAGCCTGACCCACATAGTGAAACCACGTCCCTAGTAAAAACATAAAGAATTAGCTGGGTGTGTTGGCGGGTGCCTGTAATCCCAGCTACTCGGGAGGCTGTGGCAGGAGAATCGCTTGAGCCCAGGAGGCGGAGGTTGCAGTGAGCCGAGGCGATGGCATTGCACTCCAGCCTGGGTGACAGAGTGAGACTCTGTCTCAAAATAAATAAATGACTAAATAGGACAAGCACAGTGGCTCAGTCCTGTAATCCCAGCACTTTGGGAGGGCAAAGCAGGCACATCACTTCAGATCACAGGTTCAAGACCAGCCTAGCCAACAGGGTGAAATTCCATCTGTACCAGATATATAAAAAATTAGCCAGGCATGGTGGCAGGCGCCTGTAATCTCAGCTACGGGGGAGGCTGAGGCAGGACGATCACTTGAACCGAGGAGGCAGAGGTTGCACTGAGCCGAGATGGTGCCACTGCACCCCAGCCTGGGAGACACAGCAAAACTCCATCTCAAAAACTAACTAAATAAAATAAAATAAAGCACTGAGCTGGAGTTAGGAAGTCAGGGATGAAGGGCAGAGTCAGGGATGAGGGCTCCTCACCCCGATCCCAGCTGCACTTGTCCACCTGCTAATCATTTATGCTCCAAATCCCCATGCTCAAAATCGTAACACAGGCCTTCTAATACCAAAACCACCTCTGATCAGACACACGGCAGGAAACTCACTCGACTTTGTATGGCATTCTCAAAATACATGCATGTGAGGAGACACCACTATTCAACATGGAAATAGATGACCATTTTCCACCAATCCAGTAAGCAGAGATTGAAATACTGGCACTGCGGGAGGCCTAGACAGGCATATTGCTTCAGCCCAGGAGTTCCAGACCAGCCTGGGCAGTGTACCCAGCCCCTGTCTCTACAGAAAAGATAGAAATTAGCTGGGCATAGTGGCGTGCACTTGTAGTACCAGCTACAGCGATGTCACACCTCCTCCTGTACGCCCAGCTACTCAGGAGGCTGAGCGGGGAGGATCACTTGAGCCTGGGAGGTCAAGGCTACAGTGAGTTATGATCACACAACTGCACTCCAGCCTGGGTGACACAGTGACATCTTGTCTGTAAAAAAATAAAACAGGAAAATCAAAACTACTTTGAGCTACTATCTCACGCCAGTTAGAACGGCGATCATTAGAAAATCTGGAGACAACAGATGCTGGAGAGGATGTGGAGAAACAGGAACACTTTTACACCATTGGTGGGAGTGTAAATTAGTTCAACCATTGTGGAAGACAGTGTGGCGATTCCTCAAGGACCTAGAAATAGAAATTCCATTTGACCCAGCAATCCCATTACTGGGTATGTATTCAAAGGATTATAAATGGTTCTACTATAAGGACACATGCACACGAATGTTCATTGCAGCACAGTTTACAATAGCAATGACCTGGAACCAACCCAAATGCCCATCGATGATAGACTGGACAGGAAAAATGTGGCACATATGCACCATGGAATATTATGCAGCCATCAAAAACGATGAGTTCGCATCCTTTGTAGGGACATGGATGAACCTGGAAACCATCATTCTCAGCAAACTGACACAAGAACACAAAATCATACATCGCATGTTCTCACTCATAGACGGGTGTTGAACAAAGGGAACACATGGACACGGAGGGGAGCACTATACACTGGGGTCTGTTGGAGGGGAGTCGGGGGGACAATGGGGGTTGGGGAGTTGGGGAGAGATAGCATTGGGAGAAATGCCACATATAGGTGAAGGGGAGGAAGGCAGCAAATCACAGTGCCACGTATGCACCTATGCAACAATCTTGCATGTTTTTCACATGTACCCCAAAACCTAAAATGCAATTAAAAAAAAAAAGGAAAGGAAAAAAGGCCAGGCATGGTCGCTCACACCTGTAATTCCAGCAGTTTCAGAGGCCGAGTTAGGCGGATCACATGAGGTCAGGAGTTCGAAACCAGCCTGACCAACATGGTGAAACCCCATCTCTACTGAAAACACAGAAATTAGCCAGGCGTGGTGGCCAGCACCTGTAATCCCAGCTTCTCGAGAGCCTGAGACAGGAGAGTCGCTTGAATCCGGGAGGTGGAGGCTGCATTGAGGTGAGATCACACCACTGCACTCCAGCCTGGGCGACGGAGCAAGATCCCATCTCAAAAAGAAAAAAAACAAGAAACTTCTATCTCCAATATTTACGGTTCCTGAAATTGCCTCCTCACATATTTTCAGTTCGGCCTAAAGGTTTCTCTGTACACAGTGAACTGTGAGGTAACAGAAAGTGTAAACAGACCAGAACCTACTCTTCTGCTGACCGCTGAGTTTCAACCAAAGGCAGCCAAATGTTGAAACCAGGTTCAAATAAGGTAAACGCCAAGCTGCCACCAATGCGGCTGCTTCTTTGCCTGGCTTCTGCCTCCCCTCCCTCCCTCCCTTTTTTCCTTTCTCCCTTCTTCCTTCTTCCTTTTTCCTTTCCCTTCCCTTCCCTTCTTCCCTTCCCTCCCCTTCTTCCCTTCCCTCCCCCCATCCCCTCCCTTTCCCTCTCCCCCTTCCCTTCCTGGCTTCCCTTCCCTCCCTTCCCCTCCCCTCCCCTCCTCTTCCCCCTTCCCTCCCCTTCCCTTCCTTCTCCTCCCCTCCCCTCCCATCTCCTCCCCTCCCCTTCCCTCCACTTCCCTACCCTTCCCTACCCTCCCTTCTCCTTCCCCTTCCCTCCCCTCCCCTTCTCCCCTTCCCTCCCCTTCTCCCCTTCCCTCCCCTCCCCTTCCTTCCCCTACCCCTTTCCCTCCCCTTCCCCTCCCTCTTCTTCTCCCTTTCCCTCCCCTCCCCTTCCCTCCTCTTCCCCCTTCCCTCCCCTCTTTCCGCTCCCCCTTCCCTTCCCTCCCCTCCCTTCCCCCTTCCCCCTTCCCTTCCCGTTCCCTTCCCCCTCCCCTTCCCTCCCCTCCCTCCTTCCCTCCCCTCCCCTCTTCTCACTTTTCCTTCCACCCTTCCCTTCCCTGTTCCCTTCTTTCCTTCCCTGCTTCCCTTCCCTCCTTTCCCCACCCCTCCCCCTCCCCTCCCCTCCCCCTTCCCTCCCCTTCCCTCCCTTCCCCTCTGCTCCCCTTTCCTTCCCCCTTCACTTCCCCGTTCCCTTCTTTCCTTTGCTTCCTTCTTTCCCTTCTTCCACACCCTTCCCTTCCTCATTCCATTTCTCCCTTCCCCCTTCCCTCCCCCCTCCCCTTCCCGTATCCCCCCAACTTCCTTTCCTTTACTGAGATGGAGAATCTCTCTTGTCACCCAGGCTGGAGTGCAGTGGCACAATGTCAGCTTACGGCAAACTCCACCTCCCGGGTTCAAGGAATTCTCCTGCTTCAGCCTCCCGAGTAGCTGGGATCACAGGCACGTGCCACCACACCCGGCTGATTTTTGTATTTTTAGTAGAGACGGGGTTTCATGATATTGGTCGGTCTGGTCTCCCAGTCCTGACCTCAGGTGATCTGCCTACCTCGACCTCCCAAAGTACTGGGATGACAGGCGTGGGCCACCATGCCTGGCCAAGAACAGATTTTAATCAGCAAGAGGGATGAAGGTCTGGTGTGCCCTGACCTCACCCTGGATTCATGCAGGGCTGAGTGGGAATTTCAAAGATGGACGCTTGGCACAGTTGGCAAAGAAGGAGTTAAAGGTTTTCTTGGTGTAATACCAGAGGCAGGCGTCTGGGAGCCCAAGACATCAAAGCATGCTCTGCTCCCAGGAGGCCCAACTCAGAGGAGAGGCTTTCATACATGCCTCAGCTGAAAAACGTCTCAAAGGGTTGGAGGGAGGACTCTACTTTAGCACCTTTCTGTAAACGCTCTGGGAGAGGGTGGTGGGGTAGGTGGTGTCTTGTCCTTGACTGGAACAAACGGCAAATTATTTTGGAAACTGTCAAGAACTTCCACGGGGCCTGGGGCCACCCCAGCAGTAAGGCCTGACCTCAAGCTGTTCATGTTGCTTCACGTCCTTTTTTGTTTTTGAGATGGAGTCTCACTCTTGTTGCCCAGGTGGGAGTGCAGTGGTGTGATCTCGGCTCACTGTCACCTCCACTTCCCAGATTCAAGCGATTCCCCTGCTTCAGCTTGGATGACAGGCACCTGACACCACGCACGGGCAATGTCTGTATTTTTAGTCAAGACGGGGTTTCACCATGCTGGCCAGGCTGGTCTGGAACTCCTGACCTCATGATCTGCCTGCTTCAGCCTCCCAAACTGCTGGGGTGACAGGTGTGAGCCACTGCACCTGGTGGTTTACGTCTTTTACTGGGGCGCAGGGAGGTGGAGATGAAATGCTCTGTGCTGGTGGAGGCTGAGGTCTGCTCTCAAAGGGCCTCGAGGGCACCTGGTGGACATTTAGAGGAGGGCAGAGTGTCACAGGGACAGCAGAGCGCTCACGACAGACTCCATGAATTCAAGTCTGCCAAGACCAGGAGTGTGTGCAGTGACTTCTGGGTGCGTTTGAAAGAATCCAACCAGCCGGGCACGGTGGCTCACGCCTGTAATCCCAGCACCTTGGGAGGCCGAGGAGGCCGGATCACCTGAGGTCAGGAGTTCGAGACCAGCCTGGCCAACATAGTGAAAGCCCGTCTCTACTAAAAATACCAAAATTAGCCAAGAGGTTGCAGTGAGCTGAGATCTTGTCACTGCACTCCAGCCTGACCAACAGAGCAAGACTCTGTCTCAAAAAAAAAAAAATTAAGAATTCACCCTATGGACATCGTCCTCTGACCCAGCAACCCCCACCGTGACCCCTATGAGCCCCGAAAATCTGAGACAGGTCTCAGTTAATCTAGAAAGTTTTATTTCACCAAGAGTCATGACATGCACCCGTGACCCAGCCTCAGAAGGTCCTGACCACAGGTGCCCAGGGTGGTCGGGGCACATCTCAGTTTTATATGTTCTAGGGAGTCAGGAGACATGAATATGCAAGGTGAACATGATTCGGTCAGGAAAAGCGGGACAGCTGGAACAACAGAAGGAAGACTGGAAGCCGGAGGGAGAAACTCTTTTGAGTTTCTGATGAGCCTTTCCAAAGGAGGCAATCAAATATGCATCTATCTCAGTGAGCAGAGGGTGACTGTGAACAGAACAAGAGGCAGGTTGGCCCTAATCAATTGCCAGCTTGAATTTTATTTTTAACTTCATGATTTGGGGGTTTGGAAACTTCTTTTTCTTTCATGCTTCCAAAACTACAGAGTAAAATTAAAAGTAAAAAACTATCTTGCCAACCTGTGACTGCCGTAAATACCACTGCAGTGCACACTTTGAAAAGGCAAGCTGACATTATATAATTTCACGTTGAATGATTAAAAACAAAAATGCTGCTGAGCGTGGTGGCTCACGCCTGTAATCCCAACACTTTGAGAGGCTGAGGTGAGTGGATCATCTGAGGTCAGGAGTTCAAGACCAGCCTGGCCATCATGGTGAAACCCCATCTTTAAAAAAATAAAACATAGTTGGGCTTGGTGGCACGTGCCTGTAATCGCAGCTACTCGGGAGGCTGAGGCAGGGGAATTGCTTGAACCCAGGAGGCGGAGGTTGTGGTGAGCCGAGATCACGCCATTGCACTCCAGCCTGGGTAAGAAGAGCGAAACTTCATCTCAAAAAAAAAAAAAAAAAAAAAGAACAATAAAAATAAATAAATGCAAGTTGAATGCAAAATTTAGTAATTAAATTGCAAATGAATGATTAAAAATAAGTGTTGAGTATGAACAGGTTACCTTTTCTGGAGAATAGGTGAGGTAAAAAAATAATTATTTTTCCTTTTTTACTTTACAAACATTTTTGTTTTTTGAGATGGAGTCTCGCTGTGTCACCCAGGCTGGAGTGCAGTGGCGCGATCTTGGCTCATTGCGACTTCTGCCTCACAGGTCCCAGTTGAAGCAATTCTCCTGCCTCAGCCTCCAGAGGAGCTGGGATGACAGGCACGTGCCATGATGCCCAGTGAATGTTTTTGTATTTGTAGTAAGACATGCTGGGGTTTCAGCATATTGGCCAGGCTGGTCTTGAACTCCTGACCTTGTGATCTGCCTGCTTCGGCCTCTCAAAGTGCTGTGATTATAGGCGTGAGGTACCACGTCCGGCCCTTATAAACTTATCTTTACTGTTGAACTTTTTATTTTATTTCTTTATAGTTACTATTTTTTGTAGAGACAGGACCTGACTATGTTGCCCAGGCTGGTCTCTAAATCTGGGACTCAAGCCGTCCCCCACCTCAGTCTCCTAAAGTGCTGGGATTACAGACATGAGCCACGTCACTGCTCTGTTTGCTTGCATCAGCTTTTAGATACAAATTAACTAAACATAACCTCAAGTGACACCAGCAGGAATTGTAGTCTCTGCTCTCTTTAGGCAGCCCCCAGGAACACATAGGGACTGCATGGTAACCCCCAGAGACCCCCACCCCTGGGTCCCACAGGGTGGGCCAAGCAGGGAGGGGAACCAGGGACCTGGTCAGTCCCACAGGAAAGGACTTGACTCCCTGAGACCAAAACTGCCTTTACAAATTATTATTTTTTTAAATTTTGAGACGGAGTCTCGCTCTGTCACCCAGGCTGGAGTGCAGTGGCATGATCTCCGCTCACTGCAACCTCCACCTCCCAGGTTCAAGCAGTTCTCATGCCTCAGCCTCCCAAGTAGCTGGGATTACAGGCACCCGCCACCATGTCCGGCTAATTTTTGTATTTTTAGTAGAGACGGGGTTTCACCGTGTTGGCCAGGCTGGTCTCGAACTCCTGACCTCAGGTGATCCACCCGCCTCGGCCTCCCAGAGTGCTGGGATTACAGGCATGACCCACCACACCCAGCCCTGCAAAAATTTTAAGTGAGAAGTTTAGGGCAGTGAGAGAGATGTGACCTCACCCAGCCCCTCCTGCTTCTCACCTCCCAGCTGTCCTTTTTCACTCCTGGGTTTGTGCCACAATATCTTTGTAGTTTAGCTTTGAAACAAAGATGATAGCAGCCCTTTCCCCAAACAAAGGTCCTTCTTGCCTGGGGATGACACTGCCTTTACAGGAGGAACACATTAGCCACAAATGATTACAAATGATGGTTTAGGAGTTAGATACCTGGAGCTGCATGATTCTGACCCTTAGCTGGGCCCGCATGGTAGCTGTCGCCTGTAATCCCTGCACTGTGGGAGACCGAGGCGGGCGGATCACCTGAGGTTGGGAGTTCGAGACCAGCCTGGGCAACATAGTAAAATCCAGTCTCCACTGAAAATACAAAAGTTAGCCAGGCATGGTGGCGGGGGCCTGTAATCCCAGCTACTTGAGAGGCTGATGCAGGAGAATCCCTGGAACCTGGGAAGTGGAGGCTGCAGTGAGCCGAGATTGTGTCACTGCACTCCAGCCTGGGCAATGGAGAGAGACTCCATAGCAAAAAAAAAAAAAAAAAAAAAAAAAAAAAAATTAAATTTAAAAGGAGTTTCAGGGCCAGACATGGTGGCTCATGCCTGTCATCCCAGCACTTTGGGAGGCTGAGTCAAGTGGATCACAAGGTCAGGAGTTCGAGACCAGCCTGGTCAAGATGCTGAAACCCCATCTCTACTAAAAATACAAAAATTATCTGGGTGTGGTGGCAGGCACCTGTAATCCCAGCTACTCGGGAGGCTGAGGCAGGAGAGTCGCTGGAACCCGGGAGGTGGGGGATGCAGTGAGCAGATATTGGACCATTGCACTCCAGCCTGGGCTACACAGCAAGACTCCATCTCAAAAACATTTTCAATTTAATTTTTAAAAAGATTCTGGTCCAGGCAAGGTGGCTCACACCTGTAACACCGGCACTTTGGGAGGCCGAGGCAGGTGGATCACGAGGTCAGGAATTCGAGACCAGCCTGGTCAAGATGCTGAAACCCCATCTCTACTAAAAATACAAAAATGAGCTGGCTCACACCTGTAATCCCAGCTAGTCAGGAGGCTGAGGCAGGAGAGTCGCTGGAACCCAGAGGCAGAGGCTGCAGTGAGCAGAGATTTCACCATTGCACTCCGTCTCAAAAGTAAAATAAAATAAACACAAATTTAAGAAGATTGTAACTCCAGAAAAGAAAAGAGAAGGGAAAGAAAAAGGAAGGAAGGAAGGAAGAAAGGAAGAAGGAAGGAAGGAAGGAAAAAAAAGAAAAAGAAAACCTAGCTCTTCAGGGGCCCAAGGATACAGGCAAGGCTCAGAGGGGTAGCAGGATCAGGAGGTGCCAGCCTTGGAAGGGAGCAAGTCAGATTCCATGGAAGCCTCCGGAGTCCTGCTCCCGTGCAGAAGCCATGTACCCCCTACAGGTGGTGGGAAGAAAGGAGATATTTTGCAAAGGCTGGGGCACGTCACCAGAGGTTCTCAGGCGCAGGGGCGCTGGCTGACCCAGAAGAGGGGTCCCCGGACCCCGCAGGTGCACGTCTGGGCCGGAGCCTGCCCAGAACCATCTCCTCGCTGATTCTCAAGGTGCTGTGTGTCCCAGAGAACTGCTTGTAATCCCACAGAGCGTCACCATGGGGCCCACCCCAGAGCACTCCCCTGGGCTTCATGAGGTGCCGTTTGAGAGCCTTGGGTCTCGTTAGGTTTTTTTATTTTTTTGAGGTGGAGTTTTGTTCTTGCCACCCAGGCTGGAGTGCAGTGGCATGATCTTGGCTCACTGCAACCTCCACCTCCCTGGTTCAAGCAATTCTCTGCCGCAGCCTCCCGAGTAGCTGGGATGACAAGTGCCCACCACCATGCCTGGCTGAATTTTTTGTATTTTTAGTAAAGATGGGTTTTCACCATCTTGGCCGGGCTGGTCTTGAACTCCTGACCTCGTGATCCACCCGTCTCAGCCTCCCAAAGTCCTGAGATTACAGACGTGAGCCACAAGGCCAGCAATTTTTTTGTATTTTTAGTAGAGACAGGGTTTCTCCATGTTGGTCAGGCCGGTCTTGAACTCCCGACTTCAAGTGATCCATCTGTCTTGGTCTCCCAAAGTGCTGGGATTACAGGCGGGAGCCACTGTGCCTGGCTAATTTAGATTCTTAGAAAGAAGTGCTTAGCAGGGAGGTAGGAACAGAAGCTGTGTCTGGAAGGAGAGTGTATCCTGGTCATGCGCACGGGCCCAGAGCTTCTCCCTAGGGAGGAGCAGGCAGAGCAGTATTGGTGGGGGATGGCCCTCAGGGTCAGGGAAGGTGTCTCAGGCACAGCCACATGCACCTGCTTAAGGGTAGGGTTTATGGTCCTTTGACCCAAGGGCAAAATGTAAGGTCACGCCGGATAAAGGAGCAATCTTTTTTCTTTTTCTTTTTTTTTTTTTGAGACAGAGTCTCACTCTGTCACCCAAGCCGGAGTGCGGTGGCGCAATCTTGGCTCACTGCCACCTCCACCTCCCTGGTTCTAACAAGTCTCCTGCCTCAGCCTCCTGAGTAACTGGGATTACAGGCGTGTGCCACCAAGCCCAGCTAATTTTTGTGTTTAATAGAGATGGGGTTTCTCCATGTTGGTCAAGCTGGTCTTGAACTCCTGACCTTGTGATCCGCCCACCTTGGCCTTCCAAATTGCTGGGATTACAGCCATGAGCCACCGTGCCTGGCCAGGCTTCTGCTTTTCAAAGTTTCCCCCAAAGCAGCCAGCGCCAGCAATCTTCAGAAGGATGCACTGGCTCCTGTTCACCAAAGAATGCTCCACCGTCCTGCCGCCCTCTCCCCACCATCACTGCAGCTTCGCTCCAGCATCTGCTGACCACTCAGAGTGATCGTAAGCAGAAAATACTGTGGGAACCTCAGCTTGGGGCCTCTGCTGCCTCCAGTACAGGTGATGACCCCGGTCCCACTTCCATTCTTAATCTTTTTCTCATTGCTTTGTCTCCTCCAAACTCCAGGTACCCAAGGGGTGGGGGCTGGGAGCTGGTTCCCTGCACACTTCACTCCCACCCATCCTTCCTCACAGCAGGGAGGCCCTCTGTCCTCACTGCCCACCCTGAATCAGCCCCACCAAGCCCTGGGCTCTGGGACACCACCTTGCTGGATGGCTGCCGGCTAACACCATCGCTGGCACTATGGCCGGGCGTCGTCCACTGGATGAGGCCCCACCGTGGGATGCTGCGTGGCACCCTGCATAAAGTTCCCGTGACCTCAGACTGCCTCGATCCCCAAGGCCAATAGAGGCCTCGCTTTCTTAGACCACAAGCAGCTCGGTCACTGCGGACATTTGCCGTTCTCTGCCTCCTCTAGCTTCCCTGGTTGGTGTGACAGACACCGAACCGGCCATGTGGGCCTTGCTGCGACCTCATGGTGGGACGTCCACACGCAGCCTGCTTGGCTCACCCCACCAACCCCCACACCCCACGGGGACTGTCAAGACGCACATCATGGATCCCTCTAAACCACCAGCAAAGCCCCACTCCCACCCCAAAGACCCACCACTAGCCAGTAACACCCTGGACCTAATGCGAGTGGGGCCCACAGGTCTCCCCCTCCCCCCCTCTCATTCCCTGTCTCTCTCCCTCTCTCTCTCCATCTGTCATTCCCTCTCTCTCTGTCTCTCATTCTCTCCCTTGCTCCCTCTCCCTCTCCCCGTGGCCCAACGGCTGGGGCTTCCCCCTGCCTCTGCCAAGGCCCTGCTCCTGCCGTCCTGGGTGTTTGCTCTGTCACCTCCTCTGTGCTCCCCCTACCCGCACACCCGACCTGACTCTCCTCCCTGCCATGGCTCTCCTGAGAGTAGACATTGTAGGAATCAGCGCCATGTGGGCCACAGAACAGCTCCCAGGGCCCCTGCCAGAAGAAACCCATTTCCAGTAAGAGGGTCACCTGGTCATCTGGGCGCACTGTGGGGAGGCCATCCTCCAGGATAGAGGGGCACCCTGCAGAACACAGAATCCACAGCCCAACCCCACCCCCAAATCCAAATCAATCCCTCAGAGTCCCCAATTCTACAAGTAACCCCTTCAAACCCCAAAATCCACCATCAGCCCCCCAAACACCCAAATCCACAAACAAACCACACCCCTGAGCCCCCAAATCCACAACCAACCCCTCCAATCCCCAGAATCCACCATCCCCAAATCCACGAACAACCCACACAAAAATGACATGGTGTAATCCCTAAATTTACAAAAATGACATGGTGTAATTCCTAAATTAAGATAAACCTACCCACAGAATATAAGATACACGGCTTGCAGAGTCAAGACTCTTTCCAATGAGTGGTAACTTTTTTTTCCCTTCTGTATGGTAACTACTATAACCATATTTTCTCACCCCATCCCCTCCAAAAAAAATAGGAATTCATTTTTTTTTTTTTTTACACACAACCAAAACTGATGCTACTTTTGGCAGGGCAATCTGTGATGCATGAATCATTTGCTAAAACTTCAGCTGTAGTGTGGGTACAATGAGCATTTTTGAAGAACACATAGGACATCGTTTCTTTATACCTGTATGAATCTGACTAATCATATAATAGATACTCAATAAAGACTCATATGTTTTTTGAAATTGCAACTCAGGACCAAGAACTCTTCAACCTTTAGCACAATGAACTTTGGGCTGTCTCCTGTTAGCACCTGCCTGCTCCCCTGGCTGTGAACGGAAGCACTTGGGGAATGTCACTTCTCCAGTACCCATCAAAGCCCGACTCTGATTAGGGCTCTGAGGCCACAGCAGACTTGTGTTTGAAAGTATATCTGCACTAATGAGAATTTTTTCCTCTTCAGTTAAGCTCTCGTGAAACTATATGTTTGGCTTTAGAGAAAGAGGACAGCATGCCAGGAGTGGAACACAGAAAATATGACAGTTTAAAAAATACTAATTACATGGATTTGAGATGACTCTATAAATATGAACATCAAAAAGAGATGAAAGTTAAAATATTGAAATGAGGACAGTGGGGAAAAGGAAATGTCAAAATAGCAAAGATAAGATATTGTAAGTGGTTAGCACGCATGATACACATTGTATATTTAGTAAAGGCATAAACAAATTTGGCTCTAAGCTATTCAGCATCCAAGCCAGGAAGAAAAAAAAGAAAAATTGGTATAACTTTAAGGAAAGATGTAAGAATAGGCTAGAGGAACAGAAAGTATTTATTCAGCCACTCTTCCATTTTATCACAATGTAAATTCTATGCAAAAGGTGTTGGCTTCCATTCTGAGGATTAGGAAACTGAACGTCTCAGCTGTGTTAAGAAATATTTTTAAAATGTTCTCAAACATTATGTGTAAACCCAAGTATCTAACACCAAAGATCATTCTGTTTCTATTACAGCACACTCCAAGTCCCATCTAAGAAAGCCTTGATTTAGGAAAATTAAGGAAAAATGTGTTGTGTGCTTAGAGCAAGATATTCTCCCCCTATTTCTCTTGGTGGATCCCTTCTTAGAGCAAAGACTGGGTATTCTCAGAAACCCCATCAGGCTGGTCATGTGCTCTAAAGTCATTTCAGCTTCCCAGGGTGGCAGGAACAGGTGAAGACACATTCTGTTCTACTTACTCCTTCTTGACCAATATGTGGCCGTGAATGGACGGAAGAAAAGACAACAAATGATAGAACCCAAGGTATTTCTGTAGAAAGCTTAAGGCAATCAAATTTTAAAATTAATACACACTAAAGGAGGAGGATAATGAGTTGTATCTAAAGGTATCATGAAGAGACTTTCTTTTCAATTTCCTGGTGATTACTATCCTCACTGGCAGTGAGTTGCCTTACATTAGTTAATTGTATTTATTGTTGTTGGCAGTGACTATACAGTAAATCAAGTAATTAACAGCCTCCCAGACTACACACAGAAGAGAGGTAACAAAACGCCAAACAGATTAATTTCTCACCTGATTTTCGTTCAGCACTTCTCTTTTCAGTGATTTGGCCTTCGTGCTGTTCCTAATGTGGGAATTTGGACAGCATAGGTGAAGCTTTGAGGTCCTTCAAGGAGCAGGATTTGGCAGCTGGAAGGTCCAATGGTCTCAGTAAGGAGGAGCTGAAGGCAGACACTGGGGGTAACAAATATGAAGCAACAGGTTGAAACAGGAAATGGGGAATGATCTTAACTAGTCTTGTTTCTTTTGTTAGAATGTCAACCTTATTTCATAGGTCACTATCCATCACAGGAAGACCCTCCTCTTCCTACTGATTCAAACTGCTAAGAAGTTGGAGTGTCCAGAATTTTTTGATTTCTTTTTTATTTTTGGAGTCGGGTTCTAGCTCTGTTGCCTAGGCTGGAGTGCAGTGGCATAATCATGACTCCCTGCCGCCCTGACTTCCTGAGTTCAAGCAACTCTCCAACCTCAGCCACCCGAGTAGCTGGGACCACAGACAAACAACACTATGCCTGGCTATTTTTTTTTTTTCTTTGTAGAGACAGGATCTTGCTATGTTGTCCAGGCTGGTCTTGACACCTGGGCTCAAGCGATCCTACCACCTTGGTCTCCCAAAGTGCTGGGATTACAGGCATGAGCCACTGCACCCAGCCTGGATTTTTTAAAAACTAGAGTACCTGGGCCATACTGGAGGCATATGCGACTTTAAGAAGATGGGATTTGCCCATCTTCTGGAAAACTCTCTCCCTGTGGCTATACAAAATCTCCATGGTCATCTTCTAATTCGTTGAGTTTCCTCGGTCATATAGTGAGGTCCCAGCTTGTGACAACTGTGCTTAAGCATCTATCACTTCACTTTAGGTGCTCCTTAAATTTAGACTGACTATTGAAAGGGAGAAAATATCAGAATTCTCAGCTCACTACAGAATTCCCCCAATAGATGAAGGGGGTTCAGTTACTGTGTGGTTAAACAAATTGCCCATTAAATGGAAATGTAGGGCTCTACTAAAGAAAATAAACATTTCATCTGATGGTTTGCATGAGTTTCACATAATAATTTTCCCAAAAGTGTGGTTCTCTGCCAGCATGTGTGTATATGTGTTATAAAATCCCTGGAAGCCTATCTTTGAATAGTTTCTAGTTTCTATCACAAACACACACACACACACACACACACACACTCATCTAGTTTTTTCAGAATATCTTCATCTAGCGCTACCATTGGCTTGATGTCCCTAGCATTCTTCTTGTCTCGCTTTTAAAAGCCAAACCAAAAGAGACATCTCATCAACCCCAGACCAAATGCACCTGGTACTTTCCAGGCAAAGCTGGGTTTGGGAATCACCCTGGGGAAGAGACAAACTGTGAAAGTCTGGGATTTGCAAATTGCTGAGTCCAGAGCCTTGGCTGGGGATGGTAGATCTCAATCAGTGATGAGGTACAGCTCATAAGTATGCATGTGCTCGCCATATGCCAAATGTTTTCTGACTCAGATACCTCCCTGTGAGTCTGCGAGGCTCTAATGGTTGACAACAACTGATACAGACAAATTGGCTTAGAAAAAGGGAATGACAGCTCTTAATGACCCTATTCCAGGGCCTTGTTGAAAGGCATCTAATCATCCTGCTAGTGTGTGAGAAGAGGCTGTGATGAGTGGCACATGTGATATCTGCCATGTGGCAACTGCTTGCAGCCAATAGGAGGATGTGGTGATAGAGGTGGAGGTTTGTTTAGAACAGATGGGGCATGATAGATGCGTGAGAAAAGCATGCTGTGGAGAAGTGGGTGGGGTGGGTCAGGAGTACAATGGCCCTGTAGTGGAGGCTCATATGCCAGGTGCAGCCTTGCTTTCTAATACTTCAAGTCTTTCTATCCAATCACCAAAACATTTACAGCCTAATGATTATATGGCTGTCAAGCTGTTTTCCCTGGTCTGTGTGACAGACTTGGCTGGGTCATCTGAGCACTTAGGTGTCTCATCCATAGTGAGGGAATTTGTGGACAGTATCTGGCCTCTTTCCTATGAACATATTTAGGAGAGTAGAGACTGGGGAGGGGGTTCGTACTGACCATAAGAGCTGACCCTAATTGTGCCCCATCACCAAGCTGGACTCGTTCATCTGGCTTCCCTCTTCAACCTTTCCTCTCTCCCTTTCCATTCTGTGCCACATTGCTCCATCCGCATTTCAATGCCAGACCCCTCCCCTAAGGAATAAATCCCCCATGGCAGTCCTGGGCTTCTGATCTCCAGAAGCAGGCCAGAAAGTGAGGTGAGACTAATTTCTGGACCATGAATGATCAAGGTCATGTAGGTCCTGGAGACGGAATATTTTGATGCCTGGGAAATGCATTCACCTAACAAATAACATGTTCAAAAACACTTCAAAAAGCTTAATTGTTGTTTTTGGAAAACCTCAAATCATTCTTTAAATATTGGCCTTTATGACATAAGAGATGTTGTTTGAGATCAACTATCTTCTATTCATTCTCATTCCCTCCCCTTTCTATTTTCCCTTCTCATATCCCTGTCTCCTGTCCTCTCCTCTCCTCTTCTCCTCTCCCTTCTCCTCCCCTCCCCTCTCTCCTTCCTTCCCCTTCCCTTTCCTCTTCTCTCTCTTCTCCTTTCTTCTCTCCTTTTCTCCTCTCCTCTTTTGTCTTCTACCCCTCGCAAATCAAGCCTTTCCTTCAGTGAAGGCCAAGTTCTGAACAGCCTGCTCTAACTGGCATGGACCGGGACACTCTGAGTTCCAATCTGCTGCTTAGTACCAAGGTTGCCTGGATACATCTCCTGCTGACAACTGGCCCTTGTCTTCGACTGCTTATGCACATAAACCATGCAGTGAGCATCTCTGTTCAGAGGGGCACTCGGCCAGAACCAACTTCCACAATCTCCTTTTGAACCACCTGGGTGGTGGTGGGAAGGGGAGCTTGTTTTAAAGGAAAAGAGACCTAAATTTTTATGCTGTGCTACAGGTAAGATTTTGCAGTGATGAAGAAGACACTACAGAGTGATAAATAGAATCAAATTTCCTGTTGACCAAAGCTCCGGAACTGACTTCATACCAATATATAAACGAGTCAAGGGAAATACAGTCAGACTCTTTAGAGGAAAATAATTTCTGTTCTTTTGCCCTGTGAATTTTCACCTGTACCTGTGATTTATATTAAGAAAAGAAAATGTTGGGGAGTGTGTGTGTGTGAGGGTGAGGGTCGTATGTGAAGGGAGGTGAGAAGAGAGAAAGGGAGAATTAACATAGGATATTTTGACCAAAGCCCAGGCAAAGTAAAGAACTAAAGTCTCATAAATCTGTTTCACTTCTTTGTAAATTCTGGATATCAGCCCTTTGTCAGATGGGTAGATTGCAAACATTTTTTCCCATTCTGTTGGTTGCCGATTCACTCTAATGACTGTTTCTTTTGCCGTGCAGAAGCTGTGGAGTTTGATTAGATCCCATTTGTCTATTTTGGCTTTTGTTGTCTATGCTTTTTGTGTTTTGGTCATGAAGACCTCGCCTACGCCGATGTACTGAATGGTTTTACCTAGATTTTCTTCTAGGGTTTTTATGGTGTTAGGTCAATTAAAAAACAAACAAGCCCATTCAAAAGTGGGCAAAGGATATGAACAGACACTTTACAAAAGAAGACATATATGGGGTGAGCAAACATATTAAAAAATGCTCATCATCACTGGTCATTAGAGAAATGCAAATCAAAACTACATTGAGATACCATCTCACGCCAGTTAGAATGGTGATCATTAAAAAATCTGGAGACAACAGATGCTGGAGAGGATGTGGAGAAACAGGAACAATTTTACACTGTTGTTGGGAGTGTACATTAGTTCAATCATTGTGGAAAACAGTGTGGTGATTCCTCAAGGATCTAGAAATAGAAATTCCATTTGACCCAGCAATCCCATTACTGGGGCATATATCCAAAGGATTATAAATCGTTCTACTATAAGGACACATGCACACGAATGTTCATAGCAGCACTGTTTACAATAACAAAGACCTGGAATCAACCCAAATGCCCATCGATGATAGACTGGACAGGGAAAATGTGGCACATATGCACCATGGAATACTATGCAGCCATAAAAAATGATGGGTTCACGTCCTTTGTAGGGACATGGATGAACCTGGAAACCATCATTCTCAGCAAACTGACAGAAGAACAGAAAATCGAACACCACATGTTCTCACTCATAGGTGGGTGTTGAACAATGAGAACACATGGACACAGGGAGGGGAGCACCACACACTAGGGTCTGTCGGGGTGAACTAGGGGAGGGACAGTGAGGGGTGGGGAGTTGGGGAGAGATAGCATGGGGAGAAATGCCAGATATAGGTGATGGGAGGAAGGCAGCAAATCAGACTGCAATGTGTGTACCTATGCAACAATCTTGCATGTTCTTCACATGTACCCCAAAACCTAAAGTGCAGTAGAAAGTTAAAACTAACCAACAAATAATAATAATAAAATAAATTAAAAGAGCTAGAGTCTCTGTGCATGAAGACACCAGGCAGATAGAGACGGTGCTTACAGTTTGCAGAAGCCATAATTCCATGGACTTCCCAGACATCCCCTCCTGGATCTGTTTGACAATGACTTCTTCCACCACCCCATTCTTAGTTACGTCCAGAATCCACTTGTGCCTATAAACCTTAACTCAACCTCAGTGTTCCATTGTGTCAGAGAGACTGTGGTTGGGGATGAGAAGGACAAGGGAGAGATGGCTATGGCTGGAATTGTCTGCAGCGGTGAGAGTAAGACCAGTCTATGCAGGACACTCGGCCAGTGATGCATAAACAACTCTAGCAATCATGTTCTGGAGAAGGGAAGCCATGGGAGAGTGCTGAGAAACAAGACATAGGGCCAAGATGGAGTGAGATTCATCCTAGTTTTGAGGAATATCCTCACATCCTGCCTGCATGTAATGTGTTAGAGTGGAAGAAAGCTCAGGGATCATCTAGCAGGGTGGGTTGCACACCTGTAAACTCATCAGAATTATGTGAGAAGCTTGTTATAAATAGAGATTCCTGTGCCGTAGCCTCAGATATTTTGATACCTTGTCTTAGGAGGGCATTGGGAATGTTATTTTTAACATGTCTTTTAGGGGATGTACCCTTTAGACCCTCCAAAGATAAGGAAACTAGCCCCAGATGGGAATTGTTCAAGGTTCCATAAAAGATTAGCAAGAAAGATATTTGTTAATGTTTCTCCCCCTCCACCTATCTCATGCATCAATAATAGACCTTGGCAGAATCCAAAGGAGAAAAAGGCAACCTTAGTCTCTATGGGAAAATTTCCCCATTTGACTTCATACTAAAGAACTCATCACCAGGGTCAAAGAAGAAGTCCTCAGACACAAGAGGTAGGCAGCTAGAGCACCCATCTAGAAGGGATGTACCCATGTTTCCTTAATCCTTATCATTTGGACCTGTTGAAATCCCAACTCTTTATAAGGATTTCAGTGTCTCCACCTGCTTCCAAGTGTGTTGGAACTCAGACTGTGGACAGAACACAAGTTTGGTATTACAGAACCTAAGTTCTGAACCCAGCTCTCCAACTCCTCAAAATAGCTGGGTGACTTGGACAAATCATTTGCCCCTTTTAAGCACAGCCCTTCATTTGTCATTAACAGGGCTGTGATTTGATACAAAGAAACATGCACCGATGGTTTGCTCGGACACCATCTGGTCATAAGGATGGAGCAAGGAAGGAGTGCTGCTGATATTGGTAAAAGCCATCTCAGTTTTCTTCTCTGCTGTACACACCTCTTCTCTCCCAGTAATTCCCTCCTTGGGAAATAATCTCCACACTCAGGTGGTGCAGGTGCAAATTATGGGCACAGGAGGGTAGGCACCACAAGTCATACTGTGAAGTCCATGGGCTTTCTGATTCAGCACGAGCATGGTACTATCTTAGAGCCATAGGTTGTGAAGTCTGGTGGGGGGCAACTGAGGTCATCTAGTGATTCCATCTTCCCTTTCCTTTTCTGAAGCCCAGAAATGTGAGTCCTACTCAATGCCACATCACTAAAACTCCTCTCTTCTCCCAACATCAATCCCAATTCTCTTCCTCCCTTCCTTGCCTACCCCATCTCTTTCCTCTGTGGACGCTCGCAACATTCTTGTCAGGCACACACCACCAGGATGTTCTTTACATGCAGCTTTTTCATTCCTACACATCTTGTCCCTCTGATGAGGCCGTCAACAAGGCAGGGACTGTGCCATTTGTGTGTCTGCTGTATGAAAGGCTTCACACACAGTAGATGCTCAATGAAGACATATTAGCTTGAAAAATGCAGTGGTGAATATTGCTTTTGGCAAAGAAAGAAAAGTGCTGTAGCAAGTATGTGGAGCATTAAGAGAGGTGTGCTTGTGTATTAAACTCTTTAAGTGACATCAGCATGCTTCTCCCCTGCCATGCTTACCCCTGCCAGTCCCCTTGAAATGTCATCCTCCACCCTACATTTCACCTTGCAGCTCATTAACCGCTTTTCCATTCCCTCCCTCACTCCATCTTGGCCCTGTCTTGCTTCTCAGTACTCTCCCATGGCTTTCCTTCTCCACAACACGACTGCTAGAGTTGTTTATGCATCACTGGCTCAGTGTCCTGCATAGACTGGTCTTACTCTCACCACTGCAGACCATTCCAGCCATAGCCATCTCTCCCTTGTCCTTCTCATCCCCAACCACAGTCTCTGACACAATGGAACACTAAGGTTGAGCTAAGCTTTCTAGGAACAAGTGGATTCTGGACGATTCTATTCTCTGGGTGTCCTCATCTAGAAGAGTAGTAGGAGAACAAGAAAACAGCAGATTTAAAGACAAAAATTCCCTGGGATACAGTTTTTTCTTTTTAAGTTTCATGTTTGTGAGATAGTATTACTTCCTGGCATTGGGCCATCCCTTGTAAACCAAATTGTCTGAACCCATATTGCTTTTTGTGCTTATTTCCTCTTGTATTCCCATACCCTTTGGCAAAGTCTTGCATGAATGTTTCAGCCTGGTTGCAACTGTACTGTAAAGTATTATGGATTCAGTTAAACAACAGCTGGATTGCGAGGGAGAAGTACTGCCCCGTCTCCACTCCCACCTCTAGCAGAGGTCAGAATGATGAGGTCATAATCAATGAAACACTCCAAGAAGCTCAGATTCTGCAGTAAGAGGCAAACTTGAATATCTAGTTGTCCTCACCCCAAAGAGATTATTTTGCAGCTGTTCGCCTTGGAGGTCATGAAGTATATTTTCCTTAATAAGATATAAAATCGTGGCCTTTCCTTCTAGAAAATCCCAGAGGAAGGAAGTGAAGATAATCTGAGCTCTTCTGCCTACTGAGGAGACACTGGCATGTCAGGACATGGATTGTGACCTTGAAAGAGTAGAGAAGAAGTTCTCATAGTTGATAAATGCGGCCTGGGTCACTGGGATTGAGCCTTTCACAGAGCATAATCCAGGGGAGCAGGTAACTCACCTGAGGCCAACACACCTGTGCTGTTCCTAAGCCACAGTCTGGGAAGCCCTGAAATCCACACTGAGACAGCCATGCTACCACCCTGCCCAAGACATGTTCCAGATTTCTCAAAGGAAGAGAGACCTTTTAGAAATAAAAATGAATCTCTCTGATGAGAAGACAAAGAGTACTTAGGAGGAGGCTGGCTTTCTTCCCCAAGTCAGGGGAATAATGATGACTGTGATGCAGACCAGGTATGCTCAAACCCACACCAGGGCCAGAAAGCAACAGCCAGAAGCTGCTACAGCTCATGATCAGTGTCTCAGGATTAATGGAATGGTCACTGTCAGAGGAAAGACGGGATTTGGTGGTATGCGATTGATGATTAGAAATCCTATAACTGGCCGGGCATGGTGGCTGTCGCCTGTAATACCAGGACTTTGGGAGGCTGAGGTGGGCAGATCATGAGGTCAAGAGATCAAGACCATCCTGGCCAACATGGTAAAACCCCATCTCTACTAAAAATACAAAAATTATCTTGGTGTGGTGGCATGCACCTGTAGTCCCAGCTACTCAGGAGGGTGAGGCAGGAGAATTGCTTGAACCTGGGAGGCAGAGGTTGCAGTGAGCCGAGATCATGCCACTGCACTCCAGCCTGGTGACAGAGTGAGCCTCTGTCTCAAAAAACAAACAAATATGAAATACTATAACTTTGACTCTTCCATAGTTTTCCCTGTACTCTGTGGCAGTAAAGCAAACTGGTAGTTCTACGATTCTTTTCCATGATTCTCCTTGGTCCTGAGAAGGTGGTTGTCCCAGCAGAGGGAAGTTCTTGAGGAAGGCCAGTGAATCACCAGTCATAGGCAATGCAGTCTCTCTGCTGTTGGCCATCACCTGTGATGGCGTGTGTGAGTATGTGTGCACGTGAATGCCCAAGCACGTGCCTCTCTCACATGCATGCACCTGTGCCCACATGGCGGGTGCTCCTGGCTGTGGTGCCAGGTGCAGCCCCTGCCATGCACAGATAATGAGGCACATGGGCCTGCCTTCTGCTCAGGGTGTTTTTCCTCCTTTATCATTCACATTAAACGTTACAGGCACTTGACTTTATGACTTCTTCATTCTGCATATTAAGCAGCTGACACAGGCAGCCTTCTCCAGAGAGCAGTCTGTACAAGCCTGCAGCATTATTTAATGTTCCGTCTTGAGAAATATGAGACAGAAAGGATCTTTCATGTCATGCCTGGGAGCCCCTTAGACCTCAAAAGGAGTCCTCCCATCTCAAAGCTGCTCTTTTGTCAGGGAGTTGGGAGGGACAAAAAGGAAAGAATCAGGACCTAAATTTCTTGCCACTTCCACACAGTGGCACAACCAGCTACTCAGCTGCTATCTTTGCTGGTTCTCTTAATAAGACCTGAACTGCGTGTTACCTAGGAAGGTCAGGAATGCTTTTCAAAGCAATTCTCATCCTGCTGTTGGGTGTGACAGCACCAACATATATGAAAGGCAACAAAGCCTCCATCAGGAAAGCTGCTCTTTGCCAATCGCAGGTTGGGAACTGATTCTGGGAAAACAGAATTCCTTCCCTCATCTTTCTCTCTTTCCCCTTCCTCCCTCCTTCTTTCCTGTTCTCATCTCCCTTGTCTGCACCCCATTTGACTCTCACTTTCTCCCCTTAGTATCTCTTCTCCGGTTTTCTGACCAGGATTCCCTCTACACTTGCTAATGAGGAATTCTGGACATTCTAAACTCTGAGTTGAGAAATGAAAGAAGGGCCAATTTCACATCTCAAAGGCAAAGAAAGGTGCTCAGAGTAACAAAGGGCCACTCTTGCCAGATGTTCTTCCTTTGGTGTGAATGTTTTCCCATGTGAATTGCCATTCCCCCTCTTCCTTAGCCTGCCTGCATCCTTAGGCTGCCTGGTCCTCACTCTCCTGCCTATTTCCATGACTGCTCAGTTTGTGTTTTTACAAATGTCAAGTGTGATTGAGAGGCTTGGGGACCAGCTGCCGGGGAGGCATTCTTGCTTTGCGTTCCCATTTCCCTTCTCTCCTGGCCCAGCAAGCAGATATGAAAAAACAGTGCCCTAGGTTTACACAGAACCTCTCATTCAGGAAATCTCAAAACACTGTTGCCAGCTAGTCTGATTACTTTCATTTTTTCTGGTGGACTAAATTATCTTTTCTGGAAGTGAAGATTGCCAGAGACTGTTCTAACTGCCCCTGGAAGAGCTGCAGGGTGGGCCCAGGCACTGTTTCCACTGGCATCCTGGGTCTCCTTGGGCTGACCCTGTGCTACCTTTGCAGGTATGGATTCAGATAATGGGAACCATAGGAATAAAGGTTCTTCCAAAGCCAGGATCTCAGCCCTGAAACCATAGGATGAGGCAGCGCATGGCATCTCCCTACATAGTAGTTCCTTGTTTTTCTAGTTAAGCAAAAGATATTTATGAGCAATTAGAAACTCCAAGGCCTCTATTCTCACAAGATTCCATTCAGCTAAACTCCATAATCCTGAGAGAGAGGTCTTCCCTCTCATGAGCACTCAGTGTCTCCCCGGATTGTTATTCTCTTGTTACTCTGGACAGCCCAGTGGCAATGCCAGAGTCTTTTTGTTCCTTTTACAGGAGCATAAACACTCCTTAGATTGCTTCCCTGTGGCCAGCCCTCCCACTTCAAGCTGAGAGGATAAAGGCCTATGCATTTTGGGTGAAGAGAACCTTGTATGTTTGCACTCATAAGTGGGAGCTAAGCTATGAGGATGCAAAGGCATAAGAATGATACAATGGACTTTGGGGACTTTGGGGAAAGGATGGGAGCGGGTGAGAGATAAGATTGCAAATTGGATACAGTGTATACTGCTCAGGTGATGGGTGCACCAAAATCTCAGAAATTACCACTTAAGAACTTTCTTATGTTATCCAACACAGCCTGTTCCCAAAAATGTACAGAAATAAAAAGGGTTAAGAAAAAAAAAAAAGCAAAGGAATAAGGAGGAAGAGAAATAGAAGAAAGAGGAGAGGGAAGAGAGAGGAGGTTGGGAGAGAAGGCAGCAGAAGGGGAAGGGAGGGAGGAAGAGGAAGGGCCTCCAGTGAGAAGCAGGTGGAGAGGAAGTGGGAGGGAGAGGCAGGGCCCCTGTATTTGCAAGGATCATGCTTGATCCTATGCCAGGAGTTTTAGACACTCTATTTGTTTGCCAGGGCTGCACCAAGTACAACAGACTGGGTGGCTTAACAGAAATTTATTCTCTTATAATTCTGGCAGCTGGAATTCGGAGACTAAGGTGTCAGCAGGGTTGGTTTCTATTGAGGTCTCTCTTTGTGGCTTGCCGGCAGAATCCTCTCTTCTTCCCATGGTCTTCCTCTCTGTGTTTCTCAGGCCAAATTTCCTGTTCTACTAAGCACACCAGTTCTTATGGATCAGGGCCCACCCTAATGACCTTATTCTAACTTAATTGCCTCTGTAAAGACCTATGTCCAAATCATGATCACATCCCGAGGAGGGCTTAGAATGTCAATATACACATTTTTGGTGGGTTAGAATGACAACATACATTTTTTAGAGGGAAACACAATTTATTCTGTAATACACATATTATTTCTAATACTTATGCCTCTCAGGGGTATAAACTGTCATCCTCATTTTAAAGACATGGATAATGGCAAACAGGAGAAGTTGGACATGGTGTCATACACCTGTACTGTACGTACACCTAGCTACTTGAGAGGCTGAGGTGGGAGGATCGCTTGAGCCCAGGACTTCGAGGCTACAGTGAGCTATGGTCACGCCACTGTACTCCAACCTGGGCAACAGATCAAGACTCTGTCTCTAAGAAATAAATGAATAAATAATCTATTAATCAATTAAAAATAAGATAAATTACACAGCATGCCCGAGATTTTGCAGTTAGTAAGCAACAGAGAAACACTTCAACCCAGGAGGCAGAGGCTGCAGTGAGCTGAGTTTGTACCATAGCACTGCAGCTTGCACAACTGAGACTCTGTCTCAAAAAAAAAAAAATAAAGAAAGAATAATTGAAGGTATCTCCTAAGTCTAAAGATTGATTTCAGGGTGCCATGGCATAGTTGAGGTTCAAAATGAGATAAATCCTAGAGAAACCCAAGGGTTATCGTCCCTAGCATCCTATCTCAAAGAAGTCCTCTAACCATGCTGTGCATATAATGTTCCAGAGTCCAGAGTAACTCTAGTTCCTAATGTTCTCTACAGGATGATCTGGGCCCATCCCAGGCACTGGCCATGACCCACTACAGAAAACTAGTAACATCTCCAGCTCCAGAAAACTAGTAACCTGCAACTCAGATGCCTTTAGGGCTCCTGTGACTCACTCCCAGTGTTAGGTTGCTTAGAAAGGTATTTTAAAAACCTTTCCATTTAAAAGGACCTTTGAACAAGGTCCTTGGGTAAATATAATCAGGAAGTGGCATGATAAAGTGGTTTCTTAAGTGGGCAGCCCAAAGCAGAGCCAAAGGGCAGCCAGGAGTCTGAAAGAGCTTCTGGAACAGCTGCTTTCAAGGGAAATGCAGTTTGGTGCAATCTTAAGTGGCAGAATCTCACCTCACACTTACTCCACTGAGCACAGCTCAGTGTCTGGGGGACATTTTCTACCTTATGTAGAAATGTACTCTAATGGTACATTCTCCCTAACACGCTTCTGAGGTTCGGTAAAGTGGGACATGACCAGATAGAATGGTACTTAGGTAAGGGATTATACATGCACGGTGACAATAAAATAGTTATCCATGTGTTTATCTCTGCATTTGTTAAGAATATGCATCTCTTACAAGAACTGAATGTGAATATACTCTGGAACTACAAATCAGACACATCATTAACCCAGTAATAGTTGTAACATTTGCAGATCAAAGAGTGAGCCTTCCACTTCTGCTTCTTTCAACGTGAACTTCAGAGAGTCACTTAATCTTTTAGAGTATACACTTTTCATTTACAAAAGTGGGGTTAATGACCCTTCCCTCAAAGGGTTTTGGTGATGAATAACAGAGATGATGTACTTGTACTTGGCAAGTAACTTTTCAATAAGTTAGCTTCATTTCATGCAACGGGAATGATGGAAACAGATATTGTCAGCGTTTTGCAGAAACTTGACTATGCGAAAGCCTGGAAATATGGGGATTCTACACCTGAAGGTTTAGCCTCTGGAAAGGGGAGTGGAGACCACAGCTGTAGTTGTATTTGCTCACATGGATTTTGATCCTTCCATTGATGATGTCTGAGGAGCAGGGCAGAAAATGAGGTCTTCACAGCATCAGCAGCAGAGGGGCCCTGGTGGCCACAGAGAGTGAGAACAAAGAGAGGAAACAGAACCGGGTCCCAAAAAAGCTTGTGGGCTCTGGCAGTGGCTAACTTGGTAACTGCATCTTTCCAGCTTAGGACACAGTCTTTCTGCAAACCCACCGAGACTTGTGCCTGTTCTAGTAGGTAGGCTGGGGCCACAGCGATAGAATCCCACGTTTGGAAGAGGTGTCAGACCTTGAATCTTATTTTTTATATACCGCCTCTTTGACATCTTTTTCTTTTTTTTCTTTCTTTCTTTCTTTCTTTTTTTTTTTGAGGCAGAGTCTTGCTCTGTTGTCCAGGCTGGAGTACAGTGGAGTGATCTCAGCTCACTGCAACCTCTGCCTCCTGAGTTCAAGAGATTCTCCTGCCTCAGCCTACTGAGTACCTGGGACTACAGGTGCCCACCACCATGCCCAGTTAATTTTTGTATTTTTAGAAGAGATGGGGCTTCACCATGGAACTAAGCTGTCATCTTCAGGGCCAAGGGGTGAGAAAAGTGCAAGAAATAAGCAGCAGCACACACAGAAGAGAATCTCAGGGTCTCCCACTGGGCTTGAGTGGGCTAGAGGGATTTCCAGGACTGCCATGCTGGAAGAGTACTGTGTGTATGAGCACATTGCAAATCTCTACTGACAGTGGACATGATGCTGCCCACAGCGCTGCTCTCTTGCATAAGGCCAAGACCAGGAAAGCTGTTCTAGTGACTTAGAGCTCCATCTTGACCCAGGAACTTGGCCCTCCCAAGGCTGGGGGTGTGCCTGTGACCCTTTCCTCAGCCAGTCGACTCAAAACCACATACTACCATCACCTGTGGCCCTATGCAGTAGAACACATGGGAAATGTCTGCTTTCTAGTTCCAAAGCTCTCATTATTTCTCCATAAAGCCCTGCTCTTTCACTTCTGGCCTTTCAGGTGACTTCACTCCCTGAAGCCCAGGATATTTATGGCATCTACATCCTTTTCCCCATTTGCCATGCGATATACAAGACTAATGAAGCTTAATAACTTGCCTCTCCCAGGAGGATTTGTATTTTAACAGGGGAATAGCAGCCTAAGCTATAAGAATTAGGTTGTAATGGTACAATTTCAGGCACCATCAAGCCGCTGAAAGAGGTGTTTTTTGGGAGGCAGAAGGACCTCCCGAGGACTTTAGGGACAACCCTGCTGGAGGCTGCCTCCTCCAAGGTCAGTGAGCTGGTCAAGAGGAAGACAGAGCAAGCACACCTGTGCCCTGGGCCCTTCTTACAGCTTCATTCTCAGCACACTCCCATCGGCTCATCTTTCCAGGGTGGTGTGCTCCTTCCATCCCCTTATTCTCTCATTTGCCTTTTCTTTTTGTCTGCAAACATTGACCAGGCCCTACTACGTGACTGGAGACTATCTATGTGCATTGAAATTTCCAGAGACCCAGCCATAACTTAGGGGCTGATAAAGTTTGACTGTTTGTCCCCTGATATCTCATGTTGAATTGTAATCCCCAGTGTTGGAAGTGGGGCCTGGTGGGAGGTGACTAGATCTTGGGGGTGGATCCCTCATGACTTGGTGCTGTCCTCATGACAGTGAGTGAGTACTTGTGAGATCTGGTTGCTAGAACATGTGTGGCACCTCCCGCTTTCTGCTATCACTCTCTGTGTCTCTCACTCCTGTTTTTGCCATGTGATGCACCTGCTACCACTTCACCTTCTGCCATGAGTAAAAGCTCCCCGATGCCTCCCCAGAGACCAAGCCGATGCTGGTGTCATGCTTCATGTATAGGCTGCAGAATCATAAGCCAATTAAACCTCTTCTCCCTCCTAAAGTGCCCAGTCTCCAGTATTTTCTATGGCAGTGCAAAAACACCCTAACATAGGGGTCAGCACAGCTCTGCAGTCAAGCTGCCTGGACTCCTGGCTGATTCTGCTCCTTGTGGCTGTGACCCTCCCCCAAGATCTTTCTCTGTAAAACAAGAACAATAACATTATTTACCCTAAAAATGAAACAGGATTCTATGATCAAAGTTATATAACCATTGCTTGGTAAAATATTGGATATTATCATCACATCTGTATTAGTATCTGTAGATTTCAAGAGCCCACTACTCAGAAGCAGAGATGCAAATGCAAATAACTCCAAGGCACATAAGAATTTCCTCTCTGTCTTCCAGGCTAACCAGAGACCAAAGCCATGCTGCTGGAGCAGTTAAATCTGATGAGGGGCAGCAGTAGGAAATGTCCACAGGAACAGCAAATCTAGTGTCAGCAGAGCAAAAGCAGAGAGCAGGATAGAGGTAGGTTTCACATGACCTTGAATTCCAGGGAGTGTTCAAGGTCTTCTTAAACAGTTACCACCCCTGTGCTTTGGGAAAACAATTCCGGCAAAGTAGGAGATGAACACATGAATAAGAGAGTGGTGAGGTAATTCTTAGCAAATCGTAGGCCAGACACGGGCCACTTGATGGATGCAGGGATGGAAATGTGGGCAGATGAGCAAAGTGGGACTTTCTCATGAGGCTGCAGCTCCCTCTCCCATACTGTTTGAAACATTGTCCCAAAAATGCATTCATATTTAAAGACCATATTTAAAGTACACAGACGTGGTACCTATTTAAGGAAACCTTGAGTGCTTCTTGTAATTCAGGATCCTGCAAAATCTACCTCCAGTCTGCTTTCTGCTTTTGCTCTGTTGACTACTTCAGCAGCATGGCTTTGTTCTCTGGATAGCCTGGAAGAAGGAGAGGAAATTTCTACATGCCTTGGAGTTCTGTGCATGTCTGTCTCTGTTGCTTCTGGGCTATGGGCTCTTAGTATCTACAGATACTAATATTATAATAATATCCAACATTTACCAAACAATAACTTTACACATAGGATCTCATTTAATCTTTAAAGGTAAGTAATGTCATTACCCTTATTTTACAGAGAAGGATCTTGTGGGAGGGTCACACAGCCATAGGGAGCAGAATCTGCATGGAACCCAGGCAGCTTGATCTCAGGACTGTGTGGAACTGAGGACTAATGTGTGAGGGAGCTGTCTCCATTGAAAACATTTTAAAAGGCCTTCCTTGTGTTCTCGAGAAGTCCCCATTCCCTCCACTCATGCAGCCCAGTTTGTATTGAGTTTTTCCTTTTCCTCACTCTTGATCTTTCCCATCGTTTGCAAGCTTCTCTCTGAAGTAACTTTTGGGCCAAAGTATGTATTTTTCAAGAGCTACCTGAAAAGATACTTGTATGTGTTCCTTAGTCCCTCTCAGTATGCCTTCTTCCACCCCAACTAACCTTCCCTTGGAGTTGGAGGCAACTCTACAAAGAGCATCTGCCTCTCTTCCTAAACTGGGTCCATCAGCTCCCACCATACTTTTCTGAGTTCATGGGACCCTGCAAGGCCTTAGAAGCCAAGGGAGGGGTGTGGGGCAGCCCATGGGGTATATATAACAGCAGGGGCACCAACAGGATTTGGGACAGCAGTGGCCCCCCCTCCCCTTCCCAGTGCTGCTCTCACAAGCAAGATGATGGGTTGGAGAGATCCAAGTGGAGACTGAGATAAGGAAGTGTCCATTCAGCACAGAACGCTCCTCAAATATTTCATAGTGTCGTGGAAAATAAGGGCAGAGGGAAGTATTAAGGAGAGGCAGAAATTCAATGGGTTGCTCAAACCATCCCAGAGTGAAGGCCACTCAAGGGCAAATGCTGGGGCTTGTGCATATTTCTGTCTCCACATCCTAGTTCCTCAATGCCTTGCACAGGACAGGAATCCAAATGAGATCACTGGAAAGTAGGGGTGGGGTGGGAAAATATCAGCAACCTACATCCCCAGTGCTTTACAGGGTCATTTACAACTTTCATACCCTCACCCAGTGTCTAGGCCAATTCTGACCAGAAGAAGCAATCAATTAATCACCTGGGCCTGCCAGGGAATGAGATCTAGAATATTCTTATCAATATGAGCCAGGTTTATGATCTATCTAGGGGGAGTCCTGGGAACTGGGTTGTTCAAACCCCCTGAGATTCTTGCTGTGTTTCCTTTCTGGGCTCACTTACGCCCTGTGACTGGCAGCTTATCTGTCTGGCTATTTGGGTCCCCGGAGGACCTGGAGGCCTTGCTCTAAACCCTAGCCTTCTTGCTGGACCATGAATCTTTTTCCAAATAAAAAAATAGACTTGACCGTGTCTCTCATCATCTGATCCATGAAAACAAACCACCAGGCTCATCTGGCAGAGGACTAGCTTCCAATTCCAATGGCCGGCTGCCTCCTACAGGCTCTGTTTTAGTCTTTATGGATATTGATGACAGCCCAAGTCAAGCCAAGGTCACTAAGTGTTGTGCATTTAACTATATGTAATCCTACCTGTGCCCCAGCCCAGCTCACCTTCAGGGACCTGCAGTGAGGCATGGAGCAGGCAGGGAAGGTTCTGGGATGTGTGAGCCCCCACTCCCTCTAGTCCCTGAGAATCAGTGACAGCCTCTCAGCGGGGAGCAGTAATGCAGTTTTTATTACTTATGCTTCATTGCATTTGATCCTAATGCCAGGAAGTTATTGTTCTGATTTTTTTTCAGGTCAATGCTAAGGAACTTTATTAATGCATTTTGGGGAAGGAAAAGCAATGGAGCTAAGTTGTGCTCATATTTGTTTGGCCCTTACCATCAAGTGGCATTAGATTTGCATTGTGCATTTAGAATCTGGAGCTAAGGGGCAGTGACCTTCTAGATGGTCCAGAAACTGAGAGTGGAACCCACAGGTTCAGGAGAGGGCTGTCTCCCATGGAAAGGAAGGAGGGAAGGGAGAAAGCAACACAAAAGAGAAAAAGGCAAAACCCCCTTGGTGAAATAGAAGGGAAAGCAAAGCACCACGCTGGAAGGAGCCTGGGTTCAAATCCCACTTCCACCCTATAAGCACTGTGTGTGCCTTTGGCCAATCACTGAGTTTTAGTTGCTTCCTCCATAAAATACTTGCCTCAAATTGTTGTTAGAAAGACGGGCATTCATGAAAGTGCAAAAATATAGTACTTAGCTTGCAGTAAGTTCTCAACATATGTTAGCTGAATTTTAATGGGACCTATAGGTCTGAGGTGTGGGCACCTAGGTTCATTCACTCTTTCTTTACATAAACATTTGCTTAGTATCTTCCATGGACCAGGCAGAGCAGTAACTGATGCAGCATAAGCCACAAAATCATCGATCCTAAGATGCCCATATACTCCAGAGAGTGCTGAGTACTAGCCCAGGATAATCTCATAAAAAGGACTTTATACATTTTTATTGCCATTAGGCTTTACTTAATCACTATCTTCCCAGGTATATTTTTTTATTCCATAGGCTAGAGACCATAGCTTACAGCCCACTATGTCACCACCTTGAGCCTCTGGTCTGCATGTAATGTATAATACACCCTCGATAAAAATGGACAGACTCCCTTCTATTAACTCCAGCCCCAAAACAGAGACATAGCTTCTGGCCAAGGAACCCAGATGACTTAAAATCCCTTATGAGGCACCTGTATACCCAGCTACAGGGGAGACTGAGGTGGGAGGAGCACCTGAGCCCAGGAGTTCGAGGCTGTGGTGAGCTAGGATCACACCACTGCACTCCAGCCTCAGTGACAAAATGAAATGTCATCTCTAAAATAAAAAGATCCCTCATGAACGGCTCTTTCTTTGGAGGATGGCCTCTCCCATTTTGACCAAGTTCATTTCCCTGCAGTCAACCCACAGAAGCCCAGAACCAGTCCTGCTATCTCCAGAGAAGACGGCGTGGAGGTCAACTGAAGTTCAGAATCCTCATGTTCTCTCAGAGGGGATCAAGACTGAGGACAAAGCCTAGGTTTTAGAAGTCAGGGTCCACCATTTCAGAAGGGACTTGAGCTGCATGGGTTTGAGAGCCTTTGAGTTCTCTGAACATGCACCACCTGTGCCTTAGAGCAATTCCCTGAGAGATACTCGTGAGCTTTGTCAACAACCAAGCTGGGCTGGAGAGGATCTAAAATTCTCCTCTGCCTTGAGAGAGGAAAAGAGGGACTTTGGAGGGCAGAAGGGATGACTGTGAGGGAGGGAGGTCCCTGGTAAGAACAGAGTGCACCTCACTACAGGACAACATCAAAACCAGGCACCTGTGGCTGCTGGACTCCGAGGACTAAGAGCTCTATGTCACTGTACATTTCCTTTTCCAGTTAAAACAAAGGATAACAAAGCTCAGGATTTCAGAAATTACAGGACATTTCAGTAGGTACTTTCTCAGTATTTCACACAATGTCTTCACTCTCTCTTACCCACACACCCTCCTTCACACACAAATGCAGCCACTAGATCCCCCCGTACAATTCCGCAAAAACTATCCTCAACCCCAAATCTCATAAAGCATGAGACTTGCGTGAGAGTGTGAGACCAATGTGCACACACACATCTAAGGCACACCCACAGGCAGAACCTGGAGAGGAAATAGCCTTCAGGGGGCTCTGGTGCATTATTTCCATTTTTTTGGACAAATATATAAATAATAAAATCATAATAAAAACTCCATTACAGTTCACCTGCTGACAGAGAATGACTCATCCCTGTAATTCCTCTTTCCTTTCCTAAGAGGGTCCATAGATCACTGAACAGATTAAATGTCCTCCTCTGTGATGGAGCATTTGCACAGCTGAGGACTAACTGTGCACTGAAATGCCAGCCCTGCCAAGTGGCCAGCTACAATGGTGAGAAAGCACATGGGCCTGTGGTCAGATGCCTGGGTTCAAATCCTGTCTCTGCCATTTCCACCTTCCTTAACGTTAGATAAAGCACTTGGCCTCTGTTCCCTGGGGTAGGAAATAGGAGTAAGATCTTGCCTCCTGAGGATTCAATGAGGTCATCTTTGTCAGTGCAAATCTACCGCATGCTAAAAAAACTAACCTTCTAATGCTTTCCCTGTGCCTCTGAATAGTAACATTATCAACCTGGGGTCCTTTACTTGATTTCAACAGTTCTCCTTAAAACTGTAGTATTTCTGTTATTTGCTTAAAGCAACCAAAGATGAATTCTTTTGAATTATGTCAAACAGCTAAAGACACCCTAGGACTTCTGAAAGTTTAATCTAAGAAGATTAAAAGACTTTGAAATCAACCTGGCACGGTGGCTCACACCTGCAATCCCAGCACTTTGGGAGACCAAGTAAGGTGGAGCACAAGGTCAGGGGTTCAAAACCAGCCTGACCAACATGGTGAAACCCCATCTCTACTATAAATACAAAAAATCAGCTGGGCATGGCAGCAAGTGCCTGAAATCCCAGCTACTTAGGAGGCTGAGGGAGAAAAATTGCTTGAATACGGGAGGTGGAGGTTGCAGTGAGCTGAGATCATACCACTGCACACCAGCCTGGGTGACAGAGTGAGATTCTATCTCAAAAAAAAAAAAAAGACTCTGAAATTGTATTGATCTAGATAATAATTCCTAATACTTGTATAGAAACTTTGCTTTTAAGACAGCTGCTCATGTCATAGGTCCTCAAGACCCACAGTGAGGAGGGAAAGGTTTAGGCAGCCAAGCCAGAGAACTCACTCTACCCAGTCAGTGCCCCTAACAGACTGCAGAATCTGTCCCAGGGTGTCTGAGCCAGGGCAGAGTCGAGTCTGTCTCCTAGATTCATTCTGACTCCAGTAGACAATGCTTGCGGCAGGTGGATGGACTGCATTGGCCTTGTTTGGGCACTGCAGTGTCCTGTAGCACGTGGGTCTACAGTGCTGCCCATCTCTGGGCACCAGCAGCTACAGTGCAGCAGGTTTGCTCACAGAAGGAGCCTGGAACACACCACCTACTGCCCTGTGGCTTCAGACATCCACACACTTGCCAGACAACTCCCATGTGTCACTCTGAGTTCTTCTCCTTTAAATTCTACAACTCCCCCCACAACCCTGCCACACATGCCCTTTCTGTCTCTGTCTTTTCAGAAATGGAATCTTGGATTAAGAATATGTTTAAGGCTTTTGATGGAAATATCCCAATTGCTTCTCCTAACTATCAGTGTATGATTCTATCTGTCTCATACTCTCACCAGGACTGAGTGCCATTTGTGTGTGTTGGGGAAATGGAGTAGAAGTTGAAGAATCTTAATGAGGGTGCCAGCAGGGAACACAGCTGGGTGTGGCTTTCTGAACCCAGAGAGGAACATGGAAATGGAGACAGGAACATGATCTCCTGACATGAAAGGACAAGATGTCAACAAAGTGCTGCATTTTTCTAGACCGATGATGTTATAAATGTAATTTGATGTAGAATTGCTGCTTTCAACTACAAGGATCATCATTTCAGAATCAAAAGCTGTATGTATTGCTCAAATAATTATAATAATTGTAATTTGGTGAAACCTAGATTATTCTCCTGGATTGGAGAGTTGGGGAGTGTGTACATGGGCTGAAAATAGCAAAATACATTCCCCTCCAGCTTCTCTGTCCCCCAAGCAGAGAATGATCACACTGGGGAAGTTGAGGCAATGCTGTTGTTTTCAAGTTTCTCTTCCTTTTGCTCTGTCTTTCAGGACCTTTTAATAGAGAAACATTTTGATTAGCTAGAAAGTGAAGAGATGTGTTTTCTGGTGATGTAATTGGCTGGTTAATCAAGCACTTATTTTATTATTTAATATATGCTGATAACATGTTTGTGCTATGTCAGATGCTGTGCTAATCACATTGCAAATATTAACCCATTTCAGCCTCATAGAAGACCTATGAATAGGTCCTGTCATATCCTATTTTAAAAAAGGTAAATCCAGGTACCTCTGTTTAGCTAGTTAATCAGAGGCCACATGGCACATAAGAGTGAGTTGGGAGTTAAACCCAGTCTCCCAGACCCATGGCCCATGTGCTTAACATGATTCACAGGGCTTTGGCTAAGATGTTTTCTTTTAGTATAAAATCATGTTATTGGAAAGCTTTAAAAAATTTTATATATGCTTCAGGTAGCGGAGTAGGATGAGGAGAACAGAATGTGGGTGGCATGGCTTGAGAATCCCATAAGATGCTGAAGTCCCTCTGATGAATTCTGGGTCTCCATGAACGGGCCTGTAAATTTGCCAAAAATAGGTTCAGGAACCTGGGGAAGGCATGCCCTAAGACAAGAACCCCACCCCTCCCACCGAATTTTTTTTTTTTTTCTATTTTCTTCTAAACTGCAACTGTCAATTTTCTTTTGGAAAGGGACCAGGTTTTTAAGTCAGAAACATCTCCCAAAATTCCTGATCCGCTAACATACTGACATTAACTAGGTAACCTTACACAGCTTACTTATCTTTTGCAAAAATCTTCACTTTTCTCTTTAAAATAGGTTGTTGCAGTTTTGGTTTATTTGTTTGCTTTTGGATTACAGATGTGAGCCACCATGCCCCACTAGTTGTTACAGTTTTAATGATTAAAGATATGTTGACTTTTCCTGCAAAGGTCCAAACAGTAAATGTAAGGTTCTGCAGACCGAGTGGTAAAATCGAGGGTATCATGTCAGTATTATTAACATAACAAGAGAGAAAACAAGTTTGTTGTTCACAAACTAGTTCACAAAATATTAAATAATATATACTAAAATAATAGTAATTGTGTATCATTTATAAAAACACATGTTAACAATAAGAACATTGAGTTATTTGCAAGGGGGATTGCATGTCCTTGAATTGCGGTTTCAAAGTGAGTTTTATCTGCCATCAAGCCAGTTGCAAATGTTCATCTTAACGTTGACAGGCTATACAAAATCAGGTAAAGGGTTATATTTGGTCTTCAGGCCTAGTTTGCTGGTACCTGATCTAAATTAACTTCTAGCACACAATAGATAATTGACATGTACCTGTTACCGTTTCCCTGAAGTAAGCTGTTAACGCTGGTTTGCTGGACCTCACTTAAACAAATGGCAGCCCTATGAGAGGAGGGATGGTTTGAAACACATTCTAAGACTCCCTTCTCAGTGATCAAGTCCCATACCTGGCTCCAATACTCTGTGATGTGGGTTTTTAAAAGTATACCTGTGTCTCACTTTCTCTCTTCTAGAAAATGAAGACTAAAGTGTTCTTCAGGTTCCTATAACTCTGCCAGGCTAATGGTAAGAAGTGGGAATGGTACTGGAAATGCAAAGAGGAGGACAAATTGTGTTAAAGTAAGTATCTGTTGAGAAAGCATTTGCAAACTGCTTACCTAATAGATTTGTATCCACAATATATAAAGAACTCTCAAAATTCAACAATACAAATACAAATAACCCAATGTTTAAAATAAGCAAAAGATTTGAACAGACACATTACTGAATAAACTATACAGAATGACAAGGAAGCACTTGAAAAAGCATTCAGTTTCCTAACATTAGGAAAATGCAAATTGAAATGTCAATGAGATATTGCTGCAAACCTATCAGAAAAGCTAAAATTAAAAACAAATGAAACAAGTGCAAAAAACTAACAAATGTTGTGGAAGATGCAGAGAGCTGAAGCTCTCATATCTTTCTGATGGGATTAGAAATTGGTACAGCCACTGTGGACAACAGTTTATCAGTTTCTCATAAAGTTAAACAAATGCTTACCATGTGACCCAGCCAATACATTACCTATCTATCCAAGACAAAGGGAAACTGATGTTTACACAAACATTTGAAAATGAATAATTATAGTACTTTTATTTATATATGTCTCAAACAGGAAGGAACTCTATGTCCATCAGCCAGTGAATGGTTAAACTGACATGTCCACACAACTGAACAGCACTCAGCAATAAAAATGAACAAATAATTGATACAAGCAATGACATGGATGAAATGGAAATACATTTTACTAAATGAAAGAAGCTAGACTCAATAGCCTGAATATTATGTGAGTCCATTCATATGGAATTCTGGAATAGGCAAAATTGTAGAGACAAAACAGAAAACTCACAGTGTTTGCTGCGGACTAGGATTGGAGGAGGGATTGATCAGAAAAGGGTGGCAGAGATTTTCTAGATCTTGACTGTGGTGGTAGTTACATGACAGTGTGCGTTTTTCCAAACTCACAGAACTATACACAATAAAGTGTGAATTTTACTGCATGTAAGTTTAACCTCAATTAACTTGACTCCAAATAAAGTAAACACATATCATGTAGTGATGACAGGCTCTGTCAGGAAGAGTGATGGGGACATTGGGTCTGGGTAACTTGGAGAATGCAAGCCGTCAGTCTAAACATTTCTTCTGGAAGAGCATTTATCTGCTCACCTCTTTTCTTCTCTTGGCCCTATTCCTCTTTACTGACCCTCAGTCCCAGCTCTGCAGAACAACTCCAGATTACCTGTATGCAGTGCTACCTGACACCTCAATCCCCTTCTAGGGTTTGGGCCACTTGGAAGAGAGGCCTCCCCATACCTGCCCCAAGCCCCAGAAAGGGATCCTTTGTGTCTAGGGAGAGGAGAACCAGATTACAGATTGAGCTGGCCAGTGTGAATCACAGTGTCTCCCAGAAGATGTAGGTGATGGAAATGGAAGTCAGTGCATAAAAGTCACAGAAAGCATGAGGTCATTTCCTGTCTAGGCCAGGGGTCTGAAGAGCCCAGCTGATATTTGAGCTACATTTTGTAGACCTACATGGAATTATTTGAACTAAGATCAATAAACATCTACATTTCCAATGAAATGACTGCCTGAGAACCAAGCCAGGAGGGCTTTCTCACCATGATGGCAACCCTTCCAACAGAGGAGTTGAGAGAGTGGGAATGGTCTGGAATAGCTTTGGGGAGCCCCACTCTGCCTCCAGGAAGCTGAAGAAACTATTCATTTTGTGTGTGTGTGTGTGTGTGTGTGTGTGTGTGTGTCAGAGTCTCCTCTGTCACCCATGCTGGAGTCCAGTGGTGCAATCTCTGCTCACTGAAACTTCCACCTCCCCGATTGAAGTGATTCTCCAGCCTCAATCACAAAGTAGCTGGGATTACAGGCATGGGCCACCACACCAGGCTAGTTTTTGTATTTTTAGTAGAGATGGGTTTCACCATTTTGACCAGATTGTTCTCAAACCGCAGAGCTCAGGCAACCTGCCCATCTTGGCCTTCCAAAGTGTTGGGATTACAGGCATGGGCCACTATGCCTGTCCCCTGTAGAAACCATTGTAAGTCTGGGAGTCCAACATTTTAGGGGATGCATGGTTAACAATTAAGTGTTCAGACACAGGACATGTCCTGTTAACGTTTGAGACTAAGTCAGTCTGAGACCCTCAGAAGGAACAGGTGAGAAACTGATGATGAAGCAGGCTTCTCTAGGAGGACAGAGCTTCAGTGACAGCACTTGCCGTGGTGCTCAGGCAGTCTGCCCCAGCCCATTGCCCTACCTCTACCTCTTCCCATTCATGTCACCATAGGCCCACTCACAAATTTTTCTGTGCCTCAGGTTCCCCATTTCTAAAATGGAATTACTAAGAGCACCTCCCTCAAATAGTTTTTGTGAGAAATAAATGACTAACAAGATGAAAAGCTCTTAGAATGGCATCTGGCACATAGTAGACACTCAAGAAAAGAGCTTCTGCTGCCATTTACTGCTCAGATTTCAGATTTCAGAATCTGAAATCTGGGCAGCACTTAGGCTTTGGAAACAGCATTGTGGGAAAGGCAGGTGGAGATGGGGGCATTTTGGGAAGTGCATCCTATCTGATCTCCTTCATAGAACTCGAGGCCAAGTGTAATGAGTTTTTTTTGTAACCTGGGTTGGTGCTCCCTTGAGTTCTCCTGACCATGGGTGCCTATTCTGAGACAGAGTGACAGGACAGAGGCTGACAAAACTTCTGACCAGGAGACCCCTCTCCCTGCTCAGTGGCTTCTTGAAGCCCCAGTGCAAGCATCTGAGCTTGCTTCCATAACTCTCATTTTCTGATACACCCTCGGCCTTTTGGGAATTTATACAATCTGGTCAAAGTGAACATCAAGTCAGTTCCAGACCCCACTCGGAGGGATTGCTTGCCTTGTGTTGCAAGTATTTCAAAGTCCTCCTGAAGGCTGCATGTCCCTATACCGAAAATGAGAAAACAGAAGCAGCATCACACACACACACAGACATGGCTAAACGTGGTCTCCTGACCTCTACTTCAGTGTTCGGAAAACCCATTTGTGAATCAGTGAAGGATTACAGTCTCAGACCAATGGCCACCGCCACCCACAGCTGATGTCAATGCTACCACAACTGGCTCGTTCCTGTTCATGTCCACTGGAAAACATCAGCATGCTGGGGCCCTCTACTGTTGCTTTCCTCATCTGATCTACTTCCTTGCCTCACTACACGTCTCACTCCAATCCCTTCTGTCGAGCCCAATGGGGACTTCAGTGCCACAGCTCTAAACTGGGCTGAGACAGTATTTCCTCTTAAATTATTGCCCTAATGCACCCACAGATTTCTTGGTTCTCTTATTTCTTATTGTTGACAAGCATAACGCATATAAGAAAGATACTAAAATTAATAATGACCATCATTTATTGAGTGCTTACTGAGCATCTGCCACTAAGCTAATAACTTTTTCTATATAATCTTTCTTGAAATGACTGAGGCAGGCCGGGTACGGTGGCTCATGCCTGTGATCCCAGCACTTTGGGAGGTAGAGGTGGGCAGATCACCTGAAGTCAGGAGTTCGAGACCAGCCTAACAAACATAGAGAAACCCTGTCTCTACTAAAAGTACAAAATTAGCTAGGCGTGGTGGTGCATGCCTGTAATCTCAGCTACTCAGGAGGCTGAGGCAGGAGAATAGCTTGAACCCGGGAGGTGGAGGTTTCAGTGAGCCAGGATCTCTCCACAGCACTCCAGCCAGGGCTACAGAACTGAGGGAATGTGTTCTCATTCTGGGTCCACAAGGGGGCGTAGTTTTAACGGCAAGAACTTCCCACCACCATGCCCCCCTCCCATCTCTCTCGATCCTGGAGATTTAATGGTTTCTGTTTTAATTTTTGCACCCTGGAAAGAGTCAGAAGTCGATCACTCCAGCGGAAGTTCTAAGGAACTCCTTTCGTTGGCCAGAGGTCTTGGAGAAGGTGGGGATTCCCCCCAGGTTAAAAGTCCCCTTCTTCCACACCCCTTTGGGACTTCATGTTTGGACGCCCTTCCACGAACACTCTCTCATGGAAGCCTGTATTCCCCTCCTAAACTCCATCTCTCTCCCTCAATTTCCTTCCACCCAGTGTGGAAGCTGACTTTCTCTCTCCTGGATTTTCCCTCTGGAGTCCCCTTCCACCCACTCTTTGTGAAAGTTTTCTCTCTTCTTCTCCTTTTTCCTCTTTCTCTATCTAAATAAATCACTTTTCTGCAGCACTTTTGGGGGCTGGTATTTATTTTATGAGTGCACTGTGCCATGGTCTCCTCTCCCATTCTTGAGAGAGTGATAGACCAAGAACTGGAGAAACGACCTCTCAGGGAAGCTGAGGGCTCCCCTGCCACCTGAACCCCTACAGAAGGAGACTCCATCTCAAACAAGAAAAAAAAAAAGAAATGTAGATCACTTAGCCTGCACACCTGGTGAGCTGCTCAAGCACATGTGTGTCAGCTCAGAGTCCTCATCCCCAGCGTCTGTGCTCTGCAGCTTCCTGCACCAGGCAGAGCTGCATTTCAGGTTTCTCTGTCTGATCACTCACTCCATCTTCCAGGTTAAACTGCTAATTTTTAGATGTCATCAAAATATTATATAGAACATTTTTGATCCCCAAAGAGCCCCATAATACATTTTCAAGAATGAAGGTGGTAACCTTGGGATCTTAAACAGATTTAAAATCCAGTAATTGCATTCTGACTGTACAACTTAATTGAGAGGTAAAATCATAGGACTATGATGTCCTTCTATGATTTTACCAGTTGCAAGGTTTCCAGTTGCTAAAACCCTTAGAGGGCACCTAAGCCAATGTTTTCCATCCTGAAAACAGTTTGTCCAAATGGCAACCCCAGCAGAAGTGCATGCATGTGCATGCACATGCATGCGCGTGCACACACACACACACACACACACAGAGTTTCAGCCATCTTTGTCTGTGGTTGTGCTTTGAATGTGTGTGTTTTACTAAATTTCATATGTCAGAACTTGAACCAAGATGATGGTATTATGAGGTGGGGCCTCTGGGACATGAGTAGTCCATGAAGGTGGTGCCTCCTGGATGGGATTCATGCCCTTACAAAAGGACTTTAGGGAGTGAATGTGTGTCCCTATGTCCCTTACACCATATGGGGACACAGAACTGTCTCTTTCCTCTCTTCCACAGTATGAGGACACCTAGATGGCATCATCTATGATCCAGAAAGCAGGCCCTTGCCAGATGATGAGTTATTTGTCATTGCCTCACTCTTGCACTTCCCAGCCTCCAGAACTGTGAAAAATCAATTTATGTTTATAAACTACCCAGTCTTGAATACTTTTGTTATAGCCACAGAAATGAATGAGGACATTCATTGTCTCTTACTTTTTCTCACAGCACCTAGTGCTTCTCCTTTGAAGCATCTTTCATAATAATTTTTATTATCATTGTTTGGAAACAGAGTCCCATTCTGTCTCACGAGCTGGAGTGCAGTGGCACAATCTTGGCTCACTGCAGCCTCCACCTCCCAGGTTCAAGTGATTCTCCTCCCTCAGCCTCCTGAGTGGCTGGGATTACAGATGCCTGCCACTGTGCCTCTTTAATTATTTGTATTTTGTAAAGATGGGGTTTCACCATATTGACCAGGCTGGTCTCAAACTCCTGACCTCAGGTGATCAGCCCACTTCAGCCCCACAAAGTGCTAGGATTACAGGCGTGAGTCACTGCACCCAGCCCCATAATGATAATTAATCACTGATTTTGTGATTCTTGGTCTTCTCTCCTAGACCGTCACCCTCTGAAGCACACACAGTGCCCATCTGGTATGCCACTTCATGCCCACCATCTAGTCTACAGACCACCATGCAAACAAACATTCAATGAATATGTGCTAAATTGATTGAAGCAGATGCGTGTCCAACGTGGAACCCCTCAGGTTGGAAAACACTGCTGTAATGCAACCTTCTCATTGTACTGATGAGAACATTGATGTTAGAGAGGGAAACCATCAGAAGTCAGCTGGCTGTAAAGTAGCAGAGTGAGGACTTGAAGCTGGAACATGTTAGCAAAATGACTGCCTTGTCCCCTTGGGGTTTATGCATGGATGGCTGAGGACTGGACTGTCTGTAAGTGTGGTTGGCCCAGACCCTACAGTCATCACAGAAGGGACTTGTTTTAAAAAGGTGGATTCCTGGACTGTACTGCAGGTCTACCGTTTTAGTCTGTTTGTGCTGCTCTAACAGGCTACCTTAGACTGGGTAATTTCTAAACAACAGAAATGTACTGCCAACAGTTCTGGAGGCTGGGAAGTCCAAGGTCAAGAGGCCAGCTTATTTGGTGTCTCATGAATACCAGCTCTCTGCTTCACTGATGGCACCTGCTAGCTGTGTTCTCAGACTGGGAAGGGGTAAATGAGCTCCCTTGGGCCTCATTTATAAGGGAAGTAATTCCATTCTGCCCTCATGATTTCCTCAACTCCTAAAGGCTCCACCTTAAAGCTATTGCACTGGGAATTAGGTCTAAACACATGAACTGGAGAAGGACAAAAACATTCAGACCTCAGCATCTACTGAATGAGAATCTCTTGGAAAAGGGGGTCAAGGATTTATAGTAGAATAAGCCTCCTGAAGTCATTCTTGTGCACATTAAGTTTTGAGAACCGGGATTCTAAGGGTTTCCTGTCTGACTCCAAGAGGTAACTAGAGACTCAGCCAACTGAGATCCTCTGCCTTGGGCCTGACTGAAGAATCACTGACCTGGGGAGTTAGCGATATAGAGTCATGTTCTTGAATGAATTATTCATTCCATTAGCCTTTCCTGTGAGCCAGCATGTCAGCAGGGCCCCATCCTTGGCCCTCTTTGCATTTTCTGCAATATCTCCAGGCAATCTCCTCCACACCTGGCTCCACCATTTGTTGACTGTGAATCCAGTCTGGCCCCCAACACCTGAAAATGCAGCTGCCTGTGGCTGTATGACTTTCTAAAACATGGCCACAGACTCTTTGCCATTCTTCCCATCAGAAGGAATACAGTTCAATAAAGTGAAGCTACATTACTTCTGAAGCTAGGCCATAAGAGGCATGTGGCTTTCCCCTGGTTCACTGATGAAGCTCCCTCTTACAATCTAACTCCCTTGCTGTAAGGAGCCCAAGGCATGTGGAGAGGCCACATGCACATGCTCCAGTGGGCAGTCCCTGCTGGGCCCAGCCTCAAGTAAGCTCATTCCTGATCCTAGACACATGAGTGAAGAAGCCTCTGGGTGACTCCTGTGAGTTACTCTCAGCTTCAAGTATTCCCAGATTTGGTGGGAAGAGACAAGTTATCCCTGCTGAGTATCATCCAAATTTATGACCCACAGATTCCATGACCATAATGAAATATCAGTTTTATTTCTCCAAATTTTGGGATGGTTTATCAGGCAGGATTAGTAACTAAAACCAGATACAACTAAATGGTGCAAAGAAAGCTAAAATGTGACAAGTAAAAATGATACTGCCTCCTCTGTCCTGGCAGATGCCCCACTCTGGAGATTGCCACCATCCACTGAGTGTCAGTGAGGGTTGTACTTGGGTTGCAAGTAACAAAAATCCTCCATGTGATATCTTGAAGGACTAGGACTAGGGCTGAGTATTGTTGCATATTATTTTTTCTTTTGTTTTTGAGACAGAGTCCAATTCTATCACCCAGGCTGGAGTGCAGTGGCATGATCTCGGTTCACTACAAGCTCCACCTCCCAGGTTCAAACGATTCTCCTACCTCAGTCTCCCAAGCAGTTGGGGTTACAGGCATCTGTCAAAATGCTCTGCTAATTTTCATATTTTTAGTAGAGACAGTGTTTCACCATGTTGGCCAGGCTGGCCTTGAACTCCCGACCTCAAGTGATCCACCCGCCTTCAGCCTCCCAAAGTGCTAGGATTACAGGTGTGAGCCACTGAGCCCAGCTATTGTTGCACATTTTCTTTCACCAAACAAACAAAAGATCCCCAGACAAGAGGCTGTTGGCATTGATTCCAATGCTCAAGCATGCCTTCAGGGATAGAAGAGCTTCCTATCTTGTAACCCCATATTTCTCATGCTGATCTTGCCATAGCAGATGGATGCTACCTCTCCAATACCACGTGCATGTTTAAAACAAAAATCATTCTGTTGCAAGAAAGAAGTAAGAGATGGATGCTAGGGGACAGTATAATTAGAAATGCCACTGCTTGCTCTCAAGGAAAACAGAAATGCAAGCTTCTCCTTCTCCTCTTGCCCCTGACTGATATGGTTGTGATCTACCTATTTCACCTTCTTTGAAACTCATCTACTTTTTAGGCTTCTGCCACTTCCTTAGGTCAGAGCCCTGGCAGCTCTTAGATGACTGAAATTATGGTCTCGTTGCTTCTTGTCTGGACATACGGCCACAAGGCTGCCTGAGGTGTGTGTCCAGCATGCAAATCTGCCAACACTCACCATGTAAAATTCTCCGAGAGCTTCTAACTGCTCTCAAAACAGAGCCAGACTCTGGCTCACAGGGGTCTGCTGGCTTGGGGAGGTGCCAGACACACTAAGCTCACACAGCACACTCTGTTCTCAGTGAAAGCCCAGGGAACCTGACCCCAGAGGAGGTCTCACTACACCCAGTTGTTACTATATTATAGCACTGCCTAAATGTGGAGAAATAACTGGAAATTTGTCAGGCCCACACCAAAGAGCAGATTCGCTGAGGCGAGGAACTATGTCATGTCCACCTGCATGTCTCCAGCACTTAGCACAGTATCTGGCACACAGTAGATGCTCAGAAAGTTTCTTTCTGAATGAAGGAAGGCAGGGAGGATTGCACATCTCCTTCAGGGTCTGTCCATTGAACAGGAAATAGAGCCTAATAAGCAAGTAACTGCAAAGGTGCAAAGTGATGACTGATTTTAAGGGAGACCTAATAGGGATAAGGGGAAGGGATGAGGGCAGCACAGGGCCAATGGCAAAGGCCTCCTGTGGGGGCAGCCCTTCCACTACCCACCCTCACTCCTCCACTGCCTTGAGGAGAGCTGTACACATTAGAAAGGAGAGGATTCAGGTGCTGGAGAGCCTTCCAGGGAACTTGTGGTCCATATGCAAAGCCGGGTGGTGGGTCTTCTAGAGGGAATGATGGGTGTTCCATTAACTGATGTGTGTGGAACACAGGTGAAATAGATATGGCAGGACACTTCAAATATTCACTTGTGGTTTTCATTCCCTATAGATTCCCATTTTCCCCATTTCAAACCTGAAGTAAGGCCCTCAATGTTTTCTTACCTCAAGAACTGCTGCCTTAGGGAACATTAGAAGTTGCTGAAGGTCTGGCTTCTTGGAAATCAAACTTAAATCCATTTACATGAAAAAGGGGGACAGGAGTCTGCTTCTGAGAACACCAGAAATAAAAGGATGAAAAGGGTTTCCAGGGCTGGCCATCAGCTGGCACTATGAAGAATGAAAGCCATCTGCTCAAGAAGTGGCCATGGAAATGTGGGTCCCCCTGGTTTATGGATTGAATAATGTCCCTCAAATATTCATACTCACCAGAAAACTCAGAATTTGATCTTATCTGGAAGTAGGATCTTTGCACATGTAATTGGTTAAACAAGTTAAGATGAAATCATGTAGAAAGGCATGGAACAGTTTCTCTGAGTCTCCAGTAGGAACAAACTCTTTCAACATCTTCATTGCAGCCTCCTGAACTGTGAGAAAATAAACATCTGCTGTTTCTGGCCACCCAGTTCATAGTAGCTGGTTATGGCTATCCTAAGAAATACATATATCTGGGCCAGCTGAACCCTAGAAACCATGATCCTTATGGATCTCACAGACCAGGAAAGTGCAGAAGCAGTGAGGATTGCCAGGAGTCAGGGTTTCCTCACACTAGACCCTGAATTAGCCCTCTGGACTTGTATGTATCTTGGGGGCTTCACCAGCCCAGCAAGATAGAGATCTCTGCTGATTTTAAGAATGTAACATATAATTTAACCAGAGCTTCTGGGCTGAGTCATGCCTGCTATGAAAGTGTTTGTAGAGAGGAGTATTGGAAGGAAACAAGTGAGAAACATACATTGGCACCACACCAAGGAGGGCCTTAACTGCTAGACTCAGAACTCTGGACTGACATCCCTAGGCAATGGGAACCCACAAATGTTTTAAGGGTTTTGAGCTTAGAAATGACTTGAGAGGGGCTTTAGGAAAATTAATCTGACCATCATTATCGAACATTTTTCTGCAAGTAACAGAACTATGACCTAAAGTGGAGTAAGCAAAATAATTTTATTGACTCATGAAACAGAAAGTCTGGGAATAGATTTCTGTCTGGAATAGGGTGATGAGGACTCTGAACCTAATGTCTTTATTTGGCATTCTTCATGGGCACAAAGATCCCTTCCAGAGCTACTGTGCTAAAAATGCTCTCTTGTTCATGTGCAGTTAGAAATAAGCTATGTCCAGGGCTTACTCTTAGAATTTTTTTGCTTAGAAGACTCAATATATTTATCTCTTAATCTTGGTGGTCCAAGTAGGGATTAAAGCTACTCACTCCTGAGCCGATTTTTGCCAAAGGGATTAGGATAGACATGATGGACCAAGACTAATCAGTTGGCTTAGCATAGATTTCGGGTCTAAGACAGTCTGGAGTGACTTAATGAAAGAGACACATTACAAGAAAAGTGTCAATAGTCAATTTCATGGTTATGCAAACCTCACAGAGTTCACTGTAATACAGCCTCAGGCAGGACCTTCAGGATGTGTTCCAGGGGAAGGCACTGTTACTTTGAGGGATGACAGCTCTATGCATGTTATCACCCTTGAAGACCTTCCATGGTTCAAGATGTGCCATGAAAGACACTGATATTGATGACTGATTCTGTGTGGGCCTAAGCTGATGTGGGTGTTTGTGTCTTAGTTTTTAACAAAAAAGTTTAAAAGGTAAGTAAATAATTTGCAAATAGAAAAAAAAAGCTTGTGGAATAAGGATATAAAGAAAATAATTTTAGGCCAGGTGCACTTTGGGAGGCTGAGGTGGATGTATCAGGAGTTTAAGACCAGCCTGGCCAACATGGTGAAACCTTGACTCTACTAAAAAACATAAAAATAGCCAGGCATGGTGGCAGGCACCTATAATCCCAGCTCCTCGGGAGGCTGAGGCAGGAGAATTGCTTGAACCCAGGGGTCAGAGTTTGCAGTAAGCCAAGATGGTGCCACTGCACTCCAGCCTAGGTGAAAGAGGGAAACTTGGTCAAAAAAAAAAAATTAATGCAGCTGTTCAATGTTTTTGTGTTTTAAGTATTATTACAAAAAAGTTAAAAAAGTATATACAGTAAAAAAGTAACAATAAGCTAGAGTTAATTTATTATTGAATAAAATCAATTTATGTAAATTCAGTGTAGTCCAAGTGTACAGCCTTCATAATAGTATATAGTAACATCCTAGACTTTCACACTCACTCACTCACTGACTCACCTAGAGCAACTTCCAGTTACACAAACTCCACTTATGTTAAGTGGCCTATACAGGCATACCGTTTTTATCTGTCATATTGCTTTTCTATGGTACCTTTTCTATGTCTAGTGGGTTTAGATACATACATACTTACCATGGAGGGATGATCACCTACAGTATTCAGTACAATAACACACTGTACAGGTTTGCAACCTATGAAAAATAGGCTAGACCTATATAGCCCAGGTGTGCAGTGGGTTTTACCATCTAGGTTTGTGTAAGTTCACTAAGATGTTGACAAAGGGATGAAAACACCTAACAATGCATTTCTCAGAATGTATCCCCATCACTGATCTACTCATAACTATGTCCATGGTGGTTTGCTTGGTTTGTTTGGTTTTTCCCTTTTTTTTTTTTTTTTTTTGCTTTGAAACTTCAGCTCAAAGGATGTTTTTTTAATCCTGAATTTGCTTTTAGACAGATAATGCACCATGAACTTTCCTCTCTATTAGTGAAACTTCTTAAGGAGCATGCTGGAGTCTGAAAAAGCTTCTGCTAAACACTTCACTGTGAATATTCTTGGGAGTTCTTTTTTTCTTTCTCCTGCAGTTTCTTTTTCTTTTATCTCTTCTTCAGCTATGCACTCCTATTCCAGTTCCAATGGTAACCCATTAGTCACTTCCTCAAGAGCCCCCTCTTGGAATTACTCAATGTCATCCTCATCCATACCCAGGTTAAATTTGTTGGCCATGTCAACCACAGACTTCTTGATTTTTGCAACTTCCTCATCCTTGGCAAATTCTTTGAAGTTATCGGCAAACCTTGAGTGTCTTCTTCCAGGTGCCATGCCTACAGTCCTCGGTGACATGCCCCAAGCCTAAGCAAGGTTCTTGGTGCTGTTCAGAATTTCATCAACATCTTCTCAGTGTCTTCCTCCACTGCAGTATAAGCCTGGGCAAAAGTCCTCACTCTTCAGGTAGTAGATCTTAAAAGCTACTATAACTCCTTGATCCATCATTTGGATCAAGAAATATCACTTGATCCCAATATCACTTGATCCATCCTTGATAAAGAAATATCACTTGGTCTATTGTTTGGATCAAGAAATATCACTGCAGGAAGAAATATCACTTTGATATTGGGATGAAGATCACCAATAAAAAGAGCATGTGTGGGAGCATTAAGAACAATAAGTAAAATCTTGAAAAGTGGATCATTCTCCAAACAGTCCATTTCCTTTCCCAGGTATAGCAATGCAGGAGAGCATCCTGGAAGAGGAGGTGCATCCATCATGACTTCTCATGACTCCTGCAGTCCGCTGGCAGTATGTGCTTTGTGCTGTGCTTGAAGGCCTTGGGGTTCTCACTGTGCCAGGTCACCAAGGCTTTCAGTTGGTAGCCTGCACCATTTCCCCCAAGCAAGACTGTCACCCTGTCCATAAAAGCCTTGAAACCTGATGTTGACTTGGCTTCCTTATGGATAAAAGTCATTTCAGGCATCTCTTTCCAGAATAGGGAGGTTTCATCCATATTGAAGGTTTGCTCTGGCAAGTACATTTCCTCCACAGTCAGCTTATCTACACTTTCCAAAAATTCTTCAACTGCCTTCACATCAGCTCTCAAAGACTCACTACTCACTTTCATATTATATAATAAGAACCATTCTTGAGTCATTTAAACCACCCAGAGCTAGCAGTAAAGTCAACATCCTAGTTGAGTCCAGCCTTTTCAATATCACAAACTTTCTGTTTTGGCTGGGATCATCATGAGGCTGGGAGGAATAATAGATGTGTGTGTCTAGTCTTCAATCTGGGTCATAAGTTTCTCTATATCTGGTATAGGCCTTTCTTAAATTGTTGACAGTCTCATTGCCATCAATGAAGCAGATCGTTTCAACTTTTGTTACTTTATTTTTGTTCTCCAAGATCGTAGCTATGATGGAATGCAACCTATGTGCATGGTAAGCAATAATGGTCATGAATTTTCTACCTCCCTTGTCTTTAATCACTTTTAATTTCATTTCTAGGTCAATCACTGATATGGTCTGGCTGTGTCCCCACCCAAATCTCATCTTGAGTTGTAGTTCCCATAATCCCTATGTGTCATGGGAAGAACCAGGTGGAGATAATTGAATTATGGGGGCCATTTCCCCCATCCTGTTCTTATGATAGTGAGTTAGTTCTCACAAGATCTGATGGTTTTATAAAAGGTTTGTCCCTTCAGTGGGCACTCATTCTTCCCTCTCCTACTGCCATGTGAAGAAGGATATGTTTGCTTCCCTTTTGGCAGTGATTGTAAGTTTCCTGAGGCCTCCTCACAGTGTTGAACTATGAGTCCATTAAACCTCTTTCCTTTATAAACTACCCAGTCTCAGGTATGTCATTCTTAGCAGTGTGAGAACGGATAAGTACAATTACTCAATGTGGCCTCTCTTTGGCAACATTAGCCATGGATTCTGTATGCTTAGGAACCATGATGAACAAAACAACATGAAATTAAATCAAGCACAAGAGAAAATGATGCAGTCAGGAAAAAATGAGTTGAATGAGGCCACTGCCAGTATGACACAGAATACTGTTTTATAGTAAATGCTTAGTTTTTATAAGCAGAAGAAGCACACTCTAAAATAATGATTAAAATTATAGTATGGCAGCCAGGTGTGGTGGCTCACACCTGTAATCATAGCACATTGGAAGGCCGAGGTGGGTAGATCACCTGAGGTCAGGAGTTCGAGACCAGCCTGACTAACATGGAGAAACCCCTGTCTCTACTAAAAATGCAAACCCAGGTGTGGTGGTGCATGCCTGTAATTCCAGCTATGTGGGAAGCTGAGGCAGGAGAAGTGCTTCAACCTGGGAGGCAGAGGTACTGATGAGCTGAGATCATGCAACTGCACTCCAGCCTGAGTGATGAGACTGATATTCTATCTCAAAAAAAAAGTATAGTATAGTAAATACATAAGCCTGTAACATAGCTGTTTATAATCATTATCAAGTATTATGTACTGTACATATTATATGTGCCATACTGACCATGAAGTAAGTTTGTTTATATCAGCATCACCACAAACACATGAGTAACGTGTTGAGCTGATATTATGCAGGCTACATTACTAGGTGACAGGAATTTATCAGTGACATCAGAGGGGACTACTGTCATATACACATTCCTTTGTTGACCAAAACATCATTATGCAGTGCACAACTGTACATGTGAAGTGCAGGTTACATGGGTTCTGCCAGAGAGCTCTGCTAACTCAAATGCCTGCCAAGATTCTCAGAGAATGTCTCCCACATTCCCTCTAATGCAACATCTCCTGGAGGACTGTCCTTCTGCACAGTTATTCATGGGGGCAGGGCTCAGGCTGCCTGGGCAGTCTATTCAGTGTCAGATTGGTGATTCATCACCCAGTAAATGAAGCCTGTCAATCAGATTCCCCTCCTGGAAAAACTAAAACACCCGGTGGAACCACAGTGGGAAGTGTAGCTGAAAAGTTCGTTTCTGTAATTGCCACGTTGCTTAAAGGCTGGGGCCAAAAACATGCAGAAAACTTTAAAGCAGACCCCAGGATGTAACAAAGAAAGCCTGTGGGCAGGGAGAGAGCAGAGCACAGAGGGGGAGGGTGGACAGTGCTGGGGCCATGAGGGTGACAAAGACACAGACACAGGCTCGCTCTCCTTCCAGCTTCTGTTTTCAGCTATGGTCTGCACATCTCTACATTAAAATGCTTTTTTTCTAAGGAAACTTGAGTGAGCTCCTCACAGTCCCAAGAGCCCTAAGGAAAACACTGTCTAAAACATAAAACACCACGTGCTGTGCCCAGCACTTCTGAACTCATCTCTGACAAGTGAAGCAGCCCTTTTCTTTTCTGCACAATCACCCAGATGGGATCAGAACCCATTAGGATCTTTCCTCTCTGCTGTGCCAAGAAAGGAGGTAGGGAAAGGATGAAATCAATTTCCTTAACCATCATTACTGAGCGCTTTGCTGGTGCTCCACAAAGGTAGGAGGTGGTGCTATGCACTAAATCAATGTCAGTGCTCTCTGGGGACCCACTGTGCAGACACTCCCAGTAATGATGATGACTCCTTGTTCTCCAGCAGGGGGTGATGGGAGATACACTCAGGGTGACAAAGAGGAATGCATGCATACACTTCTGACACACAGCCCCTGGAAAGAGTCCTAGGGGGTGTTAAGAGTGCTACTGGCATGGAATGTCACAACTCTGAAAAAAAAAGGGAGAGGGAGAGGCTTTCCCTGTTACCTGGAAAGAAATGTAACAGAAAGGAAGTGGGGCTTTCAGAAAATGCCTTGCCCAGGTTAACCCTTCGGAGATTGGCTAAAGATGCATCTGAGGTACAACATTTTATTCAAATAAGTTGATGATTTATATGTGTTTCACCACAATGCCAATTAAGGAATTTCCATTTCACTATAGAGTCATCCAGGGGAATTTCCAAGACAGGGTCCTGAAGCCTCCCTTTAATCCTGAGAACCTTGGTGGGCATTTGAGTTAGCAGAAATGTTTGGCACAACACATACAATCTACACTATTCACATATATAGTCATGCACTGCCTGACATTTCAGTCAATGATGGACCACACGCACATGAGACAGTGGTCTCACAATGTGTTAATGTAGCTGAAAAACTTCTGTCCCTAGTGATCAGAACGTCAGCTCAATGCATTACTCATGTGTTTGTGGTGATCCTGGTCTAAACAAACCTACTCCACTACCAGTATTGCATATAGAATATGTACAGTAAGAACGCGGCCAAAACTGAGCTGCTTTTTGTTCTTGGCTGCAAAGTGGAACAGCTGGATGACCCGGGGCTCCTTACTTGCCAAATCTGATCCTCTTTCCACAAAATTGACTCAGATATAGTGGTGTAGTCTTATATGAGTATAGCATTTCCTATTTTTCAAATATGTTCCCATACATTATTTGATCCATACAATAAACAACACTTTTGCCATTTCATCCAAAAACTCTTTATTGGCCCAGATGATATTTGCAGCCACAACTCTGGTGCTGAAAGTCCGGTGTATGTTAGAAGCTCGTTCTTGCTGAAAGACGCTGCTGCTGCTGACAGGACAGTAGCTGATGCAAGTAGAACTCTCTGCCCCCCTCCCCCCATGCACACAAGCAATCTGGAGAATACCAGGTGCAGTGCACACCTTGATCTGAGTTTCAGAAAGAGCAAAGCCCACAGGATATGTACAGGCAGACAAAAGGGCTCACTCCTCTAGAATTATATCAGAAACTAAGGCTGTCAGGCAAGATGTCTCAGAGCAGGTCCCAAAGCACCTAAAAGACTACTCATCTTTTCCTTCCTGTTCTAGTAGTTATTTTTCTCATTCTCTCTCCTCCCTCTTTTAAAAGTTAGTTTCTCTTCTACTTTTCTCATCTCTGAATATCTCTCCTTTTCTCTCCCAAGTCCCTGAAGCCTTCTCCAACACCCTAGCCCCCAACTTCTAGGGCAGGCCATTTTTCTGCTGTGGGCACGAACCTGGCACTGGAGAAACCTACCATCTACACAGCTAATTTAGTACATGTCAAAGACAGTTCCTGCCGGGCAGTGGCTCAGGGCTGCAATCCCAGCACTTTGGGAGGCTGAGTCGGATGGATCACAAGGTCAAGAGATGGAGACCGTCCTGGCCAACATGGTGAAACCCCATCTCTACAAAAATACAAAAATTAGCTGGGCACGGTGACGTGAACCTGTAGTCCCAGCTACTCGGGAGGCTGAGGCAGGAGAATCACTTGATCCCGGGAGGCAGAGGTTGCAGTGAGCCGAGATTGCACCACTGCACTCCAGCCTGGGTGACAGAGCAAGTCTCCATCTCAAACAACAACAACAAGACAGTTCCAAAGGTTCTACATGTACGAATTCACTTACTCATCACGACAACCTCATCAGACACTTCACAGGTGAGGAAACAGAGGCACAGAGCCACCTAGGCTGAGAGGTTCAGTCACCAGCCCAAGCTCATACCTCCATTGTGTGGCAGTGCAGGATTTGAACCAAGAACTGTGACCCTGCATGCCCTGGCCCGAACCCCTGTACTACAGCAGCCCTCTGATGAATCAAAGGCTGGGGAGCTCTCCTCCCTTCCACTGCAAAAGGCTGATCTCTCTCCAGCTGGAGCATGGGGCAGTGGAAGGATGCAATGACCCTAAGGCCAAACTGTGCCTCTTTCCTCTAACATTCCTCGGAAAAGTTGTGAAAGAGGTAGTCTCACTAAGGGGCTCAGAACCAAAAAACCATAAAAAGATGTACATGACTTGTGTACTTCATTTAGCATCCAAACCCTGCACTCTGCCATTCAGCAAGATAAGTCTCCACCGCCCCTGCTTCCCTGTAAAAGAGGGAAGGCTAAATAACTGCAAGTCTAATCCACAAACCCCAAGCACCAGCCTCCGCATCTGGGAGGAAAAAGCGGCGGCAGGCGAGCCAGGGCAAGGGCTGGGCCAGGGCCGACAGCAGTGCCCGGCTCTGTGACTCCGAATGCGGTTCTGGACGGCAGTGTCCCCCAGCCCAGCTGCGCTCCTCCCTTCCCCCTCTCTAAATCCCACCTCGAGTCCCGCGCCCTTAGAGGAAGTGGGTCGCCTGCAGGGGATCGGCCCCTTCTCCCCCACCGTGCTCCCGACTCCAGCTCTTCTGGGCGCTGTCATCCTCTCGGTGCGTGCCAGTCTTCTTTCTGAAACGGACCCCAGTGGCTCCCGGCCCTCCCGGGTGCTCTTCCTTAGCCCCACCATCCGCGGAGAGGGGAGCTCCTCTAGGGGCGCCAATTAGGTCCCCGCGCCGCCGCCGCCTCTGGCGTCTCCCGGGCCCAGCCTGTGCCGAGCCCGCTGCGGTCCACGTGGCTTATCAGAGCTAAATTCGGCTCGCAGGAAGCCCAGAGCCAGGGGAAAGCCAAGCCGAGCCGGGGTGGGAGGGGGCAAATGCAGGCGCTGGGCCGGGAGGGGCGGGCGCTGGGCGGAGGCAGGGGAGGGCCGCGCGTGGGGGAGGCGGTGGCCGGGCTCTGGCGCGCACCGGCTCCCGGCTCAGCCGGCCAGGGAAGGCGGTCCCTCCCCAGTCGCCCCACCTTTCACTCAGGTTACACTCGGGGGAAGGTGTTCCCGAGCCGGCTCCCACCCTCACCCCGCCTCCTCGCTGTCCCGCCTCCAGACTCGGCCGGCGGAGCCCACTATGCCAGACAGTTTCGACACTTTGCAAAGACAAAGAGCCCTAGACCGAAGGGAAGAGGAGGAAGAAGAGGAGCGGAGTGAGAAGGAAGAGGCGATGTGAGCCTGAAAGGGGTGAGAGTGTCCGGGACACTCACACCCCTTTCTTCTCCTCGGAACCCCCTCATGCCCGAATCCCGGAAACTCCAGCGTGTCTCCAGCCATGCTGAGTGCGCGTGCAGAGGCAAACCCTGCTCAGGGTGCGCGGGGGCTGCGTCCGCCGGAGTTGGGGCTCCGCAGTTTCCTGTGGGTTCTCGGAGTGGAGGGTTGATTGTCTGGACCCGGAACTGAAGGGGTGTGGAGGGGACTCAGAGGGTGTGACAGTGGAGGTGGGACTGAAGCCCCTAGGATTCTAGTGGAAGGCACTCGTAGGGAAACCTCTTCTTAGCCACGGCAACCACCCGGGGCTCTGGGAGAGAAAGAAGGTCAGGGTGGAGGTTCGGGCTTAGGGGTCTTCGGCCGTCTCTGGAGGAGCTGCCTGGAGCTCTGCGGGGAACCTACGCCAAGTCCCGGGCAGCGGTTCCCGAAAGCAGCCCCAGTGACATTGCACCCGGCGCCGGGCTGGGATCTCCCCGGCTGGGGCCGCCCGTGGGAGGAGACCTCGCTGGGTGGCCGGGCTCAGGCGCTCTCGAGTGGATCTGCGGTCACAGGCTGGGACACGACGGAGGGCGCCAGTGATCTGGACCAGCGGCCGTGGGACAGTATCCGGATCAAGTCCCCCAGTCTGCTGTGAGCAGGCGCAGACCCAGGAGGTGGCTCTCGGCCCCGGGGTCGCCTTCAGCGTGTGCTGCTCCAGACCCGGGGGTGAAGTTGGCACCTGGAACAAGAGAGCAGAACGCGGCGTGGTGGAGAGTGGGGGGCGTGGGTGAGCCAAGGGGAGCACGGCCTGAGTGGTGTTAGTGGCAACTCGAAACTCTGAATCCATCCCAACCCCGTTAGGCGCCGCAGCTCCCGAGAAATAATCTGACAGAAGTTAGCAACTTGCCTGTGTCTCTCGCGTGTGTGACCTGCGTGGGGCAGAGCCACTCCTTCTGGGAGCGTATGGGAGCGGGCAGCGGTGACACTGGGGCGAGGCACCCTGGTGAGGGTACAGTTAGTTTGGAATCGGGACAGTGGTGCAAGTTTCAGCTCCTCCTTTCTCTGCGCGAGTGTTTGAGCGTGACCTTGCAGGAGGAAACGCGACTGAACTTGAGATGGGGGTTGAGCCTGTGCCCCTGCTTGGCACAGAGAGGCCATAGCACACCTTCACCTGGCCTTGCAGCGGGTCTCCCAGGAAGCATGTGGGGATCCTCTGACTCTGCCATCGGCCAGAGCCCTGACTCCCTCCTCCCTCCTACGCCAGGGTCCCCACCGGCCATATCACGCGCGGGACTCATTGGTGCGTTCGGCGAGGGGACACGTGCACGCCCCTAAGTGCGCAGGTGGGTGGGGGTTTGGCAGGTGACTGCATCTCATGGGCCAGGTAAATCCCGCAGAGGGAGACAGCCGTGACCCTGAGGGCAGGGCTGGCTCGCAGCGTCCCGGTATCAGCCATTCGCCTGGCTTTCTCGTGATTCTTCCCGGGCACCCCTGGCCTCTCCCGACTTCTCCCCGTCGCGGGTCCCCATGCCCGTCAAATTTGCGAGGAGCTGGTTCTCCAGGGAGACAGCGAGCGCCCACCTTCGCTCTGCGGCTGGTTGTGTGTGGTGAGAGGAAGAGATGGAAGGAAGAGGCAGACTCACCAACGAGGAAAACGGGGTGAGAAGGGAGCCGGGTTGTCCAGAGGTCTCCAGGGCGCCTGCAACGTAGTAGGTGCTAAGCTGTGTTCATTGAGAAGGCCCCAAGGTGGAAGGTGCTGGCAGGGGCTGAGATGCTCCCTTCTTCCCTTCCAGTCTCTAAAATGGAATTCAAATGTATCAGTCAAGCCCTCTGTGCCCCAGACGGGCCTGGAGCACCTACTATGTGCGGGCTCTACTCCTGGCCTGTCCTAGATGCTGCAGGTGGAGTCTCCTGGTTTTCTTTCCCGAACGCTCCTGGGCGCCCGGAGGCTTCAAAAAGGCAAGGTGCACTGCCCTCTGCCGGCTGCTGTGGAAACTGCCGCTTGGCTCCGCGGTGGGGAAGGCGCGCGCAGCGCTGGGACCCGTCACAGTGCCTTCCTGCACTTCTCCTTCCTGCCCCAAACATCGGGATCCTGGACGACTGTTTTCTAGTTGGCTGAAATGACTGACCAGAGTTCACCATTCTGTGCCCCCGGCCTCTGCCAAGATCTGGGTACAACGTGGGGGCCTTTTCTAGTCTCCCATCTCTGTCTCTGTCTCTCTTACTTTGGTCGTGAGACTTAACCTCCTTCACCTCTGGGCGTCTCAGTTTCCACAACTTCAAAATGAGGCCAATAACACATTCTTCAAAATACATTCTGCAGAATAGACAGTGTGTGGATCTAATACATATAACTAAGTGAATGTGTGTATATATAGGTAGTTCACATTCTAATGTGTGTATGTACACACTCTAATGCGTGTATATACATTGGAGGAAGGAGTTCCATGATACCGTTTTTGCTAAACAAATAAAGAATGAATAGAGGGCTCCTTCTGCCTTTTCAAAATCCAACAAACCCTGAAACTTGCTTTCCCTGCTTTTTTCTGGGCTGGCATTTGCCATTTAGGGGTCTGACTGGGCAAGGCCTGGACTTGAGCAGGGTCTTTGTCGCCTACCTCCCTGGCTGGGAGGCCACAGCATCCCACCCGAGGGGAGAGAGAAAAACAGGAAGTGTTGCTAGAAGTGATGGCAGAGGGTTTCTTACAGGGGACGGAGGCTGTTCTTCGAAGCTCTGCAGCAGCCTGTGGAAGCTGCCTTCTGAGTGGCCTTCCTGCTGACTGCAGACAGGGCTGCATTCTCCCCACTTCCCTGGTGGTGTCACCAGCACTCCTGACCCACACAGAATTAGCCATCACTGATATAGGAGCCCTTGTTATGGAGATGACACTGACTGTGAGCTGGTTCTAGGTCCTTCTAGGTCCGGGATTTTTGGGAGCGAGTTACAGCTCTGTCTCCCCTACCCACCAAACAGCCCCTAAGCCAGCTCACCACCCAAAGGCTGGCAGTTGACATTGCCCAAGGAGGGTGCCTCTCCCATATGTGACTTGAAGCCCTCTGGTCAGTTAACCTTGCTTGAATCAGCTCCTGTGTAGAAGATTGCTGATTCAATAGGGTTTTTATTTGGGTAGAGCTTTGGCCGCAGATGGAAACTTGACCCTCACCTTAGGCCCCTCCCACACCACAAAAAGCAACCAGGAAAGCAAAACATAAAATCCACCAGTCATCATGTAAAGGCTTTCCAATAAGTTCTGCATGCCAGTGTGCACATATTTCGCATGCTGATGGAAGAGCTGACCTGGTTACCAAGAATTCTAGAATAAGACTTACATGCAGTTTCGTTCAGTTGTGTAGCCTCTGGAAACTTCAGCATCCCCACTTGCACACCTGAGGATCTGAGAGCTCCCTTCTATTGTAATTTGGTCACAGGAGCCCGGAATAGGGCCCCATGAGAGCCTGCATTTGAGTCCTGGTGCCAGCGCTCAGGCTCAGTTCCTTTGCAACTCAGCTCCCAAACTATTCCAGGCTCTGGGTCTCAGTTTCACTCTAAAAATGAGAGACTTGGCTGGGCACAGTGGCTCACACCCATAATCCCAACACTTTGGGAGGCCAAGGTGGGTGGATCATTTGAGGTCAGGAGTTCAAGATCACCTGGCCAACATGATGAAACCCCGCCTCTACCAAAAATACAAAAATTAGCTGTGTATGGTGGTATGTGCATGTAGTCCCAGCTACTCAGGAGGCTGAGGCAGGAGAATCGCTTGAACCCGGGAGGTAGAGGATGCAGTGAGCTGAGATCACACCATGGTGCTCCAGCTCGGGTGACAGAGTGAGACTTTGTCTCAAAAAAAAAAAAAAGAGAGGCTGTAGAGTTCTGCTGCCCATCACTGTGGGTCATCCATTAAAGCTTCTTTTTGTGAAGACAGTCCCCACCTCCATTGCTCCAGCAAGCATCACCCTCAAAACCCTCCCAGTATCACAGACTGCCCTGGCTGGGGGCAGCTGGACTGTCTACTACCCCATGCCAAGGGCACCTGACCTCTCACAGAGGGTCAGGACTATTTAGTGTTTTACCACACTCCCTTGGAAAAGTCATTTTCTAGCAGTTCTCGACACTAGATGTTGAAAGCAGTCAGAAGTTTCAGACTCTGAGGTCAGAAACCTGACAGAGCCAGGGTGCCATCTGGGGGGACTCCCCAATGGTACATATTGCAGAAGGAACCCCAGTGACCCCACCAGGGCCTGTTTACTTCCCATCTACAAGCTGAACATAACCTTAGAAATCAGTTTGGTCAACCTTTTTACTTTAATGCAAAAATGTCAAAGCTCAGAGGGGAAGTCACTGGACTGTAAAATCCAGGGTTTATTGCTTATTTGGTCTTGGTGGTGGTGGTGGTTGGGTTGTTTTGATTTTGGTTGAGCCAGAATTTATTGGGAACTTATTACCTTCCAGGAGCACCATGCAAGGTGCTGAGATACAGAGAGCAAAGAATACTCGGTCCTTCTTCCTTGCAGTCCTAGAGGTCACAGTGCTCTGCGGAGGGGAACAAGGATGTACCCAGTCAGGCTGCATATGGAAATACACAGGTGCTAAAAATTAGCCTGTAATCCCAGCTACTCAGGAGGCTGAGGCAGGTGAATCACTTGAATCTGGGAGGCAGAGGGTGCAGTGAGCCAAGATCTCACCATTGCACTCCAGCCTGGGGGACAAGACTGAGTCTAAGTCTCAAAAACAAAACAAAACAAAAAGATATATACAAGTGTTAAGCAAAATGGGAACAGAGAAGGGAAACGTTTCCTCCACCTTGAGGGAACCACAGAGGGCATTCTAGAGATGGGTGTGTCAGACTGCGAGACAGCAAAGGTATCTTCTTGAATGCATTCAATATCAAACCATCTACTGCCCTGTGTGTGCAAAAAACAATAATAATAAAGTAAAATAAATACATAGATTGGCTTAGGCCTGTTCCACATGTTTCTGAATAATTAAGGGAACTGAGAATTCTAGAGGTTCAGTGCTTTGGCCCCATTTCCCTCCAATGATCCTGATCTCTGGTTTGTTTGTGTTGGATGAATTGTTGCCCCCAGCCAGTCTTCAAGCATTGGAATGCATGTGTATAAAACAGAGTGAGGACAAGTGTGGTGACTCACACCTGTTATCCCGGCACTTTGGGAGGCTGAGGCAGGCAGATCATGAGGTCAGGAGATCGAGACCATCCTGGCTAACATGGTGAAACCTGTCCCTACTAAAAATACAAAAAATTAGCTGGGTGTGGTGGTGCGTGGCTGTAGTCCCAGCTACTCAGGAGGCTGAGGCAGGAGAATGGCTTGAACCCCAGAGGTGGAGGTTGCAGTAAGCCAAGATGCCACTGCACTCCAGCCTGGACAATACAGCGGGAATCAGTCAAAAAAACCAAATAAACAAAAAACACCCAGATAGTGGCTGCTTTGCATTTCCTTTTTCTAAATAAATAAATAAATAAAACTTAGTGCTTTATTTTGAATGGTTGTCCATATACTTTATGTCAGATTTTAATAGTTGATTTGGGAGGGTGGGTTTAAATGGCATGGCAGGTGGGTGGTATGAGAAAGTGCCCAGGTTTTCAGGGGGATGCTACTCTATGAGCTAGCTGGGTGAGCTGGGCATGTCCCTGCACCAGGTTTGAGGTGCATATGGGTGATCGGGGCCCCAGGATGATGAAGGGAGATGATTCTGGGGAAAGTTGTGCATGTGGGAGGCCTAGAGCCTCCCTGATTCCAGTCATATTTAGTCTGTTTATAGGGGAAAGTGATTGCATGGGGCACTCCTCAGGACAGAGCCTGTGGGAAATGGAGGAGTTGACTGAAGGCAGGAAGTTTTGCAAAACTCCTGGAAAAACACTTCAAGTCAGAGGAGGCTGATTTTAAGGTAAAATAGTTTGCAAATGATCCCCCTGGAAGCAGCAAGGCCTAGTGACGGTGTTGGGGTAGCGTGTGCCTCTCATTCCTATGAGTTTCATCAAACTTTTGGCTTCTTTGTCCCTAGGGCAGGACTCAGAATTACTAATGAACCAGATCCCTGACCTAAGAAGCCACACAAAGCACTGTTATTAGGAGAAGGAACACACGAGGGGAGTGGGGCCAGTGTAAGATGGTCAGGGTGCCCAGCATCATGAACCTGGCCACTTCATAGGGGCCCTTCCTGTGTGGCCTGGCTGGCCAGCAGGGATGGGACTTGTGTCAAAGTTCAAGGCACCTGCAGTGGACGCTGTTGTGGTTCCCACTGAGGACAACTGTTAGAGAGGGCTCTGGAGTCAGGGTGTTTTCTACACCATCAGGGGAATCCCTGCAGGGAATCCACTGGCCAAGGACACAGAACTCCTGGGCCCTGGCCCTGACCCATCTGCTCCTGGCTGGGGACCTTGGGCACATCGTTTAACCTGTTTTACCCTTCAGTTCCTCAACTAGGAGACTGCAGTATCAATTCCCACTCCCTCTATCACAGGAGAGTTGGGAGGACCCCACAAAATGAAGCACAGGAACATCCCTTATTGATGAGAATTTTAGTAGCATCTACTTTTCATTGTTTAGTGCACATCTAGTAGTGCCAAGTATTTTGTACAACTTATTCTGGGGTTCACCAGGAAGCATTGAATGGAGGGTTTGAATAAAGCTGTTTCCCGAGATGGTGCCAGCATTTAGAGAAGTCAGCAAGAGATGGTCTAGCGCCTAGACCCAGTTACCACACCAAGGAGAAGTGGCATGGTGTGGGATGGGATAGGAGAACTGGAATAGCATTGCAGTAGTTGCCAGAAGCCTCTGGAACGGAGACCACAGGCCCCTTCCTCAACCTGGCAAGGCAGGAGCCAGGAGGATCAACCCTGCAACCTTGCTCTCCTCTGGCCTGACCTGTGCAATCCTGTGCCACCAAGAGCTGAGCCCACCCACCAGCCAAAGGCAAGGAGCTCCTTGATGGAGCCCCCAGAGCAGGGCAAGGTGAAGGTGCATTAAGAGCAGGTCTGGTGGGCACATTGAGGACACACACACACACATACACACACAGAGAGAGAGCTATCATCTCATTTGATTCTGCAACAGCCAGGGGTGGGGAGGGAGTAGTCTAAAGATTTACCTATTGGCATGTAAGATACCCAGGAACTGGAGGGTAACCCCCTTGCCTAAGGCCACAGAGCTGGTGGGAGCCCACATTTTAACCCACTGTGTTTTATCAGCCCTACTAAAGTAAAAGCATCTGTTGTAAGATGTCATGAAGACCCTTAAGTTGTTATCAGTGGCATGTTAATGAGAAACAGAATAGTTTAAGTGTGAAGGTTTGCCAGAGTTTTAAACGGAGGTTTATTACTCAGTGACCAAATTACTGACCTTTTCTATGTCTCATCTTCCTCTTCTGTCATGAGGGCACACTTTGTACAGTTGATGTGAAAAATAAAACAAATTTATTCAGTAAAGGTCTCTCAACAAATGTTAGTTTTGATTCCTGAGAAGGTCAGGATTTAGAAAGGGCAATGTGTGGTGAGTGGTGCTCCAATGTGGCCTTTTAACCTAGTCAGCATTCAAATAATAGGATTTCAATATTTGTATGTTAAAAGTTTCTTTCTTCCTTTCCTTCTTTCTATTCTGAGGATGTTTGGATCATTTCTTTGACTCTGTGTGTGTGAGTGTGTGTGTGTGTGTGTGTGTGTGTGTGTGTATTTTCTCTTTAAAACACATGAAAGTGCCAAAGGATAAAATAGCAACAAATTTAAAGACCTAAATTAGCTTTATTTTGATTCTAGAATTGGGCAACACTTCATTTCACAGAACGGAGTAAGTTTTCCAGTGAGCTGAGCAGAGGAGATTGGCTTTATAAACAGAAGGACTGAAGAAACCAGAAGCAATGAACTAAGAGTGTACTCGTTCCATTTAGACAGAACCTAGAAAAACAACTGATTTGTTAACATCCAGTGACATTCGGCTGCCTCTTTTTGCTAAGGATTAAAGCCAAGGGAACTTCACAATCATACTGATTGGCAATTTAATCCCGCCTATTTGGGAAATTGACTCTCTCCTGATTTCTCGGGAAGTCAGATGACAACTTAGTTTTGTCAATGGGTGTTGTAAAACCTCGGTGCTTGTCTGCTTAGTTTAAAAGAAAATAAAAGACACACAGCAAAGGAGATGCAACATGGAGCGATTTATTGCAAAAGAGGCAGGGTATTCTGAAAGTGATGTGCCGGATAGACAGTACCCTCTGAGAGAGGCTGCAGGGCAGGCTACTTGCGAAGATGGGACAGCATCGACTTACTGGGGGGCTCCCTTTACTGGAGCCTTACATGGTTATTCATAAGGAAGTCGGAAGAGGCGTTACTAGTAAGCATGTTCTGGGTGGTCCTCTGGGTGCACATGCTCAGTAGCTGTACATGCTTGCTCATACATCATGTCTCATTAACATCTGAAAGCTCCACCCAGGGATGTGTGTGTGTGTGTGTGTGTGTGTGTGTGTGTGTTTGAGATGGAGTCTCATTCTTTTGCCAGGCTGGAGTGCAGTGATACGATCTCAACTCACTGCAACCTCCACCTCCTGTGTTCAAGCAATTATCCTGCCTTAGCCTCCCGAGTAGCTGGGACTACAGTCACCTCCCACCATGCCCAGATAATTTTTGTAATTTATGTAGAGACAGGATTTTGTCATGTTGGCCAGGATGGTCTCAAACTCCTGACATCGTGATCCACCTGCCCCAGCCTCCCACAGTGCTGGGATCACAGGTGTGATGTGTTTTTTACTATTATAATGAGCAAAGCTTCAGTCTGAGAACAGGTAAAATCAAAATGTACATTCTCTTATGGGTGAATTCCTTACTGGAAATAGCCTGGCTTGAATGAACTGGACTACAGTGTGAATGCAGGGGCATATTGTGTTGACCTTCACGTTGCCATACCATGGTTGCCACATCCTGAGGACATGGTTCCCTTTTGGACAGCCCATCCTGCCTCAGTGTGGGTTTGGGGACCTGGAACTTTAGCGTGGGCAACTCCATTTTGATTTGCAGTCTGGCCTGTTGGGGCCTAGTGCAGAAACTTGGTCCAAAACAATGGCCTTCTATAATTTTTATTGAACAAATCTTATCTAACCATGTATGATTCTAAAACCCTTAAGGCAGTATAAAATATGACTTAAAAATTACTTGCAATAATTCAGAAAAGCTGAGAAGAAAAGAGCATTAGTTCCAGCTTATTTGGCAGAATCAAAAAGAGGGTTGCAGGTGACTTTTGGAAAGTACACATTGGGGTGTGCAAGTAAAGTACTTTCTCTGAATTTCAGTATCTACATTACAAAAGAAAAGATCAAGCCCAGGTAGATAGCAATGTAATAGATTTTGCTACATTAAAAAAAAAATCCATTTGAATCCACAGTGAACTAAAACACCAGAGTGGCTAAAAATCCCCTTCATGCATAATTACTTAGCAGAGAGCTCTTGAGAAAAACCTAACCAATAAACCCCAACCAAAGCAAATCCAGCTACTTCTCTAGCTGAGAGGGTGAAATGACTCCAAAATATTGTTTCAAGTTCAAAAAGCTGAAAACAACCCCACATAGAAAACAAAAATCCACCTAATTTGGCATTTACCTTTTTGGAAATAAAAGGCCCAATGGAAAAATAAATAAATAAAAACCCTTTTCTTAGATTCTTAGAAGACTAGCCTGGAGCCCAAAATAAATCCCCTGAATTTGGCCGAGTAATAAAGGACTCCATTCTCCTTCCCTCCCTTTAGTACACTGGAGACCTAATAAGTGCAAAGAATTCCCAGTGATCAAGAGCTCAAACACCTAAAACAACCCAGCGGCATTCACAGACACCATCATCTACAGCCCTGATCTGAGTTGGCCCTCAGTTCAACTCTTCTGAGGGTCTTTCTGATTTTGCAAATAGAGATGTGGATTCAGGCCAGGTGCAGTGAGTGGCTCGTGCCTGTAATCCCAGAACTTTGTGAGGCTGAGGTGGGTGGATCACTGAGGTGAAGAGGTTGAGACCATCCTGGCCAACATGGTGAAACCCTGTCTCTACTAAAAATAAAAAAATTAGCTGGGGGTGGTGGTGCAAACCTGTAGCCCTAGCTACCTGGGATGCTGAGGCAGGAGAATCACTTGAACCCAAGAGGCGGAGGTTGCAGTGAGCCAAGATTGCACCATGGTACTCCAGCCTGGGGACAGAGTGAGACTCAGTGTCTTTATATATATATATGTGTGTGTGTGTGTGTGTGTGTGTGTGTATTCAAAGGGGAAAAGTGACTTATTGGCCAAGTTCACTTGGAGCCCTGCCTCCAGATCTTCTACGTGTCTCAAATTGTCATTTATACTTGGTGGGTCTCTCTTTTTATTTTTATTTTTGGAGACAGTGTCTCGCTCTGTTGCCCAGGCTGGAGTGCAGTGGTGTGATCTTGGCTCACTGCAACTTCTGCCTGCTGAGCTCCCACCTCAGCCTCCTGAGTAGCTGGGACTACAGGTGTAGGCCACTGTGGATCACTGTTGGTGAAGGAATAAGCCCACACTTTCACCAGCCTTGCAGTTCTAACACACTGGTCCTTAGTGTATGCCTTTATAGCCCCTACCAGCCTTCCCACTCTGAACTGTAGAGAGGTATGCAGCACAGTAAGGTGACTTGATCAGCATCTGCTCAAGTGTCTGGGAAATGGCAGATCCAGGTCTCGAGCCCTGGTAATGCTACAACCTTACTGCCTCCACCTCACCCGCTTGTGTCCTCCTTGGCTGAGCCTGAGAACACTGGCAAAAACAACAATGTAAATCTAAGTCTCTATATCCTCATTAGATTCTAGACTCAGCTAATGGAGCCCAAATTATCAGCACAACAACATAACATAACACATAACATAATACAACCAACAAGACCATCATTTACGGTTCGTGTAAAATAGGAGTGAACCAGAAGCAGAAGCTGACTTGGCCAAGAACGGCTTTAGCATTAGGAAGTCAGAGAGCTCAGCTGCCACCTGTGAGGCTGGGGGGAGGCAGTGGAGGGTTCTGATGGTGAGACTCATGTATGTGAGTCTCAGGGGAACCTCCAGAAAGCTCAAGGAATTCATGGCACTCAGAGACATACAGTTGGGGGATTTGCCCATCGTTTAGTTATTTTGCACTGACATCCCCTTCTTGCAGATGTGGGAATCAGCTACTAAGGAGATGGAGTCAAAGTCAAGCAACAGAGGCCAGAGGGGAGGAAAATCCTGCAGACAGTCTGGGGACAGGGAATCTTGCTTGCACGTTTTTTGGGGGAAACTGATTAAATGGCAGCAAGCAAAAAGGTGACTCCGGGCAAAACCTTGAGTAGGGCTTCACAGAAAATAATTTCAGTCGATTGCATTTTCTAGAAAACTTTGAGTTTCACTGTGTATTCTATGTGATAGGCTGTCTGGTGCTGTCTGCCCAGGACCTGCCATCAGCACCTCCACCTGGGCTGGGCCAGATTGCCTGCTTTCTCTCATTAGAATTTCTCATTCATTTAGTATGAGATCCTAGTCTTCATAATGACTCTCTGTAAAATGTGTGTTTTCACTTTTTTCTTAATCTCATTGTATAGATGTGGAAACTGAGGTTCAGAGAGGTTAAGTCACTTAACCGAGGTCCCTTAGCAAGAAAGTGGCAGAACCAGGATTTATAAGCACAGCATTTCTGTCCGATGCCTGAGACCTCAGGCCCTATGCTATGTTATTTCCAGGTCATCCTATATCCCAGGCTCAGTGGGGACTCTAGAGGGAAGGGAAGGGAAGCTTCTCTAAGGTTCAGATAGGAAACTGGTCACACCACATGCCTGGCCCCCAGCCCAGTGCACGAGATGTGCAGTGAGCACCCGTGTCCTCTGGTGGCCATGAAACCGTGCTCTGTAACATCCTTTTATACCTTTTGTTCTCTCTCTTTGCAATGACCGTCTTCTTGAACATTCTCCTTCTCCTGCAGACACACATATATACACATATACACCCACCCTTCCTGAACTTTAAATAGTCCGTATGCAGATTGTCAAATATCTCTCACTACCTATACCAGATTAGGTCTCATTATTTTATGTTCATTTTGTGTCTTTTCCATCATAGCATGAGAAACTACTATAATTAGATGAATGATATATAATAGAAATAAGAGTTTTTTTGTCTCTTTGACATCATCCTATCCTGAGTACAAAGCATAGCTCCTAGCTACATAAATATTATTAAGAGAATAATTTAAAATAAGTAGACAAGGAAATGCAATTTATCACAGCAAACAGGGGTAAGGTACCAAAATTGACCTCATCAAATTTAGAAGAATTAGATAAATATATTAAATATGAAAATTCTTCTTACTACTCAATATATAAAGCACAGGACTTCCAAAATGCCTTGTAAGCCAATGTTATTTAAAACCTAATTTTGAGTAGCTTAACAGCAACTGAAACTAGGAATTCAGATGTAAAAGGCCATATTCAGGCCATTGTGAAAAAACATATTCAAAAAGCCTATATCTGATCATAAGTATTCTTTGAATATATCTCTTGAAAAAATAGATAACTGATTTGTAGAGATTTAATAAATAACAGATAGAAATAGTTACTATAAATAATAACACTGATTATCCTGTGTAATCAAACCCTTCACCTACTGTGATATGCACTGCATTTATGCAGATCAGCTGTAGGCCTTTCATCCATGAAATTATAGAATGTATAATGTGATGGGCCATGATATATTCAGTGTAATTGCTTATTTATAAAAAGAGCTATCAACAGCCCACTTTAAATAAATTCAGAAATCACCATAGGACATTTAGAAATGAATATTTTATATGACATTTTAAAAAGATTATGAGAATTTCTTTGAACAGTAAAATTAATGGCTGTTTGGCTGTTTAAACTCATACAGTGTAGATTCAGGATAATAGCATATAAACTGTAGTTACTGTATTTGTGTCTTAATTAGGAATAACCATCTACCTTACTAGTAATGTGTTTTTTGACCTAAAATAGGAATAAAGGGAAAACAAATTAATAAGTTGAATTCCTTCATGGGTCATTTGAATGTAAAGCATAAATTAATCATAACTCTGTATGCTTATCCATCTATCCATCCACACATCTATATTTTACTTCAATAGCCTTTAAGTATATATTTCCCACTGAAAATATAACATTTTTGAACTTTTAATGTAATATTTAAACATTTAAAGCTTTTAATATACTCAGAAACAATGCATCTTTTGTCTTTAATCTTTAGTATGAATGGATTTTACAGTAGTTTAAGATGTATTATAAAGTTAGACTCCCAAATTCCCAAGAATAATGAATGATCTTAGTTCAAAATTAGCTAAAGAATATTTAAGTAGTGGATCATTCACAGTACTGTTTATCACAGTAGAAAGGAAAGGACGCAATTAGAATTTGTGAACTACAGGATAATAGAAGTAGGTGTTTACATAATAGTTCATTAGATGACTGATTGAATCACTTCAAAGAGCCACAGTTTTCTGCATATTCCCCTATATTCTCTGAGCAAAAGATATTTTCTGTATTCTTTTGTACATATTTTTTTTCCACATTGATTTGGAAATGATTAAAATAGTACTGGATTGCCTTTTTATATATTTTTAGGTTTTCTTCAATGCAAAAAATCTTACCACTCTTAGCAGTCCATGAAATGTTGTGAAGGATATAAAATACATCGAAAATAGTGTCTGGAGAGCACTTTTAGTCAATAGAACAAATTCTATGTTTAGAGAAACTTGGAAGCTTGCTATAAAAGTAGTGGAATTCATTTCACTAAAAGTAAGGATAATTATGGCAAAGTATCAAGTTCATATCATCTGCGTAGGCTAGGAAGGCAAGTTGGAAACAACAAATTCATACTTTTAGCTGTCATTGTAACACTGATACTGGGGATGAAGTAGGAAAGTACAGTGAAGATAAACTATAAAGACCATGGAAATAAAACATTTGTTTTGTGAGAATAAAAAAGAAGATTAGCCATGAGATCTACTTACATGAGACATGGGATCTATTCACATAAGAAATGTGACTTGTTTTATTTGTGCATATATTTACCATGAAATACAACAGTAGATAGAATTGCAGGCAGTAGTAGTAAGGCTGTAATGTTTAGGTTGATTTATCTAGGAATTCCACAAAAATATAGTGAAGATAAAGCCAGCTGAAAGCAAAAACATATATAGAGGTGATACATTTTTTTAAATGGACATAATTTTTAGAGCAGTTTTAGGCTTACAGCAAAATTGAGCAGAAGATAAAAGAGATTTCCCATATGCCTTCTCCTGCACAAGCATAGCCTCCCCTACTGTCAACATTCCCCACCAGAGTCATACATTTTTTCCCTAATGGAGGAATTAACACATTATGATTACCCAGAGCCCATATTAAATTTATGTTCACTTTTGGTGTTGTAAATTCTATGGCTTTGGGCAAATGTATAATAACATATATCTATTAGATTGTTGCAAAAGTATTCAAGGTTTTTGCTATAAAAGTAAAGGCAAAAACCACAATGACTTCTGCACCAAGCTAATACCATTATAATATCATACAAAGAAGTTTCACTGCTCTAAAGCTATTCATCCCTCCCTGCTCTATAAACTCCTGGCAACCACTGATTGTTTTAATGTCTCCATGGTTTTGTCTTTTCCAGAATGTCATATAGTTGAAATCATATAATACATAGTCTTTACAGATTGGCTTCAGATTGAGACAAGGACTTTTGAAACGTGTAGGCATTAGTTTTTAGACAACAATGTAAACCAAGCTTATCTAGATATCAGTTAATAATAAGACCTCCAGTCCTTTGACTGTATGAAGGCTTAAAGAACATCCAGAACTCTGAAGAAACTGGCAAGTGAGTGCTTTGGCAGCCCTCTTCTCTGCGTCCCCTCTGTCCCTATTCACATGCCACACAGGGGCACTTCATTAATTTGGGGCTGAGAAATTTGGGGAAAAAGGAAAGGAAAAGAAATATCTTCTCCTCCTGATTGAATCCTCAGTTTTTATTGCAATTTGACATGTCTTTCCTCTACTCATTTTCATGAGTGCAGTAGCAAAGAAATTAATTTTCCTTTACTACATTCGAGTAGTAAAAGATGTGGAAAGGGAGAATAATTTCAAATCTTTAAAAATGAATTTAAATCACAGAGATTCCATTAATTTTATTTTCTCTATATATATTTGTAATAAAACTAAATGCTTTCTCATTTTTAAGCTCTTAATTCATATAAATATTGTAGAGTTAATATTATGATGCTACATTTTCATAATCTGTTCCCAAATATTACACGACTCTTGGAGTTGAGTAAAATGTAAAAAGATGTATTGCTATACTAAAATCAGGTGGTAATGTATCTAGAACATGTTCCTTAGTGTATTTGCATATTCATAAATTATATTTGAACTTAATTTCTGGAAAAGTACTGATGAAAATGATGATATTAGATGTTGCTTGAGTAATGGGACATATGACTTTAAAATTTTGTTTCTTATTCTCCCTGTTTATTAGATTATCTTAATGATAAAAGTCAGATTGGAGGTTAATGATGAGGTTTACATGTTTAAGGTTATTATACTACTTGAAAAAACTGTATAATACATACTACATTTTTAAAAGTTATTATTTTTCCTTCCTGTCAATTAAAAGGAAGTTTTTTTGTGACAGATGAGAGGACAATATATATGAACTTCAAGATGATATCAAGAAAGCTGAAAAAAATTATATGATCAACCAACATAGGAAAAGGATTTTTCAGGTTGCAATTGTATCACCATATGGTCACATGCTTTGTTTCCTATTTTAATATGCCCATTAACTTGATATTTCTATGTGCTGGATGGAAGGAAATAAATGACTTGTAAAATAGGTATAAAATAACTTTAATGCAATTTTCAAATACACATACACAAAGTGAACTATATTTGACATTCACTACATGTTTTTCATATAGGAAAAGTAGTGTTGTTTATACCAATTTCTTTTGCCATATAAAAACTATAATCTGTAGGGAATTAAATAAAAAGTGGGTTTTTTTTCAAAGCACTGTATTTTTCCCCAAGGGAGATGTGAGAATATTCTAAATGAATTATTAACCCAGAAAAATTTAAGAAAATGTCATTGCACTCAGGAGAGGAAAAACAAAGAATCCATCCTCCTTCTTGGTGAAGGTGAGTGATGGTCGGCATCCCGACTGACACTAATACGAGGTCAGAAATGTCTCTTCTGAATTTCACATAAGGTGTGTGGTCTTGCAGTCAACTATGATGAATTGCCTTTAAAAATATTTTCCAAGCTTAGCATTCTACAAATTAATGAATACCTACTAGACACTTGTAGATACACAATATTAGTAGAAACAGAGAAAACCAACATAATAAAAGAAGAAAAATAAACTCAATAGAGAGAAGTATTAAAAAATAAAACTTGTGAGAGAGAGATCCAAGATGGCTGATCACTAGCAGCTCAGGCTCATAGTTCCCAGTGAAAGCACAGAGAACGAGAGGACGCCACACGTTCAGATGAATATTTGTTGCTCACGGACCAGGAGATTCCCAGCAGAGGAGCCCCAGGTGTCACGAGGGTGACTCTTGTGGCCGGTGCGGCGGTTTTGCTAATGCCTTAGTGTGCCAGTTTTTGGTGCAGAGTCTGGAGATTCCCAGGCAGAAAAGCACCATCCATCTTAACACCGCTGTTTTCACCGGTGCAGTGGACTGCTCAGATTTCGGCGCTGGGAATCAACAAGTTGGACGTCTGCTCAGAGATCTAGTTAGAAAGTCAGTAATTACAAAGACAACAGATGGATAAATATATAATGAAGGGAAGAAATCAGCGTAAAAAGGCAGAGAATACTCAAAATCAGAATGCCTCTCCCTCTACAGGGGATCGCAATTCCTCATCAGTAATGGAACAAGGCTTAATAGATTATGAGTGTGTTCCAATAACAGAAGCAGGTTTCAAAATGTGGGTGATAAGAAACTTCTGTCAATTTAAAGAACTTGTTCTAACCCAATGCAAAGAAACTAAGAACCTTGAAAAAAGGTTTGACAAAATGTTAACGAGAATGGACAATTTAGAGAGGAATATAAGTGAATTGATGGAGCTGAAAAACACAACACGAGAACTTCGTGAAGCATGCACAAGTTTAAACAGTCGAATTGATCAAGTAGAAGAAAGGATATCAGAAGTCGAGAACCAGCTCAGTGAAATGAAACGAGAAAACAAGATTGGAGAAAAAAGGATGAAAAGGAATGAGCAAAGTCTCCAGGAAATATGGGACTATGTGAAAAGACCTAATTTACATTTGATAGGTGTACCTGAATGTGATGAAGAGAATGAATCCAAGTTGGAAAATACTCTTCAGGATATCATTCAGGAAAACTTTCCCAACCTGGCAAGGCAGGGTAATATTCAACTCCAGGTAATACAGAGAGCACCACAAAGATATTCTTCAAGAAGACCAACCCCAAGTCACATAATTGCCAGATTTATTAGGGTTGAAATGAAGGAGAAAATACTAAGGGCAGCCAGAGAGAAAGGTCAGGTTACCCATAAAGGGAAACCTATCAGACTTACAGCAGATCTCTCAGCAGAAACCCTACAAGCCAGAAAAGAGTGGGGACCAATATTTAACATCCTTAAAGAAAAGAACTTTCAACCCAGAATTTCCTATCCAGCCAAACTAAGCTTTATAATCGAAGGAAACATTAAATCCTTTGTGAACAAACAAGTACTTAGAGAGTTCACCACCACCAGGCCTGCTTTACAAGAGCTTCTGAAAGAAGCACTATACATATAAAGGAACAACCAATATCAGCCTTTCCAAAAATATATCAAAAAGAAAAGAACATTAACACAATGAAAAATTTACACTAACTAATGGTCAAAACAGCCAGCTAGCATCAAATGCCAGTATTAAAGTTATATATATTCTAATCAGATAAAAAGCCAAAACCCATTGGTATGCTGCATCCAGACCCATCTCACATGCAATGATACACAAAGACTCAAAACAAAGAGAAGGAGGAAGATTTATCAACCAATCAGAGAGTAAAAAAAAGCAAATAAATAAAAAGCAGGAGATGCAATTCTCACCTCTGATAAAGTAGACTTTAAAGCAACAAAGAGCAAAAGAGGCAAAGAAGGACATTACATAATGGCAAAAGGATCAATGTAAAAAGAAGAGTGAATGATTTTATAGATCAACGAGACAGAAAATTAACAAGGACATCCAGGACTTGAACTCAGACCCGGAACAAGTAAACTTAATAAACATTTATAGAACTCTCCACTTCAAATACATAAAACATACATTACTACCTCACACCTATTCCATAAGTGACTACATAATTGGAAGTAAATCACTCCTCAGTAATTGCATAGCATTTCATAGGTTTAAATGAAATATTGGTTGGCTGCTCGTTTGTTATTTTCTTCCCTTATTCCTTCCTGTTTACATCAAGTATAATTATTGGTATAAAAGAGGTTTTCAATACCCATTACTAAACTGCATTCTAGCCTGGGCAAGAAAGTAATACTCCCATTCTCTCTCTCTCTTTCTCTTCCTTTATCCTCCTCTTCTTCATTCTTTTTCTTTCTTTCTTTCTTTCTTTCTTTAAAAAAAAATAAAAAAATAAAAAAATAAATAAAATAAAACTTGTATTATGGAGTAAAGATAGTGTTGGGCTATGGGTAGAAAGGAAACAACTTAGTAATGGTTTGTATTTATATAAAAGCTAATTATGTGAAATACAATTTCATGGATTAGAAATTCTTTTCATAGTAACAAATGTGCTATGGGAGTTTAGGTGAAAAGAAAAACTTTGAGTGTAATCAAGCAGTGGAATAAAGCTCTCCAAATATTGCTAGAATGTCCGTCACTACATTTGGCCCTCTGAGGGCCAAAGGCTTAAGAAGACATGGCCACCTCCTCTCTGGAATGGAAACAAGCAGGCAGAAGCCTCACTGATGCTTCTGACACACAGGAAACCCAGAAAATGTCAGGTGCAATTCCATGAGGAAGAAAACACAAAGACCTTGGTCTTCTTCCCTTACATGAGGAACTGGGTCCTAGGAAATCCTGGAAATTGAAGAGAAAAATGTCCTTCTTGCCATAAACAAGAAGGATAGGTCCAATTTGGTCATGCAGGGTCTAACCAAAACTGGACACAACCTCACAAGCTATTGTGGTGGCAGCTTTAGTATGTGTTTCCACTGGTGCCAGCCCTACCAAGGTACTTAAACCCATCACTGGGGCCACTGGGACCAGCCGTCCTGACTCAAGTTCTGGGTGAGAAACAAAAAAGTAAATTCAATTCCAGCCCCAGCAATGTTCCCTTTTCAGTGTCATGGAGCTGGCTTGCCTCAAGTCTTTCATTTTCCCAGGCTACGTAGGGCTCCGAGGAATGCATTAAAAGGGTTTGGGAGTTCTGAGAACCTGGAGGAACAAAGCTTGATTTAGATTCTCTCTGCCTCACTGGGTCTTTTGCAGATCCCCCGTCCTCCTGGGTGGGAGCTTATGGGGTGGTGGGGCAGAAAGATTGAAGGTCATTCACTCCTAGACCTCAGTGGCTGGCTGCTTGGCCAGGCCAGTGATGGCGCCAGGGAGAGGTTCCATGTGGTGATGAGGGACATGTCCCAGATGGACATAGTAGAAGCCCTTCTCTGCCTCCCTGGGCTTTTCTAGATGTTTACTTTTTAGTTCCCTAGGATGGAAGGGTAAAGGTGGGAGATAAGGGAAGTGGGGTGAGAGGAGGAAGGAAATGTTGACATGGGCCTGTGTGATGTCCCTGAGGCAGAAGAGCCAGGGACTGATGGGGTCAGGTGGAAGCTGCTGGGTGAGGGAGAGAACCCTTTTCACTCCTGTTCCTTAGCTTTAGTCTAATGGAGCGAAGGACTGCTGGGACCTTCAACCCTGACCTTTTGTCTTCCAGTGTTCTCTTAGTGTCCTGCTCCTAGGCTTCCCTCTCTTCTGGTTCCTCTCCGGGGTGTTCTCTTCCCAGGCCTCTCTGGCCACTGCTTTGTATCAGGGTTTTTCATGCTTTCATAGAACTGAGGTTTCAATAAACAGTTTCAGTTGAAAAAAAAAGAAAAAAAAACTAGGTCAGGAAGGGGCCTAGTTTCTGCTTTCTGCACATGGCTACCGAGTTTTCCCAACACCATTTATTAAACAGGGAATTCTTTCCCCATTGCTTGTTTTCATCAGGTTTGTCAAAGATCAGATGGTTGTAGATGTGCGGTGTTGCCTCTGAGGCCTCTGTTCTGTTCCATTGGTCTATATCTCTGTTTTGGTACCAGTACCATGCTGTTTTGATTACTGTAGCCTTGATGTATAGTTTGAAGTCTGATAGTGTGATGCCTCCCTCTTTGTTCTTTTTGCTTAGAATTGACTTGGCTATGTGGGCTCTCTTTTGGTTCCATATGAAGTTTAAGGTGGTTTTTTCCAGTTCTGTGAAGAAGGTTACTGGTAGCTTGATGGGGATAGCATTGAATCTCTAAATTACTTTGGGCAGTATGGCCATTTTCACGATACTGATTCTTCCTAACCCTGAACATGGAATGTTTCTCCATCTGTTTGTGTCCTCTCTTATTTTGTTGAGACATGGTTTGTAGTTCTCCTTGAAGAGGTCCTTTACATTCCTCATTAGTTGTATTCCTAGGTATTTTATTGTCTTTGCAGCAATTATGAATGGCAGGTCATTCTTGATTTGGCACTCTTTTAGTCTGTTATTGGTGTATAGGAATGCTTGTGATTTTTGCACATTGATTTTGTATCCTGAGAGTTTGCTGAAGTTGCTTATCAGTTTGAGAAGATTCCCAGGTGGAGGATCCCCATGGGTCACCAGCATAGCTGTTTTGGCCTGCCCCACTGTTTTGGCCAGTGCTGCAGTTCTCTGCACAAAATACATGGGTCTGGGCACCATTTTAGCTGGTGATTGGAGATCCTGATAGACAGAGTCGCCCATTCAAATGATAAAAAAGGGGACTGAAACAGGGAGCCAGGCCAAGAGATTCCCAGGCAAAAAAGTGCCACGAATCTCAGTACGGCTGTTTCAGCCAATGCAGTGGGTCACTGCATGGGAAATCACACAGATCCCAGTGACTTTTCAACAGGCGACTGGAACATCTGAGACACAGAGTCACCCATTCAACTAAAAAAAAGGGGGGGAGGCTTTGAGGCAGGGAGCCAGGTGATCAGGCTCAGCTGGTGCCACTCCCACAAAAAAACAGCAACCTGAAACACTCTGGATTGAGAGATTCACAGCAAGCACAGCTGAACCTGGGATGGTCCAGCTCTCTGGGGGAGGGGCATCCACCATTACCAAGGCAGTCCACCACTACGGATGTAGTCTGCCATTGCTCAGGTGGCCCACCCTTACAGAGAGAGTCCACCATTATAGAGATGGATCACCATTGTCAAGGCAGTTCTAACTATACCCGTGTAAACAGGACTGCAGGGAAGTTCACATGGCAGCTGGGCAGAGCCCACAGCAGCTCAGCAAAGCCTCTGCATGCAGACAGTGACTAGGCTGCCTCCTCACTGGGCAAGGCAGCCCTGACAAAAAGATAGCAGCACAACAGAAACTCATAAATAAAGCCCTAACTCCCCAGGACAGAGCACCTGGGGAAAAAAAAAAGGCATTTATAAGTTCCACTGCAGCAGATGTAAACATACCTGCCCAGCATCTCTGAATGAATGACGGAGCTCACAGCTCAGCACTTGAGCTCCTATAAAGGACAGACTGTCTCCTTAAGCAGCTCCCTCACCCCCATATATCCAAAGAGTCACCTCATAAAGGAGAGTTCAGATTGATATCTGGCAGGTATCCTTCTGCTTTCAATTTCTTTTATCTCCTGTACAAACAATTAAGTTTCCATAGTGAATTAATGAAGGATTTAGGATTAACACCCAGCTCTACATTGGAACCCCAAAACACGCTGAGAAAGAAGATTTAAAAGACATGCTGGGACCCAAGTCTGATAGCAGTTCAACACATTTTGGCTGACAGACAGGTTTTCTGTTGAGTGAGAAACCGCACAGCATAAAAAGAGTACAGAGGAAATATTTTCACCTATATAAATATTCCAAAAATCAAGAAAAAGTGAAAAGAAAGGGATGGCAAAGGGGCTTGCAATCACTTAAGCATTTTGCATTTATGAGCTGGACTGTAAGACACGTGGTGGTAGAGCTGTGTCTCATTCCCTGCTATAGTCTTAGATAAGCAGATGGCACAGTGTCTGGCATTGGCTTGATAACTATTTTTAGATTGATTGCTTCTTTTTTCCTTTCTTTTTCTTGATATTAGTAATAAAAGAGTAAGTCAACATTGCATTGTTCATTAGGGTGCCATTTGCATATCTGCCTGTGAACTCCGTCATGTTGTAGCATAAATTGTGCAAAGGACATAGGCTCCCTGGAGGAAGCTGGTGTTCCCAATTGGGCCACCAAACCCAGGAGTGAGTTAGTCACAAAAGCATGATAACACATGTACTACAGTAAGGTTGCTCTCGGGAAAGCATTTGTTCATTCATTCCTATCCAACACATATTGTTAAGCACGTGTGTATACTATATACTATGTTAGACCCAGCAATTTAAACAAAGTGTCTACCCCCATAGGATAAATAAGCAAATAAACCAATAAAAGAGTTTTAAGTGGAGTACTGCTGTGAAGAGAACAAACTGGGTTCCTATCGGGAGACTGAATAGAGTTAATGTTACTTATGTAGGTAAAGGGAGCCAAAAGGAACTTTCTGAAGATAACATGTAACCTTTTCCTGAAATAAGAAAAGGCAGCCCATGAAGGGCCATGAAAGCCATTTCTAGGCAGAAAAAACTATAGATGTAAAGGGCCTAAGGAAAGGATGGGTACATTAGAGAGATGGAAAGATGACAACATGGGCAGAACCCAAGAGCAAGAGGAAGGTGGGACAGAATGAGGTCAAAAGTGGGTCCTCAGGTTAGTTTTTTTCAGAAATACAATAGAAATATGATTGATATTTCCAAAAGTGTCTTCTAAGGTAAGGGATGGATTTGACGGCACTCATATAGAATATTGGAAGACCTGTTGGAGAGATATTACAATAATCTTAGCAAATGGTGAGAGTGATATGGAGATAGATTGGGTCCAGGAAATAAGGATGGAGGAAATCCAGAATGATGCTCAGGCTTCTGGCCTGAGCAGCTTAATGAGAAGTTGTCCCATTTACTGAGATGGGGGGTACTGGAGGAGGAGCTGGCTGAGGAGGACTTCGAGTTTGGTTTTGGACATGTTAAGCATAACGAGCCCTGTATCCAACTAGAGATGTCAAGTAGAAAACTAAATATACAAGGCTGAGGTGTGGTTTGCCTTGGAGATATAAACCTGGAAGCTGTTGGCTTCCAGAAGGCACTTAAAGCCAAGAGAACAGTTGAGAACACAGGGAGACACGGGAGAGAAGTGGCCACAGCAGTTCTCTTCAGGACACTTGAGTTAGAACTTGGGGAGCATGGCCTCAAAGGAGGCTGAGAGTGAGCAGCAAAATGTAAAACAAAAATCTAGGAGGTTGTGATGTGACATCCATAGAAGCCAAGGGAAGAGAGTTTAAAGGAGGAAGAGTGATTGATGACACCAGATATTACAAAAATGTTAAGTAAAGCCAAGTGAGAAAAGTGACCAGTAGATTTGGCAACATGGAGGTCATTGGCAATCTTGATTCAAAGAGATGAAGTGAGGGTGACGGCAGAAAATCAACTGGAGTTGGCTGATGTGTAGAATGAAAAATGATCAGTCAGAGGCAGCCTGTGAATCCTTTTTTTTAAAAAAAAATTGTCTTAAGTTACAGGATACATGTACAGGATGTGCAGGTTTGTTACATAGGTAAACGTGTCCCATGGTGACTTGCTGTACCTACCAATCCATCACCTATGTATTCAGCCCCACATGCATTAGCTATTTATCCTGATGCTCTCCCTCCTGCCCCCAACGGGCCCCAGTATATGTTGTTCCCCTCCCTGTGTACGTGTGTTCTCATTGTTCAGCTCCCATTTATTTGTAATTCCACTTACTCAGCTCCCACTTATTTGGAATTCCAAATGCAATATACAGGGCTTTATAAGGGAGAACATGCGGTGTTTGTTTTTTGCTCCTGTGTTAGTTTCCTGAGTATAATGGCTTCCAGCTCCATCCATGTCCCTGAAAAGGACATGAAGTCATTCCTTTTTATGGCTACATAGTATTCTGTGGTCAATCATTAAAAAGTGAATCTACTATTTATGAAATTTTGGCATCAAAGTGGAGCAAAAGAATGGAGTGGGGCAGGGAGTAGGGTCAATAAAGGAAATTTACCAAGTGTGAATGGCTCAATCCTGGCCTTGGGGAAGACTGGGAGGAGGGTTAAGGCCAAGGCCAAGGTCAGCAAGAATCAACTGACAACTTCCCCAGCACAGCCAGCTCCTGAAGATTTGCTATGCATTGCACAAGTGTATGAGCTGCAGAAATAAGAGAACCAAGAAATCTGTGGGTGCATTAGGGCAATAATTTAAGAGGAAATACTGTCTCAGCCCAGTTTAGAGCTGTGGCACTGAAGTCCCCATTGGGCTCGACAGAAGGGATTGGAGTGAGACGTGTAGTGAGGCAAGGAAGTAGATCAGATGAGGAAAGCAACAGTAGAGGGCCCCAGCATGCTGATGTTTTCCAGTGGACATGAACAGGAACGAGCCAGTTGTGGTAGCATTGACATCAGCTGTGGGTGGCGGTGGCCATTGGTCTGAGAATGTAATCCTTCACTGATTCACAAATGGGTTTTCCGAACACTGAAGTAGAGGTCAGGAGACCACGTTTAGCCGTGTGTGTGTGTGTGTGTGTGTGTGTGTTTGTGTGTGTGTGATGCTGCTTCTGTTTTCTCATTTTCGGTATAGGGACATTCAGCCTTCAGGAGGACTTTGAAATACTTGCAACACAAGGCAAGCAATCCCTCTGAGTGGGGTCTGGAACTGACTTGATGTTCACTTTGACCAGATTCCCAAAAGGCCAAAGGTGTATCAGAAAACGAGAGTTATGGAAGCAAGCTCAGATGCTTGCACTGGGGCTACAAGAAGCCACTGCACAGGGAGAGGGGTCTCTCATGGTCAGAAGTTTTATTAGCCTCTGTCCTGTCACTCTGTCTGGGAATAGGCACCCATGTTCAGGGGAACTCAAGGGAGCACCAACCCAGGTTACAAAAAAAACTCATTACACTTGGCCTCGAGTTCTATGAAGGAGATCAGATAGGATGCACTTCCCAAAATGCCCCCATCTCCACCAGCCTTCCCCACAATGCTGCTTCCAAAGCCTAAGTGCTGCCCAGATTTCATATTCTGAAATCTGAAATCTGAAATCTGAGCAGTAAATGGCAGCAGAAGCTCTTTTCTTGAGTGTCTCCTACGTGCCAGATGCCATTCTAAGAGCTTTTCATCTTGCTAGTCATTTATTTCTCACAAAAACTATTTGAGGGAGGTGCTCTTAGTAATTCCATTTTAGAAATGGGGAACCTGAGGCACAGAAAAATTTGTGAGTGGGCCTATGGTGACATGAATGAGAAGAGGTAGAGGTGGGGCAATGAGCTGGGGCAGGCTGCCTGAGCACCACCGCAAGTGCTGTCACTGAAGCTCTGTCCTCCTAGAGAGGGCTGCTTCATCATCAGTGTCTCACCTGCTCCTTCTGAGGGTCTCAGACTGACTTAGTCTAGAACGTTAACAGTACATGCCCTGTGTCTGAACACCTAATTGTTAACCATGCATCCCCTAAAAGTTTGGACTCCCAGACTTACAATGGTTTCTACAGGGGACAGGCATAGTGGCCCATACCTGTAATCCCAACACTTTGGAAGGCCAAGATGGGCAGGTCGCCTGAGTTCAGGAGTTTGAGAACAACCTGGTCAAAATGGTGAAACCGATCTCTACTAAAAATACAAAAACTAGCCTGGTGTGGTGGCCCATGCCTGTAATCCCAGCTACTTTGTGATTGAGGCTGGAGAATCACTTCAATCAGGGAGGTGGAAGTTTCAGTGAGCAGAGATTGCACCACTGGACTCCAGCATGGGTGACAGAGGAGACTCTGACACACACACACACACACACACACACAAAATGAATAGTTTCTTCAGCTTCCTGGAGGCAGAGTGGGGCTCCCCAAGGCTATTCCAGACCATTCCCACTCTCTCAACTCCTCTGTTGGAAGGGTTGCCATCATGGTGAGAGAGCCCTCCTGGTTTGGTTCTCAGGCAGTCATTTCATTGGAAATGTAGATGTTTATTGATCTTAGTTCAAATAATTCCTGGTAGGTCTACAAAATGTAGCTCAAATATCAGCTGGGCTCTTCAGACCCCTGGCCTAGACAGGATATGACTTTCTGTGACTTTTATGCACTGACTTCCATTTCCATCACCCACATCTTCTGGGAGCCGGTGTGATTCACACTGGCAAGCTCAATCTGTAATCTGGTTCTCCTCTCCCTAGACACAAAGGATCCCTTTCTGGGGCTTGGGGCAGGTATGGGGAGGCCTCTCTTCCAAGTGGCCCAAACCCTAGAAGGGGATTGAGGTGTCAGGTAGCACTGCATACAGGTAATCTGGAGTTGTTCTGCAGAGCTGGGACTGAGGGTCAGTAAAGAGGAATAGGGCCAAGAGAAGAAAAGAGGTGAGCAGATAAATGCTCTTCCAGAAGAAATGCTTAGACTGACGGCTTGCATTCTCCAAGTCTCCCAGACCCAATATCCCCATCACTATTCCTGACAGAGCCTGTCATCACTATATGATGTGTGTTTACTTTATTTGGAGTCAAGTTAATTGAGGTTAAACTTACATGCAGTAAAATTCACACTTTTTTGTATATAGTTCGGTGAGTGTGGAAAAACGCACAATGTCATGTAACGACCACCACAGTCAAGATCTAGAAAATTTCTGCCACCCTTTTCTGATCAATCCCTCCTCCAATCCTAGTCCACAGCAAACACTGTGAGTTTTCTGTTTTGTCTCTACAATTTTGCCTTTTCCAGAATTCCATATGAATGGACTCACATAATATTCAGGCTATTGAGTCTAGCTTCTTTCATTTAGTAAAATGTATTTCCATTTCATCCATGTCATTGCTTGTATCAATTATTTGTTCATTTTTATTGCTGAGTGCTGTTCAGTTGTGTGGACATGTCAGTTTAACCATTCACTGGCTGATGGACATAGAGTTGCTTCCTGTTTGAGACATATATAAATAAAAGTACTATAATTATTCATTTTCAAATGTTTGTGTAAACATCAGTTTCCCTTTGTCTTGGATAGATAGGTAATGTATTGGCTGGGTCACATGGTAAGCATTTGTTTAACTTTATGAGAAACTGATAAACTGTTGTCCACAGTGGCTGTACCAATTTCTAATCCCATCAGAAAGATATGAGAGCTTCAGCTCTCTGCATCTTCCACAACATTTGTTAGTTTTTTGCACTTGTTTCATTTGTTTTTAATTTTAGCTTTTCTGATAGGTTTGCAGCAATATCTCATTGACATTTCAATTTGCATTTTCCTAATGTTAGGAAACTGAATGCTTTTTCAAGTGCTTCCTTGTCATTCTGTATAGTTTATTCAGTAATGTGTCTGTTCAAATCTTTTGCTTATTTTAAACATTGGGTTATTTGTATTTGTATTGTTGAATTTTGAGAGTTCTTTATATATTGTGGATACAAATCTATTAGATAAGCAGTTTGTAAATGCTTTCTCAACAGATACTTACTTTAACACAATTTGTCCTCCTCTTTGCATTTCCAGTACCATTCCCACTTCTTACCATTAGCCTGGCAGAGTTATAGGAACCTGAAGAACACTTTAGTCTTCATTTTCTAGAAGAGAGAAAGTGAGACACAGGTATACTTTTAAAAACCCACATCACAGAGTATTGGAGCCAGGTATGGGACTTGATCACTGAGAAGGGAGTCTTAGAATGTGTTTCAAACCATCCCTCCTCTCATAGGGCTGCCATTTGTTTAAGTGAGGTCCAGCAAACCAGCGTTAACAGCTTACTTCAGGGAAACGGTAACAGGTACATGTCAATTATCTATTGTGTGCTAGAAGTTAATTTAGATCAGGTACCAGCAAACTAGGCCTGAAGACCAAATATAACCCTTTACCTGATTTTGTATAGCCTGTCAACGTTAAGATGAACATTTGCAACTGGCTTGATGGCAGATAAAACTCACTTTGAAACCGCAATTCAAGGACATGCAATCCCCCTTGCAAATAACTCAATGTTCTTATTGTTAACATGTATTTTTATAAATGATACACAATTACTATTATTTTAGTATATATTATTTAATATTTTGTGAACTAGTTTGTGAACAACAAACTTGTTTTCTCTCTTGTTATGTTAATAATACTGACATGATACCCTCGATTTTACCACTCGGTCTGCAGAACCTTACATTTACTGTTTGGACCTTTGCAGGAAAAGTCAACATATCTTTAATCATTAAAACTGTAACAACTAGTGGGGCATGGTGGCTCACATCTGTAATCCAAAAGCAAACAAATAAACCAAAACTGCAACAACCTATTTTAAAGAGAAAAGTGAAGATTTTTGCAAAAGATAAGTAAGCTGTGTAAGGTTACCTAGTTAATGTCAGTATGTTAGCGGATCAGGAATTTTGGGAGATGTTTCTGACTTAAAAACCTGGTCCCTTTCCAAAAGAAAATTGACAGTTGCAGTTTAGAAGAAAATAGAAAAAAAAAAAAATTCGGTGGGAGGGGTGGGGTTCTTGTCTTAGGGCATGCCTTCCCCAGGCTCCTGAACCTATTTTTGGCAAATTTACAGGCCCGTTCATGGAGACCCAGAATTCATCAGAGGGACTTCAGCATCCTATGGGATTCTCAAGCCATGCCACCCACATTCTGTTCTCCTCATCCTACTCCGCTACCTGAAGCATATATAAAATTTTTTAAAGCTTTCCAATAACATGATTTTATACTAAAAGAAAACATCTTAGCCAAAGCCCTGTGAATCATGTTAAGCACATGGGCCATGGGTCTGGGAGACTGGGTTTAACTCCCAACTCACTCTTATGTGCCATGTGGCCTCTGATTAACTAGCTAAACAGAGGTACCTGGATTTACCTTTTTTAAAATAGGATATGACAGGACCTATTCATAGGTCTTCTATGAGGCTGAAATGGGTTAATATTTGCAATGTGATTAGCACAGCATCTGACATAGCACAAACATGTTATCAGCATATATTAAATAATAAAATAAGTGCTTGATTAACCAGCCAATTACATCACCAGAAAACACATCTCTTCACTTTCTAGCTAATCAAAATGTTTCTCTATTAAAAGGTCCTGAAAGACAGAGCAAAAGGAAGAGAAACTTGAAAACAACAGCATTGCCTCAACTTCCCCAGTGTGATCATTCTCTGCTTGGGGGACAGAGAAGCTGGAGGGGAATGTATTTTGCTATTTTCAGCCCATGTACACACTCCCCAACTCTCCAATCCAGGAGAATAATCTAGGTTTCACCAAATTACAATTATTATTATTATTATAATTATTTGAGCAATACATAGAGCTTTTGATTCTGAAATGATGATCCTTGTAGTTGAAAGCAGCAATTCTACATCAAATTACATTCATAACATCATCGGTATAGAAAAATGCAGCACTTTGGTGACATCTTGTCCTTTCATGTCAGGAGATCATGTTCGTGTCTCCATTTCCATGTTCCTCTCTGGGTTCAGAAAGCCACACCCAGCTGTGTTCCCTGCTGGCACCCTCATTAAGATTCTTCAACTTCTACTCCATTTCCCCAACACACACAAATGGCACTCAGTGCTGGTGAGAGTGTGAGACAGATAGAATCATACACTGATAGTTAGGAGAAGCAATTGGGATATTTCCATCAAAAGCCTTAAACATATTCTTAATCCAAGATTCCATTTCTGAAAAGACAGAGAGAGAAAGGGCATGTGTGGCAGGGTTGTGGGGGGAGTTGTAGAATTTAAAGGAGAAGAACTCAGAGTGACACATGGGAGTTGCCTGGCAAGTGTGTGGACGTCTGAAGCCACAGGGCAGTAGGTGGTGTGTTCCAGGCTCCTTCTGTGGGCAAATCTGCTGCACTGTAGCTGCTGGTGCCCAGAGATGGGCAGCACTGTAGACCCACGTGCTACAGGACACTGCAGTGCCCAAACAAGGCCAATGCAGTCCATCCACCTGCCGCAAGCATTGTCTACTGGAGTCAGAATGAATCTAGGAGACAGACTCGACTCTGCCCTGGCTCAGACACCCTGGGACAGATTCTGCAGTCTGTTAGGGGCACTGACTGGGTAGAGTGAGTTCTCTGGCTTGGCTGCCTAAACCTTTCCCTCCTCACTGTGGGTCTTGAGGACCTATGACATGAGCAGCTGTCTTGAAAGGAAAGTTTCTATACAAGTATTAGGAATTATCATCTAGATGCATACAATTTCAGAGTCTTTTTGTTTTTTTTTTTTGAGATAGAATCTCACTCTGTCACCCAGGCTGGTGTGCAGTGGTATGATCTCAGCTCACTGCAACCTCCACCTCCCGTATTCAAGCAATTTTTCTGCCTCAGCCTCCTAAGTAGCTGAGATTACAGGCACTTGCTGCCATGCCCAGCTAATTTTTTGTATTTATAGTAGAGATGGGGTTTCACCATGTTGGCCAGGCTGGTTTTGAACTCCTGACCTTGTGATCCACCTGCCTTGGTCTCCCAAAGTGCTGGGATTGCAGGTGTGAGCCACCATGCCAGGTTGATTTCAGAGTCTTTTAATCTTCTTAGATTAAACTTTCAGAAGTCCTAGGGTGTCTTTAGCTGTTTGACATAATTCAAAAGAATTCATCTTTGGTTGCTTTAAGCAAATAACAGAAATACTACAGTTTTAAGGAGAACTGTTGAAATCAAGTAAAGGACCCCAGGTTAATAATGTTACTATTCAGAGGCACAGGGAAAGCATTAGAAGGTTAGTTTGTTTAGCATGTGGGAGACTTGCACTGACAAAGGTGACCTCATTGAATCCTCAGGAGGCAAGAACTTACTCCTATTTCCTACCCCAGGGAACAGAGGCCACGTGCTTTATCTAAGGTTAAGGAAGGTGGAAATGGGAGAGACAGGATTTGAACCCAGGCATCTGACCACAGGCCCATGTGCTTTCTCACCATTGTAGCTGGCCACTTGGCAGGGCTGGCATTTCAGTGCACAGTTAGTCCTCAGCTGTGCAAATGTTCCATCACAGAGGAGGACATTTAATCTGTTCAGTGATCTAAGGACCCTCTTAGGAATGGGAAGAGGAATTACAGGGATGAGTCATTCTCTGTCAGCAGGTGAACTGTAATGGAGTTTTTATTATGAATTTATTATTTATATATTTGTCCAAAAAAAAAAAAGGAAATAATGCACCAGAGCCCCTGAAGGCTGTTTTCCTCACCAGGCTCTCCCTGTGGGTGTGCCTGAGATGTGTGTGTGCACATTGGTCTCACACTCTCACGCAGGTCTCATGCTTTATGAGATTTGGGGTTGAGGATAGTTTTTGCGGAATTGTAGGGGGAATCTAGTGGCTGCATTTGTGTGTGAAGGAGGGTGTGTGGGTAAGAGAGAGTGAAGACATTGTGTGAAATACTGAGAAAGTGCCTACTGAAATGTCCTGTAATTTCTGAAATCCTGAGCTTTGTTATCCTTTGTTTTAACTGGAAAAGGAAATGTACAGTGACATAGAGCTCTTAGTCCTCGGAGTCCAGCAGCCACAGGTGCCTGGTTTTCATGTTGTCCTGTAGTGAGGTGCACTCTGTTCATACCAGGGACCTCCCTCCCTCACAGCCATCCCTTCTGCCCTCCAAAGTCCCTCTTTTCCTCCATCAAGGCAGAGGAGAATTTTAGATCCTCTCCAGCCCAGCTTGGTTGTTGACAAAGCTCACGAGTATCTCTCAGGGAATTGCTCTAAGGCACAGGTGGTGCATGTTCAGAGAACTCAAAGGCTCTCAAACCCATGCAGCTCAAGTCCCTTCTGAAATGGTGGACCCTGACTTCTAAAACCTAGGCTTTGTCCTCAGTCTTGATCCCATCTGAGAGAACATGAGGATTCTGAACTTCAGTTGACCTCCACGCCATCTTCTCTGGAGATAGCGGGACTGGTTCTGGGCTTCTGTGGGTTGACTGCAGGGAAATGAACTTGGTCAAAATGGGAGAGGCCATCCTCCAAAGAAAGAGCCGTTCATGAGGGATCTTTTTATTTTAGAGATGACATTTCATTTTGTCACTGAGGCTGGAGTGCAGTGGTGTGATCCTAGCTCACCACAGCCTCGAACTCCTGAGCTCAGGTGTTCCTCCCACCTCAACCTCCCCAGTAGCTGGGTATACAGGCGCCTCATAAGGGATTTTAAGTCATTTGGGTTCCTTGGCCAGAAGCTATGTCTCTGTCTTGGGGCTGGAGTTAGTAGAAGGGAGTCTGTCCATTTTTATTGAAGGTGTATTATACATTACATGCAGACCAGAGGCTCAAGGTGGTGACATAGTGGGCTGTAAGCTATGGTCTCTAGCCTATGGGATAAAAAAATATACCTGGGAAGACAGTGATTAAGTAAAGCCTAATAGCAATAAAAATGTAAAAAGTCCTTTTTATGAGATTTTCCTGGACAAGTACTTACCACTCTCTGGAGTATAAGGGCATCTTAGGATCGATGATTTTGTGGCTTATGCTGCATCAGTTACTGCTGTGCCTGGTCCGTGGTAGATACTAAGCAAATGTTTATGTAAAGAAAGAGTGAATGAACCTAGGTGCCCACACCTCAGACCTATAGGTCCCATTAAAATTCAGCTAACATATGTTGAGAACTTACTGCAAGCTAAGTACTATATTTTTGCACTTTCATGAATGCCCGTCTTTCTAACAACAATTTGAGGCAAGTATTTTATGGAGGAAGCAACTAAAACTCAGTGATTGGCCAAAGGCACACACAGTGCTTATAGGGTGGAAGTGGGATTTGAACCCAGGCTCCTTCCAGCGTGGTGCTTTGCTTTCCCTTCTATTTCACCAAGGGGGTTTTGCCTTTTTCTCTTTTGTGTTGCTTTCTCCCTTCCCTCCTTCCTTTCCATGGGAGACAGCCCTCTCCTGAACCTGTGGGTTCCACTCTCAGTTTCTGGACCATCTAGAAGGTCACTGCCCCTTAGCTCCAGATTCTAAATGCACAATGCAAATCTAATGCCACTTGATGGTAAGGGCCAAACAAATATGAGCACAACTTAGCTCCATTGCTTTTCCTTCCCCAAAATGCATTAATAAAGTTCCTTAGCATTGACCTGAAAAAAATTCAGAACAATAACTTCCTGGCATTAGGATCAAATGCAATGAAGCATAAGTAATAAAAACTGCATTACTGCTCCCCGCTGAGAGGCTGTCACTGATTCTCAGGGACTAGAGGGAGTGGGGGCTCACACATCCCAGAACCTTCCCTGCCTGCTCCATGCCTCACTGCAGGTCCCTGAAGGTGAGCTGGGCTGGGGCACAGGTAGGATTACATATAGTTAAATGCACAACACTTAGTGACCTTGGCTTGACTTGGGCTGTCATCAATATCCATAAAGACTAAAACAGAGCCTGTAGGAGGCAGCCGGCCATTGGAATTGGAAGCTAGTCCTCTGCCAGATGAGCCTGGTGGTTTGTTTTCATGGATCAGATGATGAGAGACACGGTCAAGTCTATTTTTTTATTTGGAAAAAGATTCATGGTCCAGCAAGAAGGCTAGGGTTTAGAGCAAGGCCTCCAGGTCCTCCGGGGACCCAAATAGCCAGACAGATAAGCTGCCAGTCACAGGGCGTAAGTGAGCCCAGAAAGGAAACACAGCAAGAATCTCAGGGGGTTTGAACAACCCAGTTCCCAGGACTCCCCCTAGATAGATCATAAACCTGGCTCATATTGATAAGAATATTCTAGATCTCATTCCCTGGCAGGCCCAGGTGATTAATTGATTGCTTCTTCTGGTCAGAATTGGCCTAGACACTGGGTGAGGGTATGAAAGTTGTAAATGACCCTGTAAAGCACTGGGGATGTAGGTTGCTGATATTTTCCCACCCCACCCCTACTTTCCAGTGATCTCATTTGGATTCCTGTCCTGTGCAAGGCATTGAGGAACTAGGATGTGGAGACAGAAATATGCACAAGCCCCAGCATTTGCCCTTGAGTGGCCTTCACTCTGGGATGGTTTGAGCAACCCATTGAATTTCTGCCTCTCCTTAATACTTCCCTCTGCCCTTATTTTCCACGACACTATGAAATATTTGAGGAGCGTTCTGTGCTGAATGGACACTTCCTTATCTCAGTCTCCACTTGGATCTCTCCAACCCATCATCTTGCTTGTGAGAGCAGCACTGGGAAGGGGAGGGGGGGCCACTGCTGTCCCAAATCCTGTTGGTGCCCCTGCTGTTATATATACCCCATGGGCTGCCCCACACCCCTCCCTTGGCTTCTAAGGCCTTGCAGGGTCCCATGAACTCAGAAAAGTATGGTGGGAGCTGATGGACCCAGTTTAGGAAGAGAGGCAGATGCTCTTTGTAGAGTTGCCTCCAACTCCAAGGGAAGGTTAGTTGGGGTGGAAGAAGGCATACTGAGAGGGACTAAGGAACACATACAAGTATCTTTTCAGGTAGCTCTTGAAAAATACATACTTTGGCCCAAAAGTTACTTCAGAGAGAAGCTTGCAAACGATGGGAAAGATCAAGAGTGAGGAAAAGGAAAAACTCAATACAAACTGGGCTGCATGAGTGGAGGGAATGGGGACTTCTCGAGAACACAAGGAAGGCCTTTTAAAATGTTTTCAATGGAGACAGCTCCCTCACACATTAGTCCTCAGTTCCACACAGTCCTGAGATCAAGCTGCCTGGGTTCCATGCAGATTCTGCTCCCTATGGCTGTGTGACCCTCCCACAAGATCCTTCTCTGTAAAATAAGGGTAATGACATTACTTACCTTTAAAGATTAAATGAGATCCTATGTGTAAAGTTATTGTTTGGTAAATGTTGGATATTATTATAATATTAGTATCTGTAGATACTAAGAGCCCATAGCCCAGAAGCAACAGAGACAGACATGCACAGAACTCCAAGGCATGTAGAAATTTCCTCTCCTTCTTCCAGGCTATCCAGAGAACAAAGCCATGCTGCTGAAGTAGTCAACAGAGCAAAAGCAGAAAGCAGACTGGAGGTAGATTTTGCAGGATCCTGAATTACAAGAAGCACTCAAGGTTTCCTTAAATAGGTACCACGTCTGTGTACTTTAAATATGGTCTTTAAATATGAATGCATTTTTGGGACAATGTTTCAAACAGTATGGGAGAGGGAGCTGCAGCCTCATGAGAAAGTCCCACTTTGCTCATCTGCCCACATTTCCATCCCTGCATCCATCAAGTGGCCCGTGTCTGGCCTACGATTTGCTAAGAATTACCTCACCACTCTCTTATTCATGTGTTCATCTCCTACTTTGCCGGAATTGTTTTCCCAAAGCACAGGGGTGGTAACTGTTTAAGAAGACCTTGAACACTCCCTGGAATTCAAGGTCATGTGAAACCTACCTCTATCCTGCTCTCTGCTTTTGCTCTGCTGACACTAGATTTGCTGTTCCTGTGGACATTTCCTACTGCTGCCCCTCATCAGATTTAACTGCTCCAGCAGCATGGCTTTGGTCTCTGGTTAGCCTGGAAGACAGAGAGGAAATTCTTATGTGCCTTGGAGTTATTTGCATTTGCATCTCTGCTTCTGAGTAGTGGGCTCTTGAAATCTACAGATACTAATACAGATGTGATGATAATATCCAATATTTTACCAAGCAATGGTTATATAACTTTGATCATAGAATCCTGTTTCATTTTTAGGGTAAATAATGTTATTGTTCTTGTTTTACAGAGAAAGATCTTGGGGGAGGGTCACAGCCACAAGGAGCAGAATCAGCCAGGAGTCCAGGCAGCTTGACTGCAGAGCTGTGCTGACCCCTATGTTAGGGTGTTTTTGCACTGCCATAGAAAATACTGGAGACTGGGCACTTTAGGAGGGAGAAGAGGTTTAATTGGCTTATGATTCTGCAGCCTATACATGAAGCATGACACCAGCATCGGCTTGGTCTCTGGGGAGGCATCGGGGAGCTTTTACTCATGGCAGAAGGTGAAGTGGTAGCAGGTGCATCACATGGCAAAAACAGGAGTGAGAGACACAGAGAGTGATAGCAGAAAGCGGGAGGTGCCACACATGTTCTAGCAACCAGATCTCACAAGTACTCACTCACTGTCATGAGGACAGCACCAAGTCATGAGGGATCCACCCCCAAGATCTAGTCACCTCCCACCAGGCCCCACTTCCAACACTGGGGATTACAATTCAACATGAGATATCAGGGGACAAACAGTCAAACTTTATCAGCCCCTAAGTTATGGCTGGGTCTCTGGAAATTTCAATGCACATAGATAGTCTCCAGTCACGTAGTAGGGCCTGGTCAATGTTTGCAGACAAAAAGAAAAGGCAAATGAGAGAATAAGGGGATGGAAGGAGCACACCACCCTGGAAAGATGAGCCGATGGGAGTGTGCTGAGAATGAAGCTGTAAGAAGGGCCCAGGGCACAGGTGTGCTTGCTCTGTCTTCCTCTTGACCAGCTCACTGACCTTGGAGGAGGCAGCCTCCAGCAGGGTTGTCCCTAAAGTCCTCGGGAGGTCCTTCTGCCTCCCAAAAAACACCTCTTTCAGCGGCTTGATGGTGCCTGAAATTGTACCATTACAACCTAATTCTTATAGCTTAGGCTGCTATTCCCCTGTTAAAATACAAATCCTCCTGGGAGAGGCAAGTTATTAAGCTTCATTAGTCTTGTATATCGCATGGCAAATGGGGAAAAGGATGTAGATGCCATAAATATCCTGGGCTTCAGGGAGTGAAGTCACCTGAAAGGCCAGAAGTGAAAGAGCAGGGCTTTATGGAGAAATAATGAGAGCTTTGGAACTAGAAAGCAGACATTTCCCATGTGTTCTACTGCATAGGGCCACAGGTGATGGTAGTATGTGGTTTTGAGTCGACTGGCTGAGGAAAGGGTCACAGGCACACCCCCAGCCTTGGGAGGGCCAAGTTCCTGGGTCAAGATGGAGCTCTAAGTCACTAGAACAGCTTTCCTGGTCTTGGCCTTATGCAAGAGAGCAGCGCTGTGGGCAGCATCATGTCCACTGTCAGTAGAGATTTGCAATGTGCTCATACACACAGTACTCTTCCAGCATGGCAGTCCTGGAAATCCCTCTAGCCCACTCAAGCCCAGTGGGAGACCCTGAGATTCTCTTCTGTGTGTGCTGCTGCTTATTTCTTGCACTTTTCTCACCCCTTGGCCCTGAAGATGACAGCTTAGTTCCATGGTGAAGCCCCATCTCTTCTAAAAATACAAAAATTAACTGGGCATGGTGGTGGGCACCTGTAGTCCCAGGTACTCAGTAGGCTGAGGCAGGAGAATCTCTTGAACTCAGGAGGCAGAGGTTGCAGTGAGCTGAGATCACTCCACTGTACTCCAGCCTGGACAACAGAGCAAGACTCTGCCTCAAAAAAAAAAAGAAAGAAAGAAAGAAAGAAAAAAAAGAAAAAGATGTCAAAGAGGCGGTATATAAAAAATAAGATTCAAGGTCTGACACCTCTTCCAAACGTGGGATTCTATCGCTGTGGCCCCAGCCTACCTACTAGAACAGGCACAAGTCTCGGTGGGTTTGCAGAAAGACTGTGTCCTAAGCTGGAAAGATGCAGTTACCAAGTTAGCCACTGCCAGAGCCCACAAGCTTTTTTGGGACCCGGTTCTGTTTCCTCTCTTTGTTCTCACTCTCTGTGGCCACCAGGGCCCCTCTGCTGCTGATGCTGTGAAGACCTCATTTTCTGCCCTGCTCCTCAGACATCATCAATGGAAGGATCAAAATCCATGTGAGCAAATACAACTACAGCTGTGGTCTCCACTCCCCTTTCCAGAGGCTAAACCTTCAGGTGTAGAATCCCCATATTTCCAGGCTTTCGCATAGTCAAGTTTCTGCAAAACGCTGACAATATCTGTTTCCATCATTCCCGTTGCATGAAATGAAGCTAACTTATTGAAAAGTTACTTGCCAAGTACAAGTACATCATCTCTGTTATTCATCACCAAAACCCTTTGAGGGAAGGGTCATTAACCCCACTTTTGTAAATGAAAAGTGTATACTCTAAAAGATTAAGTGACTCTCTGAAGTTCACGTTGAAAGAAGCAGAAGTGGAAGGCTCACTCTTTGATCTGCAAATGTTACAACTATTACTGGGTTAATGATGTGTCTGATTTGTAGTTCCAGAGTATATTCACATTCAGTTCTTGTAAGAGATGCATATTCTTAACAAACGCAGAGATAAACACATGGATAACTATTTTATTGTCACCGTGCATGTATAATCCCTTACCTAAGTATCATTCTATCTGGTCATGTCCCACTTTACCGAACCTCAGAAGCGTGTTAGGGAGAATGTACCATTAGAGTACATTTCTACATAAGGTAGAAAATGTCCCCCAGACACTGAGCTGTGCTCCGTGGAGGAGGTGTGAGGTGAGATTCTGCCACTTAAGATTGCACCAAACTGCATTTCCCTTGAAAGCAGCTGTTCCGGAAGCTCTTTCAGACTCCTGGCTGCCCTTTGGCTCTGCTTTGGGCTGCCCTCTTAAGAAACCACTTTATCATGCCACCTCCTGATTATATTTACCCAAGGACCTTGTTCAAAGGTCCTTTTAAATGGAAAGGTTTTTAAAATACCTTTCTAAGCAACCTAACAGTGGGAGTGAGTCACAGGAGCCCTAAAGGCATCTGAGTTGCAGGTTACTAGTTTTCTGGAGCTGGAGATGTTACTAGTTTTCTGTAGTGGGTCATGGCCAGTGCCTGGGATGGGCCCAGATCATCCTGTAGAGAACATTAGGAACTAGAGTTACTCTGGACTCTGGAACATTATATGCACAGCATGGTTAGAGGACTTCTTTGAGATAGGATGCTAGGGACGATAACCCTTGGGTTTCTCTAGGATTTATCTCATTTTGAGCCTCAACTATGCCATGGCACCCTGAAATCAATCTTTAGACTTAAGAGATACCTTCAATTATTCTTTATTATTTTTTTTTTTTGAGACAGAGTCTCAGTTGTGCAAGCTGCAGTGCTATGGTGCAATCTCAGCTCACTGCAGCCTCTGCCTCCTGGGTTGAAGTGATTCTCTGTTGCTTACTAACTGAAAAACCTTGGGCATGCTGTCTAATTTATCTTATTTTTAATTGATTAATAGATTATTTATTCATTTATTTCTTAGAGACAGAGTCTTGATCTGTTGCCCAGGTTGGAGTACAGTGGCGTGACCATAGCTCACTGTAGCCTCGAAGTCCTGGGCTCAAGCGATCCTCCCACCTCAGCCTCTCCAGTAGCTAGGTGTACGTACAGTACAGGTGTATGCCACCATGTCCAACTTCTCCTGTTTGCCATTTTCCTTGTCTTTAAATTGAGGATGACAGTTTATACCCCTGAGAGGTATAAGTATTAGAAATAATATGTCTATTACAGAATAAATTGTGTTTCCCTCTAAAAAATGTATGTTGTCATTCTAACCCCCCAAAAATGTGTATATTGACATTCTAAGCCCTCCTCGGGATGTGATCATGATTTGGACATAGGTCTTTACAGAGGCAATTAAGTTAGAATAAGGTCATTAGGGTGGGCCCTGATCCAAAATAACTGGTGTGCTTAGTAGAAGAGGAAATTTGGCCTGAGAAACACACAGAGGAAGACCATGGGAAGAAGAGAGAGGATTCTGCCGGCAAGCCACAATGAGAGACCTCAATAGAAACCAACCCTGCTGACACCTTAGTCTCCGAATTCCAGCTGCCAGAATTATAAGAGAATAAATTTCTGTTAAGCCACCCAGTCTGTTGTACTTGGTGCAGCCCTGGCAAACAAATAGAGTGTCTAAAACTCCTGGCATAGGATCAAGCATGATCCTTGCAAATACAGGGGCCCTGCCTCTCCCTCCCACTTCCTCTCCACCTGCTTCTCACTGGAGGCCCTTCCTCTTCCTCCCTCCCTTCCCCTTCTGCTGCCTTCTCTCCCAACCTCCTCTCTCTTCCCTCTCCTCTTTCTTCTATTTCTCTTCCTCCTTATTCCTTTGCTTTTTTTTTTTTTCTTAACCCTTTTTATTTCTGTACGTTTTTGGGAACAGGCTGTGTTGGATAACATAAGGAAGTTCTTAAGTGGTAATTTCTGAGATTTTGGTGCACCCATCACCTGAGCAGTATACACTGTATCCAATTTGCAATCTTATCTCTCACCCGCTCCCATCTTTTCCCCCAAGTCCCCAAAGTCCCCAAAGTCCATTGTATCATTCTTATGCCTTTGCATCCTCATAGCTTACCTCCCACTTATGAGTGCAAACATACAAGGTTCTCTTCACCCAAAATGCATAGGCCTTTATCCTCTCAGCTTGAAGTGGGAGGGCTGGCCACAGGGAAGCAATCTAAGGAGTGTTTATGCTCCTGTAAAAGGAACAAAAAGACTCTGGCATTGCCACTGGGCTGTCCAGAGTAACAAGAGAATAACAATCCGGGGAGACACTGAGTGCTCATGAGAGGGAAGACCTCTCTCTCTCAGGATTATGGAGTTTAGCTGAATGGAATCTTGTGAGAATAGGGGCCTTGGAGTTTCTAATTGCTCATAAATATCTTTTGCTTAACTAGAAAAACAAGGAACTACTATGTAGGGAGATGCCGTGCGCTGCCTCATCCTATGGTTTCAGGGCTGAGATCCTGGCTTTGGAAGAATCTTTATTCCTATGGTTCCCATTATCTGAATCCATACCTGCAAAGGTAGCACAGGGCCAGCCCAAGGAGACCCAGGATGCCAGTGGAAACAGTGCCTGGGCCCACCCTGCAGCTCTTCCAGGGGCAGTTAGAACAGTCTCTGGCAATCTTCACTTCCAGAAAAGATAATTTCCTCCACCAGAAAAAATGAAAGTAATCAGACTAGCTGGCAACAGTGTTTTGAGATTTCCTGAATGAGAGGTTCTGTGTAAACCTAGGGCACTGTTGTTTTCATATCTGCTTGCTGGGCCCGGAGAGAAGGGAAATGGGAACGCAAAGCAAGAATGCCTCCCCGGCAGCTGGACCCCAAGCCTCTCAATCACACTTGACATTTGTAAAAACACAAACTGAGCAGTCATGGAAATAGGAATGAGAGTGAGGACCAGGCAGCCTAAGGATGCAGGCAGGCTAAGGAAGAGGGGGAATGGCAGTTCACATGGGAAAACATTCACACCAAAGGAAGAACATCTGGCAAGAGTGGCCCTTTGTTACTCTGAGCACCTTTCTTTGCCTTTGAGATGTGAAATTGGCCCTTCTTTCATTTCTCAACTCAGAGTTTAGAATGTCCAGAATTCCTCATTAGCAAGTGTAGAGGGAATCCTGGTCAGAGAACCGGAGAAGAGATACTAAGGGGAGAAAGTGAGAGTCAAATGGGGTGCAGACAAGGGAGATGAGAACAGGAAAGAAGGAGGGAGGAAGGGGAAAGAGAGAAAGATGAGGGAAGGAATTCTGTTTTCCCAGAATCAGTTCTCAACCTGCGATTGGCAAAGAGCAGCTTTCCTGATGGAGGCTTTGTTGCCTTTCATATATGTTGGCGCTGTCACATCCAACGGCAGGATGAGAATTGCTTTGAAAAGCATTCCTGACCTTCCTAGGTAACACGCAGTTCAGGTCTTATTAAGAGAACCAGCAAAGATAGCAGCTGAGTAGCTGGTTGTGCCACTGTGTGGAAGTGGCAAGAAGTTTACGTCCTGATTCTTTTTTTGTCCCTCCCAACTCCCTGACAAAAGAGCAGCTTTGAGATGGGAGGACTCCTTTTGAGGTCTAAGGGGCTCCCTGGCATGACATGAAAGACCCTTTCTGTCTCATATTTCTCAAGACGGAACATTAAATAATGCTGCAGGCTTGTACAGACTGCTCTCTGGAGAAGGCTGCCTGTGTCAGCTGCTTAATATGCAGAATGAAGAAGTCATAAAGTCATGTGCCTGTAACGTTTAATGTGAATGATAAAGGAGGAAAAACACCCTGAGCAGAAGGCAGGCCCATGTGCCTCATTATCTGTGCATGGCAGGGGCTGCACCTGGCACCACAGCCAGGAGCACCCGCCATGTGGGCACAGGTGCATGCATCTGAGAGAGGCACGTGCTTGGGCATTCACGTGCACACATACTCACACACGCCATCACAGGTGATGGCCAACAGCAGAGAGACTGCATTGCCTATGACTGGCGATTCACTGGCCTTCCTCAAGAACTTCCCTCTGCTGGGACAACCACCTTCTCAGGACCAAGGAGAATCATGGAAAAGAATCGTAGAACTACCAGTTTGCTTTACTGCCACAGAGTACGTGGAAAACTATGGAAGAGTCAAAGTTATAGTATTTCATATTTGTTTGTTTTTTGAGACAGAGGCTCACTCTGTCACCAGGCTGGAGTGCAGTGGCATGATCTCGGCTCACTGCAACCTCTGCCTCCCAGGTTCAAGCAATTCTCCTGCCTCACCCTCCTGAGTGGCTAGGACTACAGGTGCATGCCACCACACCAAGATAATTTTTGTATTTTTAGTAGAGGTGGGGTTTTACCATGTTGGCCAGGATGGTCTTGATCTCTTGACCTCATGATCTGCCCGCCTCAGCCTCCCAAAGTCCTGGTATTACAGGCGAGAGCCACCATGCCCGGCCAGTTATAGGATTTCTAATCATCAATCGCATACCACCAAATCCCGTCTTTCCTCTGACAGTGACCATTCCATTAATCCTGAGACACTGATCATGAGCTGTAGCAGCTTCTGGCTGTTGCTTTCTGGCCCTGGTGTGGGTTTGAGCATACCTGGTCTGCATCACAGCCATCATTATTCCCCTGACTTGGGGAAGAAAGCCAGCCTCCTCCTAAGTACTCTTTGTCTTCTCATCAGAGAGATTCATTTTTATTTCTAAAAGGTCTCTCTTCCTTTGAGAAATCTGGAACATGTCTTGGGCAGGGTGGTAGCATGGCTGTCTCAGTGTGGACTTCAGGGCTTCCCAGACTGTGGCTTAGGAACAGCACAGGTGTGTTGGCCTCAGGTGAGTTACCTGCTCCCCTGGATTATGCTCTGTGAAAGGCTCAATCCCAGTGACCCAGGCCACATCTATCAACTATGAGAACTTCTTCTCTACTCTTTCAAGGTCACAATCCATGTCCTGACATGCCAGTGTCTCCTCAGTAGGCAGAAGAGCTCAGATTATCTTCACTTCCTTCCTCTGGGATTTTCTAGAAGGAAAGGCCATGATTTTATATCTTATTAATGAAAATATGCTTCATGACCTCCAAGGCGAACAGCTGCAAAATAATCTATTTGGGGTGAGGACAACTAGATATTCAACTTTGCCTCTTACTGCAGAATCTGAGCTTCTTGGAGTGTTTCATTGATTATGACCTCATCATTCTGACCTCTGCTAGAGGTGGGAGTGGAGACGGGGCAGTACTTCTCCCTCGCAATCCAGCTGTTGTTTAACTGATTCCATAATACTTTACAGTACAGTTGCAACCAGGCTGAAACATTCATGCAAGACTTTGCCAAAGGGTATGGGAATACAAGAGGAAATAAACACAAAAAGCAATATGGGTTCAGACAATTTGGTTTACAAGGGATGGCCCAATGCCAGGAAGTAATACTATCTCACTAAGCATGAAACTTAAAAAGAAAAAAACTGTGTCCCAGGGAATTTTTGTCTTTAAATCTGCTGTTTTCTTGTTCTCCTACTACTCTTCTAGATGAGGACACCCAGAGAATAGAATCGTCCAGAATCCACTTGTGCCTAGAAAGCTTAGCTCAACCTTAGTGTTCCATTGTGTCAGAGACTGTGGTTGGGGATGAGAAGGACAAGGGAGAGATGGCTATGGCTGGAATGGTCTGCAGCGGTGAGAGTAAGACCAGTCTATGCAGGACACTTGGCCAGTGATGCATAAACAACTCTAGCAGTCGTGTTGTGGAGAAGGAAAGCCATGGGAGAGTACTGAGAAGCAAGACAGGGCCAAGATGGAGTGAGGGAGGGAATGGAAAAGCGGTTAATGAGCTGCAAGGTGAAATGTAGGGTGGAGGATGACATTTCAAGGGGACTGGCAGGGGTAAGCATGGCAGGGGAGAAGCATGCTGATGTCACTTAAAGAGTTTAATACACATGCACACCTCTCTTAATGCTCCACATGCTTGCTACAGCACTTTTCTTTCTTTGCCAAAAGCAATATTCACCACTGCATTTTTCAAGCTAATATGTCTTTATTCAGCATCTACTGTGTGTGAAGCCTTTCATACAGCAGACACACAAATGACACAGTCCCTGCCTTGTTGACGGCCTCATCAGAGGGACAAGATGTGTAGGAATGAAAAAGCTGCATGTAAAGAACATCCTGGTGGTGTGTGCCTGACAAGAATGTTGCGAGCGTCCACAGAGGAAAGAGATGGGGTAGGCAAGGAAGGAAGGAAGAGAATTGGGATTGACGTTGGGAGAAGAGAGGAGTTTTAGTGATGTGGCATTGAGTAGGACTCACATTTCTGGGCTTCAGGAAAGGGAAGATGGAATCACTAGATGACCTCAGTTGCCCCCCACCAGACTTCACAACCTATGGCTCTAAGATAGTACCATGCTGGTGCCGAATCAGAAAGCCCATGGACTTCACAGTATGACTTGTGGTGCCTACCCTCCTGTGCCCATAATTTGCACCTGCACCACCTAAGTGTGGAGATTATTTCCCAAGGAGGGAATTACTGGGAGAGAAGAGGTGTGTACAGCAGAGAAGAAAACTGAGATGGCTTTTACCAATATCAGCAGCACTCCTTCCTTGCTCCATCCTTATGACCAGATGGTGTCCGAGCAAACCATCGGTGCATGTTTCTTTGTATCAAATCACAGCCCTGTTAATGATAAATGAAGGGCTGTGCTTAAAAGGGGCAAATGATTTGTCCAAGTCACCCAGCTATTTTGAGGAGTTGGAGAGCTGGGTTCAGAACTTAGGTTCTGTAATACCAAACTTGTGTTCTGTCCACAGTCTGAGTTCCAACACACTTGGAAGCAGGTGGAGACACTGAAATCCTTATAAAGAGTTGGGATTTCAACAGGTCCAAATGATAAGGATTAAGGAAACATGGGTACATCCCTTCTAGATGGGTGCTCTAGCTGCCTACCTCTTGTGTCTGAGGACTTCTTCTTTGACCCTGGTGATGAGTTCTTTAGTATGAAGTCAAATGGGGAAATTTTCCCATAGAGACCAAGGTTGCCTTTTTCTCCTTTGGATTCTACCAAGGTCTATTATTGATGCATGAGATAGGGGGAGGGGGAGAAACATTAACAAAAATCTTTCTTGCTAATCTTTTATGGAACCTTGAACAATTCCCATCTGGGGCTAGTTTCCTTATCTTTGGAAGGTCTAAAGGGTACATCCCCTAAAAGACATGTTAAAAATAACATTCCCAGTGCCCTCCTAAGACAAGGTATCAAAATATCTGAGGCTACGGCCCAGGAATCTCTATTTATAACAAGCTTCTCACATAATTCTGATGAGTTTCCAGGTGTGCAACCCACCCTGCTAGATGATGCCTGAGCTTTCTTCCACTCTAACACATTACATGCAGGCAGGATGTGAGGCTATTCCTCAAAACTAAGACGAATTTCACTCCTTATTGGCCCTATGTCTTGTTTCTCAGCACTCTCCCATGGCTTCCCTTCTCCAGAACATGATTGCTAGAGTTGTTTATGCATCACTGGCCGAGTGTCCTGCATAGACTGGTCTTACTCTCACTGCTGCAGACCATTCCAGCCATAGCCATCTCTCCCTTGTCCTTCTCATCCCCAACCAGTCTCTCTGACACAATGGAACACTGAGGTTGAGTTAAGGTTTATAGGCACAAGTGGATTCTGGACGTAACTAAGAATGGGGTGGTGGAAGAAGTCATTGCCAAACAGATCCAGGGGGGGATGTCTGGGAAGTCCATGGAATTATGGCTTCTGCAAACTCTAAGCACCGTCTCTATCTGCCTGGTGTCTTCATGCACAGAGACTCTAGCTCTTTTAATTTATTTTATTATTATTATTTGTTTGTTAGTTTTAACTTTTTACTGCACTTTAGGTTTTGGGGTACATGTGAAGAACATGCAAGATTGTTGCATAGGTACACACATTGCAGTCTGATTTGCTGCCTTCCTCCCATCACCTATATCTGGCATTCCTCCCCATGCTATCTCTCCCCAACTCCCCACCCCTCACTGTCCCTCCCCTAGTTCCCCCCGACAGACCCTAGTGTGTGGTTCTCCCCTCCCTGTGTCCATGTGTTCTCATTGTTCAACACCCAACTATGAGTGAGAACATGTGGTGTTCGATTTTCTGTTCTTCTGTCAGTTTGCTGACAATGATGGTTTCCAGGTTCATCCATGTCCCTACAAAGGACGTGAACCCATCATTTTTTATGGCTGCATAGTATTCCATGGTGCATATGTGCCACATTTTCCCTGTCCAGTCTATCATCGATGGGCATTTGGGTTGATTCCAGGTCTTTGTTATTGTAAACAGTGCTGCTATGAACATTCGTGTGCATGTGTCCTTTATAGTAGAACGATTTATAATCCTTTGGATATATGCCCCAGTAATGGGATTGCTGGGTCAAATGGAATTTCTATTTCTAGATCCTTGAGGAATCACCACACTGTTTTCCACAATGATTGAACTAATGTACACTCCCAACAACAGTGTAAAATTGTTCCTGTTTCTCCACATCCTCTCCAGCATCTGTTGTCTCCAGATTTTTTAATGATCACCATTCTAACTGGCGTGAGATGGTATCTCAATGTAGTTTTGATTTGCATTTCTCTAATGACCAGTGATGATGAGCATTTTTTAATATGTTTGCTCACCCCATATATGTCTTCTTTTGTAAAGTGTCTGTTCATATCCTTTGCCCACTTTTGAATGGGCTTGTTTATTTTTTAATTGACCTAACACCATAAAAACCCTAGAAGAAAATCTAGGTAAAACCATTCAGTACATCGGCGTAGGCGAGGTCTTCATGACCAAAACACAAAAAGCATAGACAACAAAAGCCAAAATAGACAAATGGGATCTAATCAAACTCCACAGCTTCTGCACGGCAAAAGAAACAGTCATTAGAGTGAATCGGCAACCAACAGAATGGGAAAAAATGTTTGCAATCTACCCATCTGACAAAGGGCTGATATCCAGAATTTACAAAGAACTGAAACAGATTTACGAGACTTTAGTTCTTTACTTTGCCTGGGCTTTGGTCAAAATATCCTATGTTAATTCTCCCTTTCTCTCTTCTCACCTCCCTTCACATACGCCCCTCACCCTCACACACACACACTCCCCAACATTTTCTTTTCTTAATATAAATCACAGGTACAGGTGAAAATTCACAGGGCAAAAGAACAGAAATTATTTTCCTCTAAAGAGTCTGACTGTATTTCCCTTGACTCGTTTATATATTGGTATGAAGTCAGTTCCGGAGCTTTGGTCAACAGGAAATTTGATTCTATTTATCACTCTGTAGTGTCCTCTTCATCACTGCAAAATCTTACCTGTAGCACAGCATAAAAATTTAGGTCTCTTTTCCTTTAAAACAAGCTCCCCTTCCCACCACCACCCAGGTGGTTCAAAAGGAGATTGTGGAAGTTGGTTCTGGCCGAGTGCCCCTCTGAACAGAGATGCTCACTGCATGGTTTATGTGCATAAGCAGTCGAAGACAAGGGCCAGTTGTCAGCAGGAGATGTATCCAGGCAACCTTGGTGCTAAGCAACAGATTGGAACTCAGAGTGTCCCGGTCCGTGCCAGTTAGAGCAGGCTGTTCAGAACTTGGCCTTCACTGAAGGAAAGGCTTGATTTGGGAGGGGTAGAAGACAAAGGAGGAGAGGAGAAAAGGAGAGAAGAAAGGAGAAGAGAGAGAAGAGGAAAGGGAAGGGGAAGGAAGGAGAGAGGGGAGGGGAGGAGAAGGGAGAGGAGAAGAGGAGAGGAGAGGACAGGAGACAGGGATATGAGAAGGGAAAATAGAAAGGGGAGGGAATGAGAATGAATAGAAGATAGTTGATCTCAAACAACATCTCTTATGTCATAAAGGCCAATATTTAAAGAATGATTTGAGGTTTTCCAAAAACAACAATTAAGCTTTTTGAAGTGTTTTTGAACATGTTATTTGTTAGGTGAATGCATTTCCCAGGCATCAAAATATTCCGTCTCCAGGACCTACATGACCTTGATCATTCATGGTCCAGAAATTAGTCTCACCTCACTTTCTGGCCTGCTTCTGGAGATCAGAAGCCCAGGACTGCCATGGGGGATTTATTCCTTAGGGGAGGGGTCTGGCATTGAAATGTGGATGGAGCAATGTGGCACAGAATGGAAAGGGAGAGAGGAAAGGTTGAAGAGGGAAGCCAGATGAACGAGTCCAGCTTGGTGATGGGGCACAATTAGGGTCAGCCCTTATGGTCAGTACGAACCCCCTCCCCAGTCTCTACTCTCCTAAATATGTTCATAGGAAAGAGGCCAGATACTGTCCACAAATTCCCTCACTATGGATGAGACACCTAAGTGCTCAGATGACCCAGCCAAGTCTGTCACACAGACCAGGGAAAACAGCTTGACAGCCATATAATCATTAGGCTGTAAATGTTTTGGTGATTGGATAGAAAGACTTGAAGTATTAGAAAGCAAGGCTGCACCTGGCATATGAGCCTCCACTCCGGGGCCATTGTACTCCTGACCCACCCCACCCACTTCTCCACAGCATGCTTTTCTCATGCATCTATCATGCCCCGTCTGTTCTAAACAAACCTCCACCTCTATCACCACATCCTCCTATTGGCTGCAAGCAGTTGCCACATGGCAGATATCACATGTGCCACTCATCACAGCCTCTTCTCACACACTAGCAGGATGATTAGATGCCTTTCAACAAGGCCCTGGAATAGGGTCATTAAGAGCTGTCATTCCCTTTTTCTAAGTCGATTTGTCTGTATCAGTTGTTGACAACCATTAGAGCCTCGCAGACTCACAGGGAGGTATCTGAGTCAGAAAACATTTGGCATATGGCGAGCACATGCATACTTATGAGCTGTACCTCATCACTGATTGAGATCTACCATCCCCAGCCAAGGCTCTGGACTCAGCAATTTGCAAATCCCAGACTTTCACAGTTTGTCTCTTCCCCAGGGTGATTCCCAAACCCAGCTTTGCCTGGAAAGTACCAGGTGCATTTGGTCTGGGGTTGATGAGATGTCTCTTTTGGTTTGGCTTTTAAAAGCGAGACAAGAAGAATGCTAGGGACATCAAGCCCATGGTAGCGCTAGATGAAGATATTCTGAAAAAACTAGATGAGTGTGTGTGTGTGTGTGTGTGTGTGTGTGTGTGTGTCTGTTTGTGATAGAAACTAGAAACTATTCAAAGATAGGCTTCCAGGGATTTTATAACACATATACACACATGCTGGCAGAGAACCACACTTTTGGGAAAATTATTATGTGAAACTCATGCAAACCGTCAGATGAAATGTTTATTTTCTTTAGTAGAGCCCTACATTTCCATTTAATGGGCAATTTGTTTAACCACACAGTAACTGAATCCCCTTCATCTATTGGGGGAATTCTGTAGTGAGCTGAGAATTCTGATATTTTCTCCCTTTCAATAGTCAGTCTAAATTTAAGGAGCACCTACAGTGAAGTGATAGATGCTTAAGCACAGTTGTCACAAGCTGGGACCTCACTATATGACCGAGGAAACTCAACGAATTAGAAGATGACCATGGAGATTTTGTATAGCCACAGGGAGAGAGTTTTCCAGAAGATGAGCAAATCCCATCTTCTTAAAGTCGCATATGCCTCCAGTATGGCCCAGGTACTCTAGTTTTTAAAAAATCCAGGCTGGGTGCAGTGGCTCATGCCTGTAATCCCAGCACTTTGGGAGACCAAGGTGGTAGGATCGCTTGAGCCCAGGTGTCAAGACCAGCCTGGACAACATAGCAAGATTCTGTCTCTACAAAAAAAATAAAAAAAAAAATAGCCAGGCATAGTGTTGTTTGTCTGTGGTCCCAGCTACTCGGGTGGCTGAGGTTGGAGAGTTGCTTGAACTCAGGAAGTCAGGGCTGCAGGGAGTCATGATTATGCCACTGCACTCCAGCCTAGGCGACAGAGCTAGAACCCGACTCCAAAAATAAAAAAGAAATCAAAAAATTCTGGACACTCCAACTTCTTAGCAGTTTGAATCAGTAGGAAGAGGAGGGTCTTCCTGTAATGGATAGTGATCTATGAAATAAGGTTGACATTCTAACAAAAGAAACAAGACTAGTTAAGATCATTCCCCATTTCCTGTTTCAACCTGTTGCTTCATATTTGTTACCCCCAGTGTCTGCCTTCAGCTCCTCCTTACTGAGACCATTGGACCTTCCAGCTGCCAAATCCTACTCCTTGAAGGACCTCAAAGCTTCACCTATGCTGTCCAAATTCCCACATTAGGAACAGCACGAAGGCCAAATCACTGAAAAGAGAAGTGCTGAACGAAAATCAGGTGAGAAATTAATCTGTTTGGCGTTTTGTTACCTCTCTTCTGTGTGTAGTCTGGGAGGCTGTTAATTACTTGATTTACTGTATAGTCACTGCCAACAACAATAAATACAATTAACTAATATAAGGTAACTCACTGCCAGTGAGGATAGTAATCACCAGGAAATTGAAAAGAAAGTCTCTTCATGATACCTTTAGATACAACTCATTATCCTCCTCCTTTAGTGTGTATTAATTTTAAAATTTGATTGCCTTAAGCTTTCTACAGAAATACCTTGGGTTCTATCATTTGTCATCTTTTCTTCGGTCCATTCACGGCCACATATTGGTCAAGAAGGAGTAAGTAGAACAGAATGTGTCTTCACCTGTTCCTGCCACCCTGGGAAGCTGAAATGACTTTAGAGCACATGACCAGCCTGATGGGGTTTCTGAGAATACCCAGTCTTTGCTCTAAGAAGGGATCCACCAAGAGAAATAGGGGGAGAATATCTTGCTCTAAGCACACAACACATTTTTGCTTAATTTTCCTAAATCAAGGCTTTCTTAGATGGGACTTGGAGTGTGCTGTAATAGAAACAGAATGATCTTTGGTGTTAGATACTTGGGTTTACACATAATGGTTGAGAACATTTTAAAAATATTTCTTAACACAGCTGAGACGTTCAGTTTCCTAATCCTCAGAATGGAAGCCAACACCTTTTGCATAGAATTTACATTGTGATAAAATGGAAGAGTGGCTGAATAAATACTTTCTGTTCCTCTAGCCTATTCTTACATCTTTCCTTAAAGTTATACCAATTTGGCCGGGCGCGGTGGCTCAAGCCTGTAATCCCAGCACTTTGGGAGGCCGAGGCGGGTGGATCATGAGGTCGAGAGATCGAGACCATCCTGGTCAACATTGTGAAACCCCGTCTCTATTAATACAAAAAAATTAGCTGGGCACGGTGGCGCGTGCCTGTAATCCCAGCTACTCAGGAGGCTGAGGCAGGAGAATTGCCTGAACCCAGGAGGCGGAGGTTGCGGTGAGCCGAGATCGCGCCATTGCACTCCAGCCTGGGTAACAAGAGCGAGACTCCGTCTCAATTAAAAAAAAAAAAAAAAAAAAAAAGTTATACCAATTTTTCTTTTTTTTCTTCCTGGCTTGGATGCTGAATAGCTTAGAGCCAAATTTGTTTATGCCTTTACTAAATATACAATGTGTATCATGCGTGCTAACCACTTACAATATCTTATCTTTGCTATTTTGACATTTCCTTTTCCCCACTGTCCTCATTTGAATATTTTAACTTTCATCTCTTTTTGATGTTCATATTTATAGAGTCATCTCAAATCCATGTAATTAGTATTTTTAAAACTGTCATATTTTCTGTGTTCCACTCCTGGCATGCTGTCCTCTTTCTCTAAAGCCAAACATATAGTTTCACGATAGCTTAACTGAAGAGGAAAAAATTCTCATTAGTGCAGATATACTTTCAAACACAAGTCTGCTGTGGCCTCAGAGCCCTAATCAGAGTCGGGCTTTGATGGGTACTGGAGAAGTGACATTCCCCAAGTGCTTCCGTTCACAGCCAGGGGAGCAGGCAGGTGCTAACAGGAGACAGCCCAAAGTTCATTGTGCTAAAGGTTGAAGAGTTCTTGGTCCTGAGTTGCAATTTCGAAAAACATATGAGTCTTTATTGAGTATCTATTATATGATTAGTCAGATTCATACAGTTATAAACGATGTCCTATGTGTTCTTCAAAAATGCTCATTGTACCCACACTACAGCTGAAGTTTTAGCAAATGATTCATGCATCACAGATTGCCCTGCCAAAAGTAGCATCAGTTTTGGTTGTGTGTAAAAAAAAAAAAAATGAATTCCTATTTTTTTTGGAGGGGATGGGGTGAGAAAATATGGTTATAGTAGTTACCATACAAAAGGGGAAAAAAAAGTTACCACTCATTGGAAAGAGCCTCGACTCTGCAAGCCATATATCTTATGTTCTGTGGGTAGGCTTATCTTAATTTAGGGATTACACCATGTCATTTTTGTAAATTTAGGGATTACACCATGTCATTTTTGTGTGGGTTGTTCGTGGATTTGGGGATGGTGGATTTTGGGGCTTGGAGGGGTTACTTGTAGAATTGGGGACTCTGAGGGATTGATTTGGATTTGGGGGTGGGGTTCGCCTGTGGATTCTGTGTTCCGCAGGGTGCCCCTCTATCCTGGAGGATGGCCTCACCACAGTGCGCCCAGATGACCAGGTGACCCTCTTACTGGAAATGAGTTTCTTCTGGCAGGCATCCTGGGAGCTGTTCTGTGGCCCACATGGTGCTGATTCGTACAATGTCTACTCTCAGGAGAGCCATGGCAGGGAGGAGAGTCAGGTCGGGTGTGCGGGTAGGGGGAGCACAGAGGAGGTGACACAGCAAACACCCAGGACGGCAGGAGCAGGGCCTTGGCAGAGGCAGGGGTAAGTCCCAGCCGTTGGGCCACGGGGAGAGGGAGAGGGAGCAAGGGAGAGAATGAGAGACAGAGACAGAGGGAATGACAGATGGAGAGAGAAAGGGAGAGAGACAGGGAATGAGAGGGAGGGAGGGGGAGACCTGTGGGCCCCACTCGCATTAGGTCCAGGGTGTTCCTGGCTAGTGCTGGGTCTTTGGGGTGGGAGTGGGGCTTTGCTGGTGGTTTAGAGGGATCCATGATGTGCGTCTTGACAGTCCCCGTGGGGTGTGGGGGTTGGTGGGGTGAGCCAAGCAGGCTGCGTGTGGACGTCCCACCATGAGGTCGCAGCAAGGCCCGTGTGGCCGGTTCAGTGTCTGTCACACCGACCAGGGAAGCTAGAGGAGGCAGAGAACGGCAAATGTCCACAGTGACCGAGCTGCTTCTGGTCTAAGAAAGTGAGGCCTCTATTGGCCATGGGGATCGAGGCAGTCTGAGGTCACGGGAACTTTATGCAGGGTGCCACGCAGCATCCCACGGTGGGGCCTCATCCAGTGGACGATGCCCAGCCATAGTGCCAGCGATGGTGTTAGCCGGCAGCCATCCAGCAAGGTGGTGTCCCAGAGCCCAGGGCTTGGTGGGGCTGATTCAGGGTGGGCAGTGAGGACAGAGGGCCTCCCTGCTGTGAGGAAGGATGGGTGGGAGTGAGGTGTGCAGGGAACCAGCTTCCAGCCCCCACCCCTTGGGTACCTGGAGTTTGGAGGAGACAAAGCAATGAGAAAAAGATTAAGAATGGAAGTGGGACCGGGGTCATCACCTGTACTGGAGGCAGCAGAGGCCCCAAGCTGAGGTTCCCGCAGTATTTTCTGCTTACGATCACTCTGAGCAGTCAGCAGATGCTGGAGCGAAGCTGCAGTGACAGTGGGGAGAGGGCAGCAGGACGGTGGAGCATTCTTTGGTGAACAGGAGCCAGTGCATCCTTCTGAAGATTGCTGGCGCTGGCTGCTTTGGGGGAAACTTTGAAAAGCAGAAGCCTGGCCAGGCACGGTGGCTCATGGCTGTAATCCCAGCAATTTGGAAGGCCGAGGTGGGCGGATCACAAGGTCAGGAGTTCAAGACCAGCTTGACCAACATGGAGAAACCCCATCTCTATTAAACACAAAAATTAGCTGGGCTTGGTGGCACACGCCTGTAATCCTAGCTACTCAGGAGGCTGAGGCAGGAGACTTGTTAGAACTAGGGAGGGAGGTGGAGGTGGCAGTGAGCCAAGATTGCGCCACTGCACTCTGGCTTGGGTGACAGAGTGAGACTCTGTCTCAAAAAAAAAAAAAAGAAAAAGAAAAAAGATTGCTCCTTTATCCGGCGTGACCTTACATTTTGCCCTTGGGTCAAAGGACCATAAACCCTACCCTTAAGCAGGTGCATGTGGCTGTGCCTGAGACACCTTCCCTGACCCTGAGGGCTCTCCCCCACCAATACTGCTCTGCCTGCTCCTCCCTAGGGAGAAGCTCTGGGCCTGTGCGCATGACCAGGATACACTCTCCTTCCAGACACAGCTTCTGTTCCTACCTCCCTGCTAAGCATTTCTTTCTAAGAATCTAAATTAGCCAGGCACAGTGGCTCCCGCCTGTAATCCCAGCACTTTGGGAGACAAAGACAGATGGATAACTTGAAGTCGGGAGTTCAAGACCAGCCTGACCAACATGGAGAAACCCTGTCTCTACTAAAAATACAAAAAAATTGCTGGACTTGGTGGCTCACGTCTGTAATCTCAGGACTTTGGGAGGCTGAGACAGGTGGATCACGAGGTCAGGAGTTCAAGACCAGCCCGGCCAAGATGGTGAAAACCCATCTTTACTAAAAATACAAAAAATTTAGCCAGGCACGGTGGCGGGCACTTGTCATCCCAGCTACTCGGGAGGCTGCGGCAGAGAATTGCTTGAACCAGGGAGGTGGAGGTTGAAGTGAGCCAAGATCATGCCACTGCACTCCAGCCTGGGTGGCAAGAACGAAACTCCACCTCAAAAAAATAAAAAAACCTAACGAGACCCAAGGCTCTCAAACGGCACCTCATGAAGCCCAGGGGAGTGCTTTGGGGTGGGCCCCATGGTGAGGCTCTGTGGGATTACAAGCAGTTCTCTGGGACACACAGCACCTTTCAAAGCTAAACTACAAAGATATTGTGACACAAACCCAGGAGTGAAAAAGGACAGCTGGGAGGTGAGAAGCAGGAGGGGCTGGGTGAGGTCACATCTCTCTCACTGCCCCTAAACTTCTCACTTAAAATTTTTGTAGGGCTGGGTGTGGTGGGTCATGCCTGTAATCCCAGCACTCTGGGAGGCCGAGGCGGGTGGATCACCTGAGGTCAGGAGTTCGAGACAAGCCTGGCCAACACGGTGAAACCCCGTCTCTACTAAAAATACAAAAATTAGCCGGACATGGTGGCGGGTGCCTGTAATCCCAGCTACTTGGGAGGCTGAGGCATGAAAACTGCTTGAAACTGGGAGGTGGAGGTTGCAGTGAGTGGAGATCATGCCACTGCACTCCAGCCTGGGTGACAGAGTGAGACTCCGTCTCAAAATTTAAAAAAATAATAATTTGTAAAGGCAGTTTTGGTCTCAGGGAGTCAAGTCCTTTCCTGTGGGACTGACCAGGTCCCTGGTTCCCCTCCCTGCTTGGCCCACCCTGTGGGACCCAGGGGTGGGGGTCTCTGGGGGTTACCATGCAGTCCCTATGTGTTCCTGGGGGCTGCCTAGAGAGAGCGGAGACTACAATTCCTGCTGGTGTCACTTGAGGTTATGTTTAGTTAATTTGTATCTAAAAGCTGATGCAAGCAAACAGAACAGTGACGTGGCTCATGTCTGTAATCCCAGCACTTTAGGAGGCTGAGGTGGGGGATGGCTTGAGCCCCAGATTTAGAGACCAGCCTGGGCAACATAGTCAGGTCCCGTCTCTACAAAAAATAGTAACTATAAAGAAATAAAATAAAAAGTTCAACAGTAAAGATAAGTTTATAAGGGCCGGACGCGGTACCTCACGCCTATAATCACAGCACTTTGAGAGGCCGAGGCAGGCAGATCACAAGGTCAGGAGTTCAAGACCAGCCTGGCCAATATGCTGAAACCCCAGCATGTCTACTACAAATACAAAAACATTCACTGGGCATCATGGCACGTGCCTGTCATCCCAGCTCCTCTGGAGGCTGAGGCAGGAGAATTGCTTCAACTGGGACCTGTGAGGCAGAAGTCGCAATGAGCCAAGATCACGCCACTGCACTCCAGCCTGGGTGACAGAGCGAGACTCCGTCTCAAAACACAAAAATGTTTGTAAAGTAAAAAAGGAAAAATAATTATTTTTTTACCTCACCTATTCTCCAGAAAAGGTAACCTGTTCATACTCAACACTTATTTTTAATCCTTCATTTGCAATTTAAATACTGAATTTTGCATTCAACTTGCATTTATTTATTTTTATTGTTTTTTTTTTTTTTTTTTGAGATGAAGTTTCGCTCTTCTTACCCAGGATGGAGTGCAATGGCGCGATCTCGGCTCACCACAACCTCCGCCTCCTGGGTTCAAGCAATTCCCCTGCCTCAGCCTCCCGAGTAGCCGTGATTACAGGCACGTGCCACCATGCCCAGCTACGTTTTATTTTTTTAAAGATGGGGTTTCACCATGATGGCCAGGCTGGTCTTGAACTCCTGACCTCAGGTGATCCACTCACCTCGGCCTCTCAAAGTGTTGGGATTACAGGCATGAGCCACCACGCTCAGCGGCATTTTTGTTTTTAATCATTCAATGTGAAATTATATAATGTCAGCTTGCCTTTTCAAAGTGTGCACTGCAGTGGTATTTACGGCAGTCACCGGTTGGCAAGATAGTTTTTTACTTTTAATTTTTTGAGACCAAGTCTGGCTCTGTAGTTTTGGAAGCATGAAAGAAAAAGAAGTTTCCAAACCCCCAAATCATGAAGCTAAAAATAAAATTCAAGCTGGCAATTGATTAGGGCCAACCTGCCTCTTGTTCTGTTCACAGTCACCCTCTGCTCACTGAGATAGATGCATATTTGATTGCCTCCTTTGGAAAGGCTCATCAGAAACTCAAAAGAGTTTCTCCCTCCGGCTTCCAGTCTTCCTGCTGTTGTTCCAGATGTCCCGCTTTTCCTGACCGAATCACGTTCACCTTGCATATTCATGTCACCTGTCTCCCTAGAACATATAAAACTGAGATGTGCCCCGACCACCCTGGGCACCTGTGGTCAGGACATTCTGAGGCTGGGTCACGGGTGCGTGTCATGACTCTTGGTGAAATAAAACATTCTAGATTAACTGAGACCTGTCTCAGATTTTCGGGGCTCACAGGGGTCACGGCGGGGGTTGCTGGGTCTGAGGACAATGTCCATAGGGTGAATTCTTAATTTTTTTTTTTTGAGACAGAGTCTTGCTCTGTTGGTCAGGCTGGAGTGCAGTGACAAGATCTCGGCTCACTGCAACCTCTTGGCTAATTTTGGTATTTTTAGTAGAGACGGGGTTTCACTATGTTGGCCAGGCTGGTCTCGAACTCCTGACCTCAGGTGATCCGGCCTCCTCGGCCTCCCAAGGTGCTGGGATTACAGGCGAGAGCCACCGTGCCCGGCTGGGTGGATTCTTTCAAACGCACCCAGAAGTCGCTGCACACACTCCTGGTCTTGGCAGACTTGATTTCATGGAGTCCGTGGTGAGCGCTCTGCTGTCCCTGTGACACTCTGCCCTCCTCTAAATGTCCACCAGGTGCCCCCAAGGCCCTTTGCGAGCAGACCTCAGCCTCCACCAGCACAGAGCATTTCATCTCCACCTCCCTGCGCCCCAGTAAAAGACGTAAACCACCAGGTACAGTGGCTCACACCTGTCATTCCAGCAGTTTGGGAGGCTGAAGCAGGCAGATCATGAGGTCAGGAGTTCCAGACCAGCCTGGCCAGAATGGTGAAACCCCATCTCGAATAAAAATACAGACATTGCCCGTGCATGGTGTCAGGTGCCTGTCATCCCAGCTGAGGCAGGGGAATCGCTTGAACCTGGGAAGTGGAGGTTACAGTGAGCCGAGATCACATCACTGCACTCCCGCCTGGGCAACAAGAGTGAGACTCCATCTCAAAAACAAAAAAGGACGTGAAGCAACATGAACAGCTTCAGGTCAGGCCTTACTGCTGGGGTGGCCCCAGGCCCCGTGGAAGTTCTTGACAGAGTTTCCAAAATAATTTGCTGTTTGTTCCAGTCAAGGACAAGACACCACCTACCCCACCACCGTCTCCCAGAGCGTTTACAGAAAGGTGCTAAAGTCGAGTCCTCCCTCCAACCCTTTGAGACGTTTTTCAGCTGAGGCATGTCTGAAAGCCTCTCCTCTGAGTTGGGCCTCCTGGGAGCAGAGCATGCTTTGATGGCTTGGGCTCCCAGATGCCTGCCTCTGGTATTACACCAAGAAAACCTTTAACTCCTTCTTTGCCAACTGTGCCAAGCGTCCTTCTTTGAAATTCCCACTCAGCCCTGCATGAATCCAGGGTGAGGTCAGGGCACACTAGACCTTCATCCCTCTTGCTGATTAAAATCTGTTCTTGGCCAGGCATGGTGGCCCACGCCTGTCATCCCAGTACTTTGGGAGGTCGAGGTAGGCAGATCACCTGAGGTCAGGACTGGGAGACCAGACTGACCAATATCATGAAACCCCGTCTCTACTAAAAATACAAAAATTAGCCGGGTGTGGTGGCACATGCCTGTGATCCCAGCTACTCGGGAGGCTGAAGCAGGAGAATTCCTTGAACCCAGGAGGTGGAGTTTGCCGTGAGCTGACATTGTGCCACTGCACTCCAGCCTGGGTGACAAGAGAGATTCTCCATCTCAGTAAAGGAAAGGAAGTTGGGGGGATAAGGGAAGGGGAGGGGGGAGGGAAGGGGGGAAGGGAGAAATGGAATGAGAAAGGGAAGGGTGGGGAAGAAGGGAAAGAAAGAAGCGAAGGAAAGAAGGGAACGGGGAAGTGAAGGGGAAAGGAAAGGGGAGCAGAGGGGAAGAGAGGGAAGGGGGAGGGGAGGGGTGGGGGAGGGGTGGGGAAAGGAGGGAAGCGAAGCAGAGAAGGAAAGAAGGGAACAGGGAAGGGAAGGGTGGAAGGAAAAGTGAGAAGAGGGGAGGGGAGGGAAGGAGGGAGGGGAGGGGGAAGGGAACGGGAGGGGAAGGGGGAAGGGAGGGGAGGGAAGGGAAGGGGGAGCGGAAAGGAGGGGAGGGAAGCGGGGAAGAGGAGGGAAGGGGAGGGGAGGGAAAGGGAGAAGAGGAGGGAAGGGAAGGGGAAGGGGAGGGAAAGGGGTAGGGGAAGGAAGGGGAGGGGAGGGAAGGGGAGAAGGGGAGGGGAGGGAAGGGGAAGGAGAAGGGAGGGTAGGGAAGGGTAGGGAAGTGGAGGGAAGGGGAGGGGAGGAGATGGGAGGGGAGGGGAGGAGAAGGAAGGGAAGGGGAGGGAAGAGGGGAGGGGAGGGAAGGGGGAAGGGGAGGGGAGGGGAGGGGAAGGGAGGGAAGGGTAGCCGGGAAGGGAAGGGGGAGAGGGAAAGGGAGGGGATGGGAGGGGAGGGAAGGGAAGAAGGGAAGGGAAGGGAAAGGAAGAAGGAAGAAGGGAGAAAGGAAAAAAGGGAGGGAGGGAGGGGAGGCAGAAGCCAGGCACAGAAACAGCCTCATTGGTGGCAGCTTGGCGTTTACCTTATTTGAACCCGGTTTCAACATTTGGCTGCCTTTGGCTGAAACTCAGCGGTCAGCAGAAGAGTAGGTTCTGGTCTGTTTACACTTTCTGTTACCTCACAGTTCACTGTGTACAGAGAAACCTTTAGGCCGAACTGAAAATATGTGAGGAGGCAATTTCAGGAACCGTAAATATTGGAGATAGAAGTTTCTTGTTTTTTTTCTTTTTGAGATGGGATCTTGCTCCGTCGTCCAGGCTGGAGTGCAGTGGTGTGATCTCACCTCAATGCAGCCTCCACCTCCCGGATTCAAGCGACTCTCCTGCCTCAGGCTCTCGAGAAGCTGGGATTACAGGTGCTGGCCACCACGCCTGGCTAATTTCTGTGTTTTCAGTAGAGATGGGGTTTCACCATGTTGGTCAGGCTGGTTTCGAACTCCTGACCTCATGTGATCCGCCCAACTCGGCCTCTCAAACTGCTGGAATTACAGGTGTGAGTGACCATGCCTGGCCTTTTTTCCTTTCCTTTTTTTTTTTAATTGCATTTTAGGTTTTGGGGTACATGTGAAAAACATGCAAGATTGTTGCATAGGTGCATACGTGGCACTGTGATTTGCTGCCTTCCTCCCCTTCACCTATATGTGGCATTTCTCCCAATGCTATCTCTCCCCAACTCCCCAACCCCCGCTGTCCCCCCGACTCCCCTCCAACAGACCCCAGTGTATAGTGCTCCCCTCCGTGTCCATGTGTTCCCTTTGTTCAACACCCGTCTATGAGTGAGAACATGAGATGTTTGATTTTGTGTTCTTGTGTCAGTTTGCTGAGAATGATGGTTTTCAGGTTTATCCATGTCCCTACAAAGGACGCGAACTCATCATTTTTGATGGCTGCATAATATTCCATGGTGTATATGTGCCACATTTTTCCTGTCCAGTCTATCATAGATGGGCATTTGGGTTGGTTCCAGGTCATTGCTATTGTAAACTGTGCTGCAATGAACATTCGTGTGCATGTGTCCTTATAGTAGAACCATTTATAATCCTTTGAATACATACCCAGTAATGGGATTGCTGGGTCAAATGGAATTTCTATTTCTAGGTCCTTGAGGAATCGCCACACTGTCTTCCACAATGGTTGAACTAATTTACACTCCCACCAATGGTGTAAAAGTGTTCCTATTTCTCCACATCCTCTCCAGTATCTGTTGTCTCCAGATTTTCTAATGATCGCCGTTCTAACTGGCGTGAGATAGTAGCTCAAAGTAGTTTTGATTTTCCTGTTTTATTTTTTTACAGACAAGATGTCACTGTGTCACCCAGGCTGGAGTGCAGTTGTGTGATCATAACTCACTGTAGCCTTGACCTCCCAGGCTCAAGGGATCCTCCCCGCTCAGCCTCCCGAGTAGCTGGGAGTACAGGAGGAGGTGTGACATCGCTGTAGCTGGTACTACAAGTGCACACCACTATGCCCAGCTAATTTCTATCTTTTCTGTAGAGACAGGGGCTGGGTACACTGCCCAGGCTGGTCTGGAACTCCTGGGCTGAAGCAATATGCCTGTCTAGGTCTCCCGCAGTGCCAGTATTTCAATCTCTGCTTACTTGATCGGTGGAAAATGGTCATCTATTTTAATGTTGAATAGTGGTGTCTCCTCACATGCCTGTGTTTTGAGAATGCCATACAAAGCCAAGTGAGTTTCCTGCCGTGTGTCTGATCAGAGGTGATTTTGGTATTAGAAGGCCTGTGTTACGATTTTGAGCATGGGGATTTGGAGCATAAATGATTAGCAGGTGGACAAGTGCAGCTGGAATCGGGGTGAGGAGCCCTCATCCCTGACTCTGCCCTTCATCCCTGACTTCCTAACTCCAGCTCAGTGCTTTATTTTATTTTATTTATTTAGTTTTTGAGATAGAGTTTTGCTGTGTCTCCCAGGCTGGAGTGCAGTGGCACCATCTCGGCTCAGTGCAACCTCTGCCTCCTCGGTTCAAGTGATCGTCCTGCCTCAGCCTCCCCAGTAGCTGAGATTACAGGCGCCTGCCACCATGCCTGGCTAATTTTTTATATATCTGGTACAGATGGAGTTTCACCCTGTTGGCTAGGCTGGTCTTGAACCCGTGATCTGAAGTGATTTGCCTGCTTTGCCCTCCCAAAGTGCTGGGATTACAGGACTGAGCCACTGTACCTGTCCTATTTAGTTATTTATTTATTTTGAGACAGAGTCTCACTCTGTCACCCAGGCTGGAGTGCAATGCCATCACCTCGGCTCACTGCAACCTCCACCTCCTGGGCTCAAGCGATTCTCCTGCCACAGCCTCCCGAGTAGCTGGGATTACAGGCACCCGCCAACACACCCAGCTAATTTTTTATGTTTTTACTAGGGATGTGGTTTCACTATGTGGGTCAGGCTGGTCTTCAACCCCTGACCTTGTGATCCCAAAGTGCTGGCATTACAGGTGTGAGGCACCATGCCCAGCTTCATTTATTTATTTTTGAGATGGAGTCTCTCTGTCACCCATGCTGGAGTGCAGTGGCACGATCTCACCTCACTGCAGCCTCTGCCTCCCGGGTTGAAGCAATTCTCCTGCCTCAGCCTCCTGAGTAGCTGGGATTACAGGTACCAGTCACCAACCCTGGCCTAAATTTTGTATTTTTTTAGTAGAGACAAGGTTTCACCTTGATGGCCATACTGCTCTTGAACTCCTGATTTCAAGGAATCCGCCTGCCTCGGCCTCTCAAAGTTGTCTCTTTTCTCTAGTAAAGCGGTAAGACCCACCTTCGGAGATACCAGTCCATATCCTTTTTGCTTCTCAGGAAGGAGAGGGGGAATGGAATTGGTGATGGTTTAAAAGAAGCCAGCTCAGACCAGGCACAGTGGCTGACACCTGTAATCCCAGCACTTTGGGAGGTTGAGGCAGGCAGATCACATGAGGTCAGGAGTTTGAGACCAGCCTGGCCAACATGGTGAAACCCCATCTCTACTAAAAATACAAAAAATTAGACAGGAGTGGTGGCGGGTGTTGTGATCCCAGATACTTGGGAGCCTGAGGCAGGAGAATCTCTTGAGCTTCGGAGGCAAAGTTTGCAGTGAGCCGAGATCACACCACTGCTCTCCAGCCTGGGCGACAGAGCAAGACTCCATATCAAAATAAATAAAAAAATAAATAAAATAAACATTTATCTCCACCTGGTGTCCCTCCTTGCTATTGGAGGGGGTGCTCCCCGTCCTCAGTATTTGAAACTCAATCACGGGCTGATGGAATGTTCCAGTGGAGAAGAGGGCTTTGCATCACAGGTAGCGCCTCCAACAAGAGCTTCCGTGCCGGGCATCGGGAGGGGTTGGGAAACACACCTTGCAGCACACAAGGGCACTGTCAACAGGGAAGTCCCAGCATTTCCAGGGCCCCACACTCAGCCCAATTAACTCAAGCACCATTCACAAACCTCGGCTCACACAAGAGAGGCAGCGCCAAGGCATGGATGAGACATCACACTCAGTCCGCTGGAGGTCCCCGGCCACTGTTCGGCCCACACCCAACGGCCCAGGACACAGAGGGGGAGGAAGGGCTGGGCACCATGACCACAGGTCCACATCACACCATGACACAGAGGGAGGAAAGTCCCCATATCCAGGGATTCACATCACACCAGGACACAGAGGGAGGACAAGCTCTGTGACCAGGGGTCCATGTCACACCAGGACACAGTGGGAGGAAGGCTGGGCAGTGGGTCCACACTGGCACAACACAACAGGACACACGGGGAGGACAGGCCATATGTCCAGGGGTCCATGTCACATGAGGACATAGAGGAAGGACAGGCCCCATGTCAAGGTGTCCACGTCACACAACAACATAGAGGGAAGAAGGCTGGGTCCTGTGTCCACATGTCCATATCACAGCAGGACACAGAGGGAGGACAGGCCCCATGTCCAGTGGTCCACGTCACACCAGGACAGAGAGGCAGGCAGGCAGGGCCCTGTGTCCACACGTCCACATCAGACCAGGACACAGAGGGAGGAGAGTTCCCAAGTCCAGGGGTCCACATCACACAAGGACACAGAGGGAGAACAGTCCCCATGACGAGGGGTTCATGTCACAACAGGACATAGAGGGAGAAAGGCTGGGCCCTGTGTCCACACGTCCACATCAGACCAGGACACAGAGGGAGGACAGGCCCCATGTCCATGGGTTCACGTCACACCAGGACATAGAGGGAGGGATGCCGGGCCCTGTGTCCACACGTCTACATCACACCGGGACACAGAGGGAGGACAGGCCCTGAGTCCTGGTGTGAATGTCACACCAGGACACAGAGGAAGGACTGGACCCATGTCCAGGGTTCAACATCACACCAGGACACAGAGGAAGGACAGGCCCCATGTCCAGGGGTCCACCTCTCACCAGTACACAGAGGGAGGACAGGCCCCATATGCAGGGTCCCACAGCACACCAGGACATAGACGGAGGACACGAACAGTGTCCAGGGTTCCACATCACACCAGGACACAGAGGGAGGACAGGCTCCATATCCACGGGTTTAAGACACACCAGGAGAGAAATGGAGGAAGGCTGTGCCCTGTATAGAGAAGTCCACATCAGACCAGGACACAGGGAGGACAGGCTTCATGTCCAGGGGTACACGTCACACCACAACATAGAGGGAGGAAAGCTGGGCCCTCTGTCCACAAGTCCACATCCCCCAAGGATACTGAAGGAGGACAGGCCCCATGTCCAGAGGACCACATCACACCAGGACACAGAAGAAGGACAGGCCCCATGTCCAGGGGTGCACATCACACCACGACGTAGTGGGAGGATAGGCCCTGTGTCCAGGGATCCGTACGACAAGAGGACACAGAGGAAGGACCCGGCCCCATGTACAGGGGTGCACGTCACACCAGGACACGAGGGAGGACCGGCTCCATATCCGGGGGTTTAAGACACACCAGGACAGAGATGGACGAAGGCTGTGCTGTGTTTCCACACGTCCACATAAAACCAGTACACAGAGGGAGGACAGGCTCCATATCCATGGGTTTAAGACACACCAGGACAGAGATGGACGAAGGCTGTGCCCTGTGTCCACACGTCCACATCAGACCAGGACACAGAGGGAGGACAGGCCTCATGTCCAGGGGTCCACGTCATACCAGGACATAGAGGGAGTAAGGCTGGGCCCTGTGTCCACAAGTCCACATCCCCCCAGGGTACAGAGCGAGGACAGGCCCCATGTCGAGAGGACCACATCACACCAGGACACAGAGGAAGGACACGCCCCATATCCAGGGATCCGTGCCACACCAGGACATAGAGGGAGGACAGGCCCCATGTCCAGGTGTCCACATCACACCAGGACACATAGAAACGACAGGCCCCATGTCCCGCGGTCCACGTCACACCAGGACGAAGTGGGAGGACAGCTGGGCCGTGTGTGCACACTGCCACATTAGACCAGGACACAGAGGGAGGAAAGGCCTCATGTCCACCGGTCCACGTCACACCAGGACATAGAGGGAGGAAGGCTGGGCCCTGTGTCCACACGTCCACATCACACCAGGAAACAGAGGGAGGACAGGCCCCGTGTCCAGCTATCCACATCACATCAGGACACAGAGGGAGGACAGGCTCCATATCCAGGGATTTCAGACACACCAGGACAGAGATGGACGAAGGCTGTGGCCTGTGTCCACACGTCCACATCAGACCAGGACACAGAGGGAGGACAGGCCTCCGGTCCAGGGGTCCACACCACACCAGGACATAGAAGGAGGAAGGCTGGGCCCTGTGTCCACACGTCCACATCACACGAGAACACAGAGAGAGGACAGTCCCTGTGTCCAGGGGTGATTGTTACACTAGGAGACAGAGGAAGGACAGGCCCCGTGTCCAGGGGTCCATATCACACCAGTACACAGAAGAAGGACAGGTTCTATGTCCAGGGGTCCACATCACACGAGGACACTGAGGGAGGACTGGCCCCATGTCCAGGGGTCCAAATCACACCAGGATACAGATGGAGGGCAGGCCACGTGTCCAGGAGTCCACGTCACACCAGAACATACAGGGAGGAATGCTGGGCTCTGTGTCCACACGTCCACATCAGACCAGGACACAGAGGGAGGACAGTCCCCATGTCGAGGGGTTCACGTCACACCAGGACATAGAGGGAGGAAGGCTGGGCCCTGTGTCCACAAGTCCACATCCCCACAGGATACTGAGGGAGGACAGGCCCCATGTCCAGATGACCACATCACACCAGGACACAGAAGAAGGACAGGCCCCATGTCCAGGGCTCCATGCCACATCAGGACATAGAGGGAGGACAGGCCCCATGTCCCGGTGTCCACACGACACCAGGACACAGAGGGAGGACAGGCCCTATGTCCAGGGGTCCACGTCACACCAGGACACAGAGGGAGGAAAGGCCTCATGTCCAGGGGTCCACTTGACACCAGGACATAGCGGGAGGAAAGCTGGGTCCTGTGTCCACACGTCCACATCACACCAGGACACAGAGGGAGGGCAGGCCTCAGGTCCAGGGGTCCACGTCACACCGGGACATACAGGGAGGAAGGCTGGGTCCTGTGTCCACACGTACACATCACACCAGGACACAGAGGTAGGACAGGCCAAGTGTCCAGGTGTCCACATCACACCAGGACACAGAGGGAGGACAGGCCCCAAGTCCAGCGGTCAGCTTCCCACCAGGACACAGAGGGAGGGCAGTCCCCATGTCCAGGGGTCCACGTCACACCAGGACATAGAGGGAATAAAGCTGGGCCCTGGGTCCACACGTCCACATCACACAAGTACACAGAGGGAGGAAGGCTGTGTCCAGCGGTCCACGTCACACCAGGACGTAGGGGGAGGACAGGCCCTGTGCCCAGGGGTCCATATGACAAGAGGACACAGAGGAAGGACAGGCCCCATGTCCAGGGGTGCACGTCACACCAGGACACGAGGGAGGACAGGCTCCATATCCAGGGGTTTAAGACACGCCAGGACAGAGACGGACGAAGGCTGTGCCCTGAGTCCACACGTCCACATCAGACCAGGACACAGAGGGAGGACAGGCCTCACATCCAGGGTTCCACGTCACACCAGGACATAGAGGGAGGATGGCTGGGCCCTGTGTCCACAAGTCCACATCCCCCCAGGATACTGAGGGGGGACAGGCCCCATATCCAGAGGACCACATCACACTAGGACACAGAGGAAGGACAGGCCCCATGTCCAGGGCTCCGTGCCACACCAGGACATAGAGGGAGTACAGGCTCCGTGTCTAGGTGTCCACATGACACCAGGACAAGAGGGAGGACAAGCCCTAAGTCCAGGGGTCCACGTCACAGCAGGACATAGAGGGAGGACAGCTGGGACATGTGTCCACACGTCCACATCACACCAGGACACAGAGGGAGGACAGGCCCCATGTCCAGCGGTCCACGTCACACCAGGACACAGAGGGAGGACAGTCCCCATGTCCAGGGGTCCACGTCACAACAGGACATAGAGGAAGGAAAGCTGGGCCCTGTGTCCACACGTCCACATCAGACAAGTACACAGAGGGAGGACAGGCTCCATATCCATGGGTTTAAGACACACCAGGACAGAGATGGACGAAGGCTGTGCCCTGTGTCCACACGCCCACATCAGACCAGGACACAGAGGGAGGACAGGCATCATGTCCAGGGGTCCACGTCATACCAGGACATAGAGGAGAAAGGCTGGGCCCTGTGTCCACAAGTCCACAATCCCCCAGGGTACAGAGGGAGGATAGGCCCCATGTCGAGAGGACCACATCACACTAGGACACAGAGGAAGGACACGCCCCATGTCCAGGGATCCATGCCACACCAGGACATAGAGGGAGGACAGGCCCCATGTCCAGGTGTCCACATCACACCAGGACACATAGAAACGACAGGCCCCATGTCCCGCGGTCCACGTCACACCAGGACGAAGTGGGAGACAGCTGGGCCGTGTGTGCACACTGCCACATTAGACCAGGACACAGAGGGAGGACAGGCCTCATGTCCACCGGTCCACGTCACACCAGGACATAGAGGGAGGAAGGCTGGGCCCTGTGTCCACATGTCCACATCACACCAGGAAACAGAGGGAGGACAGGCCCTGTGTCCAGCTATCCACATCACATCAGGACACAGAGGGTGGACAGGCTCCATATCCAGGGATTTCAGACACACCAGGACAGAGATGGACGAAGGCTGTGGCCTGTGTCCACACGTCCACATCAGACCAGGACACAGAGGGAGGACAGGCCTCAGGTCCAGGGGTCCACGCCACAACAGGACATAGAAGGAGGAAGGCTGGGCACTGTGTCCACACGTCCACATCACACGAGAACACAGAGCGAGGACAGGCCCTGTGTCCAGGGGTGATTGTTACACCAGGAGACAGAGGAAGGACAGGCCCCGTGTCCAGGGGTCCATATCACACCAGTACACAGAAGAAGGACAGGTCCCATGTCCAGGGGTCCACATCACACGAGGACACTGAGGGAGGACTGGCCCCATGTCCAGGGGTCCAAATCACACCAGGATACAGATGGAGGGCAGGCCACGTGTCCAGGAGTCCACGTCACACCAGAACATACAGGGAGGAATGCTGGGCTCTGTGTCCACACGTCCACATCAGACCAGGACACAGAGGGAGGACAGTCCCCATGTCGAGGGGTTCACGTCACACCAGGACATAGAGGGAGGAAGGCTGGGCCCTGTGTCCACAAGTCCACATCCCCCCAGCATACTGAGGGGGGACAGGCCCCATGTCCAGAGGACCACATCACACCAGGACACAGAAGGACAGGCCCCATGTCCAGGGCTCCGTGCCACACCAGGACATAGAGGGAGGACAGGCCCCATGTCCCGGTGTCCACATGACACCAGGACACAGAGGGAGGACAGGCCCTATGTCCAGGGGTCCATGTCACACCGGGACATAGAGCGAGAAAGCTGGGCCCTGTATCCACACGTCCACATCACACCAGGACGTAGTGGGAGGACAGACCCCGTGTCCAGGTGTCCACATCACACCAGGACACAGAGGGAGGAAAGGCCTCATGTCCAGGGGTCCACGTGACACCAGGACATAGCGGAAGGAAAGCTGGGCCCTGTGTCCACACGTGCACTTCACACCAGGCCACAGAGGGAGGACAGGCCAAGTGTCCAGGTGTCCTCATCACACCAGGACACAGAGGGAGGACAGGCCCCAAGTCCAGCGGTCAGCCTCCCACCAGGACACAGAGGGAGGGCAGTCCCCATGTCCAGGGGTCCACATCACACCAGGACATAGAGGGAGGAAAGCTGGGCCCTGTGTCCACACGTCCACATCACACAAGGACACAGAGGGAGGTAGGCTCGGTCCTGTGTCCACACATCCACATCACCTCAGCACAAAGAGGGAGGACAGACCCCGTGTCCAGGTGTCCACATCACACGAGGACACAGAGGGAGGGCAGTTCCCATGTCAAGGGGTCCACGTCACTCTAGGACATAGAGGGAGGAAGGCTGGGTCCTGTGTCCACACGTGCACATCACATCAGGACACAGAGGAAGGACAGGCCAAGTGTCCAGGTGTCCACATCACACGAGGACACAGAGGGAGGACAGGCCCCATGTCCAGAGGTCCACCTCCCACCAGGACACAGAGGGAGGGCAGTCCCCATGTCCAGGGATCCACGTGATACCAGGACACAGAGGGAGGAAAGCTGGGTCTTGTGTCCACACGTCCACCTCCCACCAGGACACAGAGGGAGGGCAGTCCCCATGTCAAGGGGTACAAGTCACATGAGGATATAGAGGGAGGAAAGCTGGGCCATGTGTCCACACGGCCACATCACACTAGGACAGAGAGGGAGGAAAGCTGGGCCCTGTGTCCACATGTCTACATCACACAACAACACAGAGGGAGGACAGTCCCCATGTCCAGGAGTCCACATCACACGAGGACACAGAGGGAGGACAGGCCCCATGTCCAGCGGTCCACGTCACACCAGGATGTAGGGGGAGGACAGGCCCTGTGTCCAGGGGTCCGTATGACAAGAGGACACAGAGGAAGTACAGGCCCCATGTCCAGGGGTGAACGTCACACCAGGACACGAGGGAGGACAGGCTCCAAATCCAGGGGTTTAAGACACGCCAGGACAGAGACGGACGAAGGCTGTGTCCTGTGTCCACACGTCCACATCAGACCAGGACACAGAGGGAGGACAGGCCTCACGTCCAGGGGTCCACGTCACACCAGGACATAGAGGGAGAAAGGCTGGGCCCTGTGTCCACAAGTCCACATCCCTCCAGGATACTGAGGGAGGACAGGCCCCATGTCCAGAGGACCACATCAAACCAGGACACAGAGCAAGGACAGGCCCCATGTCCAGGGCTCCGTGCCACACCAGGACATAGAGGGATGACAGGCCCCGTGTGAAGGTGTCCACATGACACCAGGACACAGAGGGAAGACAGACCACATGTCAGCGGTCCACATCACACCAGGACGTAGTGGGAAGAAGGCTGGGTCCTGTGTCCACACGTCCACATCACACCAGGACACAAGGGAGAACAGGCTCCATATCCATGGGTTTAAAACACACCAGGACACAGATGGACGAAGGCTGTGCCCAGTGTCCACATGTCCACATCAGACCAGGACACAGAGGGAGGACAGGCCTCATGTCCAGGGTTCCACATCACACCAGGACATAGAGGGAGGAAGGCTGGGCCCTGTGTCCACAAGTCCACATCCCCCCAGGATACTGAGGGGGACAGGCCCCATATCCAGAGGACCACATCACACTAGGACACAGAGGAAGGACAGGCTCCATGTCCAGGGCTCTGTGCCACACCAGGACATAGAGGGAGGACAGGCCCCGTGTCTAGGTGTCCACATGACACCAGGACACAGAGGGAGGACAAGCCCTAAGTCCAGGGGTCCACGTCACAGCAGGACATACTGGGAGGACAGCTGGGCCATGTGTCCACACGTCCACATCACACCAGGACACAGAGGGAGGACAGGCCTCGTGTCCAGGTGTCCACATCACACGAGGACACAGAGGGAGGACAGGCGCCATGTCCAGAGGTCCATGCCACACCAGGACACAGAGGGAGGACCGTCCCCATGTCCAGGGGTCCACGTCACAACAGGACATAGAGGAAGGAAAGCTGGGCCCTGTGTCCACACGTCCACATCACAACAGGACACAGAGGGAGGACAGGATCCATATCCAGGGGTTTAAGACACACCAGGACAGAGATGGACGAAGGCTGTGCCCTGTGTCCACACGACCACATCACACCAGGACACAGAGGGAGGACAAGCCTCATGTCCAGGGGTCCACGTGACACCAGGACATAGCGGGAGGAAAGCTGGGTCCAGTGTCCACACGTCCACATCACACCAGGACACACAGAGAGGACAGGCCTCACGTCCAGGGGTTCACGTCACTCTAGGACACAGAGGGAGGAAGGCTCGGTCCTGTGTCCACACGTACACATCACATCAGGACACAGAGGAAGGACAGGCCAAGTGTCCAGGTGTCCACATCACACGAGGACACAGAGGAAGGACAGGCGCCATGTCCAGCGGTCCACCTCCCACCAGGACACAGAGGGAGGGCAGTCCCCATGCCCGGGGTCCACGTCACACCAGGACATAGAGGGAGGAAAGCTGGGCCCTGTGTCCACACGTCCATATCACACAAGGACACAGAGGGAGGAAGGCTGGGTCCAGTGTCCACACGTCCACATTGCACCAGGACACAGAGGGAGGACAGGCCCCATGTCCAGGAGTCCACATCACACGAGGACACAGAGGGAGGACAGGCCCCGTGTCCAGCAGTCCACCTCCCACCAGGACACAGAGGGAGGGCAGTGCCCATGTTAAGGGGTCCACCTCACACCAGGACATAGAGCGTGGAAAGCTGGGCCCTGTGTCCACCCATCCACATCACACAAGGACACAGAGGGAGGAAGCCTGGGTCCTGTGTCCACACGTCCACATCACACCAGGACACAGAGGGAGGACAGAGGACAGGTCCCATGTCCAGCAGTCCACGTCACACCACGACGTAGTGGGAGGATAGGCCCTGTGTCCAGGGATCCGTACAAGAGGACACAGAGGAAGGACCCGGCCCCATGTACAGGGGTGCACGTCACACCAGGACACGAGGGAGGACCGGCTCCATATCCGGGGGTTTAAGACACACCAGGACAGAGATGGACGAAGGCTGTGCTGTGTTTCCACACGTCCACATCAGACCAGTATACAGAGGGAGGACAGGCTCCATATCCATGGGTTTAAGACACACCAGGACAGAGATGGACGAAGGCTGTGCCCTGTGTCCACACGTCCACATCAGACCAGGACACAGAGGGAGGACAGGCCTCATGTCCAGGGGTCCACGTCATACCAGTACATAGAGGGAGGAAGGCTGGGCCCTGTGTCCACAAGTCCACATCCCCTCAGGGTACAGAGCGAGGACAGGCTCCATATCGAGAGGACCACATCACACCAGGACACAGAGGAAGGACACGCCCCATGTCCAGGGATCCGTGCCACACCAGGACATAGAGGGAGGACAGGCCCCATGTCCAGGTGTCCACATCACACCAGGACACATAGAAACGACAGGCCCCATGTCCCGCGGTCCACGTCACACCAGGACGAAGTGGGAGGACAGCTGGGCCGTGTGTGCACACTGCCACATTAGACCAGGACACAAAGGGAGTACAGGCCTCATGTCCACCGGTCCACGTCACACCAGGACATAGAGGGAGGAAGGCTGGGCCCTGTGTCCACACGTCCACATCACACCAGGAAACAGAGGGAGGACAGGCCCCGTGTCCAGCTATCCACATCACATCAGGACACAGAGGGAGGACAGGCTCCATATCCAGGGATTTCAGACACACCAGGACAGAGATGGACGAAGGCTGTGGCCGGTGTCCACACGTCCACATCAGACCAGGACACAGAGGGAGGACAGGCCTCAGGTCCAGGGGTCCACGTCACAACAGGACATAGAAGGAGGAAGGCTGGGCCCTGTGTCCACACGTCCACATCACACGAGAACACAGAGCGAGGACAGGCCCTGTGTCCAGGGGTGATTGTTACACCAGGAGACAGAGGAAGGACAGGCCCTGTGTACAGGGGTCCATATCACACCAGTACACAGAAGAAGGACAGGTCCCATGTCCAGGGGTCCGCATCACACGAGGACACTGAGGGAGGACTGGCCCCATGTCCAGGGGTCCAAATCACACCAGGATACAGATGCAGGGCAGGCCACGTGTCCAGGAATCCACGTCACACCAGAACATACAGGGAGGAATGCTGGGCTCTGTGTCCACACGTCCACATCAGACCAGGACACAGAGGGAGGACAGTCCCCATGTCGAGGGGTTCACATCACACCAGGACAAAGAGGGAGGAAGGCTGGTCCCTGTGTCCACAAGTCCACATTCCCCCAGGATACTGAGGGAGGACAGGCCCCATGTCCAGAGAACCACATCACACCAGGACACAGAAGAAGGACAGGCCCCATGTCCAGGGCTCCGTGCCACACCAGGACATAGAGGGAGGACAGGCCCCATGTCCCGGTGTCCACATAACACCAGGACACAGAGGGAGGACAGGCACTATGTCCAGGGGTCCATGTCACACCAGGACATAGAGGGAGAAAGCTGGGCCCTGTATCCACACGTCCACATCACACCAGGACGTACTGGGAGGACAGGCCCCGTGTCCAGGTGTCCACATCACACCAGGACACAGAGGGAGGGCAGTTCCCATGTCAAGGGGTCCACGTCACTCCAGGACATAGAGGGAGGAAGGCTGGGTCCTGTGTCCAAACGTGCACATCACATCAGGACACAGAGGAATTACAGGCCAAGTGTCCAGGTGTCCACATCACACGAGGACACAGAGGGAGGACAGGCCCCATGTCCAGAGGTCCACCTCCCACCAGGACACAGAGGGAGGGCAGTCCCCATGTCCAGGGGTCCACGTGACACCAGGACATAGAGGGAGGAAAGCTGGGTCCTGTGTCCACACGTCCACCTCCCACCAGGACACAAAGGGAGGGCAGTCCCCATGTCAAGGGGTACACGTCACACGAGGAGATAGAGGGAGGAAAGCAGGGCCATGTGTCCACACGTCCACATCACACCAGGACAGAGAGGGAGGAAAGCTGGGCCATGTGTCCACACGTCCACATCACACCAGGACATAGATGGAGGAAAGCTGGGCCCTGTGTCCACATGCCCACATCACACAACAACACAGAGGGAGGACAGTCCCCATGTCCAGGAGTCCACAGCATACCAGGACACAGAGGGAGGACAGGCCCCATGTCCAGCGGTCCACGTCACACCAGGACGTAGGGGGAGGACAGGCCCTGTGTCCAGGGGTCCGTATGACAAGAGGACACAGAGGAAGGACAGGCCCCATGTCCAGGGGTGCACGTCACACCAGGACACGAGGGAGGACAGGCTCCATATCCAGGGGTTTAAGACACGCCAGGACAGAGACGGACGAAGGCTGTGCCCTGTGTCCACACGTCCACATCAGACCAGGACACAGAGGGAGGACAGGCCTCATGTCCAGGGTTCCACGTCACACCAGGACATAGAGGGAGGAAGGCGGGGCCCTGTGTCCACAAGTCCACATCCCCCCAGGATACTGAGGGGCGACAGGCCCCTTATCCAGAGGACCACATCACACTAGGACACAGAGGAAGGACAAGCCCCATGTCCAGGGCTCCGTGACACACCAGGACATAGAGGGAGGACAGGCCCCGTGTCTAGGTGTCCACATGACACCAGGACACAGAGGGAGGACAAGCCCTAAGTCCAGGGGTCCACATCACAGCAGGACATAGAGGGAGGACAGCTGGGCCATGTGTCCACACGTCCACATCACACCAGGACACAGAGGGAGGACAGGCCCCGTGTCCAGGTGTCCACATCACACGAGGACACAGAGGAGGACAGGCCCCATGTCCAGCGGTCCACGTCACACCAGGACACAGAGGGAGGACAGTCCCCATGTCCAGGGGTCCACGTCACAACAGGACATAGAGGAAGGAAAGCTGGGCCCTGTGTCCACACGTCCACATCAGACCAGGACACAGAGGGAGGACAGGCTCCATATCCATGGGTTTAAGACACACCAGGACAGAGATGGACGAAGGCTGTGCCCTGTGTCCACACGTCCACATCAGACCAGGACACAGAGGGAGGACAGGCCTCATGTCCAGGGGTCCACGTCATACCAGGATATAGAGGGAGAAAGGCTGGGCCCTACGTCCACAAGTCCACATCCCCCCCAGGGTACAGAGGGAGGACAGGCCCCATGTCGAGAGGACCACATCACACCAGGACACAGAGGAAGGACACGCCCCTTGTCCAGGGATCCGTGCCACACCAGGACATAGAGGGAGGACAGGCCCCATGTCCAGGTGTCCACATCACACCAGGACACATAGAAACGACAGGCCCCATGTCCCGCGGTCCACGTCACACCAGGACGAAGTGGGAGGACAGCTGGGCCGTGTGTGCACACTGCCACATTAGCCCAGGACACAGAGGGAGGACAGGCCTCATGTCCACCGGTCCACGTCACACCAGGACATAGAGGGAGGAAGGCTGGGCCCTGTGTCCACACGTCCACATCACACCAGGACACAGAGGGAGGACAGGCCCCATGTCCAGTGGTCCACGCCACACCAGGACAGAGAGGCAGGCAGGCAGGTCCCTGTGTCCACACGTCCACATCACACCAGGACACAGAGGGAGGAGAGTTCCCAAGTCCAGGGGTCCATGTCACACAAGGACACAGAGGGAGAACAGGTCCCATGTCGAGGGGTTCACGTCACAACAGGACATAGAGGGAGAAAGGCTGGGCCCTGTGTCCACATGTCCAAATCACAACAGGACACAGAGGGAGGACAGGATCCATATCCAGGGGTTTAAGACACACCAGGACAGAGATGGACGAAGGCTGTGCCCTGTGTCCACACGTCCACATCAGACCAGGACACAGAGGGAGGACAAGCCTCATGTCCAGGGGTCCACGTGACACCAGGACATAGTGGGAGGAAAGCTGGGTCCAGTGTCCACACGTCCACATCACAAAAGGACACACAGGGAGGACAGGCCTCACGTCTAGGGGTCCAAGTAACTCTAGGACACAGAGGGAGAAAGGCTGGGTCCTGTGTCCACACGTACACATCACATCAGGACACAGACGAAGGACAGGCCAAGTGTCCAGGTGTCCACATCACACGAGGACACAGAGGGAGGACAGGCCCCATGTCCAGCGGTCCACCTCCCACCAGGACACAGAGGGAGGGCAGTCCCCATGCCCAGGGTCCACGTCACACCAGGACATAGAGGGAGGAAAGCTGGGCCCTGTGTCCACACGTCCATATCACACAAGGACACGGAGGAAGGCTGGGTCCAGTGTCCACACATCCACATCGCATCAGGACACAGAGGGAGGACAGGCCCCATGTCCAGGTGTCCACATCACACGAGGACACAGAGGGAGGACAGGCCCCGTGTCCAGCAGTCCACCTCCCACCAGGACACAGAAGGAGGGCAGTGCCAATGTTAAGGGGTCCACCTCACACCAGGACATAGAGGGTGGAAAGCTGGGCCCTGTGTCCACCCGTCCACATCACACAAGGACACAGAGGGAGGAAGGCTGGGTCCTGTGTCCACACGTCCACATCACACCTGGACACAGAGTGAGGACAGTCCCCATGTCCAAGAGTCCACATCACACCAGGACACAGAGGGAGGACGGAGGACAGGTCCCATGTCCAGCGGTCCACGTCACACCACGACGTAGTGGGAGGATAGGCCCTGTGTCCAGGGATCCGTACGACAAGAGGACACAGAGGAAGGACCCGGCCCCATGTACAGGGGTGCACGTCACACCAGGACATGAGGGAGGACCGGCTCCATATCCAGGGGTTTAAGACACACCAGGACAGAGATGGACGAAGGCTGTGCTGTGTTTCCACACGTCCACATCAGACCAGTACACAGAGGGAGGACAGGCTCCATATCCATGGGTTTAAGACACACCAGGACAGAGATGGACGAAGGCTGTGCCCTGTGTCCACACGTCCACATCAGACCAGGACACAGAGGGAGGACAGGCCTCATGTCCAGGGGTCCACATCATACCAGGACATAGAGGGAGGAAGGCTGGGCCCTGTGTCCACAAGTCCACATCCCCCCAGGGTACAGAGCGAGGACAGGCCCCATGTCGAGAGGACCACATCACACCAGGACACAGAGGAAGGACACGCCCCATGTCCAGGGATCCGTGCCACACCAGGACATAGAGGGAGGACAGGCCCCATGTCCAGGTGTCCACATCACACCAGGACACATAGAAACGACAGGCCCCATGTCCCGCGGTCCACGTCACACCAGGACGAAGTGGGAGGACAGCTGGGCCGTGTGTGCACACTGCCACATTAGACCAGGACACAAAGGGAGTACAGGCCTCATGTCCACCGGTCCACATCACACCAGGACATAGAGGGAGGAAGGTTGGGCCCTGTGTCCACACGTCCACATCACACCAGGAAACAGAGGGAGGACAGGCCCCGTGTCCAGCTATCCACATCACATCAGGACACAGAGGGAGGACAGGCTCCATATCCAGGGATTTCAGACACACCAGGACAGAGATGGACGAAGGCTGTGGCCTGTGTCCACACGTCCACATCAGACCAGGACACAGAGGGAGGACAGGCCTCAGGTCCAGGGGTCCACGCCACACCAGGACATAGAAGGAGGAAGGCTGGGCCCTGTGTCCACACGTCCACATCACATGAGAACACAGAGCGAGGACAGGCCCTGTGTCCAGGGGTGATTGTTACACCAGGAGACAGAGGAAGGACAGGCCCCGTGTCCAGGGGTCCATATCACACCAGTACACAGAAGAAGGACAGGTCCCATGTCCAGGGGTCCACATCACACGAGGACACTGAGGGAGGACTGGCCCCATGTCCAGGGGTCTAAATCACACCAGGATACAGATGGAGGGCAGGCCACGTTTCCAGGAGTCCACGTCACACCAGAACATACAGGGAGGAATGCTGGGCTCTGTGTCCACACGTCCACATCAGACCAGGACACAGAGGGAGGACAGTCCCCATGTCGAGGGGTTCACGTCACACCAGGACATAGAGGGAGGAAGGCTGGGCCCTGTGTCCACAAGTCCACATCCCCCCAGGATACTGAGGGAGGACAGGTCCCATGTCCAGAGGACCACATCACACTAGGACACAGAAGAAGGACAGGCCCCATGTCCAGGGCTCCGTGCCACACCAGGACATAGAGGGAGTACAGGCCCCGTGTCTAGGTGTCCACATGACACCAGGACACAGAGTGAGGACAAGCCCTAAGTCCAGGGGTCCACGTCACAGCAGGACATAGAGGGAGGACAGCTGGGACATGTGTCCACACGTCCACATCACACCAGGACACAGAGGGAGGACAGGCCCCATGTCCAGCGGTCCACGTCACACCAGGACACAGACGGAGGACAGGCCAGGTGTTCAGGAGTCCACGTCACAAGAGGACATAGAGGGAGGAAGTCTGGGCCCTGTGTCCAAACATCCACATCACACCAGGACATAGAGGGAGGACAGGCCCCATGTCCAGGGTTCCACATCACACCAGGACACAGAGGGAGGACAAGCCCCGTGTCCAGGAGTCCACATCACATCAGGACACAGTGGGAGGATGGCTGGGCCATGTGTGCACAGTGCCCCATCACACCAGGACACAGAGGGAGGAGAGGCCATGTTTCCAGGGGTCCATGTCACACCAGGACACAGAGGAAGGACAGTCCGCGTGTCCAGGGCTCCATGTCACACCATGACATAGAGCGAGGAAGGCCGGGTTCTGTGTCCACACGTCCACATCACACCAGGACACAGAGGGAGGACAGACCCCATGTCCAGGGGTCCTCGTCACACCATGACATAGAGGCAGGAAGGCTGGGACCTGTGTCCACACGTCTATATCACAGCCGGACACAGAGGGAGGACAGGCTCCGTGTCCGGGGGTCCACATCACACGAAGACACAGAGGGAGAAAAGGCCCCATTTCCAGGGGTCCACATCACACCAGGACACAGAGGTAGGACAGGCCCCGTGTCTAGGTGTCCACATCACACCAGGACACAGACGGAGTACAGTCCCCATGTCCACGGGTCCATGTCACACCAGGACATAGAGGAAGGAAGGCTGGGCCCTGTGTCCACATGTCCACATCACACCAGGACACAGAGGGAGGACAGGCCGCATGTCCAGGGGTCCACATCACACCAGGACACAGGGGGAGGGCAGGCCCTGTGTCCAGGGGTCCACATCACACCAGGAGACAGATGGAGGACAGGGGAGGTGTTCAGGGGTCCACATCACACCAGGACATAGAGGGAGGAAGGCTGGCCCCCATGTCCACATGTCCACATCCCACCAGGACACAGAGGGAAGACAGGCCCCGTGTTCAAGGCTCCTTCTCAAGTCATTTTATGAGACCAACATCATCCTGATACCAAAACCCGGTAGAGACTCAACGAGGAAAGAAAACTACAGGCCAATATCCATGATGAACATAGATGCAAAAATCTTCAATAAAATACTGGCAAGCCGATTACAACAGCACATCAAAAAGTTAATCCACCATAATCAAGTAGGATTCATTCCAGGGATGCAAGGCTCGTTCAACATACGCAAGTCTGTAAATGTAATTCACCACATAAACAGAACCAAAGACAAAAGCCACGTGATTATCTCAATTGATGCAGAGAAGGCCTTCGACAAAATTCAGCAGCCCTTTATGCTAAAAACCCTTAATAAACTAGGTACTGACGGTCCGAATCTCATAATAATAAAAGGTGTTTAGGACAAACCAACAGCCAATATCATTCTGAATGAGCAAAAAGTGGAAGCATTCCCTTTGATATCTGGCACTAGACAAGGATGCCCTCTCTCACCACTCCTATTCAATATAGTACAGGAAGTTCTAGCCAGAGCAATCAGGCAAGAAAAAGAAATAAAGGGTATTCAAATAGGAAAGGAGGAAGTCAAATTGTCTCTATTTGCAGATGACGTGATTGTATATCTAGAAGACCCCCTCGTCTCAGCCCAAAATCTCCTGAAACTGACAAGCAACATCAGCAAAGTCTCAGGATACAAAATCAATGTGCAAAAATCACAAGCATTCCTACACACCAATAACAGACTTAAAGAGAGCCAAATCAAGAACGAACTGCCATTCACAATTACTACAAAGAGAATAAAATACCTAGGAATACAACTAACAACGAACGCAAAGGACCTCTTCAAGGAGAACTACAAACTACTGCTCAACGAAATAAGAGAGGACACAAACAGGCCGGGCGCGGTGGCTCAAGCCTGTAATCCCAGCACTTTGGGAGGCCGAGGCGGGTGGATCACGAGGTCGAGAGATCAAGACCATCCTGGTCAACATGGTGAAACCCCGTCTCTACTAATACAAAAAAATTAGCTTGGCATGGTGGCGCATGCCTGTAATCCCAGCTACCCAGGAGGCTGAGGCAGGAGAATTGCCTGAACTCAGGAGGCGGAGGTTGCGGTGAGCCAAGATCGCGCCATTGCACTCCAGCCTGGGTAACAAGAGCAAAACTCCGTCTCAAAAAAAAAAAAAAAGAGAGGACACAAACAGATGGAGAAACATTCCATGTTCATGCTTAGGAAGAATCAATATCGTGAAAATGGCCATACTGCCCAAAGTAATTTACAGATTCAACGCTATCCCCATCAAGCTACCAAAGACCTTCTTCACAGAGCTGGAAAAAAACACCTTAAACTTCATATGGAATCAAAAGAGAGCCCGCATAGCCAAGTCAATTCTAAGCAAAAAGAACAAAGCGGGAGGCATCACACTACCGGACATCAAATTGTACTACAAGGATACAGTAATCAAAACAGCATGGTACTGGTACCAAAACAGAGATATAGACCAATGGAACAGAACAGAGGCGTCAGAGGCAACACAACATATCTACAACCATCCGATCTTTGACAAACCTGATAAAAACAAGCAATGGGGAAAGGATTCCCCGTTTAATAAGTGGTGTTGGGAAAACTGGCTAGCCATATGCAGAAAGCAGAAACTGGATCCCTTCCTGACACCTTACACTAAAATTAACTCCAGATGGATTAAAGACTTAAACATAAGACCAAACACCATAAAAACCCTAGAAGAAAATCTAGGCAAAACCATTCAGGACATAGGCGTAGGCAAGGACTTCATGACCAAAACACCAAAAGCATTGGCAACATAAGCCAAAATAGACAAATGGGACCTAGTTAAACTCCACAGCTTCTTCACGGCAAAAGAAACAGTCATTAGAGTGAATCGGCAACCAACGGAATGGGAAAAAATTTTTGCAGCTTACCCATCTGACGAAGGGCTGATAGCCGGAATTTACAAAAAACTAAAACAGATTTACAAGAAAAAAACAAACAAGCCATTCAAAAGTGGGCGAAGGATATGAACAGATACTTTACAAAAGAAGACATACATGAGGCCAACAAACATATGAAAAAATGCTCATCATCACTGGTCATTAGAGAAATGCAAATCAAAACTACATTGAGATACCATCTCACGCCAGTTACAATGGCGATCATTAAAAACTCTGGAGACAGATGCTGGAGAGGATGTGGAGAAATAGGAACACTTTTACACCGTTGGTGGGAGTGTAAATTAGTTCAACCATTGTGGAAGACAGTGTGGCGATTTCTTAAGGATATAGAAATAGAAATTCCATCTGACCCAACAATCCCACTCTTGGGAATATACCCTAAAGAACTACAAATCGTTCTAGTATAAAGACACATGCACACGTATGTTCATTGCAGCCCTGTGTACAATAGCAAAGACCTGGAACCAACCCAAATGCCCACCAACGATAGACTGGACAAAGAAACTGTGGTACATGTACACCATGGAATACTAAGCAGCCATAAAAAACGATGAGTTCGTGTCCTTTGTAGGGACTTGGATGAATCTGGAAACCATCATTCTCAGCAAACTGACCCAAGAACAGAAAGCCAAGCCAAGCACCGTATGTTCTCACTCATAGGTGGGTGTTGAACAACGAGAACACGTGGACTCAGGGAGAGGAGCATCACACACAGGGGACAGTTGGGGGTGTAGGGGAGACACAATGGTGGGTGGGGAGGGAGCCAGCCAGTGTGCCACATTCCCGGAAACAAGGTGTGGGGTGATGCCCACTGAAAACCCCAAACCCCTCCCGAGGAAAGGCCTGTGGCCCACAGCTGGGACAGAGAAGGGGAGGCCTACCTGGGCCAGGCCGGTGTCTTCATCAGCCTTCTGGGGTGTGGTCTCAGGGTCAGGGTCCCCACCCACATCGCTATCGGCCTCGTCCTGGGGGGTGACCTTCGGGACCTGGCTGTGCAGGGCCGTCTCTGGGTGCGCCCCTCGCACAGTGGGGCTTGGGCCAGCCTCTGAGCCCTCCTCACAGTGGAAGGCTCGCAGCCCAGCCCTGTGATCCAGCTTTCTCAGTATTCGCGGTGTGCACCACTCAGGACGACTTGCGGCTTACGTCCCAGGACAAAGGGGGCATGTCCTTCCTTGAAAGTCTTGGCCGGGCGCGGTGGCTCACGCCTGTAATCCAAGCACTTTGGAGGCCAAGGCGAGTGGATCACCTGAGGTCGGGAGTTCAAGACCAGCCTGACCAAAATGGTGAAAACACGTCTTAATACCAAAAAAAAAAAAAAAAAAAAAAAAATCCTACTGTTTGAAAACGAAAACGAAGCCGTTCTCTGGCTGCCTGCCCTCTGGGAGAAGTTGCGCCCCCTCAGTCTCCAGGGCTCCGGCCGCCTGCCGCCTCGCACCTGGAAGTCGGGGGCTCGGGCCCCGTCTTAGACGCCCCGTCCATCGCCCCGCCCCACTCCACCGCGCCTGCGCATCGCTCCACCGCCCCGCCCCGCTCCAACGCGCCTGCGCCTCGCTCCAACGCCCCGCCCCACTCCACTGCGCCTGCTCCCCGCTCCACCGTCCCGCCCCGCTCCACTGCGCCTGCTCCTCGCTCCACCGCCCCGCCCCGCTCCACCGCGCCTGCGCCTCGCTCCACCGCCCCGCCCCGCTCCACCACGCCTGCGCCTCGCTCCACCGCCCCGCCCCGCTCCACGGCGCCGGCGTAGCGGGCACCGGGGCTGCAGTTGTAGTCGGTGGGGTGCAGTGCGCGGGTTCGCCGCCGGCTGAGGAGCCGGCGGCGTCCGCGGCGACGGAGCAGGGTCTAGGAGGCGCCTTTTGGCTCGGACTGGGGCCGGCGGAAGCGCGAACGTGCGACAGCGGCAAACGCGGGCCTGTGAACGGCGGCCTCAGCGGCCAGCGGGTAAGGTCCGCGCGGGGCGAGCGTGGGTCGTACAGCCCCGTGAGGCGGTGCGGGTTGCGAGCGAGCCAGGGGTGCGGCGGCCTGGCCGGGGGCGCAGGTGGGCGCGGCTTGCGCAGGGCCCGTCCGAGCATTGTTTTTCCGGCGGCGCCCGCACCGCGCCCACTGCCGGCCGGTCCGCGGCGGGGACCCGGGCGGGGCGGGCCTGGGCCTCGGGGCGGGCGCGCGCTCCTTTATCGTAGGCCCGTACTCCTCCATCCCCCTATCTCCGCCGCCCCACGCCAACATAGCCGCCACCCTCCTGTCCCCACTTCCCTGGCCGTTTTCAGCCTCTTAGCGCTCGCTTTGTTTGAAGCAGAGCTGGGAGGCCCGCGGGCTGGGGGCGGCGGCGCTGTGCAGTCGGGCGCGGGGACGGGGAGCGTTGCAGAATCCCGGGGCGTGGGGAGGGTCGGGTAGGGTCACCCCGAGGACTCGGGCCTGCCCTCGGGCCACCCTTCCTAGGCCCGAGGGGTGGCCGTGGTCCTTGCAAGCTGTAGGTTGCCGGAACGCCCACCGGCCAGTCCTCGCGCCGGCGCAGCCCCTTCCTGATGCGCGGGGCGAAACTTGCATGCTCTAGAGAGCCACGCACTTTTCTTCTTCTTAGTGAGTGACCTTGGATGTATTCGTCTAGGAATGAATGTGTTGACATTTGCAATGCGGGACTGCGCAGCCCCTCTGGTTTGGCTTTCTCCAGCATCTTATTGCTTTGATTGTGCGTTCTCGATTTTACAGAGGTTTCTTTTGAGTAATGGCTTCAGTAATGTCACCCCATAGGCATTTCAAAGTTTGTATATGCAATTGTTTTTACATTTCTCTTTTTTTGTTGTTGTTGCATTGTAGGTTTTGGGGTACATGTGAAAGACATGCAAGGTTGTTGCATAGGTGCATACGTGGCAGTGTGATTTGCTGCCTTCCTCCCCTTCACCTATATCTGGCATTTCTCCCCATGCTATCCCTCCCCAACTCCCCACCCCTCCGCTGTCCCCCCCCCCCGCTCCCCCGTAACAGACCCGAGTGTATAGTGCTCCCCTCCCTGTGTCCATGTGTTCCCATTGTTCAACACCCGTCTATGAGTGAGAACATGCAATGTTTGATTTTGTGTTCTTGTGTCAGTTTGCTGAGAATGATGGTTTCCAGGTTCATCCATGTCCCTACAAAGGACGCGAACTCATCGTTTTTGATGGCTGCATAATATTCCATGGTGCATATGTGCCACATTTTTCCTGTCCATTCTTTCATCGATGGGCATTTGGGTTGGTTCCAGGTCTTTGCTATTGTAAACAGTGCTGCAGTGAACATTCGTGTGCATGTGTCCTTATAGTAGAACGATTTATAATCCTTTGGATAGATGCCCAGTAATGGGATTGCTGGGTCAAATGGAATTTCTATTTCTAGGTCCTTGAGGAATCGCCACACTGTCTTCCACAATGGTTGAACTAATTTACACTCCCACCAACGGTGTAAAAGTGTTCCTATTTCTCCACATCCTCTCCAGCATCTGTTGTCTCCAGATTTTTTAATGATCGCCATTGTAACTGGCGTGAGATGGTATCTCAATGTAGTTTTGATTTGCATTTCTCTAATGACCATTGATGATGAGCATTTTTTCATATGCTTGTTGGCCTCATGTATGTCTTCTTTTGTGAATTATCTGTTCATATCCTTGGCCCATTTTTGAATGGGCTTGTTTGTTTTTTTCTTGTAAATCTGTTTTAGCTCATTGTAAATTCTGGATATCAGCCCTTTGTCAGATGGGTAGGCTCCAAAAATTTTTTCCCATTCTGTTGGTTGCCGATTCACTCTATTGACTGTTTCTTTCGCCGTGCAGAAGCTGTGGAGTTTGATTAGGTCCCGTTTGTCTATTTTGGCTTCTGTTGCCAATGCTTTTGGTGTTTTGGTCATAAAGTCCTTGCCTACGCCCATGTCCTGAATGGTTTTGCCTAGGTTTCCTTCTAGGGTTTTTATGGTGTTAGGTCTTATGCTTAAGTCTTTAATCCATCTGGAGTCAATTTTAGTGTAAGGTGTCAGGAAGGAGTCGAGTTTCTGCTTTCTGCATATGGCTAGCCAGTTTTCCCAACACCACTTATTGAACAGGGAATCCTTTCCCCATTGCTTGTTTTTATCAGGTTTGTCAAAGATCAGATGGTTGTAGATATGTTGTGTTGCCTCTGACGCCTCTGTTCTGTTCCATTGGTCTATATGTCTGTTTTGGTACCAGTACCATGCTGTTTCGATTCCTGTAGCCTTGTAGTAGAGTTTGATGTCCGGTAGTGTGATGCCTCCCGCTTTGTTCTTTTTGCTTAGAATTGACTTGGCTATGCGGGCTCTCTTTTGGTTCCATATGAAGTTTAAGGTGGTTTTTTCCAGTTCTGTGAAGAAGGTCATTGGTAGCTTGATGGGGATAGCGTTGAATCTGTAAATTACTTTGGGCAGTATGGCCATTTTCACGATATTGATTCTTCCTAAGCATGAACATGGAATGTTTCTCCATCTGTTTGTGTCCTCTCTTATTTCGTTGAGCAGTGGTTTGTAGTTCTCCTTGAAGAGGTCCTTTACGTTCCTTGTTAGTTGTATTCCTAGGTATTTTATTCTCTTTGTAGCAATTGTGAATGGCAGTTCGTTCTTGATTTGGCTCTCTTTAAGTCTGTTATCAGTGTATAGAAATGCTTGTGATTTTTGCACATTGATTTTGTATCCTGAGACTTTGCTGAAGTTGCTTATCAGTTTCAGGAGATTTTGGGCTGAGATGATGGGGTCTTCTAGATACACAATCATGTCGTTTGCAAATAGAGACAATTTGACTTCCTCCTTTCCTAACTGAATACCCTTTATTTCTTTTTCTTGCCTGATTGCTCTGGCTAGAACTTCCTGTACTATATTGAATAGGAGTGGTGAGAGAGGGCATCCTTTTCCAGTGCCAGATTTCAAGGGGAATGCTCCCAGTTTTTGCCCATTCGGTATGATATTGGCTGTTGGTTTGTCGTAAATAGCTTTTATTATTTTGAGATACGTTCCGTTGATACCTAGTTTATTGAGAGTTTTTAGCATAAAGGGCTGCTGAATTTTGTCGAAGGCCTTCTCTGCCTCAATTGAGATAATCATGTGGTTTTTGTCTTTGGTTCTGTTTATGTGGTGAATCACATTTATAGACTTGCGTATATTAAACCAGCCTTGCATCCCGGGGATGAAGCCTGCTTGATCATGGTGGATAAGCTTTTTGATGTGCTGTTGCAATCGGCTTGCCAGTATTTTATTGAAGATTTTTGCATCTATGTTCATCATGGATATTGGCCTGTAGTTTTCTTTTCTTGTTGAGTCTCTGCCGGGTTTTGGTATCAGGATGATGTTGGTCTCATAAAATGATTTGGGAAGGATTCCCTCTTTTTGGATTATTTGGAATAGTTTCAGTAGGAATGGTACCAGTTCCTCTTTGTATGTCTGGTAGAATTCGGCTGTGAACCCATCTGGACCTGGGCTTTTTTTGGGTGGTAGGCTCTTAATTGCTGCCTCGACTTCAGACGACCTTGTTATTGGTCTATTCAGGGTTTCGACTTCTTCCTGGTTTAGGCTTGGGAGGAGGTAAGTGTCCAGGAATTTATCCATTTCTTCCAGGTTTTCTAGTTTATGTGCATAGAGTTGTTTGTAATAATCTCTGATGATGGTTTGAATTTCTGTGGCATCTGTGGTGATATCCCCTTTATCATTTTTTATTGCATCTATTTGGTTATTCTCTCTTTTCATTTTTATTAGTCTGGCTAGTGGTCTGTCTATTTTGTTGATCTTTTCAAAAAACCAGTTCCTGGATTTATTGATTTTTTTGTAGGGTTTTTCGTGTCTCTATCTCCTTCAATTCTGTTTTGATCTTAGTTATTTCTTGTCTTCTGCTAGGTTTTGAGTTTTTTTGATCTTGCTCCTCTAGCTCTTTCAATTTTGACGATAGGGTGTCAATTTTAGATCTCTCCTTTCTTCTCATGTGGGCACTTATTGCTATATATCTTCCTCTGGAGACTGCTTTAAATGTGTCCCAGAGATTCTGGTATGTGGTGTCTTCGTTCTCGTTGGTTTCGAAGAACATGTTTATTTCTACCTTCATTTCGTTGTTTATCCAGTCAACATTCAGGAGAAAGTTGTTGATTTTCCATGAGGCTGTGCGGTTCTGGGTTGGTTTCTGAATTCTGAGTTCTAACTTGATTGCACTGTGGTCTGAGAGACTGTTTGTTATGGTTCCCGTTCTTTTGTATTTGCTGAGGAGTGATTTACTTCCAATTATGTGGTCAATTTTAGAGTAGGTGTGATGTGGTGCTGAGAAGAATGTATATTCTGTGGATTTGGGGTGGAGAGTTGTGTAAATGTCTATTAGGTTTGCTTGTTCCAGGTCTGAGTTCAAGTCCTGGATGTCCTTGTTAATTTTCTGTCTCGTTGATCTGTCTAATATTGACAATGGTGTGTTGAAGTCTCCCACTATTATTGTGTGGGAGTCTAGATCTCTTTGTAAGTCTTTAAGAACTTGCTTTATGTATCTGGGTGCTCCTGTATTAAGTGCATATATATTTAGGATCGTTAGCTCTTCTTGTTGCATTGATCCTTTTACCATTATGTAATGTCCTTCTTTGTCTCTTTTGATCTTTGTTACTTTCAAGTCTATTTGATCAGAGATGAGAATTGCAACTCCTGCTTTTTTTTTTGCTCTCCATTTGCTTGGTAAATCTTCCTCCATCCCTTTATTTTGAGCCTTTGTGTATCCTTGCATGTGAGGTGGGTTTCCTGGATACAGCACACTGATGGGTTTTGGCTTTTTATCCAATTTGCCAGTCTGTGTCGTTTGATTGGGGCATTTAGTCCATTTACATTTAGGGTTAATATTGTTATGTGTGAATTTCATCCTGTCATTTTGATGCTAGCTGGCTGTTTTGCCCATTGGTTGATGCAGATTCTTCATTGTGTTGATGCTCTTTACCATTTCGTGTGTTTTCAGAGTGGCTGGTACTGGTTGTTCTTTTCTATGTGTAGTTCCTCCTTCAGGAGCTCTTGTAAAGCTGGTCTGGTGGTGATGAAATCTCTGAGTACTTGCTTGTTCACAAAGGATTTTATTTTTCCTTCACTTAGGAAGCTTAGTTTGGCTGGATATGAAATTCTGGGTTGAAAGTTCTTTTCTTTAAGGATGTTGAATATCGGCCCCCACTCTCTTCTGGCCTGTAGGGTTTCTGCTGAGAGATGTGCTGTGATTCTGATGGGCTTCCCTTTGTGGGTAACCTGACCTTTCTCTCTGGCTGCCCTTAGTATTTTCTCCTTCATTTCAACCCTGGTGAATCTGACGATTATGTGCCTTGGGGTTGCTCTTCTAGAGGAATATCTTTGTGGTGGTCTCTGTATTTCCTGGGCTTGAATATTGGCCTGCCTTGCTAGGTTGGGGAAGTTTTCCTGGATAATATCCTGAAGAGTATTTTCCAGCTTGGATGCATTCTCTTCGTCACATTCAGGTACACCTATCAAACGTAGATTAGGTCTTTTCACATAGTCCCATATTTCTTGTTGACTTTGTTCATTCCTTTTTACCCTGTTTTCTCTAATCTTGCCTTCTCGTTTTATTTCATCGAGTTGATCTTCGACCTCTGATATCCTTTCTTCTGCTTGGTCAATTCGGCTGTTGAAACCTGTGCATGCTTCGCAAAGTTCTCATGTTGTGTTTTTCAGCTCCATCAATTCACTCATATACCTCTCTAAGTTGTCCATTCTCGTTAGCATTTCGTCAAGTCTTTTTTCAAGGTTCTCAGTTTCTTTGCGTTGGGTTCGAACATGTTCTTTTAGCTCGCGGAAGTTTCTTATTATCCACTTTCTGAAAGCTGATTCTGTCATTTCATCACACTCATTCTCCATCCATTCTTGTTCCCTTGCTGGTGAGGAGTTGTGCTCCCTTGTAGGAGGAGAGGTGTTGTGGTTTCTGGTGTTTTCATCCTTTTTGCACTGGTTTCTTCCCATCTTTGTGGATTTATCCACCTATCGACTTTGTAGTTGCTGTCTTTCTGATTTTGGTAATTTTAAGTCTGCCACAGCAGAACTCATAAACCCCCTTTTCTTCCCACCAGGTGTTCTGTCCCAGGGATTTAGGGCTGTATGATTTTCCGCTGTCTTGCTGCCGTTTTTCCTGCCCACAAGGTGGCAGCCTAGTCACACTCAGCCTGCAGAGGCTTCGATGAGCTGCTGTGGGCTCCGCCCAGCTTCCGTGTGAACTTCCCTGCAGTCCTGTTTATATGGGTGTAGTTAGAACTGCTTCCGCTATGTCGGCCCGCCCCTGTAGTGATGGAGTCTGTGTAGTGGCGGGTTGCCTTGGTTACTGCAAATTGCCCTGGGAACTGCAGGGTGTTTCCGTAATGGAGGACGCCCCTCCTCCACAGAGCTGGAACATCCCGGGTTCAGTTGTGTTTCCCGTGGCGCATTTTTGCCTGGGAATCTCCTGGCTTGACTCTCCATTTCATCTTCCCTTGCTGGCTTAGAGGGGACTCAGTCTCGCTCACTCTGCACACAGAGCCGCTGCCCTAGGGCACAGGCCGAGCGACCGCACCAGTCAAACCAGCGGCGCTGGCGATCCGTGGGGCTCCTCCACCTGTGAATCTCCTGGTCTGTGGGCAGTAAAAATCCGCTGCCCTGTGAGCCGCTGCGTCGACTGAAGCAGCGACTCTGAGATTCGTGGCGTGTTTTTGCCCGGGAATCTCCTGGCTTGACTCCCCGTTTCAGCTCCCCTTGCTGGCTTAGAGGGGACTCAGTCTCGCTCACTCTGCACACAGAGCCTCTGCCCTAGGGCGCAGGCCGAGCGGCCGCACTGGTCAAACCAGCGGTGCTGGCGATCTGTGGGGCTCCTCCGCCTGTGAATCTCCTGGTCTGTGGGCAGTAAACATCCATCTGGAAATGCGGCGTCCACTCACCCTCTGCACTTTCTCTCGGAGCTGCAATCCCGAGTTCCTTCTAAACGGCCATCTTGGATCGATCCCTCTCTTTTTAGTTATAATTTTTGAATTAGATTTTGTGTTTTTGGAGAGATTTTCCATACGTGTTGGAAGTGTTTTTAATCTTGGTAAATATGGATTATTTGTCTATTTTATCACGTTCATCGGAAAGCAATACCGAGAACATTTCAATGTTTTAAAGACTTTCACTCTCCGATGACTTGTGTGAAAGGTGACGTACATACTAAAACGGGAATGCCTGTCTTTTTTTCTATTGGAATTTTCAGGAGGGGATTCTGTGCAATCTGAAAAGATTGATGGAGGTTACAGTAATTGCTTTCTACATCGCTTTTGTTAAGCAGTGAAAATTAGACCCACTTGGAGATTTAGACCTGGACACACTGAGTTTTTGAACACTCTCGAAGTGCAATTTGGGAAAGGGCAGGTGAAATGAGGCTTCTTCCAACCTCCCCCTTCCCCCCTCAGCTTGGTTAACAGGCAAACACCAAAATATTGTAGTAACTGGTAATTTACAGAATGTTGGTTATCAGATTTGATAATTATATGTTAAGGTTGTACAATATGTGTATGTCAGAGTTACGGGTAGTAGGTCATTGAGTCTCATGAAAAATACAACTTCTTTATAATCTTCTGAGTAGCGAGATGGTAACTGTTAGAATGGTTATGAATTGTCCAGGCAGTAGGGCCGGTATATGTCTTCAGTCATGTTTTTATGCCTGCAATCCAGGAAACAGTGTAAATGGATGTTTCCTGAAACAGCCATAGTCGCCTGCCAGCATGCCCAGCTAAGTTTTTGTATTTTTAGTGGAGACAGGGTTTCACCATCTTGGCCAGGCTGATCTTGAACTCCTGACCTCGTGATCCACCTGCCTCAGTTTCCCAAAGTGCTGGGATTACAGGCGTGAGCTACCGTGCCTGGCCGAGATTTATCATCTCTGTGTGCTGGTAACATTTCTAGCCTTCTCTTTCAGCTACTTTGAAATATACAATCCGTATTTGCTAACATATTGCAAATACGTCGCACCATTGCACTCCAAGCCTGAACTAACTATGGTGACCGTACTCTGCTATAGAACGTTAGAACTTACTGTTTCTAACTGTATGTTTGTACCCGTTAACCAACCTCTCTTCCTCACCCCCATCCCTTCCCAGCCTCTGATACCTGTCATTGTATTCTTTGTTTCCATGAGGTCAACTTTTTTTTTGTTGTCGTTGTTGTTTTTAGCTCCCACATGTTTGTGAGAATGTGTGATGTTTTTCTTCCTATGGCTGGCCTGGCTTATTTCACTTAACATAATGACCTGCAGCTTCATCCATGTTGCTGCAAACAACGTGATTTCATGGTTTTCTCTGGCTGAATAGCATTCCATCGTGTATATATGCCACGCTTTCCATGTCCGCTCATTGTTGGATACTTGGGTTGATTCCATATCTTTGCTGTTGTCAATAGTGCTGTGATAAACATGTGAGTGTATACTGATTTGATATACCGATTTCTTTTATGTTGGTTAAATAGACAGTAGTGGGATGGCTGGATCAAGTAGTAGTTTTGTTTTTAATATTTTGAGAAATCTCCATATTGGTTTTCATAACGACGTTACTAATTTCCAGTCCCGCCTCAGTGTGTAAGAGTTCCCTTTCCTCCGCATCATGTCAGCATCTGCTGTTTGTATTTTTAAGAATAGTTATCCTAGCTATGGTAAGGTGGTAGGTATCTCGTTGTAGTTTTGATTGGCACTTACCTGGTGATTACTGATGTCATCATTTTTCATATATCAGTTGGCCATTTGTATGTTTTTTGATGTCCTTTGCCCATTTTTTTAGTGGGATTATTTGTTGTTTTTCATCGTTGGTTATTTGAGCTCGTTACGTATTCTGGATTTTAGTCCATTGTCGTGAACAGTTTGCACATGTCGTTTCCCATTCAGCAGGTTGTCTCTTTGCTCTGTCGTTTGTTTCCTTTGCTGTGCAGAAGCTTATTGAAAGAGATGGATTGAGCATGGTGGCTCACGCCTGTAATCCCAGCACTTTGGGAGGCTGAAGCGCATGGATTGCCCGAGATCGGGAGTTTGAGACCAGCCCGGCCAACGTAGTGAAACCCCATGTTTACAAATAATAGAGAAAAATTAGCTGGGTGGGACGGTGGGCGTCTCCCGGGTTCAAGCAATTCTCCTGCCTCAGCCTCCCAAGTAGCTGGGACTACAGGAGCATGCCACTATGCCTGGATAATTATACGTTTTTCTTTTTTTTTTTTGGAAGGAGTTTTGCTCTTGCCGCCAAGCTGGAGTGCGATGGCGCCATCTTGGCTCACTGCAACCTCTGCCTCCCAGGTTCAAGTGATTATCCTGCCTCAGGCTCTCGAGCAGCTGGGATTAGCCCAGCTAATTTATTTTTATTTTTATTTTTGAGGTGGAGTTTTGCTGTTGTTGCCCAGGCTTGAGTACAATGGTGCTATCCCGGCTCACTGCAACATCCACCTCTTGGGTTCATATCTGTGTCTGCATCAATTCCACACAAGAGTTCCATCATCATATGGGAAGGGAATCATAGCTGTGGGGGGCTCCATGCAGGACCCTGTGTGCCCCGAGGCCAGTCCCTGTGGCCACAGCAAGGAGCATCTGCTTCCGCCAGTTGGACAAGATTCTTTCCTGACCAGAAACCAGCAGAAGGACTTCCCCTGCTCCCCACCCACCGTCGTATCCCAAACACACCTGTGTGGAAGGATGCCTCGACATCTCCCCTCGGCCCAGGGCCTGATGAGGGTTAAGCAAGAGTGACCACCTCTCCCCGTGTCCATGTTGTGGGCAGCTGTCTTCTCCTCAGCTCCCATGGGGCGGAACAATAGCCAGCCAGCTCTCAACATCCCAGGATTTTCCAGGGATGCTGATAACTAAAGCAGTCGGGGCCTTGTGAGTAGTTGGTGGGAGGGATCAGGGTCTCCTCAGCATCCGTCAGTTCCTGGAGCATCTGAAGGGGCAGCCTACACCTGGAGGAAAGCGTGGGGCTGGCCCCCGTGGGTACCCAGTGCCTGGCATCTCCCAGGCCCTCTGTACACCCTCACAGACCCTCTCCACTGAGCAGCACAGCCCTGAGGACAGAGGCAGGAACCCGGAGAGCATTTCCAACACAACTGTGTTTATTCAGATTTACACATGAGACCTCCAAGGATTTCCTCCCCACCCCCTACCCCTAGGCCATCCCTTCCGGTTCAGCCACCCTCTCCCTCCGCCCCCCCGCCCCTTCCTTCCCCCACCCTCCCCCATCAAGCTAAGGCCCAGCAAGATCAGCACTGGGGGACAAGTCTTTGCTTTGAGGCACCTGATGCCCTGAGGGTCCAAGAGTCGAGAGCCCCACCCTTGGGGATTGGCACCAGAGAGCCTGCCCTGTCCCTCTACAGGCTACAATGCTGCATTTTCTTCCTCTTAGAGAGCAAGGCGTCACCCTTTCTCTTTTTAGATTGTAAGGGCCCTCCCAGCCCCCAAGCCAGGGACTGCGCCCCAGAGACTCTGAGCCCAGGCCGTAGGTGGGGCATCTGAACAGGGGATGGGCCTCTGAAGAGAGCTCGCTTCTTGGACTTGGTGGCAGGAGCGGGTGCTGGGCTGAGGTCTCTTCTCTTTGCAGATTGGGACTGAAGAGCTCCCTGGGGTTCCCGCCCTTCTAGGCTGAGAAGGCCTGAGGCAGGGACAGGGCTCTGGGACAGCTTCCAGGCCGGCAGCCTGTAGTTGGTACCCACGGCAGAAACTATGCCAGGGATTTCCCTCTCCTCCTCACTTGACCCCTCAGACAGCCTGTGTGACTCCTTGACAGGAGAGGCTCCAGGGAGACCCCAGGTGTCCTTTGTCCCCACGCCTGGGCAGGTGGGTCTGTGGTCCTGGGGAGGAGAGTCTGGCCGGGCAGCCCTCAGCCAGTGGGAATCCAGTCTCTCCAAAACCACAACAGGGTTTATGGACCTGACCATCTCAATGCGCACCCTGCCTCGTCCATGAGGGTCCCGGGAAGCCCTCTGGGGGGTGGGTCTGTGATCCTGGGAGGAAGAGTTTGGCCGGGCAGCCCTCAGCCTGTGAGAATGCAGCCTCTCCAAAAGCACAACAGGGTTTTTGGACCTGGCCATTCCAGTGCACACACTGCCTTGTCCCTGAGCGTCCCGGGCAGCCGTCTGGGGTGGGCAGGTTTCCATGCTGACCCCTTGCTGGGGGCCAGGCACATCTCTCTCTGCTCCTTGGCCCGCTGCAGACTTAGAAGAGATTGAGTCCAGCTGGGTGGTGCCATGACTAGGGACTGCCCTCTGACACCGTTCCTCCTTCAAGGATAGGAGGCACTTCTCTGCTACCTGCGGGAGTAAAGGGGGCACTTACTGGCTCTGCCTCAAGTGTGAACAGGGCCCAGGGTGGTGAAGACCAAGGCTCTTGGGCGGCAGGCAGGGAAGCCTCAGGCAGCTGGGCTTCCTCTCAAAGACAGAGGGTGTGGCTCCGCTGGGCATCCCGCTGGGCCTCACTGCAGTTTGCATCCTGACTCCCCTCCCTGGCTCCTCTCCATCCCGCTCCATCTGAACCTGCACCTCCCCACCTCGGAGTGGCTCCCGAAGAAGCCGAGCATCCCCCTCAGGGTGGGGTGGACAATCAGGTGGGGCTTATGTGCCGGGACCCTCCTGCCCCCAGGGTACCTGGGTTCCCCTCCCTCCCTGCTCTACCTGGGCAAGAGTGAGTCCTTCCTCCTGCTCCAGCTCCTGGCTTAGGGCCAAGAAGTCCATGTGTGGATCTGGGGAAAGCAATTCTTCCAGGAATCGGGGGTGAATGACGGCCTCCACCTGGAAACAGAAGGGAGACGGTGTGAGCTTCCCGGGCAGGGAGTAACCTGGAGCCAAGGACACCTGGAGGAGATGCAGAAAGCAGTGGGCGCCCCGTCCCCACCCTTCTGGAGCTGTCTCATATCATGGCGACCACAGCTACACACACAGACCACAGACCTGGTAGCGTACACACATGCAGACAGAGACACACAAACCACACACAGACACACAAAGAGACCCACATATGACACAGGAATATGTACACAAGTAATTTCCACACTCTACACTCACACCCACACAGACACAGAGTAACCGATCACAGACAGAAAGACACAGACACAATCACATACACAGACAGTCAAATCGATGGCACCACACACACCCCTTCACTGCAGAGGAGCTAAGGAACAGAGCTTAATTCCAAGGACCTGCGAGTGCCACCCCCTGGAATTCTGCAGACCCCAGCACTTGAGGCTAGCCTACCTTGGTGACAAAGTCTTTCTGGGAACACAGATGGTCAACGTAGCTCAGGACACCTGGGTCTAGAAGCATCCCGTCCCCTTCCTGCTCCACTTCGCCCTCTTCCCATTGTCCCTCGATCTCCCTTGTGGCCCCAGCGGGAGGCCCCAGCAGCTCCTCCATGATGTCCATATACTCCTGCACCACTTCAGGGGGAATCTCCTCTGGGGCCTTGGTCTCCGCTGGCTGCTGCAGCCTGGGTGGTGTCAGGTGGGCCTTGGTCTCCGCTGGCCGCTGGGTCCTGGGTGTCGGCAGGCAGGCAAGTGGGGCCTTGGGGCCGGCCTTGCTGGGAAGGTACACTGAGGCAGGGAGGGAGGAGGATGGGTATGGTGAGGGCTGCTCCTCCTGCCTGCATCACACAGGGGAGGGCAGTGCTCAGGGACCTGAAGTGGGTCCCAGCTGGGTCAGGACCACCTGAACCACAGCGCCCCTGGAAGAGACGCCACAGGAGGGGCACATGTGAGACAGCATCCTTTTGGAGGAAGCTTGGAGTCACTGATATATGCTGAGTACTCCACCCGCTCATCCCTGCTTCCTGGGCAGATTGTTGAGTTTTGGAATTGCGAGGGGAGAGAGTAGCTAGGAAACCTGACCAGGTGAATACTCACTTCGTGACCACGGGCCGCCTAGCCCCCCAGCTCCCCTGAGCTGACTTGTTGGAACGAACAAATCCCTCTGTTGAAGGGAGGCATGGGGTGTGGGGACAGTGGCCTCCCTCGGCCTCTCTGGACTTTGCCGTGGCTCCTGTGGGAATGTGGGAAGCCATACCTGGCTGTTTGACCACCTCAGGGGCCGGTGGTCCCTGAGGTTCAAGCCTTGGCAGGGCTGGAGGAGGCAGGCACTGGGGCCCCTTCATCCACTGCGACTTCTGAATCTGCATCTCCTCCTCAGCCTCAAATTCCAGGAACCTGGGGTGAAGAAGGTTTAGGCCGTGCTGAGAGGGTCCAGGCCCTCTGCCCCCAGGACCAGGCAGCAGCTGATGGCAGGGATGGGAAGGTATGCCTTAGGCAGGCTGTGCAGGCCCTCCCTGGGGCCCGTCCCCCAGTCCCAGAGGGAACTACTCCCAGAGTTCTGGGCTCTCCCTCCCTCACCCGGCCCCTGCAGAGCCCATGGCATCAACAGGGCTTTCTGACTTAAGTCAGGGCCACCAGGCCCAGGAGGGCACCAGGGGTGGGGTTTATGGCGGAAGGCGTCCATGATGTTGCCCAGTTGCATGAGTCCTGAGGTTGGGACTGTGGGTCCCTGAAGGATAACCCAGGAAGATGAAGCGTGGGAGACCCCGGTCGGGAGGAAGCAAAAGCTGGGTGCAAAAGACAGGGCCCCTTTCCCCTGAGGCTGCTGTCTTTCTGTCTTAAAGGAAGGGACTACGAGGAGCAAAGGCAGGCAGGCCAGAGATAGGTCTCATGGTGTCCTGGACGCAGGTCTCCCCTGACCCAGCGCAGGTTTCTCCAACCCTGGCCAGGCCGGGATGGGTGAAAACCGACTTCTGGCCACTGCTGTGAGGAGAGTGCACCCCGCTGTGTCTGTAGTCCCCAGCGCCACTTGTCCCCATCCTCCCAACTAGCGGTGATCTCCTTTGGGCTGTGATGCTGGCTGCTCGCTCCCTGACCCTTAATGTCAGGCAGGGGACAGAGCCGTGAACACTGGCATGGAGGCGCCAGGGTTCTCGGTCACACCCGGTTCCAGCTCTGGGCATGCTGTGGAGACAAAGGAAAGAGGTGAATGAGTTGGGGTCTCCAGGTCCACCCTGGTCACTGGGGAATCAGAGGGGTGTCCTACAGCTGAGGGCATGTGACAGGGAAACTGCAGCTTGCAAGTGTCCCTGATTGTGCATCGCATGCTCTGTTCCTCCATAGGAGGGTCCCTTCACTAGAGAGCCTGGCAGTTAACCCAGATTGCACCACTGCATTCTAGCCTGGGTGACCCAGCAAGACTCCATCTTGAAAAAGAAACAATGAAAGAAAACCACTGGATGGAAATCTCTCCCAAGCCAGCACCCCGTGAACCCTGAAGATAACCCATACGCATCACACCAAGTGTGCAAGTGATTGTTCTGGCACCATGCCCAGCAAGTGCTAAACATGGGTCAGAGTCAGGCGACACTATCCTCAGTGCTCGGTGGTCCTGGCTGCCACTCAGGAAGCTCTGTTCCCAGGGAGCAGGTCTGAGAAGCAGTGGTGGAGTTCCCTGAGATACTGTCATTGCACAGCCAGCAAGAGTGGCACACGATTAGAGCAAAGCCAGCAAGCGGTGAGCAGTGGGGCTGTCGGGGGTAGGGGGGTGTCTGGGGATTTTCACAGCTGCTGGTGATGTTACAGTAGGTCGTGGGACAACGAGCCCATCTCTGGTCCTTTTTCTTTGAGCTCCCAGTAACTGAATATAGTGACCAACCAAGAACCAGAGGTTCTTGGGCCACAGGCCAGGTGTGGCAAAGTTGTCTGGAGCTCATCCCTGTTCGCTAGGACTTCATGCAGTCTCCAGTCAAGGGGAATAGGGATACAGCACATGCACCTCATCAGTCAGGACACACATCCTAACTTGAATAATAATAATAAGAGGACCATCTTCTATTTGTGTGCTACTCTCCTGCCTCTACTGAAAAGGAAAACAGTCTTTCCAGGCCTTTCCACTGAGAACCAGCAAGAGTCCACACCTGTCCCCTGTTCATGAGGTAGTAGACATGGAATAGAGGCAAATTGTTGATCTCCACAGAAACACAAAGTGCAGAGGACAGGCCGTGAGCTAGCAGACAAGAGGAAGTGGATCTGAAGACCTGAGCTTCCACAGAAGGACGAACAATTCAAAACAACCTGGGAAGCCCAGGCCGTGTTGCCTGAACTTCCCCACTGCCCCCACCCCTGTTAAAGCCAACAGCTACCTGAACTGACTGAGAAGCCACCTCTGGGGAGCGAGCTGAGAGGCTGTGGCAGTTACAGTAGCCCCAGGCTCGCCCACCCAGAGGCTGTCACTGCATGCTCTGTCACAGCCATCACACCCAACAGCTGTCTCTGGCTGAGACGTCTTCTCCTCACTCCTCCCTAAGATCTAGAAAAGTCCAGTCCAAATCCCTCTGAACACTATGGAAGGGCACCTTCCAGGTGCCCGAAGACATAACACAGGGCTCAGGCTTGCCCGCCATCTTCATTGGGCCACCGGCACAACACGATCCCACCACTCCCTACAAAGACACGGTGACGTGACCTGTCCCCCTCTAGAAAGAATCAGAACATCCACTCCATCCTTTCCCCTACACGGTGTATTCCCCAGGCATCTTGGTCCACCTCCAAGGAGTCGTCCTCCCTAACCACAGACTCAGGGTGCCATGGCCCTCTCCAGGTGTGATGTCTTTGGGGACATCCAGTGCTCCCTCCCTCCTCGACACTAGCCCTATCAGCTGTCCCTGGGGCAGTGTCAAATTTGAATTCCCAAGGATTTGAAACGTGACAGACTTGGATAATGCCCGTGTCCCTACAGACTCACCTCCATTTGAAGCCATCCCCTCAGGCTGGGTGCTGATCACCGCTGTCTGACAGTTTCCACAGTGAGAAAAGTCAAGAGCAGGACCCAGAGAGTGACCTGCCTCAACAGATTCTCTTGAGTTCAGGTAGGTCCGGTAAAATTTGAAAGTAAAGCAGTTTAGAACATAGGACCCCAGACATTCTGCAGAGGGGGAGGGGCAGTGTAGCGGGTACTGGAAGCGGTGGGGGACATTCTGTGAAGGGCTCCAGCCAATAGGAAAGAACTGAGGTTCCCTTCCAGCTGGAGGGCAGCAGCGCAGACTGTGTCCACCTCTTTAGGCAACTTTTTTTTTTTTTTTTTTTGAGATGAAGTTTTGCTCTTGTTACCCAGGCTGGAGTGCAATGGCATGATCTCGGCTTAGCGCAACCTCTGCCTCCTGGGTTCAGGCAATTATCCTTCCTCAGCCTCCTGATTAGCTGGGATTACAGGCACGCGCCGCCATGTCCAGCTGATTTTCTTTTTGTATTTTTAGTAGAGACGGGGTTTCACCATGTTGACCAGGATGGTCTCGATCTCTTGACCTCGTGATCCACCCACGTCGCCCTCCCAAAGTGCTGGGATTACAGGCCTGAGCCATCACACCCAGCCCCTCTTTCACCTTTTTATGTTAATAATTTTGCCTCTCCTAGCCATGCATGGAGGTTCATGTCTGTAATCCCAGCATTTTGGGAGGCCGAGGCAGGTGGATCACCTGAGGTCAGAATTTCGAGACCAGCCTGACCAACACGGTGAAACCCTGTCTCTATTAAAAATAGAAAAATTAGCCAGGCGTGGTGGCAGGTGCCTGTAATCCCAGCTACTCGGGGGGCGGGGGGGGGGGGGTGTGAGGCAGGAGAATCGCTTGAACCTGGAGGGTGGAGGTTACAGGGAGCCGAGATCATGCCACTGCAATCCAGCCTGGATGAGAGAGCGAGACTCCCTCTGAAGAAAATAAAAGAAACCAGCCTGTGCAATATGAGCTTTGAAGCCATGGCAACCAGCAGGGAGACGTGACAGCCCCTCTGCCCACAGGTGCTGGACATCACGGAGCAGCTGGATGCCGGCGTGCGGTACTTACACCTGCAGATTGCCCTCATGCTGGACGGCTCTGAGAAGAACCTGCAGTTTGTTCACATGGTATACACCATGGCACTGGTGGAGGTACGACCAGGCTGAGGGGATACACGGGGAGCGCTCAGGAGGCGGCCGGCCTCCCATGGGGAACCAGACTGCCATAGGGATGGGAGGTTCCTGACCTTTAGTGGGATGACGATGTCAGCTTCAGGGCCAGACAAGAGACCAGGAGATACTGATGCCTGCTGATCTTTTAGGAGCACTTATTTTTTTTTCTTTTGGAAATGGAGTGTCGCTCTGCCACCCAGGCTGGAGTGCAGTGGCTCAATCTCGGCTCACTACAACCTCCGCCCACCAGGTTCAAGCAATTCTCCTGCCTCCGCCTCCCAAGTACCCGGGATTACAGGCGCCCACCACCACACCCGGCTAATGTTCATATTTTTAGTAGAGACGGGGTTTCACCAGGTTGGCCAGGCTGGTCTCGAACTCTTGACCTCAGGTGATCCACCCGCCTCAGCCTCTCAAAATGCTGGGATTACAGGCGTGAGCCACCACACCTGGGGTACAGGGGGTTCTTGACGGATGTGAATTTCTTCATTTCTTTTTTTCTTTGTGTTTTCTTTATATTTTTTTGAGACAGAGTCTTGCTCTGTCACCCGGGCTGGAGTGCAGTGGCGCAATCTCAGCTCACTGCAACGTCTTCCTTCCTGTTCAAGCGATTCTCCTGCCTCAGCCTCTGGAGTAGCCGGGATTATAAGCATGCACCACCATGCCTGGCTAATTTTTGTATTTTCAGTAGAGACAGGGTTTCACCATGTTGGCCAGGCTGGTCTCGAACTCCTGACCTCAGGTGATTGGCCTGCCTCGGCCTCCCAAAGTGCTGGGATGACAGGCATGAGCCACCAAGCCGGGCTGAGTTGGCTCACTGCAGCCTCCTGTCTGCAGGAGGATCCACCTGTCTAAGCTTACCAACTACCTCTCGCTTGGACTAGAGGTGTGAACCACCACACCTAATTCTTTAATTCTTATTTTTTTTTAGCCATGTTGCCCAGGCTATTTTCAAACTCTTGGACTGAAGCCAATTCTCTGGGATCGGCCTCAGCCTCCTCGCAAAGCACTGGGATTGCCACTGTTCTGGCCTCATCTTTTCTCTTTTTTTGCGACAGACTTTTGCTCTTTTGCCCAGGCTGGAGTGCAGTGGCTTGATCTCGGCTCACTGCAACCTCTGCCTCCTGGGTTCAAGCGATTCTCCTGCCTCGGCCTACTGAGTAGCTGGGATTACAGGTGCATACCACCATGCCTGGCTAATTTTTGTATTTTTAGTAGAGACAGAGGTTTTGCCGTGTTGGCCAGGATGGTCTTGAACTCCTGACCTTAGGTGATCTGTCCCCGCTCGGCCTTCTGAAGTGCTGGGATTACAGCTATGAGCCAACGTGCCTGGCCGACATGGCTGGCTGCAGCCTCCACCTCCCAGGTTCAAGCAATTCTCTTGACTCAGCCTCCCAAGTAGCTGGGATTACAGGCGCCCACCACCACACCCAGCTAATTTTTTTGTATGTTTTTAGTATAGATGGGGTTTCGCCATGTTGGCCAGGCTGGTCTTGAACTCCTGACCTCAGGTGATCCGCCCGCCTTGGCCTCCCAAAGCGCTGGAATGACAGGTGTGACCCACGGAGCCCAGCCTTCCCCGAGCTGTGGGACTCATGAAGGACTCTGCCCCGCCCCCTCCCTCCCCCCAGGACACGCTCCTGGAGATCTCAGAGTGGCTGGAGCGGCACCCTCCTGAGGTGGTCATCCTGGCCTGCAGGAACTTTCAGGTACTGAGTGAGGACCTGCACGAGTACCTGATCTCCTGCATCAAGACCATCTTTGGGGAGATGCTGTGTCCCCGCGGGGTGAGTGACGAGGGAGAAGGATGGCCACAGGTCTCTCCCAGGGCTGGGGGATCCTCACACCCTCACCCTGCATTTGCTTACCTGGTACCCCCAGGTGTGGCTGCTGCCGTGATCCCTGCAGCAGGTGGAGTTTGGAACAACAGCAGCTCCCGGCTCTCCTGCAGGCCGACGTGGAGCTGGGGGTGGCTCCTAGTGAGAACTGCTTCCTGTGATGGGTTTAGAAATCTGCATAGCAGAGCCGGACGTGGGGGCTCACACCTGTAATCCCAGCACTTTGGGAGGCCGAGGCGGGCGGATCACAAGGTCAGGAGTTCGAGACCAGCCTGGTCCATACGGTGAAACCCTGTCTCTAAAAATACAAAAATTAGCTGGGCATGGTGGCGGGCACCTGTAATCCCAGCTACTTGGGAGGCTGAGGCAGGAGAATTGCTTGAACCCGGGAGGCAGAGGTTGCAGTGAGCTGAGATTGTGCCACTGCACTCCAGCCTGGGCGACAGAGTGAGACTCCGTCTCAAGAAAAATCAACAAAAAATTAGGCTGGGTGCAGTGGGTCACGCCTGTCATCCCAGCACTTTGGGAGGCTGAGGCAGGTGGATCACCTGAAGTCAGGAGTTCGAGACCAGCCTGGCCAACGTGGTGAAACTCTGCCTCTTCTAAAAATACAACAATTAGTCTGGCGTGGTGGCGAGTGCCTGTAGTCCTAGCTACTTGGGAGGCTGAGGCAGGAGAATCGCTTGAACCTGGGAGGCAGAGGTTGCAGTGAGCTGAGATTGTGCCACTGCACTCCAGCTTGGGTGACAGAGGGAAATGCCATCTCAAAAATATATAGATATATAAATAAATAAGCCTCCACAGTAATTGGGATTACAGGCACCTGCCAGTGGGCCTGTCTAGTTTTTTGTATTTTTAGTAGAGACGAGCTTTCATCATTTTGGCCACGCTGGTCTTGACCTCCTGACCTTGTGACCCACCTGCCTCAGCCTCCTAAAGTGCTGGGATTACAGGTGTGAGCCACTGCACCTGGCCGTAAATTGACTTTTTGAGACCGAGTCTTCCTCTGTCACCCAGGCTGGAGTGCAGTGGTGTGATCTGGGCTCACTGCACCCTCCGCCTCCCAGGTGCAAGCTATTCTCCTTCCTCAGCCTCCTGAGTAGCTGGGACCACAGGCACCAAACACCATGCCGGGCTAGTTTTTTTTTTTTTTTTTTTTCATTTTTAGTAGAGACGAGGTTTCATCGCGCTCACCAGGTGGGTCTGGAACTCTTGAAGTGGGGCCTGTCCTCCCACTGTGTCCTGGTGTGATGTGGGACCCTGGACGCAGGTCCTGTCCTTCCTCTGTGTCCCGGTGTGATGTGGACATGTGGACACGGGCCAGACTTCCTCCCTCTATATCCTGGTGTGATGTGAACCTCTGGACATGGGGCCTGTCCTCCCTCTGTGTCCTCGTGTGACGTGGATCCTTGGACATGGGGCCTGTCCTCCCTCTGTGTCCTGGTGTGACGTGGACCCCTGGACATGGGGCCTCTCGTCCCTCTGTGTTCTGGTGTGATGTGGACATGTGGACATAGGGTCCACCCTTTCTCTCTCTATGTCCTGGTGTGATGTGGACCCCTGAACACCTGGCCTGTCCTCCGTCTGTGTCCTGCTGTGATGTGGACCCCTGGACACAGGGCCTGATTTCCCTCTGTGTCCTGGTGTGACGTGGGCCCCTGGACACGGGGCCTGTACTTCCTCTGTGTACTGGTGTGACATTCACAACTGGACACAGGGCCAGTCCTCCCTCTGTATCCTGGTGTGGCGTGGACCCCTTTACATGGGGCCTCTCCTCCCTCTGTGTCGTGTTGTGATGTGGACATGTGGACAAAGGCCCACACTTCCTTCCTCTATGTCATGGTGTGACGAGGACCCCTCGACGTGGGGCCTGCCCTCCCTCTGTGTCCTGGTGTGATGTGGACCCCTGTACGCGGGGCCTGTCCTCCCTCTGTGTCCTGGCGTGATGTGGAAGTGTGGATACATGGCTCAGCCTTCCTCCCTCTGTGTCTTCGTGTTACGTGGAGCCTTGGACACGGGGCTTCTCCTCTCTCTGTATCCTGATGTGACGTGGACCCCTGGACGTGGGGCCTGTCCTCCCTCTGTGTCCTGGTGTGATGTGGACATGTGGACCCATTGCCCAGTCTTCCTCCCACTGTGTCCTGGTGTGATGTGGAGCCTTGGACACGGGGCCTGTCCTCCGTCTGTGTCCTGTTGTGATGTGGACCTCTGGACATGGGGCCTGTCCTCCCTCTGTGTTCTGGTGTTATGTGGGCGTCTGGACACAGGGCCCAGCCTTCCTCCCTCTATGTCCTGGTGTGACGGGGAACCCTGGACGTGGGTCCTGTCCTCCCTCTATGTCGTGGTGTGATGTGGACCCCTGGACGTGGGTCCTGTCCTCCCTCTATGTCCTGGTGTGATATGGACCCCTGGACACGGGGCCTGTTCTCCCTCTGTGTCCTGATGTGATGTGTATCCTGGACAACGGGCCTGTCCTCCCTCTATGTCCTGGTGTGACATAGATACCTGGACATGGGGCCTGTGCACCCTCTGTGTCCTTGTTTGATGTGGACGTGTGGACACACGACCTATCCTTCCTCTTTGTCATGTGGTGACATGTACCCCTGGACACGGGGCCAATCCTTCCTCTGTGTCCTGGTGTTTCCTGGACCCCTGGACACATTGCCTGTCCTTCCTCTGTGTCGTGGTGTGAAGTGGAAGTGTGGACACACGGCCCAGCCTTCCTCCGTTTGTGTCCTGGTGTGACGACCTGTGGACACCGGGTCTGTCCTCCGTCTATGACCTGGTTTGACGTGGACTCCTCGACATGGGGCCTGTCCTCCCTCCATATCCTGCTGTGATGTGGACCCCCAGATATGGGGCTTGTCCTCCCTCTATGTCCTGGTGTGACGTGGACCTCTGGACATGGGGCCTGTCCTCCCTCTGTGTCCTGATGTGATGCAGAACCCTGGACACGGGGCCTGTCCTCCCTGTATGTCCTAGTGTGGTGTGGACCACAGGACATGGGGCCTGTCATCCCTCTGTGTCCTGGTGTGATGTGGACGTGTGGATACAGGCCCCAGCCTTCCTCCCTCTATGTCCTGGTGTGACCTGGACCCCAGGACATGGGGCCTGTCCTTCCTCTCTGTCCTGGTGTGAAATGGACCCCTGGACACATAGCCTGTCCTCCCTCACTGTTGTGGTGTGATGTTGACGTGTGGAAACAGGACCCAGATTTCCTCCCTCTGTATCATGGTGTGACTTGGACCCCTGGACACGAGGCCTGTCCTTCCTCTGTGTCCTGGTGTGACATGGATCCCTGGACACATGGCCTGTCCTCCCTCACTATCCTGGTGTGATGTGGACGTGTGGACACACGGCCCAGCCTTCTTCCCTCTGTGTCCTGGTGTGACGTGGACTGCTGGACATAAGGCTTGTCCTCCCTCTGTCTCCTAATGTGATGTGGACCCATGGACATGGGGCCTGTCCTCCCTCTGTATCCTGGTGTATTGTGGATGTGTGGACACAGGGCCCAGCCCTCCTCCCTCTATATCCTGGTGTGACATGGACTCCTGGACACCTGGCCTGTCCTCCGTCTGTATCCTGGTATGATGTGGACCCCTGGACACAGAGCCAGTCCTCCCTCTGTGTCCCCATGTATGCAGACCCCTGAACACGGGACCTCTCCTCCCTCTCTGTCCTGGTGTGATGTGGACCCCTGAAAACCTGGTCTGTTCTCCGTCTGTGTCCTGGTGTGATGTGGACCCCTGGACACAGGGCCTGTCCCTCCTCTGTGTCCTGGTGTGACACTGACACCTGGACACAGGGCCTGTCCTCCCTCTGTGTCCCGGTGTGATGTGGACGTGTGGACACAGGGCCCAGCCTTCCTTCCTCTATGTCCTGGTGTGACATGAACCCGTGGACATGGGGCCTGTCCTCCCTCTGTGTCCTAGTCTGATGTGGACGTGTGGATACAGGACCCAGCCTTCCTCCCTCTATATCATAGTGTGACATGGACCCCTGGATATGAGGCCTGTCCTCTCTCTGTGTCCTGGTGTGACATGGACCCTTGGACATGGCCCTATCCTCCCTCTGTGTCCTGGTGTGACGTGGACTCCTCAACATGGGGCTTGTCCTCCCTCTGTGTCCTGGTGTGACGTGGACCCCTGGATTCAGGGCCTGTCCTCCCTCTATATCCAGGTGTGACGTGGACCCCTGGACATGGGGCCTCTCCTCCCTATGTGTCGTGGTGTGATGTGAACATCTGGACAGAGGGCCCACCCTTCCTCCCTGTATGTGCTGGTGTTATGTGGATCCCTGAATACGTGGCCTGTCCTCCGTAGGTGTCCTGGTGTGATGTGGACGCCTGGACACGGGGCCTCTCCTTCTGTGTCCTGGTGTGATGTGGACCCCTGGACACGGGGCCTCTCCTTCTGTGTCCTGGTGTGAGGTGGACCCCTGGACACGGGGCCTGTACTTCCTCTGTGTACTGGTGTGACGTGTACCCCTGGACACACGGCCTGACCTTCCTGTGTCCTCCCTCTGTGTCCCCGTGTGACGTGGATGTGTGGACACAGGGCCCAGCCTTCCTCCCTCTATGTTCTGGTGTGACGTGAACCTGCGGACATGGGGCCTCTCCTCCCTCTGTGTCCTCGTGTGACGTGTACCCCTGGACATGGGGCCTGTCCTCCCTCTTTGTCCTCATGTGACGTGGACCACTGGACATGGGACCTGTCCTCCCTCTGTGTCCCGGTGTGATATGGACGTGTGGACAAAGAGCACAGCCTTCCTCCTGTTATGTCCGGGTGTAACGTGGATCCGTGGACATGCGGCCTGTCCTCCCTCTGTGTCCTGTTGTGATGTGGATCCCTGGACACGGGATCTGTCCTCCCTCTATATCCTGGTGTGATGTGGACCCCTGGACATGGGGACTGTTCTCCCTCTGTGTCCTGGTGTGATGTTTACGTGTGGACACAGGACGCAGCATTCCTCCCTCTATGTCCTGGTGTGACGTGGACCCCTGGACGTAGGGCCTGTCCTCCTTCTGTGTCCTGGTGTCATGTGGACACCTGGATACGGGGCCTGTCCTCCCTCTATGTCCTGTGTGGCACGGAGCTCTGGGCATGGGGCCTGTCCTTCCTCTGTGTCCTGGTGTGATGTGGTCCTCTGGACATCGGGCCTGGACATGCAGCTGGATACCTGGACATGCAGCTGGACGCCTGTCCTCCCTCTATGTCCTAGTGTGGCACGCAGACCTCGACATGGGGCCTCTTCTTCCTCTGTGTCCTGGTGTGATGTGGTCCTCTGGACATGCGGCCTGTCCTCTTGCAGTATGCTGGGGGATTTGGAATTGTGGACACAGGGCACAGCTTTCCTCCTTCTATATCCTAGTGTGACGTGGACCCCTGGACATAGGGCCTGTCCTCCCTCTGTGTCCTGGTGTCATGTGGACACCTGGACACGGAGCCTGTCCTCCCTCTATGTCCTGGTGTGGCACGGAGCCCTGGACATGGGGCCTGTCCTTCCTCGCAGTATCATAGGGGGATGTGGACTTGTGGACACAGGGCCCAGCCTTCCTTCCTCTATGTCCTGGTGTGACGTGGACCCCTGGACATGAGGCCTGTCCTCCCTCTGTGCCCTGGTCTGATGTGGACGTGTGGACACAGGGCACAGCCTTCGTCCATCTCTGTCCTGGTGTGTCTTAAACCCCTGGATATGGAGCCTGTCCTCCCTCTGTGTCCTGGTGTGATGTAGACACCTGGAAACGGTGCCTGTCCTCCCTCTGGGTCCTGGTGTGATGTGGACGTGTGGACACAGGGCACAGCCTTCGTCCATCTCTATTCTGGTGTGTCTTAAACCCTTGGATATGGAGCCTGTCCTCCCTCTTGTGTCATGGTGTGATGTGGACATGTGGACACAGGGCACAGCTTTCCGCCCTCTATGTCCTGGTGTGACGTGTACCCCGGGACATGAGGCCTGTCCTCCCTCTGGTCCTGCTGTGATGTGGACGTGTGGACACAGGGCCCAGCTTTCCTCCCTGTATGTCCTGGTGTGACGTGGACCCCTGGACATAGGGCCTATCCTCCCTCTGTGTCCTGGTGTCATGTGGACACCTGGACACGGGGCCTGTCCTCCCTCTATGTCCTGGTGTGGCACGGAGCCCTGGGCATGGGGCCTGTCTTTCCTCTATCCTGGTGGGATGTGGTCATCTGGACATGGGGCCTGTCCTCCCTCAGTATCCTGGGTGGAGGTGGACTTGTGGACACAGGGCCCACCCTTACTCCCTCTATGTCCTCTTGTGAGGTGGACCCCTGGACATGAGGCCTGTCCTCCCTCTGTGTCCTCGTGTGATGTGGTCGTGTGGACACAGGGCCCAGCTTTCCTCCCTCTATGTCCTGGTGTAACATGGATCACTGGACATGTGGACTGACCTCCATCTGTGTCCTCTTGTCATACGGGCCCCTGGACACAGGGTCTGTCCTCCCACTACGTCCTGGTGTGAGGTGCACCACTGGACATGGGTCCTGTCCTCCCTCTGTTTCCTGGTGTGATGTGGACACCTGGACACTCGGCCTGTCCTCCCTCTGTGTCCTGGTGTGATGTGGATGTGTAGACATAAGGCCCAGCGTTCCTCCCTCTATGTCCTGGTGTGACGTGGACCTCTGGACATAGAGCCTGTCCTCCCTCTGTGTCGTGGTGTCATGTGGTCACCTGGACATGGGGCCTCTCCTCCCTCTGTGTCCTGGTGTCATGTGAACACCTTGACAGGAGGCCTGTCCTCCCTGTATGTTCTGGTGTGGTACGGAGCCCTGGACATGGGGCCTGTCCTTCCTCTGTGTCCTGGTGTGATGTGGTCCTCTGGACATGGTGCCTGTCCTCCCTCAGTATCTTGGGGGGATGTGGACTTGTAGACTTAGGGCCCAGCCTTCCTCCCTCTATGTCCTGGTGTGACGTGGAACCCTGGACATGGGGCCTGTCCTCCCTCTGTGTCCTCTTCTGATGTGGACGTGTGGACACAGGGCACAGCCTTCGTCCATCTCTGTCCTGGTGTGTCTTAAACCCCTGGATATGGAGCCTGTCCTCCCTCTGTATCCTGGTGCGATGTGGACACCTGGACACGGGGCCTGTCCTCCCTCTGTGTCCTGGTGTGATGTGGACGTGTGGACACAGGGCACAGCCTTCGTCCATCTCTGTCCTGGTGTGTCTTAAACCCCGGGATATGGAGCCTGTCCTCCCTCTGTGTCATGGTGTGATGTGGACGTGTGGATACAGGGCCCAGCTTTCCTCCCTCTATGTTCTGGTGTGACGTGGACCCCTGGACCTGAGTCCTGTCCTCCCTCTGTGTCCTGGTGTGATGTGGACGTGTGGACACAGGGCCCAGCTTTCCTCCCTCTATGTCCTGGTGTGACGTGGACCCCTGGACATGAGGCCTGTCATCGCTCTGTGTCCTGGTGTGTTGTTGACGTGTGGACACAGGACGCAGCCTTCGTCCATCTCTGTCCTGGTGTATCTTAAACCCTTGGATATGGAGCCTGTCCTCCCTCTGTGTCATGATGTGATGTGGACATGTGGACACAGGGCACAGCTTTCCGCCCTTTATGTCCTGGTGTGACGTGTACCCCGGGACATGAGGCCTGTCCTCCCTCTGTGTCCTGGTCTGATGTGGACGTGTGGACATAGGGCACAGCCTTCGTCCATCTCTGTCCTGGTGTGTCTTAAACCCCTGGATATGGAGCCTGTCCTCCCTCTGTGTCCTGGTGTGACGTGAACGTCTGAACATGGGGCCTCTCCTGCCTCTCTGTCTTGGTGTGATTTGGACATGTGGACAGAGGGCCCACCCTTCCTCCCTCTATGTCCTGGTGTAATGTGGACCCCTGAACACCTGGCCTGTCCTCCGTCTGTGTCGTGGTGTGATGTGGACCGCTGGACACGGGGCCTGTCCTCCCTCTGTATCCTGGTGTGAGGTGGACCCCTGGACACGGGGCCTGTACTTCCTCTCTGTACTGGTGTGATTTGGACCCCTGGACACGAGGCCTGTCCTTCCTCTGTCTACTGGTGTAACTATCACCCCTGGATACAGGGCCTGTCCTCGCTCTGTGTCCTGGTGTGATGTGACGTGTGGACACAGGGCCTAGTTTTCCTCCCTCTATATCCTGGTGTGTCGTGAAACCCTGGACATTGGGCCTGTCCTCCCTCTGTGTCCTGATGTGATGTGGACGCCTGGACATGGGGCCTGTCCTACCTTGGTGTCCTGGTGTGATGTACACCTATGGACACCTGATCTGTCCTCCTTCGATGTCCTGGTTTGACGTGGACGCCTCACATGGGGCCTGTCCTCCCTCTCTGTCCTGGTGTGATGTGAACGTATGGACACAGGGCCCACCCTTCCTTCCTCTATGTCATTGTGTGACAAGGACCATTGGACATGTGGCCTGCCCTCCCTCTGAGTCCTGGTGTGACTTGGACCTCTGGAAATGGGGCCTGTCCTCACTGTGTGTCTTGCTGTGATGTGTACGTGTGGACACAGGGCGCAGCCTTCCTCCCTCTATTTCCTGGTGTGACGTGGACCCCTCGACATGGGGCTTGTCCTCCCTGTGTATCCTGGTGTGACGTAGACCCCTGGATACAGGGCCTGTCCTGCCTCTATATCATGGTGTGACATGGTCCCCTGGACATAGGACCTCTCCTCCCTCTCTGTCCTGGTGTGATATGGACATGTGGGCAGAGGCCGCACACTTCCTCCCTCTATGTCCTGGTGTTATTTGGACCCCTGAACTACTGGCCTGTCATCCATCTGTGTCCTGGTGTGAGATGAACCCCTGGACACAGAGCCTGTACTTCCTCTGTGTACTGGTGTGACATTCACACCAGGATACTGGGCCTGTCCTCCCTCTGTGTCCCCATGTGATGTGGACGTGTGGACACAGGGCCCAGCCTTCCTCCCTCTATGTTCTGGAGTGACATGCACCTGTGGACATGCGGCCTGTCCTCCCTCTGTGTCCTGATGTGATGTGGACATGTGGACACAGGCCTCAGCCTTCCTCCATGTCCTGGTCTGACGTGGACCCCTGGACATAGGGCCTGTCTTCCCTCTGTGTCCTCATGTGACTTGAACACCTGGACATGGGGCCTGTCCTCCCTCTGTGTCCCGGTGTGATATGGAGGTGTGGACAAAGAGCCCAGCCTTCCTCCATGTCCTGGTGTGCCGTGGATTCCTGGACATGGGTCTGTCCTCCCTCTGTGTCCTGTTGTGATGTGGACCCCTGGACACGGGGCCTATCATACCTCTATATCCTGTTGTTACGTGAACCCCTGGATATGGGGCCTGTCCTCCCTCTGTGTCCTGGTGTGATGTGGAGGTGTCGACACAGGGCGCGGCCTTCCTCCATCTCTTTCCTGGTGTGACGTGAAACTCTGGACGTGAACCCTGTCCTCCCTCTGTGTCCTTGTGTGATGTGGACATGTGGACACAGCGCCCAGCCTTCCTCCCTCTATGTCATGTGACGAGGACCCCTGGACTTGAGACCTGTACTCCCTCTGTGTCCTGGTGTGATGTGGACCCCTGGACACAGGGCCTGTCCTCCCACTCTATCCTGGTGTGACGTGGACCCCTAGACATGGGGCCTGTCCTCCCTCTGTGTCCTGGTGTGAGGTCGACCCCTGAACATGGGGCCAGCAGTTCCTCTGTGTACTGGTGTGATGTGTACCCCTGGACACAGGGCCTGACCTCCCTCTGTTTCCCGGTGTGATGTGGACTTGAGGACACATGGCTCAGCCTTCCTCCATGTCGTGGTGTGACGTGAACCCATGGCCATCGGGCCTATCCTCCCTATGTGTCCTGGTGTTATGTGGACATGTGGACACAGGGCCCAGCCTTCCTCCCTCTATGTCCTGGTGTGATGTGGACCCCTGGACATGGGGCCTGTCCTCCCTCTGTGTCCTCGTGTGACGTGGAAACCTGGACATGGGGCATGTCCTCCCTCTGTGTCCCGATGTGATATGGACGTGTGGACAAAGAGCCCAGCCTTCCTCCCTCTACGTCCTGGTGTGACGTGGACCCCTGGACATGGGGCCTGTCCTCCCTCTGTGTCCTCGTGTGACTTGGACACATGGACATGGGGCCTGTCCTCCCTCTGTGTCCCGATGTGATATGGACGTGTGGTCAAAGAGCCCAGCCTTCTTCCCTATATGTCCTGGTGTGACGTGGACCCCTGGACATGGGGCCTGTCCTCCCTCTGTGTCCTGTTGTGATGTGGACCCCTGGACATGGTGCCTGTCCTCCCCCTGTATACTTGTGTGACGTGGACCCCTGGACATGGGGCCTGTCCTCTCTCTGTGTCCTGGTCTGATGTGGTGAGGACATCGGGCGCAGCCTGTTGTCCATCTCTGTCCTGGTGTAACGTGAACCCCTGGACATGGAGCCTATCCTCCTTCTGTCCTGGTGTGATGTGGATGTGTGGACACAGGACCCAGCCTTCCTCCCTCTATGTCATGCTGTGACATGGACACCTGGACACGGGACCTGTCCTTTCACGGTGTCCTGTACCCCTGGACATATGTCCTGTCCTCCCTCTGTGTCCTGGTGTGATGTGGCAGTGTGCACACACGCCCCAGCCGTCCTCCCACTGGGTCCTGGTGTGATGTGGACCCCTGGATATGCAGCCTCTCCTCCCTCTGTGTCCTGGTGTGATGTGGACGTGTGGACACAGGGCCCAGCCTTCCTCCCTCTATGTCCTGGTGTGACGTGGACCCCTGGACACCTGGTCTGTCCTCCGTCTGTTTCCTTGTGTGATGTGGACCCCTGGACATGGAGCCAGTCCTCCATCATTGTCTTCGTGTGATGTGGACCCCTGAACATGGGGCCTGTCCTTCCTATGTGTCCTGGTGTGACATGGACCCCTGGATACGGGGCCTTTCCTCCTCTGTCTCCTGGAGTAACAATGAACCCCGTACATGGGGCCTGTCCTTGCTCTGTGTCCTGTTGTGACGTGGACGTGTGGACACAGGGCCCAGATTTCCTACTCTATATCCTGGTGTGTCGTGAAACCCTGGACATGCGGCCAGTCCTCCCTTTGTGTCCTGGTATGATGTGGACCCCTGGATATGGGGCCTGTCTTACCTCGGTGTCCTCTTGTGATGTGAACCTCTGGACACGGGACCTGTTCTCCCTCTCTGTCCTGGTGTGATGTAGACCCCTGCACATCTAGTCTGTCCTCCTTCTGTGTCTTGGTTTTATGTGGACACCTGGACCTGGGGCCTGTCCTCCCTCTGTGTGCTATTGTGATGTGGACGTGTGGACACAGGGCCCAGCCTTCCTCCCTCTATGTCATCATGTGATGAGGACCACTGGACTTGCAGTCTGTCCTCCCTCTGTTTCCTGGCGTGATGTGGTCCTTGGACACCGGTCCTTTCCTCCCTCTGTGTGCTAGTGTTATGTGGACGTGTGGACACAGGGCCCAGCCTTCCTCCCTCTATGTCGTCGTGTGACGAGTACCACTGGACATGCAGCCTGTCCTCCCTCTGTGTCCTGGTGTGACGTAGACCCCTGGACATGGGGTCTGTCCTAACTGTGTGTCTTGCTGTCATGTGGACGTGTGGACACAGGACGCAGCCTTCCTCCCTCTTTTTCCTGGTGTGATGTGGACCCCTGGACATGGGCCCTGTCCTCCCTCTGTGTCCTGGTATGACATTCACACATGGATACAGGGCCTGTCCTCCCTGTGTCCCGGTGTGATGTGGATGTGTGGACACAGGGCCCAGCGTTCCTCCCTCTATGTCCGGGTGTGACGTGAACCCGTGGACATGGGGCCTGTCCTCCCTCTGTGTGCTCGTGTGACATGGATCCCTGGACATGGTGCCTCTCCTCACTCTGTGTCCTGCTGTGATGTCGAATCCTGGACACTGGGCCTCTCCTCCAAGTCCTGGTGTGATGTGGAACCCTGGTCATGTGGCTTGTCCCCCCTATGTGTCCTGGTGTGATGTGGACATGTGGAAACAGGGCCCAGACTTCCCCTTCTATGTCCCAATGTGACGTGGACCCCTCGACATGGGGCTTGTCCTCCCTCTCTGTCCTGGTGTGACATGGACCCCTGGATACAGGTCCTGTACTCCCTCTGTATCCTGGTGTGACGTGGAACCCTGGACATGGGACCTCTCCTCCCTCTGTGTCTTGGTGTGATGTGGACATGTGGACAGAGTGCCCACCCTTCCTCCCTCTATGTCCTGGTGTTATGTGGACCCCTGAACACCTGGGCTGTCCTCTGTCTGTGTCCTGGTGTGATGTGGACCCCTGGACACAGGGCCTGTCCTCCCTTTGTGTGCTAGTGTGATGTGGACGTGTGCACACAGGGCCCAGCCTTCCTCCCTCTATGTCATCGTGTATCAAGGACTGCTGGACATGCGGCCTGTCCTCCCTCTGTGTCCTGGTGTGATGTGGACCCCTGGACATGGGGTCTGTCCTCCCTCTGTGTCCTGGTGGACCCGTGGCTCAGAGCAAGATGGGTCTCAGAGCAGATAGGTCTCAGAGCAGACGGGGCCCAGAGCAAAATGGGACTCAGAGCATATGGAGCTATGAGCATATGGAGCTCTGAGCAAGATGGAGCTCTGAGCGAGATGGAGCTCAGGGCAGATGGAGCTCAGAGTGAGATGGTGCTCAGAGCGAGATGGAGCTCAGAGCAGCTAGAGCTCTGAGTGAGATGGAGCTCTGAGCAAGATGGATCTCACAGCAGATGGAGCTCCGAGCAAGATGGAGCTGAGAGGAAGGTGGAGTTCTGAGCAAATGGAGCTCAGAGCAAGATGGAGCTCTGAGCAAGATGGAGCTCAGAGCAGATGGAGCTGAGAGCATGATGGAGCTGAGAGCAACATGGAACTCAGAGCAGATGGAGCTCAGAGCAGATGGAACTCCGAGTGAGATGGAGCTCAGAGCAGATCGAGCTCAGAGCGAGATGAGGCTCAGAGCGAGATGGGGCTCAGAGTGAGATGGGGCTCAGAGCGAGATGGGGCTCAGAGCAGACGGACCTCAGAGCAGACGGAGCTCTGAGCAAGATAAAGTTCAGAGCATATGGAGCTCAGAGCAGATGGAGCTCTGAGCAAGATGGAGCTCAGAGCAGATGGGGCTCTGAGCAAGATGGGGCTGAGAGCAGATGGGGCTCTGAGCAAGATGGGGCTCAAAGCGAGATGGGGTCCTGAGCAGATAGGGCTCAGAGTGAGGTGGGGCTCAGAGCAGATGGGGCTCAGAGCAAAATGGGGCTCAGAGCAGATGGGGCTCAGAGCAAGATGGGGCTCAGAGCAAGATGGAGCTCAGAGCAGACGGAGCTCTGAGCGAGATGGAGCTCAGAGCGAGATGGAGCTCTCTGAGCGAGATGGAGCTCTCTGAGCGAGATGGAGCTCAGAGCACATGGAGCTCTGAACGAGGTTGAGCACAGAGCAAGATGGAGCACAGAGCGAGATGGAGCTCTGAGCAATTTGGAGCTCCGAGCAGATGGCACTCTGAGCAGATGGGGCTCTGAGCGATGTGGAGCTCCGAGCAGATGGAGCTCTGAGCCAGATGGGGCTCAGAGCAGATGGCGCTCTGAGCAGATGGGGCTCAGAGCAGATGGTGCTCTGAGCAAGATGGAGCTCAGAGCAGATGGAGCTCTTAGAAGATTAAGCTCAGAAAAGAAGCACCTCGATGCAAGCTTGAACGTGGAGCTGATGTTCTTCTGTGTAAGATGGAGTGCAGAGCAAGATGGAGCTCTGAGTAAGATGGTGCTCAGAGCAGATGGAGCTCTGATCAATAAGGAACTGTAAGCAAGATGAAGCTTGGTGCAGATATTGCTTGGTTTTAGATGGAGTTCAGAGCAGATGGTGTTTACAGCAGGATGGAGCTCAGAGTGATTAGAGCTCCAAGCAAGATGAACCTTGGAGCTGAGGGAGCTTTGAGCAATATGGAACTTGGAGCAGATGTTGTTCAGAGTAAGAAGGAGTTCCAAGGAAATGGCACTCAGAGCAAGATGGATCTCAGATAAGATGTTGTTCACAGTGAGATGGAGCTCTGAGCAGATGGTGCTTAGAGCAAGATGGAATTCTTGAGTAGATGGTGCTCAGAGCAAAATGAAGCTAGAAGTGGTTGGAGTTCTTAGCAAGATGGAGCTCCAAGGAGATGGTGCTCAGAGCAAGATGGAGCTCAGAGAAGATGTTGTTCACAGTGAGATGGAGCTTCAAGCAGATGGTGCTCAGTGCAAGATGGAACTCCAGAGTAATTGGAGCTCTGAGCAAGATGGAACATAGAGTAAATCGAACTCTGAGCAGATGGGGTTTAGAGCAGATGGTGCTCAGAGCATGATGGAGCTCTGAGCAAATTGTGCCCAGAACAAGATGGAACTCAGCTCAGTCGGAGCTCTGAGAAAGACAAAGCTCAGAGTAGATGGTGCTCAGAGCAAGATGGAGCTCTGAGCATATAATACAGCAAGATGGAGTTTAGAGTGATTAGAGCTCAGAAAAGATGGAGTTCACAGAAATTGCTTCCAAGTAGATGGTAATCAGAGCAATCTGGAGCTCCAAGTAGATGGTGCTCAGGGCAAGATGAACCTCAGAATGATCAGAACTCCAAGAAAAATTAAGCTCTGTGCAGATGGCACTTAAAGCAAGATAGAGGTCAGAGTGATTGGAGCTCTGAGCAAGATGGAGCTAGGAGGAGGTAGAGGTTTGAGCAAGAAGTACCTCCAAGTAAGATGGAGCTTGTAGAAGTTGTTTCCTGGTGTAAGGTGGAGCTCAGAGCAAGATGGAGCTTGGAGTGATTGGAACTGTGAACATTGCTCTGAGCCATTGGAACTCTGAGCAAGATGGATCTCTGAACAAGAAGGAGCTCTAAGCAAGATGGAGCTTGGAATAGACATCGCTTGGTTTTAGATGGAGCTCAGAGTGATTAGAGCTCCACAGAAGATGGAGCTCAGAGCAGACAGAGCTCTGAACAAAAAGGAGCTTCAAGCAAAATGGAAGTCGAAGCAGATGTTGCTTGGTGTAAGGTGGAGCTCAGGGCAGATGGTCCTCAGAGCAAGATGGAGCTCAGAGAACATGCTGCTCACAGTAGTAAGGTAGAGCTTTGAGCAGATAGATGGTGCTTAGAGCAAAATGGAGCTGGAAGTGACTGGAAATCTCAGCAAGGTGGACCTAGGAGAAGATGGAGCTCTGAGCAGAGGGTGCTCAGAGCAAGATGGAGTTTGGAGTGATTGAAGCTCTGAGAAAGATGGAACTTGAAGCAAATGCAACTCCAAGTAGATGAAACTCTGAGCAGATGGTGCTCAGAGCAAAATGGAGCTCAGAGTGATGGGAGCTCTAAGCAAGATGAGCTCAGAGCAGATGGAGCTTCAAGCAGATGGTGTTCAGAGCAAGATGGAGCTTGAAGTAATTGAAGTTTCAAACCAGATGGAGCTCAGATCAGATAGACCTCTGAGCAACAAGGAACTCCAAGCAAGATGGAGCTTGGAACAGATGTTGCTGGTGTAAGATGGACCTCAGAGCAGATAGTGCTTAGAGTAAGAGGCAGCTTGGAGTGATTGGCACTCTGAACATTGCTCTGAACAATTGGAGCTCTGAGCAAGATGCAGCTTGGAGTAGATAGAGCTCTGAGCAAAAATGAGCTCTAAGCAAGATGGAATTTGGAGGAGATGTTGCTAGGTTTTGGAGCTCAGAGCAAAATGGAGCCCATAGTGATTATAGATCCTAGCAAGGTGGAGCTCAGAGCACATGTTGCTCAGAGTAAGATGAGTTCCGACCAGTTGGTTGCTCAGAGCAAAATGGAGCTGGGAGTGATTGGAGCTCCCAGCATGATGGAGCATAGAGTGATTAGAACTCCCAGCAAGATGGAGCTCAGAGTAAATGGATCTCCAACTAGATGAAGCTCTGAGTAAGATAAATGTCTATGCAGATGGTGTTCAGAGAAAGATAGTGCTTGGAGTGACTGGAGCTCTGAGCAAGATGGAACTTGGAGCACGTTCAGCTTGGAATAAATAGAGCTTGAAGCAAGAAGGACCTCCAAGCAAGATGGAGGTTGCAGCAGATGTTGCTCGGTGTAAGATGGAACTCAGAAACGTGATGCTCACAGCAAGATTGAACTGAGTGATTGGCACTTCAAACATTGCTCTGAGCCATTGGAATTTGGAGATCATGCTCAGAGCAAGATGTTGCTCAGAGTGATTGGAGCTCCGAGCAAGCTGGAGCTTGGAGAAGATGGAGCTCAGAAAAGATGATGCTTAGAGTAAGATGGAGCTCCGAGCAGATGATGTGCAGAGCAAAATGAAGCTCAGAGTGATTGGAGCTCCAAGCCAGCTGGAGCTCAGAGCAGATGGACTTGGAAAAGAGACACATCATTTGTGCTATATTTCATTCATTCATGGTGACTTTTTAAACAGCACACACATTATTTAGACATCATTTGGGAAAAATATAAACACTCAACATTTATCTTTTGCAGTCTTACAGAAGGAAATTCTAGCAGATTTTATTACCAAACTTCTAGGGAAGGAACAGACCAGATGTTTATTAGCCACATATACCATGATGTCAGTCCTAGAATCACCTTGCAATGGAAAGTTTAATGACAGTTTAGGTGTCAACAGAATACATAATCCAAGAGAAGACTTAAGGATTCCTACTTCAAGCTCATTGTCTTCAAATATCAGAATGGAAAATTACTTGTCAAAGGTTAGCTACAGTATCTCTTTTCTTTAGTTTTCAGATTTCTTACATAATTCTTGTATTTTTCTGTTAACAGATCAGAACAGCTCCAGGAGCATAGAAGAGATCTTATAGACCAGGCCTCTGATCTTTGGTAAAGGGATATCAAGAGTTGACTCTGCTGGGGTGTCACCTTGTCTTCATTCTCAGAGCTCTTCCCTTTCCTGGGACCCCTGGCCTCTATCTTCCTTCTCCTTTTTGAGCCTTGCTCTCTGAATATTCTCAGTTTATTTCCTCCCATCTAGAAACCATCAGACTTCAAATGGTCTTGTGATGGGGATATCAACCTCTTTCCCTCCAGGACAACCAAGTCCCCATATGTCTCCTGTGGACAGCACGAGTGAAATCTTCTAAGAGACAACAATCACCAAAACCTCCTCACCATGACAGCACTCAAGGAGGAAGGACCCTGAAGACCCTCAATGTCCCTTTTCAGCAGGAAGTAGCTACAGAGAATGACCTCTGCCCCATCTCACAAAAGATTTCTGGGTCCCAACCACTTGAGGGAGAAATGTAAGAGTAGACAGATATGAGCAGGCACAAGGGAGAGGTACCCATGCTGGAAAGAATCCCCCAGAACACCTCTTTGGATGCTCAGTACTCCATCTTTGAACTGTCAGAATGTTAAGTAGCCAGAATATTTTTAAGACATGGGAATACTAATAGCTTTTTCACAGGATTTTAGGAGTTAAAGGTGAAAATACTTTTTAACCAATGCAAAAAGGAAGGACATCAAAGGGCCAGTTTGGCAGAAACAATGGTTTGTGGAAAGAAATGTAAAGAGATGAAAGTAGGAAGAGTAGGTTTCTTAGCATTATATGAATTAACGTGATGATATTGCTGTTGCAAAGAAAATAAAACTGAACACATTTCCCGAGTCTTAAGGTGGTGGAGTTACCTGTAAATAGAACTTACTACTTGTGACTCCCACCTGTTCCTTTCGAGATTTGCCTTTATAACTGAATAATTTGAGCTGAGTTAAAAGGAAAAAGAGAAGCAAAACATATACATACAGTGATTGAAAATGTACCAGTAAGTGAATATCCTCAACTGCATACTAGGAGCAAAAATGGGGGAAGGGAGAACTGATGAAAAACATCAGTTTGGACTGGATGCCGTGGCTCACACCTGTAATCCCAGCACTTTGGGAGGCCAAGACAGGAGGATCACAAGGTCAGGAGCTCAAGATCAGCCTGGCCAAAGTAGTGAAACCCCATCTCCTCTAAAAATACAAAAATAATTAGTTGGGCGTGGTGGTGGGCATCTGTAATCCCAGCTACTCAGGAGGCTGAGGCTGCAGAATTGCTTGCACCTGGGAGGTGGAATTTGCCGTCAGCCGAGATTGCACTACTGCACTCTAGCCTGTGTGACAGCAAGACTCCTTCTCAGGAAAAAAAAATCAAAAAACAAAAAAAATCATCAGTTTGTAACCAAGGAAATTAGAAATTTTTATCTGCCAGTCTCCAGATAATTATTTGATTTATAAGTAGTAACTTTTTATTTATGGGAAAAATGTATTGAATTAGCATGTTTCTTCCCAACCTATTTCTAGAAATAATTTTACATGTTGAAAGTTTTCAGGTTCTTTAAAAAAACTGTTACGAAGTTAACATTGTAATACAGTAATATTTCATCGCTGAAGCCTGCTGCCTTTTTTTTCCAGTGTAAAGAGAATGGCGCTTTCACTGTGCTCGTTGACAACTACATGAAGGAAGAAGAAGGCACAGCGGTTGTCCACCAAGCTCCTTATTTTGGTGCTGTGAGTAGCATAAATCTGGCAAATGTATTTGAAAAGTATGTTGGTGGCCACTTTTCATAGATGCTGACTCACATGTCTTATCATGTTGGGCCACCAGGTTGGCCTCTTTTCTGACTCACTGCCTGCAAGATGGCTTATAAAATTTGCATCTGCAATTCCCTTTCATCCTAAGCTAATTTCTGGAAAGAGTGGGTAAAATTCAGGGCCACTTCCAGTCATTTAATCTTTGTAAAAGGCCACAGTGCCTTGCTGTGTCTTTATTTATTCATTCATGCAGTAAACTCTTTCTGGTATACAGTTCTGTGAGTTTTGACAGGTATCTAGAGACGTGCAGGTGCCTCAGCCACCGAAATACACACCATTCCCATCACCTCTGCTGTGTTCTTAATTAAATGCTACATGATCAGAAGGGGAAATGTGACCTCTCCTCTCAAAACCGTACTTTTCAGTTAATTTTATATTTTGCCCAGAATAATTTTTCTAAAAACACTTTACCTTTCATGTAATTTGTGTATGAATAAAAACAGAATAACATAAAGGCACATGCTTTGCGGTAAACCACCTCTCACCTTAAATCATGGAGCGGCCACTAACGGGCAGTTCCAGGCTAAGTTGCTTGGCCTGTCTGGATTTCCTTTGCCTCCTCTGTAGCATGGTGTAGCACCTACACATTCATCTAGGCTTGATCATTTTGTTGGTGAGAGGCATTGGAAATGTGACTTTGTCCTGTACATCACCATTCTGAGCGCATTACTCAGCATCTGGCCTCTCCACGCGGGCTTGTGTATACATCAGTCTTAACATTTGTGCAAATGGCAGTGAACAAGGTAAGAGTAAGTTCCATGATTTGTATGACTGTTTTTTAGTTAAACTTATGGATATGAAAAAACAACCAAAAAAACTTACGGATGTTTTTAAGGGAATTGGAAGAATTATTTAATAGATAACTTTTTTCTCTTAATTGTCATCAAAATGAATTCATTAGGTGAGATGAAATGGCTCATGCCGGTAATCCTACCACTTTTGGAAGCCAGGGTGAGAGGATTACTTGAGGCCAAGAGTTGAAGACTAACCTAGCCGGCATGATAAGACCCTGCCTCAATTAAAAAAAGAAAAAAGAAAAGGCCGAATGCAGTGGCTCATGCCTGTAATCCCAGCACTTTGGGAGGCCAAGGCAGGTAGATTACTTGAGGTCAGGAGTTTGAGACTGTTCAGTACCAGCCCCAGCCCCATTCATTGGTGCCCTTAGTCCTGGTGGTTGGCCCCGAGCTCTGGGCTCCAAACACTTTGATTATGTGCATAATTCATTGATCTTACGGGCATGGAAGGGGAGGGTGAAGTGGTAGGTAAGATGGTGGGGAGTACTTGAGATGCTTCTAAGACATGCTAAACTAGTGATCTGATTGTTACCAGGATGCGGCTGCATCAGAAGTCTGGCATGAGGAGCCACCCTGTCTGACCCCACCCAATGCATCAAGGGCTTTTATCTCCCAAGCATTGAGAGCATAGAGCAATTAAAACCGTTCCATATTCCAAGAACCTAGGCAGAGGCTGAGGTGTTCTAGGATCTCTGCCCTGCAATGCTTTTCTCCTCCTTGCCAGCTCCCATCTACAAAGACCCTCCCAGATCTTGTGAGCAGAGGTCGCCTCCCTTCTCAGAGGTCTTTGCATAAGCCCTCTTTACCAGACCCTCATATATTCTCCATGTTGAGAAGGCATTTGTAGGACTAGAGCAGTATTGCCTGCTCCACAACCACCCTGCATTGTTTCCCGGTGTTACTTCGCGCTCAGGTGGTCTTTACCTTAGGCCTCCTGTTGCTGTTTGATTTCTAATTAACTGCAATAATACAGTTTAGTTTGCTACATAAACTTAAGTGTACTTTGAACCAAACAAGCTTATAATTATTTAGCTAGAATTAACATAGGTCTCCCCCTGGCCATCTTGATCCACAGAGACTAGCCTGACCAACATGGTAAAATCTCGTCTGTCCTAGAAATATAAACATTAGACAGGTGTGGTGCCGGGCACCTGTAATCCCAACTACTCGGGAGTCTGAGGCATAAGAATTGCTTGAATCTGGGAGGTGGAGGTCAGAGTGCGCCGAGATATTTTTGGTCAGTAACTGCTCTACTCTAGCTAGGCACCATAGAAAAAACTATGGTCCCATCACCACCCATACCAGCAAAGGCCAATTAGGTAACCTGGCCTTGACCCTTGCCAAGCTGAACACCCCCGTTACAGGGGTATCAGAGAAGACCAAGTAGGGAGTTGGGACTTTCATCCTAGTGGGGCAGTAATGAGCCCCTCTGCCCAGTGGTATCAGTAGAGGCCACATGGGAAGCCTGGATTTCTATCTCCTTTGGGTAGTAACAAGGCATCCCTCCCATTCACAAATGCATGGCAGCAATGAGGCCACATACTACCAGCAACTCCTCTGTAGTGTCAGTAAAGGTATGTGTGAAACCCAAATAGGATAAACCCAAAAGAATCCACTTCAACATATATCATAATCAACTTCTGAAAACCGAAGACAAAAAAAAGTCTTGTATGCAGTGAAAGATGTAACACCTAACTTAGAGGGGAAGAACAGTTCAAATGATACTGGATTTATCATTAGAAACTACAGAGGCCAGAAAATGAAAAGGCAGCATTTTTGAAGTGCTGAAAGATAAGTATTGTCTACCAAGAATTCCGTATCAATCAGAGATATCCTTCAGGAAGATGGGAAAATCAAGACATTCTCAAATGAAAGAAAACTAAAAGAATTTGTTGCCAGCAGACCAGTCCTAAAAGTAGCTGAAGGAAGTTCTTTTTTTTTTTTTAAGTTATTTATTTATTTTACTTTAGGCGAATACTGTATCTGGCATTTCCCCCCATGTTACCAGTCCCCACCCTCCCCTCCCTCCCCACCCCCATTGTCTCTCCCCTACCCCCCCAACTGTCCCCTGTGTGTGATGCTCCTCTCCCTGAGTCCACGTGTTCTCGTTGTTCAACACCCACCTATGAGTGAGAACATACGGTGCTTGGCTTTCAGTCCTTGGGTCAGTTTGCTGAGAATGATCATTTCCAGATTCATCCAAGTCCCTACACGAAATCATCATTTTTTATGGCTGCTTAGTATTCCATGATGTACATGTACCACATTTTCTTTGTCCAGTCTACCATTGAGGGCATTTGGGTTGCTTCCAGGTCTTTGCTGTTGTACACAGGGCTGCAATGAACATACGTGTGCATGTGTCTTTATAGTATAATGATTTGTAGTTCTTTAGGGTATATTCCCAATAGTGGGATTGCTGGGTCAAATGGAATTTCTATTTCTAGATCCTTGAGAAATCACCACACTGTCTTCCACAATGGTTGAACTAATTTACACTCCCACCAACTGTGTAAGTGTGTTCCTATTTCTCCGCATCCTCTCCAGCATCTGTTGTCTCCAGATTTTTTAATTATCACCATTCTAACTGGCGTGAGATGATATCTCAGTGTGGTTTTGATTTGCATTTCTCTAATGACCAGTGATGATGAGCATTTTTTCATGTTTGTTGGCCTCATATATGTCCTCTTTTGAAAAGTGTCTGTTCATATCCTTCGCCCACTTTTGAATGAGGTTGTTTGTTTTTATCTTATATATCTGTTTTAGTTCTTTGTAGATTCTGGATATTAGCCCTTTGTCAGATGGGTAGATTGCAAAAATTTTTTCCCATCCTGTTGGTTGCTGATTCACTCTAATGGTGGTTTATTTTGCTGTACAGAAGCTCTGGAGTTTCATTAGATCCCATTTGTCTATCCTGGCTTTTATTGCCATTGCTTTTGGTGTTTTAGTCATGAAGTCCTTGCCTATGCTTATGTCCTGGATGGTTTTGCCTACGTTTTCTTCTAGTGTTTTTATGGTGTTATTTATTTTTTATTTTTTTTTTATTTTTTAAGACAGAGTTTCACTCTTGTTACCCAGGCTGGAGTGCAATGGCGCGATCTTGGCTCACCACAACCTCCGCCTCCTGGGTTCAGGCAATTCTCCTGCCTCAGCCTTCTGAGTAGCTGGGATTACAGGCACGCACCACTATGCCCAACTAATTTTGTTGTATTTTTAATAGAGACGAGATTTCACTATGTTGACCAGGATGGTCTCGAACTCTTGACCTCTTGATCCACCTGCCTCGGCCTCCCAAAGTGCTGGGGTTACAGGCTTGAGCCACCATGCCCGGCTACATTTTATGTTTAAATCTTTGATCCATGTGGAGTTAATTTTAGTGTAAGGTGACAGGTAGTGATCCAGTTTCTGCTTTCTTCACATTACTAGCCAGTTTTCTGAACACCATTTATTAATAAACATAGAGTCCTTGCCCCATTGCTTGTTTTTGCTAGGTTTGTCAAAGATCAGATGGTTGTAGATGTGTGGTATTTCCTCTGTGGTCTCTGCTCTGTTCCATTGGTCTATGTCTCTGTTTTGAGCCAATGTTTTTAAATGGAAATAACATAAAAATACGGCTTTTGGCTCCCCCGGCGTCCCGCGGAGCCAGCGCCAAGATGGCGGCATTAAAGCCTGGAGAGCGGCCGTGCCTGAGGCCGTGGGGCTGGAGTGAAGCCGCCGAGGTTGAGGCTCCCGAGCTGCCGCTCCAGGCCACGCTCCACCGCCGGGACCCCGGCCTCCGGGACATGGTGCAAGTCGCGCCCCTTGTCTTCTGCTGCTGAGCTTGTTTTCCGCCCTGAAGAAGCTGGTGGGGCTGGATTAGACCCTGGGACAAGAACATTCCTGCCAGGCTGCAGTCCTTGAACCAAGCGTCGAAAAGGCGCTTCACCAACGGGGTGCAGTACATGAAAACAGTGATCTGGGAGACAGGAACACCGGCAAGACGGCACTGTGGCACCGCCTGCAGGGCCGGCCGTTCATGGAGGAGGCCGTTCTCCCCACGCAGGAGATCCAGGTCACCAGCATCTACTGGAGCTACAAGATCACGGATGACATCATGAAAGTTGAAGACGTGGTGGACAAAGGAAAATTTAAAAAGTGAGACAGTGGCTTGAAGATTGAGAATGACCCACAGGAGGTGGAATCCGAAATGGCCCTGGATGCCGAGTTCCTGGACGTGTACAAGAACTGCAACAGGGTGGTCATGATGTTCGACATCACCAAGCAGTGATTTGGCAGAAGCAAGTGGCCGCTTGTGTACGGGGGTCCCCGAGACCTCCATCTTCCATGAACGCGGGTTTCCCAGAGGTGAACTTCTTCACCTAGAAGGGGCTCAGCGCTGTCCAACCCCAGGCCTCACTGGTGTTAAAACACGCACTCTGAATGGAGAGACCCCCCAAAACAGGCTTTGTGTGAGCAACATGGCTGTTTATTCACCCGGCTGCAGGCAGGCTAAGTCCGAAAAAAGTCAACAGAGGGCAGTAGGATAGGAGTTAGTTTTGTAAGTTTGAGGTAGTGGAAAGTTACATAAGTAACTTTAGGGTGGTATTTGGCAAGCTGGGAGGGGGTCCTAGGTTGTGGAGTCACGAAGTTGGCCAAGGTCGGCTGCAAAGTCGAAAGACCTTGTCAATTGAGGCAGGAATAAGAAACGACAGAAGAAGGTCTCAGGTTAGTTAGGTGCCACAGGTGTTGATCGTCCTTCCGTTTTCCATGTCTTCCAGCTACTTCAGGTTTTCTAATTCTGGAAGGCCCTCGGGAGGTGTGTGTGTGGGTCATGGGGGTTGCCATAGCGTCAGTGGCGCATCAGTCAGCCTAAAAGACATTACAGCTGGGACTCCCTCCCGAGCTTTCCATCTGTGCATTTAGGGCCCAGCACCCACAGGTGTCTCAGAGAGGACGCTGGGCCTGGTGCTGACTCCTGCCAGGCAGGCTCCCTGAGCCACAGAGTGGGTGGCCAGTCCCATCTAGTGGACTCATTCCCCCTGCCCAAGTGCATGGATGTGTGTCTGTGAATTGAGTGTCTGTGTTCTTGGTCCATTTATCTTTGGGGCTTTTGTGTTTTCTTACGTAATCATTTTGCATGGGTGCTTCATATAGGAAAGATGTTAGTTAATATTTGTTTAACAAAACACATTTGGGATCTATTGATTAAAAAAGAAAATGGTGATAATGACAATCCAAGGACACGGTTGAAACTGGCAGAGGCTGGGCCGAGGGCTCAGGCAGTGGTGCGTGGAAAAGGTGCTTATTGTAGTTTCGTTCTTGAGATGAAGCCAGTGAGGGCCAGGGGATGTTTCTGAACCTCTGCCCTGAGAGGAATTGGGTCGGCAAACAGAGGAGTGGGAGACTGGTTTTGTCTTGCACACACAGCCTTTCCCAGGAACAAATTCTCTCTTAAAATGCAGCATCAAGAAGTCACCTCAGAGCGGGTGCAGTGGCTCATGCCTGTAATCCCAGCACTTTGGGAGGCTGAGGTGTGGAAATTGCTTGAGCTCAGGCGTTTGAGACCAGCCTGGGCAACATGGCGAAACCCCATCTCTAAAAATACAAAAAATGAGCCAGGCATGGTAATGGGTACCTGTAATCCCAGCCACTTGGGAGGCTGAGGTATGAGAATCACTTGAACCCGGGAGGCCGAGGTTGTAGTGAGCCAAGATCACACCACTGCAGTCTAGCCTGGGTAACAGTGAGACTCTGTCTCAAAAAATAAAGATAAAAATTAAAATTGCAACCCTCCCCACTGAGCATGGTAGCTCATGCCTATAATCCCAGCACTTTGGGAAGCCAAGGCAGGAGGATTGCTTAAGCCCAGGAGTTGAAGATCAGCCTGGGCGACACAGAAAGACTCCATCTCTACAAAATACTGGAAAAAAAAAAATTAGCTGGGCATGGAGGCCTGTGCCCATAGTCCCAACTACTTGGGAAGCTGAAGCTGAAACCGAAGGATTGCCTGAGCTGGGGAGGTCTACTGCAGTGAGCTGTGATCTTGATGCTGCACTCCAGCCCAGGTAAGAGAGCAGGACCCTGTCTCAAAACTAAATGATTGCAACCCCCCTCCTTGCAGCTGCTGCTCGGCTTGGGAAAGAGTTGATTCTCCCAGCTGACTCCAGAACGTCCAGCTCTCTGTGGTTACGAGGGCTCAGAGACCATTGTTTGCGCTGGGTCCTGGGATGGGTTTACACAGGGCCACGTGCCTTCTGCTCCCTTCCACTCCCGTCTGCATTCCCTGTTTGTGGTTCTTACCATTCTGCTTGCCTGAGTCCTTGGTCTCCCCAAAAAGAGCACAGTGGAGGTCACCCCATATGCACCCCAGCATGCACAGACCAACAGCAAGCAGACATCAGGGGCGCCTAAGCTGGTCCCACTGGAGCAGCCGGCGGCCTGCAGCAGCGCTGGGCAGAGAGGGTGGTGTGCAGCCCTGCTAATAACTCACCTGTGCCCTGTGCCCCATCCGTGGGCTGTGGGGGTTCCCGCTTGCCCCTGCACCAGACATGACCTCTCACCCAAGCTCTCGCTTCCTCTCCGCTGCCCTGTGGCTATCCTCCTGGTTGTACAGTTGGCTGATCTTGGCTGTACTATAACACCCTGACAGTGTGAGGGAGGAAGCATGGGGGACTGTCACAGCCCACGAACCTGTTCACCTCCAGAAGCAGCTCCCAACAGCAGGCTCCTTCCACTAGACCCTTGGAAAGTTCACCCAGCTTGGCTGCCCCAGGCCTCAAGGGGCAGAGGATGGGGTGCAGCAGGGTGGATAGAGGTGCCTTGGGCCACGCTGAGGGGTTCAGGGCTTCACCTGGGAGGGTGTGTGCTGGGGAGACGTAGGAGGCCCCATGGCAGGAGGAAGGGACCCTCCGGGCTCCCAGCTAGGGAGGGGTGGCTTGAGTCACATGGAGACTGTGGGCTTGGGATGCTGACTCCTGGAGTGGGAGGAACTGCAGGCCCGCTGGCTGCAGGCAGAAGGTGGGGGCCACAAGAGCAGCCTGGGCAGGTCTGGGGTGAGGTGAGGATGTGACAGGGGAGGTAGCTGGAGTGTGGAGCTGCACGGGCCCATTTGAGGGACATGGGTCCCGCACAAGCGTCCACTGGACTCAGGAATCTGGGCAGTGATGCCTTGCTCCTAGCTCCAGCCTTGGGTGGCTGGACAGCACTGCACTCCAGCCTGGGTGACAGAACGAGACTCCCTGTCAGAAAAAAAATTGTTTTGTAAATACATATATATATATATATGCAGACAGTTAAGGATCAGCATGACATTTGGGAAAAGCATATAATGTGAAAAATAAACACCAAGCTAAGCATAAAACAGTTTAGAAGTTTAGAGGGAAAAGATTATGCAGGTTTTGTGTATATATATATATATATGTATATGTGTGTGTGTGTGTGTATATATATATATATATATCACTTGTATAAATATACATATCTTTGGCCGGGCACGGTGGATCACATCTTTAATCCTAGCACTTTGGGAGACCAAGGTGGGTGGATCACCCGAAGTCGTGTGTCTGAGACCAGCCTGACCAACATGGGGAAACCCTGCCTTTACTAAAAATACAAAAATCAGCCAGGCATGATGGTGAGTGCCTGTGATCCCAGCTACTCAGGAGGCTGAGGCAGAAGAATCGCTTGAACCCGGGAGGCAGAGGTTGCAGTGAGCTGAGATCGCACCACTGCACTCCAGCCTGGGCGACAGAGAGAGAGACTCCATCTCAAAAGACATATTTTGGCTCGTGCTCTTGGCTTCTGCTACCTGGGCCCCATCTTCCTTTCTGTGGCTGCCCCATCATTTTGCTGATGCCCACCCTCCGTCACTTCTTTAAATATATATAATGGGTTTTTTTGCCCATGGCATACTCTCAAGAGGTCTTAAGAACATGTTTCCTCCATGTCCTCCTACTTATGTATTTTTTGAGACAAAGTCTTGTTCTGTCTTGGAGTGCAGTGGTGAAATCTGAGCTCACTGCAACCTCCACCTCCCACATTGAAGTGATTCTCCTGCCTCAGCCTTCCAAGTAGCTGAAACTACAGGGGCACCCCACCACGTCCGGCTAATTTTTTTCACATTTTTAGTAAAGACAGGGTTTCACCATGTTGGCCAAGCTGGTCTCAAACTCCTGACCTCAAGTGATCGACCTGCCTCGGCCTCCCAAAGTGCTGGGATGACAGGTATGAGCTGCTACGCCCAGCCATGGCCTTCTAATTCTTTCTTTCTTTTTTTTTTTTTAAAGATGGGGTTTCACCTTATTGGTCAGGCTGGTCTCGAACTCCTGACCTCATGTGATCCACCCACCTCAGCCTCCCAAAGTGCTGGGATTACAGGCATGAGCCACTGTGCCCAGCACATTCTAATTAATTCTTTTGGTTTATTTTTTGAGACAAAGTTTTGCTCCCTTTACCCAGGCTGGAGTGCAGTGGCATGATCTCGGCTCACTGCAACCTCTGCCTCCTGTGTTCAAGCGATTCTCATGCCTCAGCCTCCCGAGTAGCTGGGATTACAGGCATGAACCACCATGCCCGGCTAATTTTTGTATTTTTAGTGGAAAAAGCGTTTCACTATGTTGGCCAAACTGGTCTTGACCTCCTGACCTCTGGTGATCCACCGTCTCCCCCTCAAAGTACTGGGACTACAGGTGTGAGCCACCGAGCCTGGCCATAATTATTTATTTTGTAGAGACAAGGATCTCACTGTGTTGACCAGGCTGGTCTCAAACTCCTGGTCTCAAGCAGTCCACCCTGCTTGGCCTTCCAAGCTACTAGGATTACAGGTGTGAGTCATCGAATCCAGCTTCCATGGCTTTCCTGAGAAACGGGCTGGCCAGACATGGTGGCTCACGCCTGTAATCCCAGCACTTTGGGAGGCTGAGGCGGGTGGATCATGAGGTCAAGAGATTGAGGCCATTCTGGTCAACATGGTGAAACCCCGTCTCTACTAAAAATACAAAAAATTAGCTGGGCATGGTGGCATGTGCCTGTAATTCCAGCTACTCAGGAGACTGAGGCAGGAGAATTGCCTGAACTCAGGAGGTGGAGGTTGTGGTGAGCTGAGATTGTGCCATCCCACTCCAACCTGGGTAACGAGCGAAACTCTGTCTCAAAAAAAAAAAGAGAAATGGGCTTACAAAGAAAATCTCTGAGATCTCAGGTGACCAAAAAGTTGTTTTGTTTTTTCTGGTTTTTTTTTTTTTTTTTTTTTGAGACAGAGTCTTACTCTGTCACCCAGGCTGGAGTTCAATGGTGCAATCTTGGCTTTCTGCAATGTCCATCTCCCAAGTACAAGCGATTTTTCCTGCCTCGGCCTCCTGAGTAGCTGGGATTACAGACATGCACCACCATGCCCTTCTAATTTCTGTATTTTTAGTAGAGATGGCGTTTCATCATGTTGGCCAGGCTGGTCTCGAACTCCTGACTTTGTGATCTGCCTGCCTTGGCTTCCCAAGGCGCTGGAGTTGCATGTGCCACAGTGCCCAGCTCATAAGTGTCTTTAATCTCAAACTTCATACAGCATTTGGTAAAGCATAGAATTCTGGGATAGAAATCATTTTCCATCAGCATTTTGAAGTTTCAGCTCCAGTGTCTTCCAGCTTCTGGCACTGCTGTTGAGAAGCCTGGGCCATTCCCATTTTTAGTCCTTTGTGCAAAACCTAAATTTTCTCCTCCCTGGTTTGTCTTCAGTGTTTGGAAATTTCACAATGATGTACCTTTCCCCCATTTGCCCTGAGTCCTCAGTGTGCCTTTTAAATCTGGAAACTCACATCCTCTGTTTCTTTTTAATATTTATTTATTTATTTGAAATGGAATCTCACTCTGTTGCCCATCCTGGAGTGCAGTGGTGCAATCTCAGCTCACCACAACCTCCACCTCCTGGGTTCAAGCAATTCTCCTGCCTCAGCCTCCGACACAGCTGGGACTATAGGTGCACCTCACCTTGCCCAGCTAATTTTCATATTTTAGTAGAGACAGGGTATCACTATGTTTCCCATTCTGGTCACCAACTCCTGGACTCATGAGATCCTTCTGCCTTAGCCCCACAAAGTGCTGGGATTACAGGCATCAGCCACCATGCCCAGACTTACTATTATTTTTGAGACAAAGTCTCTGTCACTCATGCTGGAGGCAATTAAATTGAACAGGCTGGACACGTTGGAACATCCTCCCTCCTTTTTTTTTTTTTTTTTTTTTTTGAGATGGAGTCTCACTCTGTTGCCCAATCTGGACTGCAGTGGCATAACCTTGACTCACTGCAACCTCCACTTCCCAGGTTCAAGTGATTCTCCTGCCTCATCCTCCTGAATAGCTGGGATTACAGGCATCTGCCACCATGCCCAGCTAGTTTTTGTATTTTTGGTAGGGATGGGGTTTTGCAATGTTGGCCAAGCTGGTCTCAAACTCCTGACTTCAGGTGATCCACCCACCTTGGCCTCCCAAAGTGCTGGGATTATAGGTGTGAGCCACTGTGCCCAGCCTATTTTTGAGACAGAGTCTCACTTTGTCACCCAGGCTGGAGTGCAGTGGCAGAATCTCTGCTCACTGAAACCTCTGCCTCCCTGGCTCAAGCGATACTCTCCCCTCAGCCTCCCAGGTAGCTGGGATTACAAGCATTCACCCCAGCCACTGGCTAATTTTTGTATTTTTATTAGAGATGGGGTTTCACCATTTTGGCCAGGCTAGTCTCAAACTCCTGACCTCAAGTGATCTGCCCAACTCGGTCTCCCAACGTGCTGGAATGACAGGCTTGAGCCACCACACCCAGCCTCCTAAGCACATTATTTAAGGATAAAAAGGCAGACATGGAAAGACTGACCTGAAACAGAAACACTGGAACAATAAACACAGGGGCATGTGAGGCTTGTGGATGCACTAGGTTGGGGATTGTTTTTATAACAGGTGCATGAACCACTTGTGTCCTCAAGACACACATAGGTCCTTGGTTAACAGAGAGAATGGAGTGGGAGGAGACCTCACACTGCACTCCCACCCAGGAGGTACTGGGCCTTGTAGGGGACACAGGGAAGGGTCATTGGGCTCCACCTGGGATATGGGAAGGGTGAGGGAGGGGACTCTACAGGGGGAAGAGAGGAAGTTTCACTCCAGAGACACCAGAGCCAGACAGCAGCAGCCCTGTTCCTGGTACAGTGGAAACTCAGGGGTGGAGAAGAGAAGTGGCAGTGGGACTGGTGCTGCCTGTTGGCTGGGACCCCCCCACACACCCCCATGGCCCGCTGTGGGTCTCATGGATATAGCACCTTCCGTGGCCCATTGTTTCAAGGCTCTGGTTCATTGCTTGTCTTCCTGGGGAAGACAGGAAGAAAGATGAAGGCATTGGAGAGATGCAGCTTTGGCCGGGCTCGGTGGCTCACGCCTGTTAATCCTAGCACTTTGGGAGGCCGAGGTGGGTGGATCACCTGAGGTCAGGAGTTCAAAACCAGCCTGGCCATCATGGTGAAACCCCATCTTTATATATATATTAAAAAAAGGGAATATTAAAAGTCTGGGCGCAGTGGCTCAAGCCTATAATCCCAGCACTTTGGGAGGTCGAGGCAGGTGGATCAAGAGGTCAAGAGTTCGAGACCATCCTGGTCAACATGGTGAAACCCTGTCTCTACTAAAAATACAAAAAAATTTAGCTGGGCGTGGTAGCACATGCCTGTAATCCCAGCTACTCAGGAGGCTGAGGCAGGAGAATTGCCTGAAACCAGGAGGTGGAGGTTGCGGTGAGCTGAGATCACGCCATTGCACTCTAGCCTGGGTAACGAGCAAAACTCCATCTCAAAAAAAAAAAAAAAAAATTAGCTGGGCGTGGTGGTGCACCCTGTAGTCCCAGCTACTTGGGAGGCTGAGGCAGGAGAATTTCTTGAACCCAGGAGGCGGTGGTTGCGGTGAGATGAGATCGTGCCATTGCACTCCAGCCTGGGTAAGAAGAGCGAAACTTCATCTCAAAAAAAGAAAATAATAATAATATAAAATTAGCCAGGCATAGTGGTGCATGCCTATAATCCCAGCTACTCTAGAGGCTGAGGCAGGAGATTGCTGGAACCTAGGAGGCAGTGAGCCGAGATCCTGCCATTGTACTCCAGCCTGGGTAACAAGAGTGAAACTCCGTTTCAAAAAAAAAGTAAAGAACCTTGCTTTCGGCCGGGCGCGGTGGCTCAAGCCTGTAATCCCAGCACTTTGGGAGGCCGAGGCGGGTGGATCACGAGGTCAAGAGATCGAGACCATCCTGGTCAACATGGTGAAACCCCGTCTCTACTAATACAAAAAATTAGCTGGGCACGGTGGCGCGTGCCTGTAATCCCAGCTACTCAGGAGGCTGAGGCAGGAGAATTGCCTGAACCCAGGAGGCGGAGATTGCGGTGAGCCGAGATCGCGCCATTGCGCTCCAGCCTGGGTATCAAGAGCGAAACTCCGTCTCAAAAAAAAAAAAAAAAAAAGAACCTTGCTTTCCGTGTCCATGTAGACATCGCCTTTCTTCTTAGAGTGAATCAACTTCCCAGCTACCGTTACTTCGAAGATCTCGGTGGCCTGGGGAGTTCCCTCGCTGGAGATGTCGAGGTGGCCAGGGAACTCATCTTCTAACTTCTTGAGCTAAAGATACTTGGACTTGTAGCCTCAAGTGCCACAATAAACGGCTCAGATGGTGAGAGCCATGGCTTGGGGCTGCCACATCCGCCGGGAAGCAGAAGCCCGGGCCACACCGAACCTCCCGCCTGGACGCACGAGGTCTGCATGAGTGCAGCAGGAACCAGTTCAGTAAGGATGGAACCTCCCTAACAATTCTTGTATCCTCAGGTGCTGAGTGTGAGCCCAAGGACTGCGCCAGCTAGTTCACCTCCACTGCTGTGTTTGCATCTGATTTGCCATTTAGTCTCCATGTGTTAAATTTGCATTTCCCTTGCTACTATGGTATTAGGTTTTATTCCTAATACTCAGAGCTAGAATACATGGCTCAAAGTGATTCATGAAGGCTTGCAGGGGTCATGTGGATCCCACCACGTGGAACGATCTTGTACACATAAGGCGCAAGTGAGCCATGCAAATGCAGAGAGGGCTGCACCAGCCAATCCGCAGGTGCAGCTGGAAGGAACAAGCAGGCGGGATAGCAAAAAGCTGGCAGGGACTGACTAGCCGCACCCAACCCAGCTCCTAGCAGTGGCTGTGATGCAGCTGTGAGTGCAGAAGAGGCCAGGAGCTCTTTTTTTTTTTTTTTTTTTTCTCCCTTTTTTTTTTTGAGACGGAGTTTCGCTCGTTACCCAGGCTGGAGTGCAATGGCGCGATCTCGGCTCACCGCAACCTCCGCCTCCTGGGTTCAGGCAATTCTCCTGCCTCAGGCTCCTGAGTAGCTGGGATTACAGGCACTCGCCACCATGCCTAGTTAATTTTTTGTATTTTTAGTAGAGACGGGGCTTCACAATGTTAACCAGGATGGTCTCGATCTCTTAACCTCGTGATCCACCCGCCTCGGCCTCCCAAAGTGCTGGGATTACAGGCGTGAGCCACAGCACCCGGCCCTCTTTTTCTTTTCTGAGATGGAGTCTCGCTCTGTCACCCAGTCTGGAGTACAATGGTGTCATCTTGGCTCACTGCAACCTCCCCATCTTGGGTTCTTCTTTTGTCTTTTTTTCCATGTACCAAGAACTTAGTTTTAGCTGAACCCCTTTTCAGGTTCTATGGATTCTCCTGCCTCAGCCTCCTGAGTAGTTGGGGTCACAGGTGTGTGCCACCACACCTAGCTAATTTGTATTTTTAGTAGACACGGGGTTTCACCATGTTGGTTAGGCTGGTCTCGAAATCCTGACCATGTGATCTGCCTACCTTGGCCTCCCAAAGCACTAGGATTACAGGCATGAACCACTGCACCCGGCCTGTAATCTCAGCAATTTGGGAGGCTGAGGAGGGCAGATCACTTGAGGTCAAGAGTTCAAGATCAGCCTGGCCAACATGACGAAATCCCATCTCTACTAAAAATACAAAAATTAGCCAGGTGTGGTGGCATGTGCCTGTAATCCCAGCTACTCAGGAGGCTGAGGCAGGAGAATCGCTTGAACCCGGGAGGTAGAAGCTGCAATGAGTCAAGATCACGCCACTGCACTCCAGCCTGGGCAACAGAGTGAGACTCTGTCTCAAAAAAAAAAAAAATAGCTGGGCGTGGTGGTGCATACCCATAATTCCAGCTACTTGGGAGGCTAAGGTGGGAGAATCACTTGAACACAGGAGGTAGAGGTTACAGTGAGCCAAGATGGTGCCACTGCACTCAAACCTGGGTGACAAAACAAGACTCTCTCAAAATAAACCCTGAAAAATCCCGTCAGTAAAGAAACCCCCAGCCATACGTTATGGGGCTGTGACTGATCTTTAATCTGCTGGTCTTGTGCGTTTGCAGAGGGACTCTGCTGGAACTGGAGTAATTTGGTCAGGGCCGAAGCTGGGTGAACACAGACAGCTTGTCCTGGGTACTGGCAGGGGGGCGGGAGGGAGGCCACAGGTTCCCAGGACGGTACGCCTCACAGCTCGAAGGGAATTGGGAGAGACCCCCTCCCTGCAGAGACCCCAGTAACCAGTGTGTCACCCCAAGCCTGGGAGGGAAGGAGCTTCCCTCTTCCTAGTATACAGATGAGGAAACTGAGGCTCTGAATGGCCCATGGTCTCAGAGAATGAGCAGCTGAAACATGCTGACCAGGCCTGTCAGAGTCCACAGCCTCATCTGCCTCTCGGTGGATAGGTGCTGCCACTCAATGAGGTGGCTGAGCCAATCTGGGGTGTCCTTCCCCTCTTTCCCATGGGCCCCTCCCATGTCTGGAAGCTCCCTTTCCAGAGCCAGCCTTTGGAGTCCTGGAAAGGATCTGCCCAGGTCACTTCCTGGGGACTTGCCTTAGCTGACCCCCAGCTGGTCACCAGGGAGGGAGCCTGGGATAATCGAGGAGGACCAGGGGGTAGGGGAGTCTGCATGGACTCCACCCCTCCCCTCACTTCCCCTTCCAGTCTGGCCCTGGCCTTTCCTCGTCTCACTCTGCTCCCCACAGACCCCGAGGGACAGATGTGGCCTCTTACTGCTATCCGAGAGCTATGGGGGATGCCTGTTACCTGTGTCCATGACTCAAGGGATGAGTCAAAGTCCTCTCTTGGTTCCCAAAAGGCTGACCCCACCCTGGCAGCATGGTCCTTTGTCCTGCTTTCCTGGGGGAACCGCTTGTAAGTTGATTTGAGAACTCGTCCTAGTTCCAGATTATTTGTTTTATTTCAAAAGAGCAATCACTGGGAGCAGGGTGGGAGGGGGACACAGGGGCAACTGGGCAGAGTGCCAAGGGGCTAGCTCTCTGGGGAATGGGCTGAAGCCAGCAGTCATCGGCCATGCGCCTTAACCCTTGAGAGGCCTGGCCGGGTCTGTGCCCACCCTCTGATGGGTGCAGTTGGGCACCTGGAGAGACCACCCCAGTGACACACTGGGACACACTCGTCTTCCCAAAGAGAAATGATGAGCTGTCTCGAGAGAAGGGCTGGATGCAGCAAGGGCAGGGACATGGTGCTTGCCATTGGCCCTTGCCTGGGGCCACCTCCACATGGGGGACCCAAAGGTGACAACCATAGTGAAGGCATGGGGCCACCCTTGAGCTGCAAAAGAAGATCCTGTTTCATCTTTTTTTTGATACAAAGTCTCACTCTGTTGCCCAAGCTGGAGTGCAGTGGCACAATCTTGGCTCACTGCAACCTCTACCTCCTGGGTTCAAGCGATTCTCCTGCCTCAGCCTCCCCAGTAACTGGGAATACAGGCATGTGCCACCACACCTGGCTAATTTTTTTGTATTTTTTAGTAGAGTCAGGGTTTCACTATGTAGGCCAGGCTGGTCTTGAACTCCTGACCTCAGGTGATCCACCTACCTCGGCCTCCCAAAGTGCTGGGATTTCAGGCATGAGCCATCATGCTCAGATCGTTTCATCTTAAGAACTACTCAGCCAGTGGGGCACGATGACTCACGCCTGCAATCCCAGCACTTTGAGAGGCTAAACCCAGTGGATCACCTAAGGTCAGGAGTTCAAGACAAGCCTGGCCAACATGGCAAAACCTCATCTCTACTAAAAATACAAAATGTAGCCAGATGGCATGGCATGCACCTGTAATCCTAGCTACTCGGGAGGCTAAGGCAGGAGAATTGCTTGAATCTGGGAAGTGGAAGTTGCAGTGAGCCGAGTTCCTGCCACTGCACTCCAGCCTGGGTGACAGAGCAAGACTCTATCTCCAAAAAAAACTCAGCCAGGCAGGCACAGTGGACCAGCCTGGCCAACGTGGCAAAACCCCTTATCTGCTAAAAATACAAAGATTAGCTGGGCGTGGTGACAGGTACCTGTAGTCACAACTACTTGGGAGGCTAAGGCAGGAGAATCTCTTGAACCACAAGATGGAGACTGCAGTGAGCTGAGATCACGCCACTGCACTCCAGCCTGGGAGACAAAAGCTTGACTCCATCCATCTCAAAAAAAAAAAAAAAAGTAATCAGGCAAGAGGAGGAAAAAAATGGAAATAAGTCAAGCTTACAAGCTACTCAGCATGAGCCGTGAGGGCAGCCTCTGACCAGCTGCCTCACCGCCATGCAGTGCCTGCAGCCTCAGAATCACACAGACCCTGTCACAGGATAATGGCATCCTTTAGCTGCTCTGTAGATAGCCACTTGCACATCATGAAACGTTAACTTGCGCATTTGAGGTATTATTTCAGGTCCTGCATCTGGGTGAAACTACCGACGCCAGCTAATCTGAAAGATCCCACAAAGGACCAACTCGCCAAAAAAAGTATGTCATTTCCACATCGGATGAATTCATCTCCCTGCCTCCATCAAACAACAACTCCAGTTTCCCAGCCCCTTCCCTCTTTATAGCATCCCCATGAAAGCCCAGAACTCGGGAGGTGGATTTGAGGGTCTCCTCCCATTCCCTCGCTCTGTGCTCTGTGCCTCCTTCTTTGCTGCAAACCTTGCTGTCTCAGTGTTCTGACTGGCTACTCAGCAACAGGCATGCAAACATGTCAGTCCTATGACACCAGCCTTAGGCAAACCCTAGGCCCAGGAGAGTCACACCCTAGAGGTCTAGACAAGAAGAGTGTCAGCAGAAACCATTTTGTATTGTAGACTACAGTCTCAGCTAAGTTTCGTATTTTTAGTAGAGACAGGGTTTCACCATGTTGGCCAGGCTGGTCTTGAACTCCTGAGTTCAAGAGAACCACCCACCCTGACCTCCCAAAGTGCTGGGATTACAAGCATGAACCACCTTGCCCAGGCTGGAAGTTCCTTTTAATGAGTATAATAAAACCTTTGTATCTTGTTTTTCTGAAAATGCTATATTTCCACTTTGTTCTTTTTTTTTTTTTTTTTTTTTAAAGATGGGGTTTCACCATGGTCAGGCTGGTCTTGAACTCCTGACCTCAGGTGATCCACCCGCCTTGGCCTCCAAAGTGCTTGAATTTCAGGTGTGAGCCACCACACCCAGCCCCACTTTGTTCTTAAAAGACTGTTTTCCTTGGCACACATTACCATTTAATAGTTATTTTCTCTTAACATTTTGGAAACATTGTTCCATTGTCTTCCAGCTTCCATTGTCGCTGAAAGCCTCCCTGTTGTGTTCTAGGTTTGATGGTTTAAAAAAAAAAAGTCTCCGGCCAGGTGCGGTGGCTCATGCCCATAATCCCAGCACTTTGCGAGGCTGTTCGGTTGCTTGAGTTCAGGAGTTCAGGACCAGTCTGGGCAACATGGCGAAACCCCATTGTCACAGTTGGAGGCTCTTGGCATCTTGAACAAAGAATTGTTCACAAAGCAAGGAAGGAATAAAGGGATTTATTGAGAATGAATATACACTCCACAGTATGGGAGCTGGCCGGAGCACAGGGGCTCAAGGGCCCCATTACAGAATTTTGGGGAATTTAAATACCCTCTAGAGTATTCCATTGGTTACTTGGGGTACGCCCTATGTAAATGAAGAGGATGAAGTAAAGTTACAACGTTTTAGACTTGGCCTATACCCACTATGGAGAGGGTATTTGCTGTCATAGCTGAAGTGTGAATTGAGCTTATGTTCCCTGTCTCCAGACCTGATTTTCCTGTCTCACTGTCTCTACTAAAACTACAAATGAATTAGCCAGGCATGGTGGCGGCTGCCTGTAGTCCCAGCTACTGGGGTGGCTTAAGTGGGAGGATCACTTGAGCCTCGGAGGCAGAGGCTGTAGGAAGTAGAAAGCATGTCACTGTACTCCAGCCTGGGTGATAGAGAAAGACAGTCTCAAAAAAAAAAAAAAAAAAAAAAGCCTTCTATTCATCTTGCTACCATGATCTGTGACTTTGCAAAAAAAAAAAACCTAGGTTTAGATTCTTTTTATTTATCCTGCTCAATATATGCTGTGGCCTCTATGTTTTTAAATTCCTCACTTGCATCAATGCTAGAAAACTCTCAGTCATTAGCTTTTTTTTTTTTTTTTAGAAGGAGTTCTGCTCTTGTTGCCCAGGGTTCAAGCAATTCTCTCTCCTGCCTCAACCTCCCAAGTAGCTGAGATTACAGGCATGTGCCACTACACTGGCTAATATTGTATTTTTATTTTGCATTTCTTTTTGAGATGGAGTTTCGCTCTTGTTACCCGGGCTGGAGTGCAATGGCGTGATCTGGGCTCACCACAACCCCTGCCTCCTGGGTTCAGGCAATTCTCCTGCCTCAACCTCCTGAGTAGCTGGGATTACAGGCATGTGCCACCATGCTCAGCTAATTTTTTGTATTTTTAGTAGAGACGGGGTTTCACCATGTTGACCAGGATGGTCTCGATATCTTGACCTCTGATCCACCCGCATCAGCCTCCCAAAATGCTGGGATTACAGGCGTGAGCCACCACGCCCAGCCTATTTTGTATTTTTTGAGACCAAGTCTCCCTCTGATGCCCAGGCTGGAGTGCAGTGGCGTGATCCCGGCTCACTACAACCTTTGCTTCCCTGGTTCAAGCAATTATCTTGCCGCAGAGATTCTCCTGCACCAGCCTCCAAAGTAGCTGGGGTTACAGACTCCTGCTACCATGCCTGGCTAATTTTTATATTTTTAGTAGAGACAGGGTTTCACCATAATAGCCAGGCTGGTCTCAAATTCCTGACGTCAGGCAATCCACCAGCCTCTGCCTCCCAAAGTGCTGGGATTACAGGCATGAGCAATCGCACCTGGTCATTACCTCCTTATGGGCTGCCTCTCCTCCTTCCCCTCCTGGGACTCAAGATTAGACTCTGTGAATCTCCCCTGGTGGGTGATGGGCAGGTCTAGACAAACCTGCCCCCAAAGTCTGAGGAAGCTAGGAGGCTGGAAAAAGAGGCTGACAAATCGGGCTTCTCAGAAAGAAACTAATAGGGCCTTACGAACAGCAGCCATGTCTGTTGCTAAGGCAGCAACAAGATGGTGAATTTCCATCTCTCACTCCCAGACCCAAGGCTTACTTAGCCTGGGAAGGGAGGGTCAGAGGGACGTGCAGGACACTTGATAACATTAATGTTGTTTGACCTCAGGGCAGGATTTACAGTAAGTGTGTGCTCTCACACAAGGAACAATAGATAAGCTGGAAATATTTTTGTTTGTCTGAGTCTCACTTTGCAGCCTGGACTGGAGGGCAGTGACATGATCTCGGCTCACTACGACCTCTGCCTCCCAGGATCAAGTGATCCTCCCCGCTCAGCCTCCCGAGTAGCTGGGAGTACAGGAGGAGGTGTGACATCACTGTAGCTGGTACTACAAGTGCACACCACTATGCCCAGCTAATTTCTATCTTTTCTGTAGAGACAGGGGCTGGGTACACTGCCCAGGCTGGTCTGGAACTCCTGGGCTGAAGCGATCTGCCTGCCTAGGCCTCCTGCAGTGCTAGCATTTCAATCTCTGCTTACTTGATCGGTGGAAAATGGTCATCTATTCATGTTGAATAGTGGTGTCTCCTCACATGCATGTCTTTTGAGAATGCCATACAAAGTCAAGTGAGTTTCCTGCCGTGTGTCTGATCAGAGGTGATTTTGGTATTAGAAGGCCTGTGTTACGATTTTGAGCATGGGGATTTGGAGCATAAATGATTAGCAGGTGGACAAGTGCAGCTGGGATCGGGGTGAGGAGCCCTCATCCCTGACTCTGCCTTCATCCCTGACTTCCTAACTCCAGCTCAGGGCTTTATTTTATTTATTTAGTTTTTGAGATGAGTTTTGCTGTGTCTCCCAGGCTGGAGTGCAGTGGCACCATCTCGGCTCAGTGCAACCTACGCCTCCTGGGTTCAAGTGATCGTCCTGCCTCAGCCTCCCCAGTAGCTGAGATTACAGGAGCCTGCCACCATGCCTGGCTAATTTTTTATGTATCTGGTACAGATGGAGTTTCACCCTGTTGGCTAGGCTGGTCTTGAACCCGTGATCTGAAGTGATTTGCCTGCATTGCCCTCCCAAAGTGCTGGGATTACAGGACTGAGCCACTGTGCCTGTCCTATTTAGTTATTTATTTGTTTATTTTGAGACAGTCTCACTCTGTCACTCAGGCTGGAGTGCAATACCATCATCTCGGCTCACTGCAACCTTCACCTCCTGGGCTCAAGCGATTCTCCTGCCACAGCCTCCCGAGTAGCTGGGATTACAGGCACCCGCCAACACACCCAGCTAATTTTTTTTTGTTTATAGACGTGGTTTCACCATGTTGGTCAGGCTGGTCTTGAACCCCTGACCTTGTGATCCCAAAGTGCTGGCATTACAGGCGTGAGGCACCATGCCCAGCTTCATTTATTTATTTTTGAGATGGAGTCTCTCTCTCACCCATGCTGGAGTGCAGTGGCACGATCTCACCTCACTGCAGCCTCTGCCTCCCAGGTTGAAGCAATTCTCCTGCCTCAGCCTCCTGAGTAGCTGGGATTACAGGCACCAGTCACCAACCCTGGCCTAAATTTTGTACTTTTTTAGTAGAGACAAGGTTTCACCTTCTTGGCCATACTGCTCTTGAACTCCTGATTTCAAGGAATCCGCCTGCCTCGGCCTCTCAAAGTTGTCTCTTTTCTCTAGTAAAGGGGTAAGACCCACCTTCGGAGACACCAGTCCGTATCCTTTTTACTTCTCAGGAAGGAGAGGGGGAATGGAATTGGTGATGGTTTAAAAGAAGCCAGCTCAGGCCGGGCACAGTGGCTGACACCTGTAATCCCAGCACTTTGGGAGGCTGAGGCAGGCAGATCACATGAGGTCAGGAGTTTGAGACCAGCCTGGCCAACATAGTGAAACCCCATCTCTACTAAAAATACAAAAACTTAGGAGTGGTGAGGAGTGTTGTGATCCCAGATACTTGGGAGCCTGAGGCAGGAGAATCTCTTGAGCTTGGGAGGCAAAGTTTGCAGTGAGCCGAGATCACAACACTGCCCTCCAGCCTGGGCAACAGAACAAGACTCCATATCAAAATAAATAAATAAATAAATAAAATAAACATTTATCTCCACCTGGTGTCCCTCCTTGCCATTGGAGGAGGTGCTCCCCATCCTCAGTATTTGAAACCCAATATGGAGTGATGGAATGTTCCAGTGGAGAAGAGGTCTTTGCATCACAGGTAGCGCCCCGACCAAGAGCTTCCATGCCGGGCATCGGGAGGGGTTGGCAAACGCACCTTGCAGTACACAAGGGCACTGTCAAGAGGGAAGTCCGAGCATTTCCAGGGCCTCAAACCCAGCCCATTTAACTCAAGCACCTTTCAAAACCCTCGGCTCACACAACAGAGGCAGCTCCAAGGCACGGACGAGACATCCCTTAGCTGACTGGAGGTCCCCGCCCACTGTCCGGCCCACACGCAGCGGCCCAGGACACAGAGCGGGAGGAGCGACTGGGTGCCATGACCACAGGTCCACATCACACGAGGACAAAGATGGAGGACAGGCCCCGTGTCCAGGGTTCCAAGTCACACCAGGACATAGAGGGAAGAAGGCTGGGCCCTGTGTCCATATGTCCACATCACACCAGGACACAGAGGGAGGACAGGCCCCATGTCCAACGGTCCACATCACAAGAGGACATAGAGCGACGAAGGCTGGGCATTGTGTCCACACGTCCACATCACACCAGGACACAGCCAGAAGACAGGCCCTGGGTCCAGGGTTCCATGTCATACGAAGACACAGAGGAAGGACAGGCACCATGTCCAGGGGCCCACATCACACCAGGACAAAGAGGCAGGACAGGCCCCGTGTCCAGGAGTCCACATGACACCAGGACATAGAGGGAGTACAGGTCACATGTCCAGGGGTCCACATCACACCAGGACAAATAGGGAGGATAGGACCCATGTCCAGGTGTCCTCATCACATCAGGACATAAAGGGAGGAAGGCTGGGTCCTGTGTCCATTCGTCCACATCACACCAGGACACAGTCAGAAGACAGGCCCCGTGTCCAGGGGTTCCCATTATACCAGGACACAGAGGGAGAAAACGCCCTGTGTCCAGGGGTCCACATCACAACAGGACACAGAGGGAGTACAGGTCCCATGTCCAGGGGTCAACGTGACAGCAGGACATACAGGGAGGAAGGTTGGGCCCTGTGAACACACGTCCACATCACACCAGGACACAGATGGAGGACAGGCCCCATGTACAGGGGTCCACATCACACCAGGACATAGAGATAGGAAGGCTGGGCCCCGTGTCCACAGGTCCACATCACTCCAAGACACAGAGGCCAGAGAGGCCCTATGTCCAGTGGACCATGTCACACCAGGACATAGAGGGTGAACTGGCCCTATGTTAAGGGGTCCACATTACCACAAGACACAGAGGGAGGACATGCCCCGTGTCCAGGGGTCCACGTCACACTAGCACACAGAGGTAGGACAGACCCCTTGTCCAGGGGTGCACATCACACCATGACACAGAGGGACAACAGGCCCCATGGACAGGGGTCCACGTGACAACAGGACACAGAGGGAGGACAGGCACCATGTCCAGGTGTCCACACCAGGACACAGAGTGAGGACAGGCACAATGTCCAGGGGTCCACGTCACACCAGGAAATAGAGGGAGGAAGGCTCGGCCATGTCTAACCACGTCCACATCTGTCCAGAACACAAAGGCAGGACAGGCCCCAAGTCCAGGGTTCAACGTCACACCAGGACTTAGAGGTACGACAGGCCCCGTGTCCAGGGGTCCACATCACAACAGGACACAGAGGGAGGACAGACCCCATGTCCAGGGGTCCACATGACATCAGGACACAGAGGGAGGACAGGCCCCGCGTCTAGGGTTCCACATCACATGAGGACACAGAGGGAAGACAGTCCGCATGTCCTGAGGTCCATGTCACAGCAGGAAATGGAGGAAGGCTGCGCCCTGTGTCCACACGTCCACATCACAGCAGAACACACAGTGAGGACAGGCCCCATGTCCAGGGTTCCACGTCACACCAGGACAGAGAGGGAGGAAGGCTGGTCACTGTGTCCACATGTCCACATCACTCCAGGACACAGAGGGAGGACAAGCCTCATGTCCAGGGGTCCACATCACATCAGGACTTAGAGGGAAGACAGGTCCCGTGTGCAGGGTTCCACATCACACCAGAACAAAGAAGGGAGGACAGGCCCCGTGTCCACGGGTTCATGTCACACCAGATCATAGCGGGAGGAAGGTTGGGCCCTGTGTCCTGGTGTGAATGTCACACCAGGACACAGAGGAAGGACAGGCCCAGTGTCCAGGGGTACACATCACATCAGTACACAGAGGAAGTACAGGCCCCGTGCCCAGGGGTCCACCTTACACCAAAACACAGAGGAAGGACAGGCCCCGTGTCCAGGGTTTCACATCACACCAGGTCACAGATGAAGGACAGGCCAGGTGTTGAGGGGTCCACATCACACCAGGACAAAGAGGGAGGAAAGGTGGCCCCTCTGTCCACATCACATCAGGACACACAGGGAGGAGAGGACCCATGTCCAGAGCTCCACGTCACACCAGGAAATAGCGGGAGGAAGGCTGCGCCCTCTGTCCACACGTCCACATCACAGTAAGACACACAGTGAGGACGGGCCCCATGTTCAGGGGTCCACGTCACACCAGGATATAGAGGGAGGAGAGGCCCCGTGTCCAGGAGTCCACATCACACCAGGACACAGAGGAAGGAGAGGCCCCATGTCCAGCGGTTCTCGTCACATGACATAGAAGAAGGAAGCCTGGGCCCTATGTCCACACGTCCACATCACACTAGGACACAGAGGGTGGACAGGACCCACGTCCAGGTATCCACGTCAAACCAGGACAAAGAAAGACGACAGATCAGGTGTCCAGCGGTCTACATCAAACCAGGACACAGAGGGAGAACAGGCCCCGTATCCAGGGGTCCACATCACACCAGGACACCGAGGTAGGACAGGCCCCGTTTCCAGGGGTCCACATCACCCCAGGACACAGAGGGAGGACAGGACCCGTGTCCAGGGTCCACGTCACACCAGCACAAAGACGTAGAATAGATCACGTGTCCAGCGGTCCACATAACACCAGGACACAGAGGGACGACAGGCCTCATGGACAGGGTTCCACGTGACACCAGGACACAGAGGGAGGACAGGCACTGTGTCCAGGGGTCCACATCACACCAGGACACAGAGGGAGGACAGGCCCAATATCCAGAGGTCCACATCACACCAGGACATAGAGGCAGGAAGGCTCGGCCGTGTCTCCACACATCCCCATCTGACCAGGACACAGAGGCAGGACAGGTCCCATGTCCAGGGATCAACGTCACACCAGGACTTAGACGGAGGACAGGACTCGTGTCCGGGGGTCCACATCACAACAGGACACAGAGGGAGGACAGGCACCATGTCCAGGGGTCCTCGTCATACCATGACATAGAGGGAGGTAGGCTGGGCCCTGTGTCCACACATTCATATCACACCAGGAAACAGAGGGAGAACAGGCCCCGTGTCCACGGCTCCACATCACACCAGGATACAGAGGGAGAACATGCCCTGTGTACAGGGGTCCACATCACACCAGGACACAGAGGGAGGACAGGTCGCATGTCCAGGGTTTCACGACACACCAGGACATAGAGGGAAGAAGGCTGGGCCCTGTGTCCACATGTCGACATCACAACAGGAGACAGAGGAACGACAGGCCCCAAGTCCGGGGGTCCACATCACACGGGGACACAGAGGGAGGACTGGCCCCGTGTCCAGGGATCAAGATCACACCAGGATACAGAGGGAGGACAGACCCCATGTCCAGGGGTCCACATCACACCAGGACACAGAGGAAGGACAGGCCCCGTGTCCAGGGTGCCAGGTCACATCACGACACAGATGGAGGACAGGCCCCATGTCCAGGGTTCCACATCACATAAGGACACAGAGGGAGGACAGGCCCCATGTCCAGGGGTCCTCATCATACCATGACATAGAGGGAGGAAGGCTGGGACCTGTGTACACATGTCCACATCACAGCAGGACATACAGTGAGGACAGGCCTCATGTCCAGGGGTCCACGTCACATCAGGAAATAGAGGGAGGACGGGCCCCATGTTCAGGGGTCCACATCACAGCAGGACACAGAGGGAGGACAGGACCCATGTCCAGGGGTCCTCATCACACCATGACAAAGAGGGAGGAAGGCTGGGACCTCTGTCCACACGTCCACATCACACCAGGACAAAGAGGGAGGACAGGCCCCATGTCCAGGCATCCAGGTCACACCAGGACATAGGAGGACGGACCCGGTGTCCAGGGGTCCACATTAGACCAGGACAAAGAGGGAGAACAGGCCCCGTGTCCAGGGGTCCACCTAACAGAAAGACACAGAGGTAGGACAGGCCCGATCTCCAGGGGTTCACATCATATCAGGACACAGGAGGAGGACAAGCCCCATGTCGAGGGTTTCAGGACACACCAAGACATAGAGGGAGGAACGCTAGGCCCTATGTCCACGTGTCGACATCACACCAGGACACAGAGGGAGGACAGGTCCGGTGTTCAGGGTTAATAATTATACCAGGAGATAGAGGAATCACAGGCCCCGGGTCCAGGGGTCCACATCGCACCAGGACACAGAGGGAGAACAGGCCAGGTGTCCACGAGTCCATGTCACACCAGGACAAAGAGGGAGGAAGGCTGGGCCCTGTGTCGACACGTCCACATCACACAAGGATACAGAGGGAGGACAGGCCCCATGTCCAGGGGTCCACATCACACCAGGACACAGAGGGAGGAGAAGCCACATGTCCGGGGGTCCACGTCACACCAGGACACAGTGGGAGGAAGGCTGGGATGTGGGTCCATACTGCCACATCACATCAGGACGCAGAGGAAGGATATGCCATGTGTCCAGGGGTCCATGTCACACCAGGACACAGAGGACGGACAGGCCCCATGTCCAGGGGTCCACGTCACACCATGACATAGAGGGAGGAAGTCTGGGTACTGTGTCCACACGTCCACATCACACCAGGACAAAGAGCGAGGACAGGCCCATGTCCAGGGGTCCATGTCACAGCAGGACAGAGAGGGACGAAGGCTGGGCCCTGTGTCCACACGTCCATGTCACACCAGGACACAGAGGGAGGAGAGGGCCAATGTCCAGGGGTCCACGTCAAACCAGGACATAGAAGGAGGATAGGCCCCGTGTCCAGGGGCCCACATCACACCAGGACACAGAGGGAGGACAGGCCCCATGTCCAGGGTTTCACGACACACCAGGACACAGACGGAGGAAGGCTGGGCTCTGTGTCCACACGTCCACATCACACCAGGACACAGAGCGAGGACAGGCCCTGTGTCTACGGGTGATTGTTACACCAGGAGACAGAGGAAGGACAGGCCCCGTGTCCAGGGGTCCATATCACACCAGAAGACAGAAGAAGGACATGCCTGATATCCAGGTTTCCACATCACACGAAGATACAGAGGGAGGACTGGACCCATGTCCAGGGGTCCACGTTACAGCAGGACACAGATGAAGGACAGGCCAGGTGACCAGCAGTCCACGTCACACTAGGACATAGACGGAGGAAGGCTGGGACCTGTGTACACATGTCCACATCACACCAGGTCACAGCGGGAGGACAGGCCCCACGTCCAGGGGTCCGCATCACACCGGGACACAGAGGGAGAACAAGCCCGGTGTTCACGGCTCCACGTCACACCAGGACACCGTGGGATGAAGGCTGGGCCATGTGTACGCACTGCCACGTCACACCAGGACACAGAGGGAGGACAGGCCATGTGTCTAGGGGTCCATATCACACCAGGACACAGAGGAAGGACTGGCCCTGTGTCCAGGGGTCCATGTCACACCCTAACATAGAGGAAGGAAGGCCGGGTCCTGTGTCCACAAGTCCACATCACAACAGAACACAGAGGGAGGACAAACCCCATGTCCAGGGGTCCCCGTCACACCAGGACAGAGATGGAGGAAAGCAGGGTCCTGTGTCCACACATCCACATCAGACGAGGACACAGAGGGAGGACAGGCCCCATGTCCAGTGGTCCACGACACACCAGGACAGAGAGAGAGGAAGGCAGGGCCCTGTATGCACACGTCCACATCACACCAGGACACAGAGGGAGGACAGGCGCCATGTCCAGGGGTCCACGTCACACCAGGACATAGAGGGAGGACAGGCTCCATGTCCAGGAGTCCACATCACACGAGAACACAGAGGGAGGACAGGCCCCATGTCCAGGGGTCCACGTGACACCAGGACATAGAGGGAGGACAGGAACCGTGTCCAGAGGTCCACATCACACCAGGCGACAGAGGGAGGACAGGCCCCATGTCCATGTGCCCACGTGACACCAGGACATAGAGGGAGGAAGGCTGGACCTTGTGTCCACACGTTCACATCACACCAGGACACAGAGGGAGGACAGGCCACATGTCCAGGGGTCCACGTCACACCAGGACATAGAGGTAGGACAGGCCCCACGTAGAGGAGTCCCGTCACACCAGGACACAGAGGGAGGAAAGGCCCCATGTCCAGTGGGTGCACGTTACACCAGGACAGAGATGCAGGAAGGCTGGGCCCTGTGTCCACACGTCCACAACAGACCAGGACACAGAGGGAGGACAGTCCTCATGTCCAGGGGTCCCTGTCACAAAAGGACACAGCGGGAGGACAGGTCCCGTGTCCACGGGTTCACGTCACACCAGGACATAGAGGGAGGAACGCTGGGCCCTGTGTCCAGGCGTGAGTGTCACACCAGGACACAATGGAAGGACAGGCCCCGTGTCCAGGGGTCCACATCACACCAGGACACAGAGGGAGGACAGGCCCCATGTCCACAGGTTCACGTCACACCAGGACATAGAGGGAGGAACGCTGGGCCCTGTGTCCACACGTCCACATCACACCGGGACACAGAGGGAGGACCGGCCCTGTGTCCTGGTGTCAATGTCACACCAGGACACAGAGGAAGGACAGGACCTGTGTCCAGGGTCCCACATCACACCAGGACACAGTGGGAGGACAGGCCCCATGTCTAGGGGTCCACCTCACACCAGGACATAGAGGGAGGAAGGCTGGGCCCTGTGTCCACACATCCACATCACATGGGGACAGAGAGGGAGGACAGGCCCTGTATCCAGGTGTGAATGTCACACCAGTACACAGAGGACGTAGACGCCCCGTGTCCAGGGACCCACCTCACACCAGGACACAGAGGGAGGACAGGCCCCATGTCCAGGGGTCCACATCACACCAGGACACAGACAGAGGACAGGCCAGGTTTTCAGGGGTCCACATCACACCAGGACATAGAGGGAGGAAGGGTGGGCCCTCTGTCCACATGTCCACATCACACCAGGACACAGAGGGAGGAGAGGCCCCATGTGAAGGGTTCCACGTCACACCAGGATATACAGGGAGGACTGGCCCTGTATCCAGGAGTCCACGTCACATCAGGACACAGAGGGAGGACAAGCCCCATGTCGAGGGGTCCACGTCACACCAGCAAATAGAGGGAGGACGGCTGTGCCGTTTCCAGACATTCACATCACAGGAACACACACAGTGAGTACAGGCCCCATGTCCAGGGGTCCACGTCACACCAGAACATAGAGGGAGGACAGGCCCCGTGTCCAGGGGTCCACATCACACCAGGACACAGAGGGAGGACAGGCCCCATGTCCAGCGGTCCTCATCACACGATGACATAGAGGGAGGAAGGCTGGGCCCTGTGTCCACAGGTCCACATCCCACCAGGACACAGAGGGAGGACAGGACCCATGTCCATGGGTTCAGGTCACACCAGGACACAGAGGGAGAACAGGCCCCGTCTTCAGGGGTCCACATCACACCAGGACACAGACGGGAGGACAAGCCAGGTGGTCAGGGGTCCACATCACACCAGGACATAGAGGGGAAAAAGGGTGGGCCCTATGTCCACATGTCCACATCACACCAGGACACAGAGGGAGGAGAGACCCCATGTCCAGGGATCCACTTCACACCAGGATATAGAGGGAGGACAGGCCTTGTATCCAGGGGTCCACGTCACACTAGGACACAGAGAGAGGACAAGTCCCATGTCGAGAGGTCCACATCACACCAGGATATAGAAAGGGAAGACTGGGCCTTGTTTCCACATGTCCACATCACGCCAGGACACAGAGGGAGGAGAGACCCCATGTCCAGGGATCCACCTCACACCAGGATATAGAGGGAGGACAGGCCCCGTATCCAGGGGTCCACATCACACCAGGACACAGACGGAGGACAAGCCCCATGTCGAGGGGTCCACATCACACCAGGACATAGAAGGGGAAGGCTGGGCCCTGTTTCCACATGTCGACATCACATCAGGACACAGAGGGAGAAGACGCCCCATGTCGAGGGGACCAGGTCACACCAGTACAAAGGGGGAGGAAGGCTGGGCCCTGTGTCCACACGTCCACATCACACCTGGACACAGAAGGAGGACAGGCCCTGTGTCCTCGGGTGATTGTTACACCAGGAGTCAGAGGAAGGACAGGCCCCATGTCCAGGGGACCACATCACACGAGGACACGGAGGGAGGAGTGGCCCCATGTCCAGGGATCCACATCACACGAGGACAGAGAGGGAACACAGGCCCCATGTCCAGGGGTCCACATCACATGAGGAAAGAGACGGAGGAAGGCAGAGCCCTGTGTCCACACGTCCACATCACAGCAAGACACACAGTGAGGACAGGCCCCATATCCAGGGTCCCACATCACACCAGGACACAGTGGGAGGACAGGCCCTGGGTCCAGGTGTGAATCTCACAGCATGACACAGTGGGAGGACAGGCCCCACTTCAAGAGTTCCACACCCACCTGGTGAGCGCGATGAAACCTCGTCTCTACTTAAAATGAAAAAAAAAAAAAAAAAACTAGCCCAGCATGGTGTTAGGTGCCTGTGGTCGCAGCTACTCAGGAGGCTGAGGAAGGAGAATAGCTTGCACCTGGGAGGCGGAGGGTGCAGTGAGCCCAGATCACACCACTGCACTCCAGCCTGAGTGACAGAGGAAGACTCGGTCTCAAAAAGTCAATTTACGGCCAGGTGCAGTGGCTCACACCTGTAATCCCAGCACTTTAGGAGGCTGAGGCAGGTGGGTCACAAGGTCAGGAGGTCAAGACCAGCGTGGCCAAAATGATGAAAGCTCGTCTCTACTAAAAATACAAAAAACTAGTCAGGCCCGGTGGCAGGTGCCTGTAATCCCAGTTACTGTGGAGGCTGAGGCAGAATCGCTTGAATCTGGGAGGCAGAGGTTGCGGTGAGCCGAGATTGCGCCACTGCACTCCAGCCTGGGTGACAGAGGGAAACACCATCTCAAAAATATATATATATAAATAAATAAATAAAAAAAACATTTAAAAATTTAAAACCTTTTTACAAGGGGGTTGGGGGAACACATGTAGCCAGGAACAGACCTGTGGGGAGGCTGGGGCACCCTCTCTGGGTGCCTTCAGGACGCCTTGACCGTGGCCTGCAGCCTGCAGAGCGGGGGGCTGGTCAGCTCACGTCTCAGCCCTTCTGAGGCTGCTGTCTGGGCTCCCGGGTGCCTGCAACCCCGGTAAAATAACACAGACCCTGATTGGGGTGCCCATGGAGCCAGGAAGATGCTGCTCACATATCCTTTTTCGCCGCACCTGGCCATTTTTCCTTTTTGTTTTTAATTTTATTTTAAGTTCTGGGATACATGTGCACATCTTGCAGGATTCTTACAGAGGTATACACATGGCGTGGTACCTCCTAATGCTATCCCTCCCCAATCACCCCACCCCGTTATCCCTCCCCTAACCCCCTGTTTTGTTGTATTTTGAGATGGAGTCTCGCTCTGTCACCCAAGCTGGAGCGCAGTGGCACAATCTCAGCTCACTGCAACCTCTGCCTCCCGGGTTCAAGACATTCTCCTGCCTCAGCCTCCCAAGTAGCTGGGACTACAGGCACTCGCCACCACGCCAGACCAATTGTTGTATTTTTAGAAGAGGCAGAGTTTCACCACGTTGGCCAGGCTGGTCTCGAACTCCTGACTTCAGGTGATCCACCTGCCTCAGCCTCCCAAAGTGCTGGGATGACAGGCGCGACCCACTGCGCCCAGCCTGATTTTTTGTTGATTTCTCTTGAGACGGAGTCTCACTCTGTCGCCCAGGCTGGAGTGCAGTGGCACAATCTCAGCTCACTGCAACCTCTGCCTCCCGGGTTCAAGCAATTCTCCTGCCTCAGCCTCCCAAGTAGCTGGGATTACAGACACCCGCCACCATGCACGGCTAATTTTTGTATTTTTAGAGACAGGGTTTCACCGTATCGACCAGGCTGGTCTCGAACTCCTGACCTTGTGATCCGCCCGCCTCGGCCTCCCAAAGTGCTGGGATTACAGGTGTGAGCCCCCACGTCCGGCTCTGCTATGCAGATTTCTAAACCCATCACAGGAAGCAGTTCTCACTAGGAGCCACTCCCAGCTCCAGGTCGGCCTGCAGGAGAGCCGGGAGCTGCTGTTGTTCCAAACTCCACCTGCTGCAGGGATCACGGCAGCAGCCACACCCGGGGGTACCAGGTAAGCAAATGCAGGGTGAGGGTGAGGATCCCCCAGCCCTGGGAGAGACCTGTGGCCATCCTTCTCCCTCGTCACTCACCCCGCGGGGACACAGCATCTCCCCAAAGATGGTCTTGATGCAGGAGATCAGGTAGTCGTGCAGGTCCTCACTCAGCCCCTGGAAGTTCCTGCAGGCCAGGATGACCACCTCACGAGAGTGCCGCTCCAGCCACTCTGAGATCTCCGGGAGCGTGTCCTGCGGGGAGGGAGGGGGCGGGGCAGAGTCCTTCATGAGTCCCACAGCTCGGGGAAGGCTGGGCTCCGTGGGTCACACCTGTCATTCCAGCGCTTTGGGAGGCCAAGGCGGGCGGATCACCTGAGGTCAGGAGTTCAAGACCAGCCTGGCCAACATGGCGAAACCCCGTCTATGCTAAAAACATGCAAAAAAATTAGCTGGGTGTGGTGGTGGGCGCCTGTATTCCCAGTTACTTGGGAGGCTGAGTCAAGAGAATTGCTTGAACCTGGGAGGTGGAGGCTGCAGCCAGCCATGTCGGCCAGGCACGTTGGCTCATAGCTGTAATCCCAGCACTTCAGGAGGCTGAGCGGGGACAGATCACCTAAGGTCAGGAGTTCAAGACCATCCTGGCCAACACGGCAAAACCTCTGTCTCTACTAAAAATACAAAAATTAGCCAGGCATGGTGGTATGCACCTGTAATCCCAGCTACTCAGCACGCCGAGGCAGGAGAATCGCTTGAACCCAGGAGGCGGAGGTTGCAGTGAGCCGAGATCAAGCCACTGCACTCCAGCCGGGGCAAAAGAGCAAAACTCTGTCTCAAAAAAAGAGAAAAGATGAGGCCAGAACAGTGGCAGTCCCAGTGCTTTGCGAGGAGGCTGAGGCCGATCCCAGAGAATTGGCTTCAGTCCAAGAGTTTGAAAAGAGCCTGGGCAACATGGCTACAAAAAAGAAGAATTAAAGAATTAGGTGTGGTGGTTCACACCTCTACTCCAAGCTAGAGGTAGTTGGTAAGCTTAGACAGGTGGATCCTCCTGCAGACAGGAGGCTGCAGTGAGTCAACTCAGCCCGGCTCGGTGGCTCATGCCTGTCATCCCAGCACTTTGGGAGGCCGAGGCAGGCCAATCACCTGAGGTCAGGAGTTCGAGACCAGCCTGGCCAACATGGTGAAACCCTGTCTCTACCGAAAATACAAAAATTAGCCGGGCATGGTGGTGCATGCTTATAATCCCGGCTACTCCAGAGGCTGAGGCAGGAGAATGGCTTGAACAGGAAGGAAGACGTTGCAGTGAGCTGAGATTGCGCCACTGCACTCCAGCCTGGGTGACAGAGCAAGACTCTGTCTCAAAAAAATAGAAAGAAAACAAAAAGAAAAACAGAAATGAAGAAATTCACATCGGTCAAGAACCCCCCGAATGCCAGGTATGGTGGCTCACGCCTGTAATCCCAGGATTTTGAGAGGCTGAGGCGGGCGGATCACCTGAGGTCAAGAGTTCGAGACCAGCCTGGCCAACCTGGTGAAACCCCGTCTCTATTAAAAATATGAAAATTAGCCGGGTGTGGTGGTGGGTGCCTGTAATCCCGGGTACTTGGGAGGCGGAGGCAGGAGAATCGCTTGAACCTGGTGGGCGGAGGTTGTAGTGAGCCGAGATTGAGCCACTGCATTGCAGCCTTGGTGACAGAGCGAGACTCCATCTCCAAAGGAAAAAAAAATAAGTGCTCCTAACAGATTAGCAGACGTCAGCATCTCCTGGTCTCTTGTCTGGCCCTGAAGCTGACATCGTCATCCCACTAAAGGTCAGGAACCTCCCGTCCCTATGGCAGTCTGGTTCCCCATGGGAGGCCGGCCGCCTCCTGAGCACTCCCCGTGTATCCCCTCAGCATGGTCGTACCTCCACCAGTGCCATGGTGTATACCATGTGAACAAACTGCAGGTTCTTCTCAAGAGCCGTCCAGCATGAGCGGAATCTGCAGGTGTAAGTACCGCACGCCGGCATCCAGCTGCTCCGTGATGTCCAGCACCTGCGGGCAGAGGGGCTGTCACGTCTCCCTGCTGGTTGCCGTGGCTTCAAAGCTCATATTGCACAGGCTGGTTTCTTTTATTTTCTTCAGATGGAGTCTCGCTCTCTCATCCAGGCTGGATTGCAGTGGCATGATCTCGGCTCCCTGCAACCTCCACCCTCCAGGTTCAAGCGATTCTCCTGCCTCACCCTCCCGAGTAGCTGGGATTACAGGCACCTGCCACCATTCCTGGCTAATTTTTCTATTTTTAATAGAGACGGGTTTCACCGTGTTCGTCAGGCTGGTCTCGAAATTCTGACCTCAGGTGATCCACCTGCCTCGGCCTCCCAAAATGCTGGGATTACAGACATGAACCTCCATGCATGGCTAGGAGTGGCAAAATTATTAACATAAAAAGGTGAAAGAGGGGCTGGGTGTGATGGCTCAGGCCTGTAATCCCAGCACTTTGGGAGGCCGACGTGGGTGGATCACGAGGTCAAGAGATCGAGACCATCCTGGTCAACATGGTGAAACCCCGTCTCTACTAAAAATACAAAAAGAAAATTAGCTGGGCATGGTGGCAAGTGCCTGTAATCCCAGCTACTCAGGAGGCTGAGGCAGGAGAATTGCCTGAACCCAGGAGGCGGAGGTTGCGCTGAGCCGAGATCATGCCATTGCACTCTAGCCTGGGTAACAAGAGCGAAACTCCATCTCAAAAAAAAAAAAAAAAAAAAAAAAAAAGTTGCCTAAAGAGGTGCACACAGTCTGCCCTGCTGCCCTCCAGCTGGAAGGGAACCTCAGTTCTTTCCTATTGGCTGGAGCCCTTCACAGAATGTCCCCCACCCCTTCCAGTACCTGCTGCACTGCCCCTCCCCCTCTGCAGAATGTCTGGGGTCCTAAGTTCTAAACTGCTTTACTTTCAAATTTTACCGGACCTACCTGAACTCAGGAGAATCTGTTGAGGTAGGTCACTCTCTGGGTCCTGCTCTTGACTTTTCTCACTGTGGAAACTGTCAGACAGCGGTGATCAGCACCCAGCCTGAGGGGATGGCTTCAAATGGAGGTGAGTCTGTAGGGACAGGGGCATTATCCAAGTCTCTGTCGCGTTTCAAATCCCTGGGAATTCAAACTTGACACTGCCCCAGGGACAGTTGATAGGGCTAGTGTCGAGGAGGGAGGGAGCACTGGATGTCCCCAAAGACATCACACCTGGAGAGGGCCATGGCACCCTGAGTCTGTGGTTAGGGAGGACGGCTCCTTGGAGGTGGACCAAGATGCCTGGGGGAATACACCGTGTAGGGGAAAGGATGGAGTGGATGTACTGATTCTTTCTAGAGGGGGACGGGTCACGTCACCGTGTTTGTAGGGAGTGGTGGGATCGTGTTGTGCCGGTGGCCCAATGAAGATGGCGGGCAAGCCTGAGCCCTGTGTTATGTCTTCGGGCACCTGGACAGTGCCCTTCCATAGTGTTCAGAGGGATTTGGACTGGACTTTTCTAGATCTTAGGGAGGAGTGAGGAGAAGTCGTCTCAGCCAGAGACGACTGTTGGGTGTGATGGCTGTGACAGAGCATGCAGTGACAGCCTCGAGGTGGGCAAGCCTGGGGCTACTGTAACTGCCGCAGCCTCTCAGCTCGCTCCCCAGAGGTGGCTTCTCAGTCAGTTCAGGTAGCTGTTGGCTTTAACAGGGGTGGGGGCAGTGGGGAAGTTCAGGCAACACGGCCTGGGCTTCCCAGGTTGTTCTGAATTGTTCGTCCTCTTGTGGAAGCGCAGGTCTTCAGACCCACTTCCTCTTGTCTGCTAGCTCACGGCCTGTCCTCTGCACTTTGTGTTTCTGTGGAGATGAACAATTTGCCTCTATTCCATGTCTACTACCTCATGAACAGGGGACACGTGTGGACTCTTGCTGGTTTTCAGTGGAAAGGTCTGGAAAGACTGGTTTCCTTTTCAGTACAGGAAGGAGAGTAGAACACAAATAGGAAGATGGTCCTCTTATTATTATTATTATTCAAGTTAGGATGTGTGTCCTGACTGATGAGGTGCATGTGCTGTATCCCTGTTCCCCTTGACTGGAGACTGCATGAAGTCCTAGCGAACAGGGATGAGCTCCAGACAACTTTGCCACACCTGGCCTGTGGCCCAAGAACCTCTGGTTCTTGGTTGGTCACTCTATTCAGTTATTGGGAGCTCAAAGGAAAAGGACCAGAGATGGGCTCGTTGTCCCACGACCTACTGTAACATGACCAGCAGCTGTGAAAATCCCCAGACACCTCCCCACCCCCCGACAGCCCCACTGCTCACCGCTTGCTGGCTGTGCTCTAATCGTGTGCCGCTCTTGCTGGCTGCGCAATGACAGTATCTCAGGGAACTCCACCACTGCTTCTCAGACCTGCTCCCTGGCAACAGAGCTTCCTGAGTGGCAGCCAGCACCACCGAGCACTGAGGAAAGTGTCGCCTGACTCTGACCCACATTTAGCACTTGCTGGGCATGGTGCCAGAACAATCACTTGCACACTGGGTGTGATGCGTATGGGTTATCTTCAGGGTTCACGGGGTGCTGGCTTGGGAGAGATTTCCATCCGGTGGTTGTCTTCCATTGTTTCTTTTTCAAGATGGAGTCTTGCTCTGTCACCCAGGCTAGAACGCAGTGGTGCAATCTGGGTTAACTGCCAGGCTCTCTAGTGAAGGGACCCTCCTATGGAGGAACAGAGCATGCGATGCACAATCAGGGACACTTGCAAGCTGCAGTTTCCCTGTCACATGCCCTCAGCTGTAGGACACCCCTGATTCCCCAGTGACCAGGGTGGACCTGGAGACCCCAGCTCATTCACCTCTTTCCTTTGTCTCCACAGCATGCCCAGAGCTGGAAACGGGTGTGACCGAGAACCTTGGCGCCTCCATGCCAGTGTTCACGGCTCTGTCCTTCGCCACACCTGCTCCTGGCCCAGCAGATGGGCCGCCCCTCGTGACTGCAGTGGTTCCCCCAGGCGGCCCTCCGGTGCTGTCTGCCTTTCCCAGGACCCCTCTGGTGGCAGGACACGATGGCCAAGGCCTCAATTGGGCCGGGGCTTCCAACGTCCTTGTCCAGATGAAGACAGAAGTGGGGCCTGTGAAGGCTCCTCAGGCACAGACCTTGGCCCTACCTCAGGACCCCCTCGTCTGGCGGGCTCCAGGTGCCGTCTGTGAGGGAGTCGCATGTCCACCTCCCCGACCCCTGGCAGCTGCCCCTGTGGTGCCCGCTATGGCTGCCCACATCATTGGGGTCACCCAGGCCTGTGACGGAGGCTGGTTCCAGGGCCTTCCTCCTCCAGCACCACCACCTGCTCCCCAGCCGGGCCCCATCGTGGCCCCAGGGAATGCTTGTCCATTGTCACAAGGGGCTCATGGAGAGGGCAGCCTGGCTCCCTCCCAGGCCAAGACTCCCCCGGACGACTCCTGCAACACCCAGAGCGTGTATGAGAACTTCCGACTCTGGCAGCACTACAAGCCCCTGGCCCGGAGGCACCTTCCCCAGAGTCCGAACACGGAAGCGCTTTCCTGTTTCTTCATGTGAGTGTCCTCGGGGCACCGGAGCTCACCCTGAAGCTCACCCATAAAGAGGCTGCTGGATGGACGGGAGGTCACGCTGTTCGGGGGAGCTTGCAGGGTGGTCTTGAAGGCGACGGGTCGAGCTATGGAAGGGCACATTTTCAGGAACATTCATCTGGCTGCCGCTCAGGACAGACTCTCAGGGGCCTCATCTCACCTGCCCCTCACTGTCCCGTGAGTCCAGCCAATCCTTACTGGGCAGGTATTTGTAGCTTTGCCCTCGATCCCTTCTAGAAAAAGGGATGACGTTGCTTCATTCAGAGGATGGTGAAGAGGTGACTTGAGCTCACACATGAGGCACACGGCACAGTGCCCGGCACGTGCTGGGACACATTACATGATAACTGTTATGATTACTGTCCCTACTGCTATCGTTATCAGAACTAGGCTATCTAGGACAGTGTTCCCCAAAGCCACGGGCTCCAGTGATGGCTCTGAGTGCACCACGAGCCCAGCAGCCCAGGGCCATGGACTGTGGTGACTGAGGCAGCAATGCCAGCATCTGAGAGTTTGTCGATTCAGTCCCAGTCGTGCCTCTCTCCATCCTGCAGTGCCTCTGTGACCCTGTGTCCCCCGCTGATGAGCAAACCCGTACTCCACGGGAGCTTGAGCACATCCACCCGGCAAAACACTGGCCACTCCCGTAGGCAAGTCCCCTGCCCAGGGTGTAGGTGTAAGGAGGCCCCATCTTTGTCCCAAAAAATCTTGCCGCCCCTGCATCTTGGAACTGGTTGCATTCTCCCTTGGAGCTGAGTCCCGGTGCACTGGGGACCCTGATTCTTGGAGTGGAGTCGCCCCAGGCTCACAGGCTTGGTGTGGAGTGGGCTTGGACACCGCTCTGCTTTGGTTCTGGTTTCTACTCGTCTCCAGGACCCTGAGGCTGCGTCCCCAGGGGCCGCCTTGCTCCAGAGTCCCCAGGAAGCTGGTTAAATGCTCAGTCCTGGGGCCCTGGAACCTGCACATTAACCCTCGCTCCCCGGGCATTCTGTGTGTGCGCTGTCTCAGTCAGCTCGGGCTCTGCCATAACAAATCCTATAGACTGGGTGCTTTATCAGGACACATTCACGTCTCCCACTTCCAGAGGTCGGAAGTCCCAGATCAAGGTGACGGCCGACTGGTGTCCTGGCTGGAGAGGGCTGCCTCTGGCTGTGTCCTCTTGTGGCTGAGAGGGAGAGCCCTGGTGTCTCCTCCTGCCCTTATCGGGGCTCGGATGCCATGATGGGAACCCACCCTCATGACCTGCTCTAACCCTGATTAACTCCAAGAACTGACACACCGGGGCTGAGGGCTTCAGCACAGGAATGCTGGGGACGCTCACATTCCACCCATAGTACTGAGTTCATTTGTCAACACTGTAACACTGAGGACTCGAGGGGCAGTTGGAGAGGCCAGCCGGTGGCTTGTGTTGATGACTGATCTTGGGGACATATCCTGCCCATGTGGGGGAGAACAGGACAGGGACAGATGACAGGACATGTGTGGGGGTGACAGGGGCCGGGTGTTGGGACTGGTGGGCTTAGGATGGAGGGTGGGCTTATGGACTGGGACTGACTGCACCACCTTACAGCCCAGTTCTCAGATCCCTGGCCCAGCAGAAGCCCACCATGACCATAGAGGAGGGACTGTGGTGGGCCGTGCGGGAATGGAAGCACACGAGCAACTTTGACCGGATGATCTACTACGAGATGGCGGGTAAGTGAGTCTGGGGTGCAGGGGCAGAGCCCACATGGCAGGGTGACAGAGGGTGACAGAAGCCAGATGGCCATGGTGGCTTCTCAGTGTGGAGCATGAGGAGGGTGTGGACAAACACAGGCACTCCTTGGCCCCTGGCTCCCTCAGGAAGCTGCTCCTCCCTCCTAGAGTGCTCTGGGGTCTCTATCCTGCCCTGGTGGGAAGCCACGCCCTGCTTGGCCTCGGGCCAACCCCTGCCTGACACTAAGGGTCAGGGAGCGAGCAGCCAGCATCACAGCCCAAAGGAGATCACCGCCAGTTGTGAGGATGGGGAGAAGGGGCGCTGGGGACTATAGACAGAGCGGGGTGCACTCTCTTCACAGCAGTGGCCAGAAGTCAGTTTTCGCCCATCCCAGCCTGGCCAGGACTGGAGAAACCTGCGCTGGGTCAGGGGAGACCTGTGTCCAGGACACCATGAGACCCATCTCTGGCCTGCCCGCCTTTGCTCCTCGTAGTCCCTTCCTTTAAGACAGAAAGACGGCAGCCTCAGGCGAAAGGGGCCCTGTCTTTTGCGCCCAGCTTTTACTTCCTCCCGACCGGGGTCTCCCACGCTTCATCTTCCCGGGTTATCCTTCAGGGACCCACAGTCCCAACCTCAGGACTCATGCAACTGGGCAACATCATGGACGCCTTCTGCCATAAACCCCACCCCTGGTGCCCTCCTGGGCCTCGTGGCCCTGACTTAAGTCAGAAAGCCCTGTTGATGCCATGGGCTCTGCAGGGGCCGGGTGAGGGAGGGAGGGCCCAGAATTCTGGGAGTAGTTCCCTCTGGGACTGGGGGACGGGCCCCAGGGAGGGCCTGGACAGCCTGCCTGAGGCATGCCTTCCCATTCCCTGCCATCGACTGCTGCCTGGTCCTGGGGGCAGAGGGCCTGGACCCTCTCAGCACGGTCTACACCTTCTTCACCCTAGGTTCCTAGAGTTTGAGGCTGAGGAGATGCAGATTCAGAAGTCACAGTGGATGAAGGGGCCCCAGTGCCTGCCTCCTCCAGCCCTGCCGAGGCTTGAACCTCAGGGACCGTCGGCCCCTGAGGTGGTCAAGCAGCCAGGTATGGCTTCCCACATTCCCACAGGAGCCACGGCAAAGCCCAGAGAGGCCGAGGGAGGCCACTGTCCCCACACCCCATGCCTCCCTTCAAGAGAGGGATTTGTTCCTTCCAAAAAGACAGCTCAGGGGAGCTGGGGGGCTGGGCGGCTCGTGGTCACAAAGTGGGTATTCACCTGGTCAGGTTTCCTAGCTACTCTCTCCCCTTGCCATTCCAAAACTCAACAATCTGCCCAGGAAGCAGGGATGAGCGGGTGGAGTACTCAGCATATCAGTGACTCCAAGCTTCCTCCAAAACGATGCTGTCCCACATGTGCCCCTCCTGTGGCGTCTCTTCCAGGGGCGCTGTGGTTCAGGTGGTCCTGACCCAGCTGGGACCCACTTCAGGTCCCTGAGCCCTGCCCTCCCCTGTGTGATGCAGGCAGGAGGAGCAGCCCTCACCATACCCATCCTCCTCCCTCCCTGCCTCAGTGTACCTTCCCAGCAAGGCTGGCCCCAAGGCCCCACCTGCCTGCCTGCCACCACCCAGGCCCCAGCGGCCAGCGGAGACCAAGGCCCCCGAGGAGATTCCCCCTGAAGTGGTGCAGCAGTATATGGACATCATGGAGAAGCTGCTGGGGCCTCCCGCTGGGGCCACGAGGGAGATCGAGGGACAATGGGAAGAGGGCGAAGTGGAGCAGGAAGGGGACGGGATGCTTCTAGACCCAGGCGTCCTGAGCTACGCTGACAACCTGTGTTCCCAGAAAGACTTTGTCACCAAGGTGGGCTAGCCTCAAGTGCTGGGGTCTGCAGAATTCCAGGGGGTGGCACTCACAGGTCCTTGGAATTAAGCTCTGTTCCTTAGCTCCTCCGCAGTGAAGGGGTGTGTGTGTTGCCATCGATTTGACTGTCTGTGTATGTGATTGTGTCTGTGTCTTTGTGTCTGTGATCGGTTACTCTGTGTCTGTGTGGGTGTGAGTGTGGAGTGTGGAAATTACTTGTGTCCATTTTCCTGTGTCATATGTGGGTCTCTTTGTGTGTCTGTGTGTGGTTTGTGTGTCTCTGTCTGCATGTGTGTACGCTACCAGGTCTGTGGTCTGTGTGTGTAGCTGTGGTCGCCATGATATGAGACAGCTCCAGAAGGGTGGGGACGGGGCGCTCACTGCTTTCTGCATCTCCTCCAGGTGTCCTTGGCTCCAGGTTACTCCCTGCCCGGGAAGCTAACACCGTCTTCCTTCTGTTTCCAGGTGGAGGCCGTCATTCACCCCCGATTCCTGGAAGAATTGCTTTCCCCAGATCCACACATGGATTTCTTGGCCCTAAGCCAGGAGCTGGAGCAGGAGGAAGGACTCACGCTTGCCCAGGTAGAGCAGGGAGGTACCCTGGGGGCAGGAGGGACCCGGCACATAAGCCCCACCTGATTGTCCACCCCACCCTGCGGGGGATGCTCGGCTTCTTGGGGAGCCACTCCGAGGTGGGGAGGTGCAGGTTCAGATGGAGCGAGATGGAGAGGAGCCAGGGAGGGGAGTCAGGATGCAAACTGCAGTGAGGCCCAGCGGGATGCCCAGCAGAGCCACATTCTCTGTCTTTGACAGAAAGCCCAGCCGCCTCAGGCTTCCCTGCCTGCCACCCAAGCGCCTTGGTCTTCACCACCCTGGGCCCTGTTCACACTTGAGGCAGAGCCAGTAAGTGCTCCCTTTACTCCCGCAGGTAGCAGAGAAGCGCCTCCTATCCTTGAAGGAGGAACCGTGTGAGAGGGCAGTCCCTAGTCATGGCACCACCCAGCTGGACTCAATCTCTTCTAAGTCTGCAGCGGGCCAAGGAGCAGAGAGAGATGTGCCTGGCCCCCAGCAAGGGGTCAGCATGGAAACCTGCCCACCCCAGACGGCTGCCTGGGACGCTCAGGGACAAGGCAGTGTGTGCACTGGGATGGCCTGGTCCAAAAACCCTGTTGTGCTTTTGGAGAGGCTGGATTCTCACAGGCCGAGGGCTGCCCGGCTAAACTCTCCTTCCCAGGATCACAGACCCACCCCCCAGAGGGATTCCCGGGACCCTCCGGGACGAGGCAGGGTGCGCACTGGGATGGTCAGGTCCATAAACCCTGTTGCCGTTTTGGAGAGACTGGACTCCCGCTGGCTGAGGGCTGCCCGGCCAGACTCTCCTCCCCAGGACCATAGACTCACCTGCCCAGGTGTGGGGACCAAGGACACCTGGGGTCTCCCTGGAGCCTCTCCTGTCAAGGAGTCACGCAGGCTGTCTGAGTGGTCAAGTGAGGAGGAGAGGGAAATCCCTGGCATAGTTTCTGCCATGGGTACCAACTACAGGCTGCGGCCCTGGAAGCTGTCCCAGAGCCCTGTCCCAGCCTCGGGCCTTCTCAGCCTAGAAGGGTGGGAACCCCAGGGAGCTCTTCAATCCCAATCTGCAAAGAGAAGAGACCTCAGCCCAGCATCCGCTCCTGCCACCAAGTCCAAGAAGCGAGCTCTCTTCAGAGGCCCATCCCCTGTTCAGATGCCCCATTTAAGGCCTGGACTCAGCGCCTGTGGGGCGCAGTCCCTGGCTTGGGGGCTGAGTGGCCCCTCGCAGTCTAAAAAGAGAAAGGGTGACCCCTTGCTCTCTAAGAGGAAGAGAATGCAGCATTGTAGCCAGTAGAGGGACAGGGCAGGCTCTCTGGTGCCAATCCCCAAGGGTGGGGCTCTCAACTCTCGGACCCTCAGGGCATCAGGTGCCTCAAAGCAAAAACTTGTCCCCCAGTGCTGATCTTGCTGGGCCTTAGCTTTATGGGGGAGGGTGGGGGAAGGAAGGGGCAGGAGGGAGGGGAGGGAGAGGGTGGCTGAACCTGAAGGGAGGGTCTAGGGGTAGGGGGTGGGGAGCAATACCTTGGAGGTCTCATGTGTAAATCTGAATAAACACAGTTGTGTTGGAAATGCTCTCCGGGTTCCTGCCTCTGTCCTCAGGGCTGTGCTGCTCAGTGGAGGGGGTCTGTGAGGGAGTACAGAGGGCCTGGGAGATGCCAGGCACTGGGTACCCACGGGGGCCAGCCCCACGCGTTCCTGCAGGCGTAGGCTGCCCCTTCAGATGCTCCAGGAACTGACGGATGCTGAGGAGACCCTGATCCCTCCCACCAACCACTCACAAGGCCCCGACTGCTTTAGTTATCAGCATCCCTGGAAAATCCTGGGATGTTGAGAGCTGGCTGGCTCTTGTTCTGCCCCGTGGGAGCTGAGGAGAAGGCAGCTGCCCGCAACAGGGACACGAGTAGAGGCGGTCACTCCTGCTTAACCCTCATCAGGAAGAGCTCAGGCCCTGGGCTGAGGGGAGATATCGAGGCATCCATCCACACAGGTGTGTTTGGGATACGACGGTGTGTGGGGAGCAGGGGAAGTCCTTCTGCTGCTTTCTGGTCAGGAAAGAATCTTGTCCAACTGGCGGAAGCAGATGCTCCTTGCTGTGCCTGTCACAGGGGCTGGCCTCGGGGCACGCGGGGTCCTGCATGGAGGCCCCCACACCTATGATTCCCTTCCCATATGATGATGGAACTCTTGTGTGGAATTGATGCAGACACAGATTTGAACCCAAGAGGTGGATGTTGCAGTGAGCCTGGATAGCACCATTGTACTCAAGCCTGGGCAACAACAGCAAAACTCCACCTCAAAAATAAAAATAAAAATAAATTAGCTGGGCTAATCCCAGCTGCTCGAGAGCCTGAGGCAGGATAATCACTTGAACCTGGGAGGCAGAGGTTGCAGTGAGCCCAGATGGCGCCATTGCACTCCAGCCTGGGCGGCAAGAGCAAAACTCCTACCAAAAAAAAAAAAAGAAAAAAATAATGATCCAGGCATAGTGGCATGCTCCTGTAGTCCCAGCTACTTGGGAGGCCGAGGCAGGAGAATTGCTTGAAACCAGGAGACGCCCACCATCCCACCCAGCTAATTTTTCTCTATTATTTGTAAACATGGGGTTTCACTACGTTGGCCGGGCTGGTCTCAAACTCCCGATCTCGGGTAATCCACCTGCTTCAGCCTCCCAAAGTGCTGGGATTACAGGCGTGAGCCACCATGCTCAATCCATCTCTTTCAATAAGCTTCTGCACAGCAAAGGAAACAAACGACAGAGCAAAGAGACAACCTGCTGAATGGGAAACGACGTGTGCAAACTGTTCACGACAAAGGACTAAAATCCAGAATACGTAACGAGCTCAAATAACCAACGATGAAAAACAATAAATAATCCCACTAAAAAAATGGGCAAAGGACATCAAAAAACATACAAATGGCCAACTGATATATGAAAAAATGATCACATCAGTAATCACCAGGTAAGTGCCAATCAAAACTACAACGAGATACCTACCACCTCACCACAGCTAGGATAACTATTCTTAAAAATACAAACAGCGGATGTTGACATGATGCGGAGGAAAGGGAACTCTTACACACTGAGGCGGGACTGGAAATTAGTAACGTCGTTATGAAAACCAGTATGGAGATTTCTCAAAATACTAAAAACAAAACCACTACTTGATCCAGCCATCCCACTACTGGCTATTTAACCAACATAAAAGAAATCGGTATATCAAATCAGTATACACTCACATGTTTATCACAGCGCTATTGACAACAGCAAAGATATGGAATCAACCCAAGTATCCAACAATGAGCAGACAAGGAGAGCGTGGCATATATACACCATGGAATGCTATTCAGCCAGAAAAAACCATGAAATCACGTTGTTTGCAGCAACATGGATGAAGCTGCAGGTCATTATGTTAAGTGAAACAAGCCAGGCCAGCCATAGGAAGAAAAACATCACACATTCTCACAAACATGTGGGAGCTAAAAACAACAACGACAACAAAAAAAAAGTTGACCTCATGGAAACAAAGAATACAATGACAGGTTTCAGAGGCTGGGAAGGGATGGGGGTGAGGAAGAGAGGTTGGTTAACGGGTACAAACATACAGTTAGAAACAGTAAGTTCTAACGTTCTATAGCAGAGTACGGTCACCATAGTTAGCTCAGGCTTGGAGTGCAATGGTGCGACGTATTTGCAATATGTTAGCAAATACGGATTGTATATTTCAAAGTAGCTAAAAGAGAAGGCTAGAATTGTTACCAGCACACAGAGATGATAAATCTCGGCCAGGCACGGTAGCTCACGCCTGTAATCCCAGCACTTTGGGAAACTGAGGCCGGTGGATCACGAGGTCAGGAGTTCAAGATCAGCCTGGCCAAGATGGTGAAACCCTGTCTCCACTAAAAATACAAAAATTAGCTGGGCATGCTGGCAGGCGACTATGGCTGTTTCAGGAAACATCCATTTACACTGTTTCCTGGATTGCAGGCATAAAAACGTGACTGAAGACATATACCGGCCCTACTGCCTGGACAATTCATAACCATCGTAACAGTTACCATCTCGCTACTCAGAAGATTATATACAAGTTGTATTTTTCATGAGACTCTACGACCTACTACCCCTAACTCTGACATACACATATTGTACAACCTTAACATATAATTATCAAATGTGATAACCAACGTTCTGTAAATTACCAGCTATTACCATATTTTGGTGTTTGCCTGTTAACCAAGCTGAGGAGGGAAGAGGGAGGTTGGAAGAAGCCTCATTTCACCTGCCCTTTCCCAAATTGCACTTCGAGAGTGTTCAAAAACTCAGTGTGTCCAGGTCTAAATCTCCAAGTGGGTCTAATTTTCACTGCTTAACAAAAGCGATGTAGAAAGCAATTACTGTAACCTCCATCAATCTTTTCAGATTGCACAGAATTCCCTTCTGAAAATTCCAACAGAAAAAAAGACAGGTATTCCCGTTTTAGTATGTACGTCGTCTTTCACACAAGTCATCGGAGAGTGAAAGCCTTTAAAACATTGAAATGTTCTCAGTATAGCTTTCCGATGAACGTGATAAAATAGACAAATAATCCATATTTACCAAGATTAAAAACACTTCCACCACGTATGGAAAATCTCTCCAAAAACACAGAATCTAATTCAAAAATTATAACTAAAAAGAGAGGGATCGATCCAAGATGGCCGGTTAGGAGGAACTCAGGATTGCAGCTCCGAGAGAAAGTGCAGAGGGTGAGTGGACGTCGCATTTCCAGATGGATTTTTACTGCCCACAGACCAGGGGATTCACAGGCGGAGGAGCCCCACGGGTCGCCAGCGCCGCTGGTTTGACCGGCGCGGCCGCTCGACCTGCTCCCCGGGGCAGCGGCTCCATGTGCAGAGTGAGTGAGACTGAGTCCCCTCTAAGCCAGCAAGGGGAGCTGAAACGGGGAGTCAAGCCAGGAGATTCCCGGGCAAAAATGCGCCACGAATCTCAGAGCCGCTGCTTCAGTCGACACAGCGGCTCACAGGGCAGCGGACTTTTACTGCCCACAGACCAGGAGATTCACAGGCGGAGGAGCCCAACGGATCGCCAGCGCCGCCGGTTTGACCGGCGTGGCCGCTCGGCCTGCGCCCTAGGGCAGCAGCTCTGTGTGCAGAGTGAGCGAGACTGAGTCCCCTCTAAGCCAGCAAGGGGAGCTGAAACGGAGAGTCAAGCCAGGAGATTCCCGGGCAAAAACACGCCACGGGAAACACAACTGAACCCGGGATGGTCCAGCTCTGTGGAGGAGGGGCGTCCTCCATTACGGAAACACCCTGCAGTTCCCAGGGCAATTTGCAGCAACCAAGGCAACCCGCCACTACAGAGACTACAGGGGCGGGCCAACATAGCGGAAGCAGTTCTAACTACACCCATATAAACAGGACTGCAGGGAAGTTCACAGGGAAGCTGGGCGGAGCCCACAGCAGCTCAGCGAAGCCTCTGCAGGCTCAGTGTGACTAGGCTGCCACCTTGTGGGCAGGAAAAACGGCAGCAAGACAGCGGAAAATCATACAGCCCTAACTCCCTGGGACAGAACACCTGGGGAAAGAAAAAAGGGGTTTATGAGTTCTGCTGCCGCAGACTTAAAATTACCAAAATCAGAAAGACAGCAACTACAAAGTCGATAGGTGGATAAATCCACAAAGATGGGAAGAAACCAGTGCAAAAAGGATGAAAACACCAGAAACCAGAACACTTCTCCTCCTACAAGGGAGCACAACTCCTCACCAGCAAGGGAACAAGACTGGATGGAGAATGAGTGTGATGAAATGACAGAATCAGCTTTCAGAAAGTGGATAATAAGAAACTTCCGCGAGCTAAAAGAACATGTTCGAACCCAATGCAAAGAAACTAAGAACCTTGAAAAAAGACTTGACGAAATGCTAACGAGAATGGACAACTTAGAGAGGAATAGGAGTGAATTGATGGGAGCTGAAAAACACAACAGGAGAACTTCGCGAAGCATGCACAAGTTTCAACAGGCGAATTGACCAAGCAGAAGAAAGGATATCAGAGGTCGAAGATCAACTCGATGAAATAAAACAAGAAGGCAAGATTAGAGAAAACAGCGTAAAAAGGAATGAACAAAGTCAACAAGAAATATGGGACTACGTGAAAAGACCTAATCTACGTTTGATAGGTGTACCTGAATGTGACGAAGAGAATGCATCCAAGCTGGAAAATACTCTTCAGGATATTATCCAGGAAAACTTCCCCAACCTAGCAAGGCAGGCCAATATTCAAGTCCAGGAAATACAGAGAACACCACAAAGATATTCTTCTAGAAGAGCAACCCCAAGGCACATAATCATCAGATTCACCAGGGTTGAAATGAAGGAGAAAATACTAAGGGCAGCCAGAGAGAAAGGTCGGGTTACCCACAAAGGGAAGCCCATCAGACTCACAGCACATCTCTCAGCAGAAACCCTACAGGCCAGAAGAGAGTGGGGGCCGATATTCAACGTCCTTAAAGAAAAGAACTTTCAACCCAGAATTTCATATCCAGCCAAACTAAGCTTCCTAAGTGAAGGAAAAATAAAATCCTTTGTGAACAAGCAAGTACTCAGAGATTTCATCACCACCAGACCAGCTTTACAAGAGCTCCTCAAGGAGGCACTACACATAGAAAAGAACAACCAGTACCAGCCACTCCAAAAACACACGAAATGGTAAAGAGCATCAACACAATGAAGAATCTGCATCAACCAATGGGCAAAACAGCCAGCTAGCATCAAAATGACAGGATCAAATTCACACATAACAATATTAACCCTAAATGTAAACGGACTAAATGCCCCAATCAAAAGACACAGACTGGCAAATTGGATAAAAAGCCAAAACCCATCAGTGTGCTGTATCCAGGAAACCCACCTCACATGCAAGGATACACAAAGGCTCAAAATAAAGGGATGGAGGAAGATTTACCAAGCAAACGGAGAGCAAAAAAAAAGCCGGAGTTGCAATTCTCACCTCTGACAAAATAGACTTGAAAGCAACAAAGATCAAAAGAGACAAAGAAGGACATTACATAACGGTAAAAGGATCAATGCAACAAGAAGAGCTAACGATCCTAAATATATATGCACCTAATACAGGAGCACCCAGATACATAAGGCAAGTTCTTAAAGACTTACAAAGAGATCTAGACTCCCACACAATAATAGTGGGAGACTTCAACACACCATTGTCAATATTAGACAGATCGACGAGACTGAAAATTAACACGGACATCCAGGGCTTGAACTCAGACCTGGAACAAGCAAACCTAATAGACATTTACAGAACTCTCCACCCCAAATCCACAGACTATACATTCTTCTCAGCACCACATCACACCTACTCAAAAACTGACCACATAATTGGAAGTAAATCACTCCTCAGAAAATACAAAAGAACGGAAACCATAACAAACAGTCTCTCGGACCACAGTGCAATCAAGTTAGAACTCAGAATTCAGAAACCAACCCAGAACCGCACAGCCTCATGCAAAATGAACAACTTTCTCCTGAATGTTGACTGGATAAACAATGAAATGAAGGCAGAAATAAAGATGCTCTTCGAAACCAACGAGAATGAAGACACCACATACCAGAATCTCTGGGACACATTTAAAGCAGTCTCTCAAGGAAAATATATAGCAGTAAGTGCCCACATGAGAAGAAAGGAGAGATCTAAAATTGACACCCTTTCGTCAAAATTGAAAGAGCTAGAGGAGCAAGATCAAAAAAACTCAAAACCTAGCAGAAGACAAGAAATAAATAAGATCAGAGCAGAACTGATGGAGATAGAGACATGAAAAACCCTACGAAAAAAATCAATAAATCCAGGAGCTGGTTTTTTGAAAAGATCAACAAAATAGACCAGTAGCCAGATTAATTTAAAGAAAAAAAAGAAAAGAGAGAATAACCAAATAGATGCAATAAAAAATGATAAAGGGGATATCACCACAGATGCCACAGAAATTCAAACCATCATCAGAGATTATCACAAACAACTCTATGCACATAAACTAGAAAACCTGGAAGAAATGGATAAATTCCTGATCACTTGCCTCCTCCCAAGCCTAAACCAGGAAGAAGTCGAAACCCTGAATAGACCAATAACAAGGTCGTCTGAAGTCGAGGCAGCAATTAAGAGCCTACCACCCAAAAAAAGCCCAGGTCCAGATGGGTTCACAGCCGAATTCTACCAGACATACAAAGAGGAACTGGTACCGTTCCTACTGAAACGATTCCAAATAATCCAAAAAGAGGGAATCCTTCCCAAATCATTTTATGAGACCAACATCATCCTGATACCAAAACCCGGCAGAGACTCAACAAGAAAAGGAAACTACAGGCCAATATCCATGATGAACATAGATGCAAAAATCTTCAATAAAATACTGGCAAGCCGATTGCAACAGCACATCAAAAAGCTTATCCACCATGATCAAGTAGGCTTCATCCCGGGGATGCAAGGCTGGTTTAATATACGCAAGTCTATAAATGTAATTCACCACATAAACGGAACCAAAGACAAAAACCACACGATTATCTCAATTGATGCAGAGAAGGCCTTCGACAAAATTCAACAGCCCTTTAAGCTAAAAACTCTCAATTAACTAGGTATCGACGGAACGTATCTCAAAATAATAAAAGCTATTTACGACAAACCAACAGCCAGTATCATACTGAATGGGCAAAAACTGGAAGCATTCCCCTTGAAATCTGGCACTGGAAAAGGATGCCCTCTCTCACCACTCCTATTCAATATAGTACAGGAATTTCTAGCCAGAGCAATCAGGCAAGAAAAAGAAATAAAGGGTTTTCAATCAGGAAAGGAGGAAGTCAAATTGTCTCTATTTGCAGACGACATGATTGTATATCTAGAAGACCCCGTCATCTCAGCCCAAAATCTCCTGAAACTGGTAAGCAACTTCAGCAAAGTCTCAGGATACAAAATCAATGTGCAAAAATCACAGGCATTCCTATACACCAATAACAGACTTAAAGAGAGCCAAATCAAGAACGAACTGCCATTCACAATTGCTACAAAGAGAATAAAATACCTAGGAATACAACTAACAAGGAATGTAAAGGACCTCTTCAAGGAGAACTACAAACCACTGCTCAACGAAATAAGAGAGGACACAAACAGATGGAGAAACATTCCATGTTCATGCTTAGGAAGAATCAATATCATGAAAATGGCCATACTGCCCAAAGTAATTTACAGATTCAACGCTATCCCCATCAAGCTACCAATGACCTTCTTCGCAGAACTGGAAAAAACCACCTTAAACATCATATGGAACCAAAAGAGAGCCCGCATAGCCAAGTCAATTCTAAGCAAAAAGGACAAAGTGGGAGGCATCACACTACCGGACATCAAACTCTACTACAAGGCTACAGTAATCAAAACAGCATGGTGCTGGTACCAAAACAGAGATATAGACCAATGGAACAGAACAGAGGCGTCAGAGGCAACACAACATATCTACAATCATCTGATCTTTGACAAACCTGACAAAAACAAGCAATGGGGAAAGGATTCCCTGTTCAAGAAGTGGTGTTGGGAAAACTGGCTAGCCATATGCAGAAAGCAGAAACTCGACCCCTTCCTGACACCTTACACTAAAATTGACTCCAGATGGAGTAAAGACTTAAGCATAAGACCTAACACCATAAAAACCCTAGAAGGAAACCTAGGCAAAACCATTCAGGACATAGGCGTAGGCAAGGACTTTATGACCAAAACACCAAAAGCATTGGCAACAGAAGCCAAAATAGACAAACGGGACCTAATCAAACTCCACAGCTTCTGCACGGCAAAAGAAACAGTCAATAGAGTGAATCGGCAACCAACAGAATGGGAAAAAATTTTTGCAGCCTACCCGTCTGACAAAGGGCTGATATTCAGAATTTACAATGAGCTAAAACAGATTTACAAGAAAAAAACAAACAAGCCCATTCAAAAATGGGCGAAGGATACGAACAGATACTTTACAAAAGAAGACATACATGAGGCCAACAAGCATATGAAAAAATGCTCATCATCACTGGTCATTAGAGAAATGCAAATCAAAACTACATTGAGATACCATCTCACGCCAGTTAGAATGGCGATCATTAAAAAATCTGGAGACAACAGATGCTGGAGAGGATGTGAAGAAATAGGAACATTTTTACACTGTTGGTGGGAGTGTAAATTAGTTCAACCATTGTGGAAGACAGTGTGGCGATTCCTCAAGGACCTAGAAATAGAAATTCCATTTGACCCAGCAATCCCATTACTGGGCATCTATCCAAAGGATTATAAATCGTTCTACTATAAGGACACATGCACACGAATGTTCACTGCAGCACACTTTACAATAGCAAAGACCTGGAACCAACCCAAATGCCCATCGATGAAAGAATGGACAGGAAAAATGTGGCACATATGCACCATGGAATATTACGCAGCCATCAAAAACGATGAGTTCGCGTCCTTTGTAGGGACATGGATGAACCTGGAAACCATCATTCTCAGCAAACTGACACAAGAACACAAAATCAAACATCGCATGTTCTCACTCATAGACGGGTGTTGAACAAAGGGAACACATGAACACAGGGAGGGGAGCACTATACACTGGGGTCTGTTGCGGGGGAGTGGGGGGGACAGTGGAGGGGTGGGGAGTTGGGGAGTGATAGCATGGGGAGAAATGCCAGACATAGGTGAAGGGGAGGAAGGCAGCAAATCACACTGCCACGTATGCACCTATGCAACAGCCTTGCATGATTTTCACATGTACCCCAAAACCTAAAATGCAATTTAAAAAAAAAAAAGAGAAATGTAAAAACAATTGCATAAACAAACTTGGAAATGCCTATGGGTTGACATTACTGAAGCCATTACTCAAAAGAAACCTCTGTAAAATCGAGAACGCACAATCAAAGCAATAAGACGCTGGAGAAAGCCAAACCAGAGGGGCCGCGCAGTCCCGCACTGCAAATGTCAACACATTCATTCCTAGACGAATACATCCAAGGTCACTCACTAAGAAGAAGAAAAGTGCGTGGCTCTCTAGAGCATGCAAGTGTCGCCCCGCGCATCAGGAAGTGGGCTGCGCCGGCGCGAGGACTGGCCGGTGGGCGTTCCGGCAACCTACAGCTTGCAAGGACCACGGCCATCCCCCGGGCCTAGGAAGGGTGGCCCGAGGGCAGGCCCGAGTCCCCAGGGTGACCCTACCCGCCCCTCCCCCCGCCCCGGGATTCTGCAACGCTCCCCGTCCCCGCGCCCGACTGCACAGCGCCGCCGCCCCCAGCCCGCGGGCCTCCCAGCTCTGCTTCAAACAAAGCGCGAGCTAACGGGCCGAAAGCGGCCAGGAAAGTGGGGACAGGAGGGTGGCGGCTATGTTGGCGGGGGGCGGCGGAGATGGGGGGATGGAGGAGTATGGGCCGGCGAAAAAGGAGCGCGTGCCCGCCCCGAGACCCAGGCCCGCCCCGCCCGGGTCCCCGCCGCGGCCCGGCCGGCAGTGGGCGCGGTGCGGGCGCCGCTGGAAAAACAATGCTCCGCCGGGCGCCGCGCAAGCCGCGCTCACCTGCGCCCCCGGCCAGGCCGCCGCACCCCTGGCCCGCTCGCAACTCGCACCCCCTCACGGGCCTGCACGACCCACGCTCGCCCCGCGCGGACCTTACCTGCTGGCCGCTGAGGCCGCCGTCCACAGGCCCGCGGTTGCCGCCGTCGCACGTTCGCGCTTCCGCCGGCCCCAGCCCGAGCCAAAAGGCGCCTGCTGGATCCCGCTCCGTCGCCGCGGACGCCGCCGGCTCCTTAGCGGGCAGCGAATCCGCGCACTGCGCCCGACCGCCTGCAACTGCAGCCCCGGCGCCCACTACGCCGGCGTAGTGAAGCGGGGCGGGGCGGTGCAGCGAGGCGCAGGCGCGGTGGAGCGGGGCGGGGCGGTGGAGCGGAGCGCAGGCGCGGTGGAGCGGGGCGGGGCGGTGGAGCGGCGCGCAGGCGCGGTGGAGGGGGGCGGGGCGGTGGAGCAGGGCGCAGGCGCGGTGGAGCGGGGCGGGGCGGTGGAGCGGGGCGGAGCGGGGCGGGGCGGGGCGGGGCGGGGCGGGGGGGGCGGGGCGGGGCGGGGCGATGGAGGGGGCGGCTAAGGCGGGGGCCCGAACTCCAGACTTCTAGGTGCGCGCCGGCAGGCGGCCGGAGCCCTGGAGCCTGAGGGGGCGCAGCTTCTCCTGGAGGGCAGGCAGCCAGAGAGCGGCTTCGTTTTCGTTTTCAAACAGTAGGACTTTCTTTTTTTCTTTTTTTCTTTTTTTTTTGGTGTTAAGACGTGGTTTCACCATGTTGGTCAAGCTGGTCTTGAACTCCCGACCTCAGGTGATCCGCCCGCCTTGGCCTCCAAAGTGCTTGGATTGCAGGCGTGAGCCACCGTGCCCGGCCAAGACTGTCAAGAAAGGACATGCCCCCTTTGTCCTGGGACGTAAGCCGCAAGTCGTCCTCAGTGGTGCACAGCGCGAATACTGAGGAAGCTGGATCACGGGGCTGGGCTGCGAGCCTTCCACTGTGAGGAGGGCTCAGAGGCTGGCCCAAGCCCCACTTTGCGGGGGGCGCACCCAGAGACGGCCCTGCACAGCCAGGTCCCGAAGGTCACCCCCGAGGACGAGGCCGATAGCGATGTGGGTGAGGACCCTGACCCTGAGACCACACCCCAGAAGGCTGACGAGGACACCGGCCCGGACCAGGTAGGCCTCCCCTTCTCTGTTCCAGCTGTGGGCTGCAGGCCTTTCCTCGGGAGGGGTTTGGGGTTTTCAGTGGCTGTCACCTCACACCTTGTTTAGAGGAATGTGGCACACTGGCTGGCTCCCTCCCCACCCACCATTGTCTCTCCCCTACCCCCCCCAACTGTCCCCTGTGTGTGATGCTCCTCTCCCTGAGTCCACGTGTTCTCGTTGTTCAACACCCACCTATGAGTGAGAACATACGGTGCTTGGCTTTCTGTTCTTGGGTCAGTTGGCTGAGAATGAGGGTTTCCAGATTCCTCCAAGTCCTTACAAAGGACACGAACTCATCGTTTTTTATAGCTGCTTAGTATTCCATGGGGTACATGTACCACAGTTTCTTTGTCCAGTCTATCATTGGGGGGCATTTGGGTTGGTTCCAGGTCTTTGCTATCGTACACAGGGCTGCAATGAACATACGTGTGCATGTGTCTTTAGAGTCGAAGGATTTGTAGTTTTTTAGGGTATATTGCCAAGAGTGGGATTGTTGGGTCAGATGGAATTTCTATTTCTAGATCCTTGAGAAAGCGCCACACTGTCTTCCACAATGGACACGGGGCCTTTTCTCCCTCTATGTCCTGGTGTGATGTGGACCCCTGGACACGGGGCCTGTCCTCCCTCCGTGTCCTGGTGTGATATGGACGTGTGGACACAGGGCCCAGCCTTCCTCCCTCTATGTCCTGGTGTGGCGTGAACCCATGGACATGGGGTCTGTCCTCCCTCTGTGTCCTGGTGTGATATGGAAGTGTGGACAAAGAGTCCTCCCTCTATGTCCTGGTGTGATATGGAAGTGTGGACAAAGAGCCCAGCCTTCCTCCCTCTATGTCCTGGTGTGACGCGGACCCCTGGACATGGGGCCTGTCATCCCTCCGTGTCCTGGTGTGATGTGGACGTGTGGAGACAGGGCCCAGCCTTCCTCCCACTATGTCTTGGTGTGGCATGAACCCGTGGACATGGGGCCTGTCCTCCCTCTGTGTCCTGGTGTCATACGGACGTGTGGACAAAGAGCCCAGCCTTCTTCCCTCTATGTCCTGGTGTGACGTTGACACCTGGACGTGGGGCCTGTCCTCCCTCTGTGTCCTGGTGTGATGTGGACCCCTGGACACGGGGCCTGTCCTCCCTCTATGTCCTGGTGGGACATGGACCCTTGGACATGGGGCCTGTCCTCTCTCTGTGTCCTGGTCTGATGTGGACGTGTGGACACAGGGCGCAGCCTTCATCCATCTCTGTCCTGGTGTGACGTGATCCCTGGACATGGAGCATTTACTCCCTCTGTGTCCTGGTGTGATGTGGACGTGTGGACACAGGATCTGGCCTTCCTCCCTCTATGTCATGGTGTGACATGGACACCTGGAAACGGGGCCTGTCTTTCCTCTGTGTCCTGCTGTGACATGGACCGCTGGACACATGGCCTGTCCTCCCTCTGTGTCCTGGTGTGATGTGGCAGTGTGCACACACGGCCCAGCCGTCCTCCCACTGTGTCCTGGTGTGGACCCCTGGACACGGGGCTTCTCGTCCCTCTGTGTCCTGGTGTGATGTGGACCCCTGGACATGGGGCCTCTCCTCCCTCTGTGTCCTGGTGTGATGGGGACGTGTGGACACAGGGCCCAGCCTTCCTCCCTCTATGGACTGGTGTGACGTGGACTCCTGGACACCTGGCCTGTCCTCCGTCTGTGTCTTGTTGTGATGTAGACCCCTGGACATGGCGTCCCTCTATCTCCTAGTGTGCTGTGGACCCCTGCACATAGGGCCTGTCCTCCCTCTGTATCCTGGTGTGATGTGGACGTGTGAACACAGGGCCCAGACTTCCTCCTTCTATATCCTGGTGTGACCTGAACTCCTGGACACCTGTCCTGTCCTCTGTCTGTATCCTGGTGTGATGTGGACCCCGGACACAGGGCCAGTCCTCCTTCTGTGTCCTCGTGTGATGCATACCCCTAGACATGGGGCCTCTCCTTCCTTTGTGTCCTAGTGTGATGTCGACCCCAGGACACGGGGCCTGTCCTTCCTCTATCTCCTGGTGTAACAATCACCCCTGGACACAGGGCCTGTCCTCTCTTTCTGTCCTGGTGTGTTGTGGACATGTGGACAGAGTGCCCGCTCTTCCTCCCTCTATGTCCTGGTGTGATGTGGACCCCTGAATACCTGGCCTGTCCTCCGTCTGTGTCCTGGTGTGATTTGTACCCCTGGACACGGTGGGGGGAGTTGGGAAGCTGAGGCAGGAGAATTGCTTGAACCCAGGAGGTGGACGTTGCAGGTTCACCTCACACCAGGACAGTTCGAGGAAGGCTGGGCCACGCATCCACACTCCCACATCACATCAGGACACAGAAGGAGGACAATCTATGTGTCCAGGGGTTCATGTCACACCAGGAGACAGAGGAAGGGCAGGCCCCGTGTCCAGGGGTCCACATCACACCAGGACACAAAGGAAGGACAGACCCCATGTCCAGGGGTCCGCATCACACCAGGACATAGAGGGAGTAAGGGCCCCGTGTCCAGGGGTCCACATCAAACCAGGGCACAGAGGGAAGACAGGCCTCATGTCCAGGGGTCCTGGTAACACCATGACATAGAGGGTGGAAGGCTGGGCACTGTGTCCACATGTCCACATCACACTATGACATAGAGTGAGGACAGGCCCCATGTCCAGGCATCCACGTCACACCAGGATATTGAAGGAGGACAGACCCGGTCTCCAGGGGTCCACATCACACCAGGACGCAGAGGGAGAACAGGTCCCGTGTCCAGGGGTCCACATCACACCAGGACACAGAGTTAGGACAGGCCTTGTGTCCAAGGGTCCACATCACACCAGGAAACCGAGGGAGGACAGGCCCCATGTCCAGGGTTTCACGACACACCAGGACATAGAGGGAGGAAGTCTGGGCCCTGTGTCCACACGTCCACATCACACCATGATACTCAGTGAGAATAGTCCATGTGTGCAGGGGTCCATGTCACACCAAGACACAGAGGAAGGACAGGCCCCGTGTCCAGGGGTCCACATCACACCAGGATACAGACAGAGTTCAGGCCAGGTGTCCAGGATTCCATGTGAAACCAGGATATAGAGGGGGGAGGTCTGCGCCCACACCAGGATAAAGAGGGAGGACAGGCCCCATGTCCAGGGGTCCACATCACACCAGGATACAGACAGAAGACTGGCCAGTTGTCCAGGAGTCCATGTCACACCAGGAGATAGAGGGAGGAAGGCTGGGCCCTGTGTCCACACATCCACATCACACCAGAATACGGAGGGAGGACAGGCACCATGTGCAGGGGTGCACGTGACACCAGGACACAGTGAGAGGAAGGCTGGGCCGTGCATCCACACTTACACATCAAACCAGGACACAGGCAGCGGACAGTCTATCTTTCCAGGGGTCCGTGTCACACCAGGACACAATGAAAGGACAGGCCCCATGTCCAGGGGTCCACATCACACGAGGACAAAGAGGGAGGTCTGGCCCCGTGTCCAGGGGTCCACATCACACCAGGATACAGACGGAGGACCAGCCAGTTGTCCAGGATTCCATGTCACACCAGGACATAGAGGGAGAAAGGCTGGGCCCTGAGTTCACACGTGCACTTCACACCAGGACATAGAGGGAGGACAGGCCCTGTGTCCAGGGGTACACATTACACCCGGACACAGAGGGAGGACAGGCCCTATGTTGAGGTGTCCATGTCACACCAGGACATTAGAGAGGACAGGTCCAGTGTCCAGGGGTCCACATCACACCAGCACACAGAGGGAGGACAGGCCCCATGTCCAGGGGTCCACATCACATCAGGACAGAGAGGTAGGACAGGCCCCATGTCCAGGGGTCGACATCACCCCAGGACAGAGAGGGAGGACAGGCCCCATGTCCAGGGGTCCACATCACACTAGTACACAGAGGGAGGACTGGCCCCGTGTCCAGTTGTCCACATCACACCAGGATACAGATGGAGGACAGGCCAGGTGTCCAGGAGTCCATTTCACACCAGGATAGAAAGGAAGTAAGGCTGGGCCCTGTGTCCACACGTCCACAACACACCAAGATACAGAGGGAGGACAGCCCCCATGTCCAGGGGTCCGCATCACACTAGTACACAGAGGGAAGACAGGCCTGATATCCAGGGGTCGACATCACACGAGGACATAGAGGGAGGAAGGCTGGGCCCTGTGTCCACACATCCACATCACACCAGGAAACACAAGGAGGACAGTCGCCGTGTCAACGTGTTCACGTCACACCACGACACAGAGGGAGGAAGGCTGGGCCCTGTGTCCACACGTCCCCATCACACCAGGACACAGAGGAAGGACAGGCACTGTGTCCAGGGGTCCACCTCACACCAGGACACAGACGGGAGACAGGCCACGTGTCCAGGGGTCAACATCTCACCAGGACACAGACGGAGGACAGGCCCCGTGTTCAGGGGTCCACCTCACACCAGGACAGAGAGGGAGGACAGGCCCCGTGTCCTGGGGTCAACATCACACTAGGACACAAAGGAAGGAGAGGCCCCATGTCCAGGGGTCCGCATCACACCAGGATACAGACAGAGGACAGGACAGGTGTCCGGGAGTCCAGGTCACACACCAGGATATAGAGGGAGGACGGCTGGGCCCTGTGTTCACACGTCCACATCACACCAGGATACAGAGGGAGGACAGGCCCTATGTCCAGGGGTCCACAGCACACTAGGACATAGAGGGACGACAAGCCTCGTGTCTAGGGGTCCACGTCACACCAGGACACAGAAGGAGGAAGGCTGGACCCTGTCTTCACACATCCACATCACACCAAGATAGAGAGGGAGGACAGGCCCCATGTCCAGAGTTCCACGTCACACCAGGACACAGAGGAAGGACAGGCCCCGTGTCCAGGAGTGCACCTCACACCAGGGCACAGAGGGAGGATAGGCCCCGTGTCCAGGGGTCGACATCACACCAGGACACAGACAGCGGACAGGCCAGGTGTTCAGGGGTCCATCTCACGCCAGGACACAGAGGGAGGACAGGCCCCGTGTCCAGGGGTCCACGTGACACCAGGACACAGAGGGAGGAAGACTGGGCCGTGTGTCCACACGTCCACATCACACCAGGACAGTGAGGAAGAACAGGCCATGTATCCAGGTGTCCATGTCACACCAGGACACAGAGGAAGAACAGGCCACGTGTCCCAGGGTCCAGGTCACACCAGAGCATAGAAGGAGGAAGGCTGGAGCCTGTGTCCAGGGGTCCACATCACACCAGGACATACAGGGAGGACAGGCCACGTGTCCAGGGGTCCACATCACACTAGGATACAGAGGGAGGACAGGCCTAATGTCCAGAGGTCCACGTCACATGAGGATATAGAGGGAGGACAGGTCCCATATACAGGGGTCCACATCACACCAGGACACAGAGGGAGGACAGGCCCCATGTTGAGGGGTCCACGTCACACCATGACATAGAAGGGGAAGGCTGGGCCCTGTGTCCACATGTCCACATCACACCAGGACACAGAGGGAGGACAGGGCCCATGACCAGGTGCCCACGTCACACCGGGACTTAGAGGGAGCATTGGCACCGTGTCCAGGGTTCCACATCACACCAGGACACAGAGGGAGGACAGGCCCCATGTCCAGGGGTCCACGTCACACCATGACATAGAGGGAGGAAGGCTGGGCCCTGTGTCCACATGTCCACATCACACCAGGACACAGAGGGAGGACCGGCCCCACGTCCAGTGGTCCACATCAAACCAGGACACAGAGGGAGGAGAGGCCCCATGTCCAGGGGTCCACATCACACCAGGACTTAGAGAGAGGACAGGACCCGTGTCCAGGGTTCCACATCACACCAGGCCACAGAGGGAGGACAGGCCCCATGTCCAGAGGTCCACGTCACACCAGGAAATAGAGGGAGGACAGTCCCTGTGTCCAGTGGTCCGCATCACACCAGGACTTAGAGGGAGGACAGGCCCCGTCTCCATGGTTCCACATCACACCAGGACACAGAGGGAGGACTGGCCCCATGTCCAGGGGTCCACATTACACCAGGAAATAGAGGGAGGAAGGCTGCGCCCGGTGTCCACACCTCCACATCACAGCAGGACACACAGTGAGGACAGGCCCCATGTCCAGCGGTACACGTCACACCAGGAGATAGAGGGACGACAAGCCTCGTGCCTAGGGGTCCACGTCACACCAGGACACCGAAGGAGGAAGGCTGGACCCTGTCTTCACACATCCACATCACACCAAGATAGAGAGGGAGGACAGGCCCCATGTCCAGAGTTCCACATCACACCAGGACACACAGGGAGGACAGGCCCCATGTCCAGAGTTCCACGTCACACCAGGACACAGAGGAAGGACAGGCCCCGTGTCCAGGAGTGCATCTCACACCAGGGCACAGAGGGAGGATAGGCCCCGTGTCCAGGGGTCAACATCACACCAGGACACAGACAGCGGACAGGCCAGGTGTTCAGGGGTCCACCTCACGCCAGGACACAGAGGGAGGACAGGCCCCGTGTCCAGGGGTCCACGTGACACCAGGACACAGAGGGAGGAAGACTGGGCCGTGTGTCCACACGTCCACATCACACACACGACAGTGAGGAAGAACAGGCCATGTATCCAGGTGTCCATGTCACACCAGGACACAGAGGAAGAACAGGCCACGTGTCCCAGGGTCCAGGTCACACCAGAGCATAGAAGGAGGAAGGCTGGAGCCTGTGTCCAGGGGTCCACATCACACCAGGACATACAGGGAGGACAGGCTACGTGTCCAGGGGTCCACATCAGACTAGGATACAGAGGGAGGACAGGCCTAATGTCCAGAGGTCCACGTCACACGAGGCTATAGAGGGAGGATAGGTCCCATATACAGGGGTCCACATCACACCAGGACACACAGGGAGGACAGGCCCCATGTTGAGGGGTCCACGTCACAACATGACATAGAAGGGGAAGGCTGGGCCATGTGTCCACATGTCCACATCACACCAGGACACAGAGGGAGGACAGGCCCCATGTCCAGTGGTCCACATCACACCAGGCCACAGAGGGAGGACAGGCCCCATGTCCAGAGGTCCACGTCACACCAGGAAATAGAGGGAGGACAGTCCCTGTGTCCAGTGGTCCGCATCACACCAGGACTTAGAGGGAGGACAGGCCCCATGTCCAGTGGTCCACATCACACCAGGCCACAGAGGGAGGACTGGCCCCATGTCCAGGGGTCCACATTACACCAGGAAATAGAGGGAGGAAGGCTGCGCCCGGTGTCCACACCTCCGCATCACAGCAGGACACACAGTGAGGACAGGCCCCATGTCCAGTGGTACACGTCACACCAGGAGATAGAGGGAGAACAGGCCCCGTGTCCAGGGGTCCACATCACACCAGGACACAGAGGGAGGATAAGCCCCATGTCCAGTGGTCCCTGTCACACCATGACATAGAGGGAGGAAGGCTGGGCCCTGTGTCCACACGTCCACATCACACCAGGACACAGAGGGAGGACAGGCCCCATGTCCAGGGTTTCATGACACACCAGGACATAGAGGGAGGAAGGCTGGGCCCTGTGTCCACACGTCCACATCACACCAGGACACAGAGGGAGGACAGGCCCCACGTCCAGGTGTCAACGTCACACCAGGACATAGAGGGAAGAAGGCTGGGCTCTTTGTCCACACGTCCGTATGACACCAGGACACAGAGGGAGGACAGGCCCCATGTCCACGGGTTCATGCCACACCAAGACATAGTGGGAGGAAGGCTGGGCCCTGTCTCCACACGTCCACATCACACCAGGACACGGAGGGATGACAGGCCCCATGTCCAGGGGTCCGCGTCACACCAGGACATAGAGGGAGGAAGGCTGGGCTCTTTGTCCACACTTCCATATCACACCAGGACATAGAGGGAGGACTCTTTGTCCACACTTCCATATCACACCAGGACACAGAGGGAGGACAGACCCCATGTCCATGGGTTCACGCCACACCAGGACATAGAGGGAGGAAGGCTGGGCCCTGTGTCCACACGTCCATATCACACCAGGACACGGAGGGAGGACAGGCCCCGTGTCCAGGGGTCCACATCACACCAGGACATAGAGGGAGAAAAGGCCCCGTGTCCATTGTGGAAGACAGTGTGGCGCTTTCTCAAGGATCTAGAAATAGAAATTCCATCTGACCCAACAATCCCACTCTTGGCAATATACCCTAAAAAACTACAAATCCTTCGACTCTAAAGACACATGCACACGTATGTTCATTGCAGCCCTGTGTACCATAGCAAAGACCTGGAACCAACCCAAATGCCCCCCAATGATAGACTGGACAAAGAAACTGTGGTACATGTACCCCATGGAATACTAAGCAGCTATAAAAAACGATGAGTTCGTGTCCTTTGTAAGGACTTGGAGGAATCTGGAAACCCTCATTCTCAGCCAACTGACCCAAGAACAGAAAGCCAAGCACCGTATGTTCTCACTCATAGGTGGGTGTTGAACAACGAGAACACGTGGACTCAGGGAGAGGAGCATCACACACAGGGGACAGTTGGGGGGGGTAGGGGAGAGACAATGGTGGGTGGGGAGGGAGCCAGCCAGTGTGCCACATTCCTCTAAACAAGGTGTGAGGTGACAGCCACTGAAAACCCCAAACCCCTCCCGAGGAAAGGCCTGCAGCCCACAGCTGGAACAGAGAAGGGGAGGCCTACCTGGTCCGGGCCGGTGTCCTCGTCAGCCTTCTGGGGTGTGGTCTCAGGGTCAGGGTCCTCACCCACATCGCTATCGGCCTCGTCCTCGGGGGTGACCTTCGGGACCTGGCTGTGCAGGGCCATCTCTGGGTGCGCCCCCCGCAAAGTGGGGCTTGGGCCAGCCTCTGAGCCCTCCTCACAGTGGAAGGCTCGCAGCCCAGCCCCGTGATCCAGCTTCCTCAGTATTCGCGCTGTGCACCACTGAGGACGACTTGCGGCTTACGTCCCAGGACAAAGGGGGCATGTCCTTTCTTGACAGTCTTGGCCGGGCACGGTGGCTCACGCCTGTAATCCAAGCACTTTGGAGGCCAAGGCGGGCGGATCACCTGAGGTCGGGAGTTCAAGACCAGCTTGACCAACATGGTGAAACCACGTCTTAACACCAAAAAAAAAAGAAAAAAAGAAAAAAAGAAAGTCCTACTGTTTGAAAACGAAAACGAAGCCGCTCTCTGGCTGCCTGCCCTCCAGGAGAAGCTGCGCCCCCTCAGGCTCCAGGGCTCCGGCCGCCTGCCGGCGCGCACCTAGAAGTCTGGAGTTCGGGCCCCGCCTTAGCCGCCCCCTCCATCGCCCCGCCCCGCCCCCCCGCCCCGCCCCGCCCCGCCCCGCCCCGCCCCGCTCCGCCCCGCTCCACCGCCCCGCCCCGCTCCACCGCGCCTGCGCCCTGCTCCACCGCCCCGCCCCCCTCCACCGCGCCTGCGCGCCGCTCCACCGCCCCGCCCCGCTCCACCGCGCCTGCGCTCCGCTCCACCGCCCCGCCCCGCTCCACCGCGCCTGCGCCTCGCTGCACCGCCCCGCCCCGCTTCACTACGCCGGCGTAGTGGGCGCCGGGGCTGCAGTTGCAGGCGGTCGGGCGCAGTGCGCGGATTCGCTGCCCGCTAAGGAGCCGGCGGCGTCCGCGGCGACGGAGCGGGATCCAGCAGGCGCCTTTTGGCTCGGGCTGGGGCCGGCGGAAGCGCGAACGTGCGACGGCGGCAACCGCGGGCCTGTGGACGGCGGCCTCAGCGGCCAGCAGGTAAGGTCCGCGCGGGGCGAGCGTGGGTCGTGCAGGCCCGTGAGGGGGTGCGAGTTGCGAGCGGGCCAGGGGTGCGGCGGCCTGGCCGGGGGCGCAGGTGAGCGCGGCTTGCGCGGCGCCCGGCGGAGCATTGTTTTTCCAGCGGCGCCCGCACCGCGCCCACTGCCGGCCGGGCCGCGGCGGGGACCCGGGCGGGGCGGGCCTGGGTCTCGGGGCGGGCACGCGCTCCTTTTTCGCCGGCCCATACTCCTCCATCCCCCCATCTCCGCCGCCCCCCGCCAACATAGCCGCCACCCTCCTGTCCCCACTTTCCTGGCCGCTTTCGGCCCGTTAGCTCGCGCTTTGTTTGAAGCAGAGCTGGGAGGCCCGCGGGCTGGGGGCGGCGGCGCTGTGCAGTCGGGCGCGGGGACGGGGAGCGTTGCAGAATCCCGGGGCGGGGGGAGGGGCGGGTAGGGTCACCCTGGGGACTCGGGCCTGCCCTCGGGCCACCCTTCCTAGGCCCGGGGGATGGCCGTGGTCCTTGCAAGCTGTAGGTTGCCGGAACGCCCACCGGCCAGTCCTCGCGCCGGCGCAGCCCACTTCCTGATGCGCGGGGCGACACTTGCATGCTCTAGAGAGCCACGCACTTTTCTTCTTCTTAGTGAGTGACCTTGGATGTATTCGTCTAGGAATGAATGTGTTGACATTTGCAGTGCGGGACTGCGCGGCCCCTCTGGTTTGGCTTTCTCCAGCATCTTATTGCTTTGATTGTGCGTTCTCGATTTTACAGAGGTTTCTTTTGAGTAATGGCTTCAGTAATGTCAACCCATAGGCATTTCCAAGTTTGTTTATGCAATTGTTTTTACATTTCTCTTTTTTTTTTTTAAATTGCATTTTAGGTTTTGGGGTACATGTGAAAATCATGCAAGGCTGTTGCATAGGTGCATACGTGGCAGTGTGATTTGCTGCCTTCCTCCCCTTCACCTATGTCTGGCATTTCTCCCCATGCTATCACTCCCCAACTCCCCACCCCTCCACTGTCCCCCCCACTCCCCCGCAACAGACCCCAGTGTATAGTGCTCCCCTCCCTGTGTTCATGTGTTCCCTTTGTTCAACACCCGTCTATGAGTGAGAACATGCGATGTTTGATTTTGTGTTCTTGTGTCAGTTTGCTGAGAATGATGGTTTCCAGGTTCATCCATGTCCCTACAAAGGACGCGAACTCATCGTTTTTGATGGCTGCGTAATATTCCATGGTGCATATGTGCCACATTTTTCCTGTCCATTCTTTCATCGATGGGCATTTGGGTTGGTTCCAGGTCTTTGCTATTGTAAAGTGTGCTGCAGTGAACATTCGTGTGCATGTGTCCTTATAGTAGAACGATTTATAATCCTTTGGATAGATGCCCAGTAATGGGATTGCTGGGTCAAATGGAATTTCTATTTCTAGGTCCTTGAGGAATCGCCACACTGTCTTCCACAATGGTTGAACTAATTTACACTCCCACCAACAGTGTAAAAATGTTCCTATTTCTTCACATCCTCTCCAGCATCTGTTGTCTCCAGATTTTTTAATGATCGCCATTCTAACTGGCGTGAGATGGTATCTCAATGTAGTTTTGATTTGCATTTCTCTAATGACCAGTGATGATGAGCATTTTTTCATATGCTTGTTGGCCTCATGTATGTCTTCTTTTGTAAAGTATCTGTTCGTATCCTTCGCCCATTTTTGAATGGGCTTGTTTGTTTTTTTCTTGTAAATCTGTTTTAGCTCATTGTAAATTCTGAATATCAGCCCTTTGTCAGACGGGTAGGCTGCAAAAATTTTTTCCCATTCTGTTGGTTGCCGATTCACTCTATTGACTGTTTCTTTTGCCGTGCAGAAGCTGTGGAGTTTGATTAGGTCCCGTTTGTCTATTTTGGCTTCTGTTGCCAATGCTTTTGGTGTTTTGGTCATAAAGTCCTTGCCTACGCCTATGTCCTGAATGGTTTTGCCTAGGTTTCCTTCTAGGGTTTTTATGGTGTTAGGTCTTATGCTTAAGTCTTTACTCCATCTGGAGTCAATTTTAGTGTAAGGTGTCAGGAAGGGGTCGAGTTTCTGCTTTCTGCATATGGCTAGCCAGTTTTCCCAACACCACTTCTTGAACAGGGAATCCTTTCCCCATTGCTTGTTTTTGTCAGGTTTGTCAAAGATCAGATGATTGTAGATATGTTGTGTTGCCTCTGACGCCTCTGTTCTGTTCCATTGGTCTATATCTCTGTTTTGGTACCAGCACCATGCTGTTTTGATTACTGTAGCCTTGTAGTAGAGTTTGATGTCCGGTAGTGTGATGCCTCCCACTTTGTCCTTTTTGCTTAGAATTGACTTGGCTATGCGGGCTCTCTTTTGGTTCCATATGATGTTTAAGGTGGTTTTTTCCAGTTCTGCGAAGAAGGTCATTGGTAGCTTGATGGGGATAGCGTTGAATCTGTAAATTACTTTGGGCAGTATGGCCATTTTCATGATATTGATTCTTCCTAAGCATGAACATGGAATGTTTCTCCATCTGTTTGTGTCCTCTCTTATTTCGTTGAGCAGTGGTTTGTAGTTCTCCTTGAAGAGGTCCTTTACATTCCTTGTTAGTTGTATTCCTAGGTATTTTATTCTCTTTGTAGCAATTGTGAATGGCAGTTCGTTCTTGATTTGGCTCTCTTTAAGTCTGTTATTGGTGTATAGGAATGCCTGTGATTTTTGCACATTGATTTTGTATCCTGAGACTTTGCTGAAGTTGCTTACCAGTTTCAGGAGATTTTGGGCTGAGATGACGGGGTCTTCTAGATATACAATCATGTCGTCTGCAAATAGAGACAATTTGACTTCCTCCTTTCCTGATTGAAAACCCTTTATTTCTTTTTCTTGCCTGATTGCTCTGGCTAGAAATTCCTGTACTATATTGAATAGGAGTGGTGAGAGAGGGCATCCTTTTCCAGTGCCAGATTTCAAGGGGAATGCTTCCAGTTTTTGCCCATTCAGTATGATACTGGCTGTTGGTTTGTCGTAAATAGCTTTTATTATTTTGAGATACGTTCCGTCGATACCTAGTTAATTGAGAGTTTTTAGCTTAAAGGGCTGTTGAATTTTGTCGAAGGCCTTCTCTGCATCAATTGAGATAATCGTGTGGTTTTTGTCTTTGGTTCCGTTTATGTGGTGAATTACATTTATAGACTTGCGTATATTAAACCAGCCTTGCATCCCCGGGATGAAGCCTACTTGATCATGGTGGATAAGCTTTTTGATGTGCTGTTGCAATCGGCTTGCCAGTATTTTATTGAAGATTTTTGCATCTATGTTCATCATGGATATTGGCCTGTAGTTTCCTTTTCTTGTTGAGTCTCTGCCGGGTTTTGGTATCAGGATGATGTTGGTCTCATAAAATGATTTGGGAAGGATTCCCTCTTTTTGGATTATTTGGAATCGTTTCAGTAGGAACGGTACCAGTTCCTCTTTGTATGTCTGGTAGAATTCGGCTGTGAACCCATCTGGACCTGGGCTTTTTTTGGGTGGTAGGCTCTTAATTGCTGCCTCGACTTCAGACGACCTTGTTATTGGTCTATTCAGGGTTTCGACTTCTTCCTGGTTTAGGCTTGGGAGGAGGCAAGTGATCAGGAATTTATCCATTTCTTCCAGGTTTTCTAGTTTATGTGCATAGAGTTGTTTGTGATAATCTCTGATGATGGTTTGAATTTCTGTGGCATCTGTGGTGATATCCCCTTTATCATTTTTTATTGCATCTATTTGGTTATTCTCTCTTTTCTTTTTTTTCTTTAAATTAATCTGGCTACTGGTCTATTTTGTTGATCTTTTCAAAAAACCAGCTCCTGGATTTATTGATTTTTTTCGTAGGGTTTTTCATGTCTCTATCTCCATCAGTTCTGCTCTGATCTTATTTATTTCTTGTCTTCTGCTAGGTTTTGAGTTTTTTTGATCTTGCTCCTCTAGCTCTTTCAATTTTGACGAAAGGGTGTCAATTTTAGATCTCTCCTTTCTTCTCATGTGGGCACTTACTGCTATATATTTTCCTTGAGAGACTGCTTTAAATGTGTCCCAGAGATTCTGGTATGTGGTGTCTTCATTCTCGTTGGTTTCGAAGAGCATCTTTATTTCTGCCTTCATTTCATTGTTTATCCAGTCAACATTCAGGAGAAAGTTGTTCATTTTGCATGAGGCTGTGCGGTTCTGGGTTGGTTTCTGAATTCTGAGTTCTAACTTGATTGCACTGTGGTCCGAGAGACTGTTTGTTATGGTTTCCGTTCTTTTGTATTTTCTGAGGAGTGATTTACTTCCAATTATGTGGTCAGTTTTTGAGTAGGTGTGATGTGGTGCTGAGAAGAATGTATAGTCTGTGGATTTGGGGTGGAGAGTTCTGTAAATGTCTATTAGGTTTGCTTGTTCCAGGTCTGAGTTCAAGCCCTGGATGTCCGTGTTAATTTTCAGTCTCGTCGATCTGTCTAATATTGACAATGGTGTGTTGAAGTCTCCCACTATTATTGTGTGGGAGTCTAGATCTCTTTGTAAGTCTTTAAGAACTTGCCTTATGTATCTGGGTGCTCCTGTATTAGGTGCATATATATTTAGGATCGTTAGCTCTTCTTGTTGCATTGATCCTTTTACCGTTATGTAATGTCCTTCTTTGTCTCTTTTGATCTTTGTTGCTTTCAAGTCTATTTTGTCAGAGGTGAGAATTGCAACTCCGGCTTTTTTTTTGCTCTCCGTTTGCTTGGTAAATCTTCCTCCATCCCTTTATTTTGAGCCTTTGTGTATCCTTGCATGTGAGGTGGGTTTCCTGGATACAGCACACTGATGGGTTTTGGCTTTTTATCCAATTTGCCAGTCTGTGTCTTTTGATTGGGGCATTTAGTCCGTTTACATTTAGGGTTAATATTGTTATGTGTGAATTTGATCCTGTCATTTTGATGCTAGCTGGCTGTTTTGCCCATTGGTTGATGCAGATTCTTCATTGTGTTGATGCTCTTTACCATTTCGTGTGTTTTTGGAGTGGCTGGTACTGGTTGTTCTTTTCTATGTGTAGTGCCTCCTTGAGGAGCTCTTGTAAAGCTGGTCTGGTGGTGATGAAATCTCTGAGTACTTGCTTGTTCACAAAGGATTTTATTTTTCCTTCACTTAGGAAGCTTAGTTTGGCTGGATATGAAATTCTGGGTTGAAAGTTCTTTTCTTTAAGGACGTTGAATATCGGCCCCCACTCTCTTCTGGCCTGTAGGGTTTCTGCTGAGAGATGTGCTGTGAGTCTGATGGGCTTCCCTTTGTGGGTAACCCGACCTTTCTCTCTGGCTGCCCTTAGTATTTTCTCCTTCATTTCAACCCTGGTGAATCTGATGATTATGTGCCTTGGGGTTGCTCTTCTAGAAGAATATCTTTGTGGTGTTCTCTGTATTTCCTGGACTTGAATATTGGCCTGCCTTGCTAGGTTGGGGAAGTTTTCCTGGATAATATCCTGAAGAGTATTTTCCAGCTTGGATGCATTCTCTTCGTCACATTCAGGTACACCTATCAAACGTAGATTAGGTCTTTTCACGTAGTCCCATATTTCTTGTTGACTTTGTTCATTCCTTTTTACGCTGTTTTCTCTAATCTTGCCTTCTTGTTTTATTTCATCGAGTTGATCTTCGACCTCTGATATCCTTTCTTCTGCTTGGTCAATTCGCCTGTTGAAACTTGTGCATGCTTCGCGAAGTTCTCCTGTTGTGTTTTTCAGCTCCCATCAATTCACTCCTATTCCTCTCTAAGTTGTCCATTCTCGTTAGCATTTCGTCAAGTCTTTTTTCAAGGTTCTTAGTTTCTTTGCATTGGGTTCGAACATGTTCTTTTAGCTCGCGGAAGTTTCTTATTATCCACTTTCTGAAAGCTGATTCTGTCATTTCATCACACTCATTCTCCATCCAGTCTTGTTCCCTTGCTGGTGAGGAGTTGTGCTCCCTTGTAGGAGGAGAAGTGTTCTGGTTTCTGGTGTTTTCATCCTTTTTGCACTGGTTTCTTCCCATCTTTGTGGATTTATCCACCTATCGACTTTGTAGTTGCTGTCTTTCTGATTTTGGTAATTTTAAGTCTGCGGCAGCAGAACTCATAAACCCCTTTTTTCTTTCCCCAGGTGTTCTGTCCCAGGGAGTTAGGGCTGTATGATTTTCCGCTGTCTTGCTGCCGTTTTTCCTGCCCACAAGGTGGCAGCCTAGTCACACTGAGCCTGCAGAGGCTTCGCTGAGCTGCTGTGGGCTCCGCCCAGCTTCCCTGTGAACTTCCCTGCAGTCCTGTTTATATGGGTGTAGTTAGAACTGCTTCCGCTATGTTGGCCCGCCCCTGTAGTCTCTGTAGTGGCGGGTTGCCTTGGTTGCTGCAAATTGCCCTGGGAACTGCAGGGTGTTTCCGTAATGGAGGACGCCCCTCCTCCACAGAGCTGGACCATCCCGGGTTCAGTTGTGTTTCCCGTGGCGTGTTTTTGCCCGGGAATCTCCTGGCTTGACTCTCCGTTTCAGCTCCCCTTGCTGGCTTAGAGGGGACTCAGTCTCGCTCACTCTGCACACAGAGCTGCTGCCCTAGGGCGCAGGCCGAGCGGCCACGCCGGTCAAACCGGCGGCGCTGGCGATCCGTTGGGCTCCTCCGCCTGTGAATCTCCTGGTCTGTGGGCAGTAAAAGTCCGCTGCCCTGTGAGCCGCTGTGTCGACTGAAGCAGCGGCTCTGAGATTCGTGGCGCATTTTTGCCCGGGAATCTCCTGGCTTGACTCCCCGTTTCAGCTCCCCTTGCTGGCTTAGAGGGGACTCAGTCTCGCTCACTCTGCACATGGAGCCGCTGCCCCGGGGAGCAGGTCGAGCGGCCGCGCCGGTCAAACCAGCGGCGCTGGCGACCCGTGGGGCTCCTCCGCCTGTGAATCCCCTGGTCTGTGGGCAGTAAAAATCCATCTGGAAATGCGACGTCCACTCACCCTCTGCACTTTCTCTCGGAGCTGCAATCCTGAGTTCCTCCTAACCGGCCATCTTGGATCGATCCCTCTCTTTTTAGTTATAATTTTTGAATTAGATTCTGTGTTTTTGGAGAGATTTTCCATACGTGGTGGAAGTGTTTTTAATCTTGGTAAATATGGATTATTTGTCTATTTTATCACGTTCATCGGAAAGCTATACTGAGAACATTTCAATGTTTTAAAGGCTTTCACTCTCCGATGACTTGTGTGAAAGACGACGTACATACTAAAACGGGAATACCTGTCTTTTTTTCTGTTGGAATTTTCAGAAGGGAATTCTGTGCAATCTGAAAAGATTGATGGAGGTTACAGTAATTGCTTTCTACATCGCTTTTGTTAAGCAGTGAAAATTAGACCCACTTGGAGATTTAGACCTGGACACACTGAGTTTTTGAACACTCTCAAAGTGCAATTTGGGAAAGGGCAGGTGAAATGAGGCTTCTTCCAACCTCCCTCTTCCCTCCTCAGCTTGGTTAACAGGCAAACACCAAAATATGGTAATAGCTGGTAATTTACAGAACGTTGGTTATCACATTTGATAATTATATGTTAAGGTTGTACAATATGTGTATGTCAGAGTTAGGGGTAGTAGGTCGTAGAGTCTCATGAAAAATACAACTTGTATATAATCTTCTGAGTAGCGAGATGGTAACTGTTACGATGGTTATGAATTGTCCAGGCAGTAGGGCCGGTATATGTCTTCAGTCACGTTTTTATGCCTGCAATCCAGGAAACAGTGTAAATGGATGTTTCCTGAAACAGCCATAGTCGCCTGCCAGCATGCCCAGCTAATTTTTGTATTTTTAGTGGAGACAGGGTTTCACCATCTTGGCCAGGCTGATCTTGAACTCCTGACCTCGTGATCCACCGGCCTCAGTTTCCCAAAGTGCTGGGATTACAGGCGTGAGCTACCGTGCCTGGCCGAGATTTATCATCTCTGTGTGCTGGTAACAATTCTAGCCTTCTCTTTTAGCTACTTTGAAATATACAATCCGTATTTGCTAACATATTGCAAATACGTCGCACCATTGCACTCCAAGCCTGAGCTAACTATGGTGACCGTACTCTGCTATAGAACGTTAGAACTTACTGTTTCTAACTGTATGTTTGTACCCGTTAACCAACCTCTCTTCCTCACCCCCATCCCTTCCCAGCCTCTGAAACCTGTCATTGTATTCTTTGTTTCCATGAGGTCAACTTTTTTTTTGTTGTCGTTGTTGTTTTTAGCTCCCACATGTTTGTGAGAATGTGTGATGTTTTTCTTCCTATGGCTGGCCTGGCTTGTTTCACTTAACATAATGACCTGCAGCTTCATCCATGTTGCTGCAAACAACGTGATTTCATGGTTTTTTCTGGCTGAATAGCATTCCATGGTGTATATATGCCACGCTCTCCTTGTCTGCTCATTGTTGGATACTTGGGTTGATTCCATATCTTTGCTGTTGTCAATAGCGCTGTGATAAACATGTGAGTGTATACTGATTTGATATACCGATTTCTTTTATGTTGGTTAAATAGCCAGTAGTGGGATGGCTGGATCAAGTAGTGGTTTTGTTTTTAGTATTTTGAGAAATCTCCATACTGGTTTTCATAACGACGTTACTAATTTCCAGTCCCGCCTCAGTGTGTAAGAGTTCCCTTTCCTCCGCATCATGTCAACATCCGCTGTTTGTATTTTTAAGAATAGTTATCCTAGCTGTGGTGAGGTGGTAGGTATCTCGTTGTAGTTTTGATTGGCACTTACCTGGTGATTACTGATGTGATCATTTTTTCATATATCAGTTGGCCATTTGTATGTTTTTTGATGTCCTTTGCCCATTTTTTTAGTGGGATTATTTATTGTTTTTCATCGTTGGTTATTTGAGCTCGTTACGTATTCTGGATTTTAGTCCTTTGTCGTGAACAGTTTGCACACGTCGTTTCCCATTCAGCAGGTTGTCTCTTTGCTCTGTCGTTTGTTTCCTTTGCTGTGCAGAAGCTTATTGAAAGAGATGGATTGAGCATGGTGGCTCACGCCTGTAATCCCAGCACTTTGGGAGGCTGAAGCAGGTGGATTACCCGAGATCGGGAGTTTGAGACCAGCCCGGCCAACGTAGTGAAACCCCATGTTTACAAATAATAGAGAAAAATTAGCTGGGTGGGATGGTGGGCGTCTCCTGGTTTCAAGCAATTCTCCTGCCTCGGCCTCCCAAGTAGCTGGGACTACAGGAGCATGCCACTATGCCTGGATCATTATTTTTTTCTTTTTTTTTTTTTGGTAGGAGTTTTGCTCTTGCCGCCCAGGCTGGAGTGCAATGGCGCCATCTGGGCTCACTGCAACCTCTGCCTCCCAGGTTCAAGTGATTATCCTGCCTCAGGCTCTCGAGCAGCTGGGATTAGCCCAGCTAATTTATTTTTATTTTTATTTTTGAGGTGGAGTTTTGCTGTTGTTGCCCAGGCTTGAGTACAATGGTGCTATCCCGGCTCACTGCAACATCCACCTCTTGGGTTCAAATCTGTGTCTGCATCAATTCCACACAAGAGTTCCATCATCATATGGGAAGGGAATCATAGGTGTGGGGGCCTCCATGCAGGACCCCGCGTGCCCCGAGGCCAGCCCCTGTGACAGGCACAGCAAGGAGCATCTGCTTCCGCCAGTTGGACAAGATTCTTTCCTGACCAGAAAGCAGCAGAAGGACTTCCCCTGCTCCCCACACACCGTCGTATCCCAAACACACCTGTGTGGATGGATGCCTCGATATCTCCCCTCAGCCCAGGGCCTGAGCTCTTCCTGATGAGGGTTAAGCAGGAGTGACCGCCTCTACTCGTGTCCCTGTTGCGGGCAGCTGCCTTCTCCTCAGCTCCCACGGGGCAGAACAAGAGCCAGCCAGCTCTCAACATCCCAGGATTTTCCAGGGATGCTGATAACTAAAGCAGTCGGGGCCTTGTGAGTGGTTGGTGGGAGGGATCAGGGTCTCCTCAGCATCCGTCAGTTCCTGGAGCATCTGAAGGGGCAGCCTACGCCTGCAGGAACGCGTGGGGCTGGCCCCCGTGGGTACCCAGTGCCTGGCATCTCCCAGGCCCTCTGTACTCCCTCACAGACCCCCTCCACTGAGCAGCACAGCCCTGAGGACAGAGGCAGGAACCCGGAGAGCATTTCCAACACAACTGTGTTTATTCAGATTTACACATGAGACCTCCAAGGTATTGCTCCCCACCCCCTACCCCTAGACCCTCCCTTCCGGTTCAGCCACCCTCTCCCTCCCCTCCCTCCTGCCCCTTCCTTCCCCCACCCTCCCCCATAAAGCTAAGGCCCAGCAAGATCAGCACTGGGGGACAAGTTTTTGCTTTGAGGCACCTGATGCCCTGAGGGTCTGAGAGTTGAGAGCCCCACCCTTGGGGATTGGCACCAGAGAGCCTGCCCTGTCCCTCTACTGGCTACAATGCTGCATTCTCTTCCTCTTAGAGAGCAAGGGGTCACCCTTTCTCTTTTTAGACTGCGAGGGGCCACTCAGCCCCCAAGCCAGGGACTGCGCCCCACAGGCGCTGAGTCCAGGCCTTAAATGGGGCATCTGAACAGGGGATGGGCCTCTGAAGAGAGCTCGCTTCTTGGACTTGGTGGCAGGAGCGGATGCTGGGCTGAGGTCTCTTCTCTTTGCAGATTGGGATTGAAGAGCTCCCTGGGGTTCCCACCCTTCTAGGCTGAGAAGGCCCGAGGCTGGGACAGGGCTCTGGGACAGCTTCCAGGGCCGCAGCCTGTAGTTGGTACCCATGGCAGAAACTATGCCAGGGATTTCCCTCTCCTCCTCACTTGACCACTCAGACAGCCTGCGTGACTCCTTGACAGGAGAGGCTCCAGGGAGACCCCAGGTGTCCTTGGTCCCCACACCTGGGCAGGTGAGTCTATGGTCCTGGGGAGGAGAGTCTGGCCGGGCAGCCCTCAGCCAGCGGGAGTCCAGTCTCTCCAAAACGGCAACAGGGTTTATGGACCTGACCATCCCAGTGCGCACCCTGCCTCGTCCCGGAGGGTCCCGGGAATCCCTCTGGGGGGTGGGTCTGTGATCCTGGGAAGGAGAGTTTAGCCGGGCAGCCCTCGGCCTGTGAGAATCCAGCCTCTCCAAAAGCACAACAGGGTTTTTGGACCAGGCCATCCCAGTGCACACACTGCCTTGTCCCTGAGCGTCCCAGGCAGCCGTCTGGGGTGGGCAGGTTTCCATGCTGACCCCTTGCTGGGGGCCAGGCACATCTCTCTCTGCTCCTTGGCCCGCTGCAGACTTAGAAGAGATTGAGTCCAGCTGGGTGGTGCCATGACTAGGGACTGCCCTCTCACACGGTTCCTCCTTCAAGGATAGGAGGCGCTTCTCTGCTACCTGCGGGAGTAAAGGGAGCACTTACTGGCTCTGCCTCAAGTGTGAACAGGGCCCAGGGTGGTGAAGACCAAGGCGCTTGGGTGGCAGGCAGGGAAGCCTGAGGCGGCTGGGCTTTCTGTCAAAGACAGAGAATGTGGCTCTGCTGGGCATCCCGCTGGGCCTCACTGCAGTTTGCATCCTGACTCCCCTCCCTGGCTCCTCTCCATCTCGCTCCATCTGAACCTGCACCTCCCCACCTCGGAGTGGCTCCCCAAGAAGCCGAGCATCCCCCGCAGGGTGGGGTGGACAATCAGGTGGGGCTTATGTGCCGGGTCCCTCCTGCCCCCAGGGTACCTCCCTGCTCTACCTGGGCAAGCGTGAGTCCTTCCTCCTGCTCCAGCTCCTGGCTTAGGGCCAAGAAATCCATGTGTGGATCTGGGGAAAGCAATTCTTCCAGGAATCGGGGGTGAATGACGGCCTCCACCTGGAAACAGAAGGAAGACGGTGTTAGCTTCCCGGGCAGGGAGTAACCTGGAGCCAAGGACACCTGGAGGAGATGCAGAAAGCAGTGAGCGCCCCGTCCCCACCCTTCTGGAGCTGTCTCATATCATGGCGACCACAGCTACACACACAGACCACAGACCTGGTAGCGTACACACATGCAGACAGAGACACACAAACCACACACAGACACACAAAGAGACCCACATATGACACAGGAAAATGGACACAAGTAATTTCCACACTCCACACTCACACCCACACAGACACAGAGTAACCGATCACAGACACAAAGACACAGACACAATCACATACACAGACAGTCAAATCGATGGCAACACACACACCCCTTCACTGCGGAGGAGCTAAGGAACAGAGCTTAATTCCAAGGACCTGTGAGTGCCACCCCCTGGAATTCTGCAGACCCCAGCACTTGAGGCTAGCCCACCTTGGTGACAAAGTCTTTCTGGGAACACAGGTTGTCAGCGTAGCTCAGGACGCCTGGGTCTAGAAGCATCCCGTCCCCTTCCTGCTCCACTTCGCCCTCTTCCCATTGTCCCTCGATCTCCCTCGTGGCCCCAGCGGGAGGCCCCAGCAGCTTCTCCATGATGTCCATATACTGCTGCACCACTTCAGGGGGAATCTCCTCGGGGGCCTTGGTCTCCGCTGGCCGCTGGGGCCTGGGTGGTGGCAGGCAGGCAGGTGGGGCCTTGGGGCCAGCCTTGCTGGGAAGGTACACTGAGGCAGGGAGGGAGGAGGATGGGTATGGTGAGGGCTGCTCCTCCTGCCTGCATCACACAGGGGAGGGCAGGGCTCAGGGACCTGAAGTGGGTCCCAGCTGGGTCAGGACCACCTGAACCACAGCGCCCCTGGAAGAGACGCCACAGGAGGGGCACATGTGGGACAGCATCGTTTTGGAGGAAGCTTGGAGTCACTGATATGCTGAGTACTCCACCCGCTCATCCCTGCTTCCTGGGCAGATTGTTGAGTTTTGGAATGGCAAGGGGAGAGAGTAGCTAGGAAACCTGACCAGGTGAATACCCACTTTGTGACCACGAGCCGCCCAGCCCCCCAGCTCCCCTGAGCTGTCTTTTTGGAAGGAACAAATCCCTCTCTTGAAGGGAGGCATGGGGTGTGGGGACAGTGGCCTCCCTCGGCCTCTCTGGGCTTTGCCGTGGCTCCTGTGGGAATGTGGGAAGCCATACCTGGCTGCTTGACCACCTCAGGGGCCGACGGTCCCTGAGGTTCAAGCCTCGGCAGGGCTGGAGGAGGCAGGCACTGGGGCCCCTTCATCCACTGTGACTTCTGAATCTGCATCTCCTCAGCCTCAAACTCTAGGAACCTAGGGTGAAGAAGGTGTAGACCGTGCTGAGAGGGTCCAGGCCCTCTGCCCCCAGGACCAGGCAGCAGTCGATGGCAGGGAATGGGAAGGCATGCCTCAGGCAGGCTGTCCAGGCCCTCCCTGGGGCCCGTCCCCCAGTCCCAGAGGGAACTACTCCCAGAATTCTGGGCCCTCCCTCCCTCACCCGGCCCCTGCAGAGCCCATGGCATCAACAGGGCTTTCTGACTTAAGTCAGGGCCACGAGGCCCAGGAGGGCACCAGGGGTGGGGTTTATGGCAGAAGGCGTCCATGATGTTGCCCAGTTGCATGAGTCCTGAGGTTGGGACTGTGGGTCCCTGAAGGATAACCCGGGAAGATGAAGCGTGGGAGACCCCGGTCGGGAGGAAGTAAAAGCTGGGCGCAAAAGACAGGGCCCCTTTCGCCTGAGGCTGCCGTCTTTCTGTCTTAAAGGAAGGGACTACGAGGAGCAAAGGCGGGCAGGCCAGAGATGGGTCTCATGGTGTCCTGGACACAGGTCTCCCCTGACCCAGCGCAGGTTTCTCCAGTCCTGGCCAGGCTGGGATGGGCGAAAACTGACTTCTGGCCACTGCTGTGAAGAGAGTGCACCCCGCTCTGTCTATAGTCCCCAGCGCCCCTTCTCCCCATCCTCACAACTGGCGGTGATCTCCTTTGGGCTGTGATGCTGGCTGCTCGCTCCCTGACCCTTAGTGTCAGGCAGGGGTTGGCCCGAGGCCAAGCAGGGCGTGGCTTCCCACCAGGGCAGGATAGAGACCCCAGAGCACTCTAGGAGGGAGGAGCAGCTTCCTGAGGGAGCCAGGGGCCAAGGAGTGCCTGTGTTTGTCCACACCCTCCTCATGCTCCACACTGAGAAGCCACCATGGCCATCTGGCTTCTGTCACCCTCTGTCACCCTGCCATGTGGGCTCTGCCCCTGCACCCCAGACTCACTTACCCGCCATCTCGTAGTAGATCATCCGGTCAAAGTTGCTCGTGTGCTTCCATTCCCGCACGGCCCACCACAGTCCCTCCTCTATGGTCATGGTGGGCTTCTGCTGGGCCAGGGATCTGAGAACTGGGCTGTAAGGTGGTGCAGTCAGTCCCAGTCCATAAGCCCACCCTCCATCCTAAGCCCACCAGTCCCAACACCCGGCCCCTGTCACCCCCACACATGTCCTGTCATCTGTCCCTGTCCTGTTCTCCCCCACATGGGCAGGATATGTCCCCAAGATCAGTCATCAACACAAGCCACCGGCTGGCCTCTCCAACTGCCCCTCGAGTCCTCAGTGTTACAGTGTTGACAAATGAACTCAGTACTATGGGTGGAATGTGAGCGTCCCCAGCATTCCTGTGCTGAAGCCCTCAGCCCCGGTGTGTCAGTTCTTGGAGTTAATCAGGGTTAGAGCAGGTCATGAGGGTGGGTTCCCATCATGGCATCCGAGCCCCGATAAGGGCAGGAGGAGACACCAGGGCTCTCCCTCTCAGCCACAAGAGGACACAGCCAGAGGCAGCCCTCTCCAGCCAGGACACCAGTCGGCCGTCACCTTGATCTGGGACTTCCGACCTCTGGAAGTGGGAGACGTGAATGTGTCCTGATAAAGCACCCAGTCTATAGGATTTGTTATGGCAGAGCCCGAGCTGACTGAGACAGCGCACACACAGAATGCCCGGGGAGCGAGGGTTAATGTGCAGGTTCCAGGGCCCCAGGACTGAGCATTTAACCAGCTTCCTGGGGACTCTGGAGCAAGGCGGCCCCTGGGGACGCAGCCTCAGGGTCCTGGAGACGAGTAGAAACCAGAACCAAAGCAGAGCGGTGTCCAAGCCCACTCCACACCAAGCCTGTGAGCCTGGGGCGACTCCACTCCAAGAATCAGGGTCCCCAGTGCACCGGGACTCAGCTCCAAGGGAGAATGCAACCAGTTCCAAGATGCAGGGGCGGCAAGATTTTTTGGGACAAAGATGGGGCCTCCTTACACCTACACCCTGGGCAGGGGACTTGCCTACGGGAGTGGCCAGTGTTTTGCCGGGTGGATGTGCTCAAGCTCCCGTGGAGTACGGGTTTGCTCATCAGCGGGGGACACAGGGTCACAGAGGCACTGCAGGATGGAGAGAGGCACGACTGGGACTGAATCGACAAACTCTCAGATGCTGGCATTGCTGCCTCAGTCACCACAGTCCATGGCCCTGGGCTGCTGGGCTCGTGGTGCACTCAGAGCCATCACTGGAGCCCGTGGCTTTGGGGAACACTGTCCTAGATAGCCTAGTTCTGATAACGATAGCAGTAGGGACAGTAATCATAACAGTTATCATGTAATGTGTCCCAGCACGTGCCGGGCACTGTGCCGTGTGCCTCATGTGTGAGCTCAAGTCACCTCTTCACCATCCTCTGAATGAAGCAACGTCATCCCTTTTTCTAGAAGGGATCGAGGGCAAAGCTACAAATACCTGCCCAGTAAGGATTGGCTGGACTCACGGGACAGTGAGGGGCAGGTGAGATGAGGCCCCTGAGAGTCTGTCCTGAGCGGCAGCCAGATGAATGTTCCTGAAAATGTGCCCTTCCATAGCTCGACCCGTCGCCTTCAAGACCACCCTGCAAGCTCCCCCGAACAGCGTGACCTCCCGTCCATCCAGCAGCCTCTTTATGGGTGAGCTTCAGGGTGAGCTCCGGTGCCCCGAGGACACTCACATGAAGAAACAGGAAAGCGCTTCCGTGTTCGGACTCTGGGGAAGGTGCCTCCGGGCCAGGGGCTTGTAGTGCTGCCAGAGTCGGAAGTTCTCATACACGCTCTGGGTGTTGCAGGAGTCGTCCGGGGGAGTCTTGGCCTGGGAGGGAGCCAGGCTGCCCTCTCCATGAGCCCCTTGTGACAATGGACAAGCATTCCCTGGGGCCACGATGGGGCCCGGCTGGGGAGCAGGTGGTGGTGCTGGAGGAGGAAGGCCCTGGAACCAGCCTCCGTCACAGGCCTGGGTGACCCCAATGATGTGGACAGCCATAGCGGGCACCACAGGGGCAGCTGCCAGGGGTCGGGGAGGTGGACATGCGACTCCCTCACAGACGGCACCTGGAGCCCGCCAGACGAGGGGGTCCTGAGGTAGGGCCAAGGTCTGTGCCTGAGGAGCCTTCACAGGCCCCACTTCTGTCTTCATCTGGACAAGGACATTGGAAGCCCCGGCCCAATTGAGGCCTTGGCCATCGTGTCCTGCCACCAGAGGGGTCCTGGGAAAGGCAGACAGCACCGGAGGGCCGCCTGGGGGAACCACTGCAGTCACGAGGGGCGGCCCATCTGCTGGGCCAGGAGCAGGTGTGGCGAAGGACAGAGCCGTGAACACTGGCATGGAGGCGCCAAGGTTCTCGGTCACACCCGTTTCCAGCTCTGGGCATGCTGTGGAGACAAAGGAAAGAGGTGAATGAGCTGGGGTCTCCAGGTCCACCCTGGTCACTGGGGAATCAGGGGTGTCCTACAGCTGAGGGCATGTGACAGGGAAACTGCAGCTTGCAAGTGTCCCTGATTGTGCATCGCATGCTCTGTTCCTCCATAGGAGGGTCCCTTCACTAGAGAGCCTGGCAGTTAACCCAGATTGCACCACTGCGTTCTAGCCTGGGTGACAGAGCAAGACTCCATCTTGAAAAAGAAACAATGGAAGACAACCACCGGATGGAAATCTCTCCCAAGCCAGCACCCCGTGAACCCTGAAGATAACCCATACGCATCACACCCAGTGTGCAAGTGATTGTTCTGGCACCATGCCCAGCAAGTGCTAAACGTGGGTCAGAGTCAGGCGACACTTTCCTCAGTGCTCGGTGGTGCTGGCTGCCACTCAGGAAGCTCTGTTGCCAGGGAGCAGGTCTGAGAAGCAGTGGTGGAGTTCCCTGAGATACTGTCATTGCGCAGCCAGCAAGAGCGGCACACGATTAGAGCACAGCCAGCAAGCGGTGAGCAGTGGGGCTGTCGGGGGGTGGGGAGGTGTCTGGGGATTTTCACAGCTGCTGGTCATGTTACAGTAGGTCGTGGGACAACGAGCCCATCTCTGGTCCTTTTCCTTTGAGCTCCCAATAACTGAATAGAGTGACCAACCAAGAACCAGAGGTTCTTGGGCCACAGGCCAGGTGTGGCAAAGTTGTCTGGAGCTCATCCCTGTTCGCTAGGACTTCATGCAGTCTCCAGTCAAGGGGAACAGGGATACAGCACATGCACCTCATCAGTCAGGACACACATCCTAACTTGAATAATAATAATAATAAGAGGACCATCTTCCTATTTGTGTTCTACTCTCCTTCCTGTACTGAAAAGGAAACCAGTCTTTCCAGACCTTTCCACTGAAAACCAGCAAGAGTCCACACGTGTCCCCTGTTCATGAGGTAGTAGACATGGAATAGAGGCAAATTGTTCATCTCCACAGAAACACAAAGTGCAGAGGACAGGCCGTGAGCTAGCAGACAAGAGGAAGTGGGTCTGAAGACCTGCGCTTCCACAAGAGGACGAACAATTCAGAACAACCTGGGAAGCCCAGGCCGTGTTGCCTGAACTTCCCCACTGCCCCCACCCCTGTTAAAGCCAACAGCTACCTGAACTGACTGAGAAGCCACCTCTGGGGAGCGAGCTGAGAGGCTGCGGCAGTTACAGTAGCCCCAGGCTCGCCCACCTCGAGGCTGTCACTGCATGCTCTGTCACAGCCATCACACCCAACAGTCGTCTCTGGCTGAGACGACTTCTCCTCACTCCTCCCTAAGATCTAGAAAAGTCCAGTCCAAATCCCTCTGAACACTATGGAAGGGCACTGTCCAGGTGCCCGAAGACATAACACAGGGCTCAGGCTTGCCCGCCATCTTCATTGGGCCACCGGCACAACACGATCCCACCACTCCCTACAAACACGGTGACGTGACCCGTCCCCCTCTAGAAAGAATCAGTACATCCACTCCATCCTTTCCCCTACACGGTGTATTCCCCCAGGCATCTTGGTCCACCTCCAAGGAGCCGTCCTCCCTAACCACAGACTCAGGGTGCCATGGCCCTCTCCAGGTGTGATGTCTTTGGGGACATCCAGTGCTCCCTCCCTCCTCGACACTAGCCCTATCAACTGTCCCTGGGGCAGTGTCAAGTTTGAATTCCCAGGGATTTGAAACGCGACAGAGACTTGGATAATGCCCCTGTCCCTACAGACTCACCTCCATTTGAAGCCATCCCCTCAGGCTGGGTGCTGATCACCGCTGTCTGACAGTTTCCACAGTGAGAAAAGTCAAGAGCAGGACCCAGAGAGTGACCTACCTCAACAGATTCTCCTGAGTTCAGGTAGGTCCGGTAAAATTTGAAAGTAAAGCAGTTTAGAACTTAGGACCCCAGACATTCTGCAGAGGGGGAGGGGCAGTGCAGCAGGTACTGGAAGGGGTGGGGGACATTCTGTGAAGGGCTCCAGCCAATAGGAAAGAACTGAGGTTCCCTTCCAGCTGGAGGGCAGCAGGGCAGACTGTGTGCACCTCTTTAGGCAACTTTTTTTTTTTTTTTTTTTTTTTTTTGAGATGGAGTTTCGCTCTTGTTACCCAGGCTAGAGTGCAATGGCATGATCTCGGCTCAGCGCAACCTCCGCCTCCTGGGTTCAGGCAATTCTCCTGCCTCAGCCTCCTGAGTAGCTGGGATTACAGGCACTTGCCACCATGCCCAGCTAATTTTCTTTTTGTATTTTTAGTAGAGACGGGGTTTCACCATGTTGACCAGGATGGTCTCGATCTCTTGACCTCGTGATCCACCCACGTCGGCCTCCCAAAGTGCTGGGATTACAGGCCTGAGCCATCACACCCAGCCCCTCTTTCACCTTTTTATGTTAATAATTTTGCCACTCCTAGCCATGCATGGAGGTTCATGTCTGTAATCCCAGCATTTTGGGAGGCCGAGGCAGGTGGATCACCTGAGGTCAGAATTTCGAGACCAGCCTGACCAACACGGTGAAACCCGTCTCTATTAAAAATAGAAAAATTAGCCAGGAATGGTGGCAGGTGCCTGTAATCCCAGCTACTCGGGAGGGTGAGGCAGGAGAATCGCTTGAACCTGGAGGGTGGAGGTTGCAGGGAGCCGAGATCATGCCACTGCAATCCAGCCTGGATGAGAGAGCGAGACTCCATCTGAAGAAAATAAAAGAAACCAGCCTGTGCAATATGAGCTTTGAAGCCACGGCAACCAGCAGGGAGACGTGACAGCCCCTCTGCCCGCAGGTGCTGGACATCACGGAGCAGCTGGATGCCGGCGTGCGGTACTTACACCTGCAGATTCCGCTCATGCTGGACGGCTCTTGAGAAGAACCTGCAGTTTGTTCACATGGTATACACCATGGCACTGGTGGAGGTACGACCATGCTGAGGGGATACACGGGGAGTGCTCAGGAGGCGGCCGGCCTCCCATGGGGAACCAGACTGCCATAGGGACGGGAGGTTCCTGACCTTTAGTGGGATGACGATGTCAGCTTCAGGGCCAGACAAGAGACCAGGAGATGCTGACGTCTGCTAATCTGTTAGGAGCACTTATTTTTTTTTCCTTTGGAGATGGAGTCTCGCTCTGTCACCAAGGCTGCAATGCAGTGGCTCAATCTCGGCTCACTACAACCTCCGCCCACCAGGTTCAAGCGATTCTCCTGCCTCCGCCTCCCAAGTACCCGGGATTACAGGCACCCACCACCACACCCGGCTAATTTTCATATTTTTAATAGAGACGGGGTTTCACCAGGTTGGCCAGGCTGGTCTCGAACTCTTGACCTCAGGTGATCCGCCCGCCTCAGCCTCTCAAAATCCTGGGATTACAGGCGTGAGCCACCATACCTGGCATTCGGGGGGTTCTTGACCGATGTGAATTTCTTCATTTCTGTTTTTCTTTTTGTTTTCTTTCTATTTTTTTGAGACAGAGTCTTGCTCTGTCACCCAGGCTGGAGTGCAGTGGCGCAATCTCAGCTCACTGCAACGTCTTCCTTCCTGTTCAAGCCATTCTCCTGCCTCAGCCTCTGGAGTAGCCGGGATTATAAGCATGCACCACCATGCCCGGCTAATTTTTGTATTTTCGGTAGAGACAGGGTTTCACCATGTTGGCCAGGCTGGTCTCGAACTCCTGACCTCAGGTGATTGGCCTGCCTCGGCCTCCCAAAGTGCTGGGATGACAGGCATGAGCCACCGAGCCGGGCTGAATTGGCTCACTGCAGCCTCCTGTCTGCCGGAGGATCCACCTGTCTAAGCTTACCAACTACCTCTAGCTTGGACTAGAGGTGTGAACCACCACACCTAATTCTTTAATTCTTCTTTTTTGTAGCCATGTTGCCCAGGCTCTTTTCAAACTCTTGGACTGAAGCCAATTCTCTGGGATCGGCCTCAGCCTCCTTGCAAAGCACTGGGACTGCCACTGTTCTGGCCTCATCTTTTCTCTTTTTTTGAGACAGAGTTTTGCTCTTTTGCCCCGGCTGGAGTGCAGTGGCTTGATCTCGGCTCACTGCAACCTCCGCCTCCTGGGTTCAAGCGATTCTCCTGCCTCGGCCTGCTGAGTAGCTGGGATTACAGGTGCATACCACCATGCCTGGCTAATTTTAGTATTTTTAGTAGAAAGAGAGGTTTTGCCGTGTTGGCCAGGATGGTCTTGAACTCCTGACCTTAGGTGATCTGTCCCCGCTCGGCCTCCCAAAGCGCTGGAATGACAGGTGTGACCCACGGAGCCCAGCCTTCCTCGAGCTGTGGGACTCATGAAGGACTCTGCCCCGCCCCCTCCCTCCCCCCAGGACACGCTCCCGGAGATCTCAGAGTGGCTGGAGCAGCACCCTCGTGACGTGGTCATCCTGGCCTGCAGGAACTTCCAGGGGCTGAGTGAGGACCTGCACGACTACCTGATCTCCTGCATCAAGACCATCTTTGGGGAGATGCTGTGTCCCCGCGGGGTGAGTGACGAGGGAGAAGGATGGCCACAGGTCTCTCCCAGGGCTGGGGGATCCTCACCCTCACCCTGCATTTGCTTGCCTGGTAACCCTGGGTGTGGCTGCTGCCGTGATCCCTGCAGCAGGTGGAGTTTGGAACAACAGCAGCTCCCGGCTCTCCTGCAGGCCGACCTGGAGCTGGGAGTGGCTCCTAGTGAGAACTGCTTCCTGTGATGGGTTTAGAAATCTGCATAGCAGAGCCGGACGTGGGGGTTCACACCTGTAATCCCAGCACTTTGGGAGGCCGAGGCGGGCGGATCACAAGGTCAGGAGTTCGAGACCAGCCTGGTCGATACGGTGAAACCCTGTCTCTAAAAATACAAAAATTAGCCGGGCATGGTGGCGGGCGCCTGTAATCCCAGCTACTTGGGAGGCTGAGGCAGGAGAATTGCTTGAACCCGGGAGGCAGAGGTTGCAGAGAGCTGAGATTGTGCCACTGCACTCCAGCCTGGGCGACAGAGTGAGACTCCGTCTCAAGAAAAATCAACAAAAAAATCAGGCTAGGCGCAGTGGGTCACGCCTGTCATCCCAGCACTTTGGGAGGCTGAGGCAGGTGGATCAACTGAAGTCAGGACTTCGAGACCAGCCTGGCCAATGTGGTGAAACTCTGCCTCTTCTAAAAATACAACAATTAGTCTGGCGTGGTGGCGAGTGCCTGTAGTCCCAGCTACTTGGGAGGCTGAGGCAGGAGAATGGCTTGAACCTGGGAGGCAGAGGTTGCAGTGAGCTCAGATTGTGCCACTGCACTCCAGCTTGGGTGACAGAGCGAGACTCCATCTCAAAATACAACAAAACAGGGGGTTAGTGGAGGGATAACAGGGAGTGGGGGGATTGGGGAGGGATAGCATTAGGAGGTACCACGCCATGTGTATACCTATGTAACAATCCTGCAAGATGTGCACATGTATCCCAGAACTTAAAATAAAATTGAAAACAAAAAGGAAAAATGGCTGGGTGCGGCGAAAAAGGATATGTGAGCAGCATCTTCCTGGCTCCATGGGCACCCCCATCAGGGTCTGTGTTATTTTACCGGGGTTGCAGGCACCCGGGAGCCCAGACAGCAGCCTCAGAAGGGCTGAGACATGAGCTGACCAGCCCCCCGCTCTGCAGGCTGCAGGCCACGGTCAAGGCATCCTGAAGGCACCCAGAGAGGGTGCCCCGGCCTCCCCACAGGTCTATTCCTGGCTACATGTGTTCCCCCAACCCCCTTGTAAAAAGGTTTTAAATTTTTAAATTTTTTATTTATTTAATTATATATATATATATTTTTGAGATGGTGTTTCCCTCTGTCACCCAGGCTGGAGTGCAGTGGCGCAATCTCGGCTCACCGCAACCTCTGCCTCCCAGATTCAAGCGATTCTCCTGCCTCAGCCTCCACAGTAACTGGGATTACAGGCACCTGACGCTGGGCCTGACTAGTTTTTTGTATTTTTAGTAGAGACGAGCTTTCATCATTTTGGCCACGCTGGTCTTGACCTCCTGACCTTGTGACCCACCTGCCTCAGCCTCCTAAAGTACTGGGATTACAGGTGTGAGCCACTGCACCCGGCCATAAATTGACTTTTTGAGACCGAGTCTTCCTCTGTCACCCAGGCTGGAGTGCAGTGGTGTGATCTGGGCTCACTGCACCCTCCGCCTCCCAAGTGCAAGCTATTCTCCTTCCTCAGCCTCTTGAGTAGCTAGGACCACAGGCACCTAACCCCAATGCCGGGCTAGTTTTTTTTTTGTTTTTTTTGTTTTTTTTTCATTTTTAGTAGAGACGAGGTTTCATCGCGTTTGTCAGGTGGGTCTGGAACTCTTGAAGTGGGCCCTGTCCTCCGACTGGGTCATGCTGTGAGATTCACACCTGGACCCAGGCCCTGTCCTCCCATTGTGTCCTGGTGTGATGTGGGATCCTGGACACAGGTCCTGTCCTTTCTCTGAGTCCTGGTGTGACATTCACACCTGGAAACAGGGCATGTCCTCCCTCTGTGTCCCGATGTGATGTAGACGTGTGCACACAGGGCCCAGACTTCCTCCCTCTATATCCTGGTGTGTCGTGAAACCCTGGACATGGGGCCTGCCCTCCCTGTGTCTTGGTGTAATGTGGACCCCTGGACATGGGGCCTGTCCTCCCTCTTTGTCCTGGTGTGATGTGGACACATGTGTGGACACATGGCCCAGCCTTCCTCCCTCTATGTCCTGGTGTGACGTGAACCCGTGGACATGGGGCCTGTCCTCCCTCTGTGTCCTCGTGTGACGTGGATCCCTGGACATGGGGCCTGTCCTCCCTGTGTGACCTGGTGTGATGTGGACATGTAGAAACAGGGCCCAGCCTTCCCCTTCTATGTCCTGGTGTGATGTGGACCTCTCGACATGGGGCTTGTCCTCCCTCTGTGTCCTGTTTTGATGTCGACCCCTGGTGTGATGTCAACCCCTGGATACGGGGCCTGTCCTCCGTCTATATCCTGGTGTGATGTGGACCCCTGGACATGGGGCCTCTCCCCCCACTGTGTCCTGGTGTGATGTGAAACCCTGGACATAGGTCCTGTCCTCCCTCTATGTCCTGGTGGGACGTGGAACCCTGGACACAGATCCTGTCCTTTCTCTGTGTCCTGGTGTGACATCACACCTGGACACAGGGCCTGTCCTCACTCTGTGTCCCGGTGTGATGTCGATGTGTGGACACAGGGCCCAGCTTTCCTTCCTCTATGTCCTGGTGTCACGTGAACCCGTGGACATGGGACCTGTCCTCCCTCTGCAACCTCGTGTGATGTCGATCCCTGGTCATGGGGCCTCTCATCCCTCTGTGTCCTGGTGTGATGTGGACATGTGGAAACAGGGCCCAGCCTTCCCTTTCTATGTCTTGGTGTGATGTGGACCTCTCGACGTGGGGCTTGTCCTCCCTCTCTGTCCTAGTGTGACATGGACCCTTCGATATGGGGCTTGTCCTCCCTCTATGTCCTGGTGTGACGTGGACCCCCCGAATACAAGGCCTGTCTGCCCTCTATATCCTGGTGTGACGTGGACCCCTGGACATGGGGCCTATCCTCCCTGTGTGTCCTGGTGTGATGTGGACATGTGGACATAGGGCCCACCCTTTCTCCCTCTATGTCCTGGTTTGATGTGGACCCCTGAACACCTGGCCTGTCCTCCATCTGTGTCCTGGTGTGAGGTGGACCCCTGGACACGGGGCCTGTACTTCCTCTGTGTACTGGTGTGACATTCACAACTGGACACAGGGTCTATCCTCCCTCTGTGTCCCCATGTGATACGGACATTTGAACAGAGGGCTCAGCCTTCCTCCCTCTATGTCCTGGTGTGACGTCAACCCGTGGACATGGGGCCTGTCCTCCCTCTGTGTCCTGGTGTGATGTGAACCTGTGGACACAGGGCCCAGCCTTCCTCCCTCTATGTCTTCGTGTCACGAGGACCGCTGGACATGGGGTCTGTCCTCCCTCTATGTCCTGGTGTGACGTGGACCCCTGGACATGGGGCCTGTCCTCACTGTGTGTCTTGCTGTGATGTGGACGTCTGGACACGGCACAGCGGTCCTCCCTGTATTTCCTGGTGTGACATGCACCCCTCTACATGGAGCTTCTCCTCCCTCATGTCCTGGTGTGACGTGGACTCCTGGATACAGGGCCAGTCCTCCCTCTATATCCTGGTGTGACGTGGACCCCTCGACATGGGGCCTGTCCTCCCACTGTGTCCTGGTGTGATGTGGTACCCTGGACACAGGGCCTGTCCTCCCTCTATGTCCTGGTGTGACGTGGACCCCTGGACACAAGTCCTGGCCTTTCTCTATCTCCTGGTGTGACATTCACACGTGGACACAGGGCCTGTCTTCCCTCTGTGTCCCTGTGTGATGTGGACGTGTGGACACAGGGCCCAGCATTCCTCCCTCTATGTCCTGGTGTGACGTGAACCTGTGGACATGGGGCCTGTCCTCCCTCTGTGTCCTGGTGTGATGTGTACATGTGGAAACAGGGCCCAGCCTTCCCTTTCTATGCCCTGGTGTGATGTGGACCTCTCGACATGGGGCTTGTCCTCCCTCTGTGTCCTGGGGTGACATGGAACCCTCGATATGGGACTTGTCCTCCCTCTGTGTCCTGGTGTGACATGGACCCCTGCATACAAGGCCTCTCCTCCTCCTATATCCTGGTGTGACTTGGACCCCTGGACATGGCGCCTCTCCTCCCTCTGTGTCCTGGTGTCATGTGGACATGTGGACATAGGGCACACCCTTCCTCCCTCTATGTCCTGGTGTCATGTGGACCCCTGAAGACCTGGCCTGTCCTCCGTCTGTGTCCTGGTATGATCTGGAACCCTGAAGACCTGACCTATCCTCCGTCTGTGTCCTCGTGTGATGTGGACCCCTGGACACGGGGCCTGTACTTCCTCTGTGTACTGGTGTGACTTGTACCCCTGGACACAGGGTCTGTCCTTCCTCTGTGTCCTGGTGTGACATTCACACCAGGACACAGGGCCTGTCCTCCCTCTGTATCCTGGTGTGATGTGGACATGTGGACACAGGGCCCAGCCTTCCTCCCTCTATGTCATCGTGTCACGAAGACTGCTGGACATGGGGTCTGTCCTCCCTCTATGTCCTGGTGTGACGTGGACCCCTGGACATGGGGGCCTGTCCTCACTGTGTGTCTTGCTGTGATGTGGACATCTGGACACAGCGCCGCAGTCCTCCCTCTATTTCCTGGTGTGACGAGCACCCCTCTACATGGGGCTTCTCCTCCCTCTGTGTCCTGGTGTGATGTGGTACCCTGGACACAGGGCCTGTCCTCCCTCTATGTCCTGGTGTGACGTGGACCCCTGGACACAAGTCCTGGCCTTTCTCTATCTCCTGGTGTGACATTCACATGTGGACACAGGGCCTGTCCTCCCTCTGTGTCCCCGTGTGATATGGACGTGTGGACACAGGGCCCAGCGTTCCTCCTTCTATGTCCTGGTGTGACGTGAACGCGTGGACATGGGGCCTGTCCTCCCCCTGTGTCCTGGTGTGATGTGGACATGTGGAAACAGGGCCCAGCCTTCCCTTTCTATGTCCTGGTGTGATGTGGACCTCTCGACATGGGGCTCGTCCTCCCTCTGTGTCCTGGGGTGACGTGGAACCCTCGATATGGGACTTGTCCTCCCTCTGTGTCCTGGTGTGACGTGGACCCCTGCATACAAGGCCTGTCCTCCTTCTATATCCTGGTGTGACTTGGACCCCTGGACATGGCGCCTCTCCTCCCTCTGTGTCCTGGTGTCATGTGGACATGTGGACATAGGGCACACCCTTCCTCCCTCTATGTCCTGGTGTGATGTGGACCCCTGAAGACCTGGCCTGTCCTCCGTCTGTGTCCTGGTGTGATGTGGACCCCTGAAGACCTGGCCTGTCCTCCGTCTGTCATCGTGTGATGTGGACCCCTGGACACAGGGCCTGTACTTCCTCTGTGTACTGGTGTGACGTGTACCCCTGAACATGGGGCCTGTCCTCCCTCTGTGTCCTGGTGTGATGTGGACCCCTGGACACGGAGCCTGTTGTCCCTCTGTGTCCTGGTGTGAGGTGGACCCCTGAACACGGGGCCGGTACGTCCTCTGTGTACTGATGTGACATTCACACCTGGAGACAGGGCCTGTATTCCCTCTGTGTCCCCGTGTGGTGTGGACGTTTGGACACAGGGTCCAGCCTTCCTCCCTCTATGTCCTGGTGTGACATGAACCCGTGGACATGGGGCCTGTCCTCCCTCTGTGTCCTGATGTGATGTGGACCCTGGACACGGGGTCTTCCCTTCCTCTGTATCCTGGTGTGACACTCACGCCTGGACACAGGGCCCAGCGTTCCTCCCTCTGTGTCCTGGTGTGACGTCAACGCGTAGATATGGGGCTTGTCCTCCCTCTGTGTCCTTGTGTGACATGGACCCCTGGACATGGGGCTTGTCCTACCTCTGTGTCCTGGTCTGATGTGGACGTGTGGACACAGGGCCCAGCTTTCCTGCATATCTGTCCTGGTGTGACGTGCACCACTGGATATGGGGCCTTTCCTCCCTCTGTGTCCTGGTGTGATGTGGACGTGTGGACACAGGACCCAGCCTTCCTCCCTCTGTCATGGTGTGACGTGGACCCCTGGACACAGGGCCTGTCCTTCCTCGGTCTCCAGGTCTAACAATCACCCCTGGACACAGGGCCTGTCCTCCCTCTGTGTCCTGGTGTGATGTGGTCCCCTGGACACGGGGCCTGTCCTACCCCTATGTCCTGGTGTGACTTGGACCCCTGGATATGTGGCCTGTCCTCACTGTGTGTCTTGCTGTGATGTGAACGTGTGGACACAGGGCTCTGCCTTCCTCCGTCTCTTTCCTCGTGTGGCATGGACCCCTGGACATGGGGCCTGTCCTCCCACTGTGTCCTGGTGTGATGTGGAACCCTGAACACAGATCCTGTGCTTCCTCTGTGTCCTGGTGTGACATTCACACCTGGAAACAGGGCCTGTCCTCCCTCTGTGTCCCGGTGTGATGTGGACGTGTGCACACAGGGCCCAGACTTCCTCCCTCTATATCCTGGTGTGTCGTGAAACCCTGGACATGGGGCCTGCCCTCCCTCTGTGTCTTGGTGTGATGTGGACCCCTGGACACGGGGCCTGTCCTCCTTCTATGTCCTGGTTTGACGTGGATGCCTGGACATGGGGCCTTTCCTCCCTCTGTGTCCTGGTGTGATGTGGACGTGTGGACACATGACCCAGTGTTCCTCCCTCTATGTCCTGGTGTGACGTGAACCCGTGGACATGGGGCCTTTCCTCCCTCTCTGTCCTCGTGTGATGTGGATCCCTGGACATGGGGCCACTCCTCCCTCCGTGTCCTCGTGTGATGTGGTCCCCTGGACATGGGGCCTGTCCTTCCTCTGACTCCTGGTGTAACAATCACCCCAGGACACAGGGCCTGTCTTCCTTCTGTGTCCAGGTGTGATGTGGACGTGTGGACACAGGGCCCAGCCTTCCTGCCCCTATGTCCTGGTGTGACCTGGTCCCCTCGACATGGGGCATGTTCTTCCTCTGTGTCCTGATGTGAGGTGAACCCCTGGACACGGTGCCTGTCCTCCCTCTATGTCCTAGTGTCATGTGGACCCCTGGACATGGGGCCTGTCCTCCCTCTTTGTCCTGGTGTGATGTCGACATGTGGAAACAGGGCCCAGCCTTCCCTTTCTATGTCCTGGTGTGATGTGGAACCCTCGACATGGGGCTTGTCCTCCGTCTGTGTCCTGGTGTGATGTGGACCCCTGGATACGGGGCCTGTCCTCCCTCTATATCTTGGTGTGACGTGGACCCCTGGACATTGGGCCTATCCTCCCTCTGTGTCCTGGTGTGATGTGCACATGTGGAAAGAGGGCCCACCCTTCCTCCCTCTATGTCCTGGTGTGATGTGGACCCCTGGACACCTGGCCTGTCCTCCGTCTGTGTCCTGGTGTCATGTGGACCCCTGAACACGGGGCCTGTTCTCCCTCTGTGTCCTGGTGTGACGTGAACCCATGGACATGGGGCCGGTCCTCCCTCTGTGTCCTGGTGTGATGTGGACCTGTGGACACAGGGCCCAGCCTTCCTCCCTCTATGTCATCATGTGACGTGGACCGCTGGACATGGGGCCTGTCCTCCCTCTGTGTCCTGGTGTGATGTGGACCCCTGGACACGGGGCCTTTCCTCCCTCTATGTCCTGGTGTGACGTGGACTCCTAGACATGGGGCCTGTCCTCAGTGTGTGTGTTCCTGTGATGTGGACGTCTGGACACGGCGCAGCCGTCCTTCCTCTATTTGCTGGTGTGACGTGGACCCCTCGACATGGGGCTTGTCCTCCCTCTGTGTCCTGCTGTGACGTGGACTCCTGGTTACATGGCCAGTCCTCCCTCTATATCCTGGTGTGGTGTGGACCCCTTCACATGGGGCGTCTCCTCCCTCTGTGTCCTGGTGTGATGTTGACATGTGGACAGAGGGCCCACCCTTCTTCCCTCTATGTCCTGGTGTGATGTGGACCCCTGAAACCTGGCCTGTCCTGTGTCTGTGTCCTGGTGTGATGTGGACCCCTGGACATGGGGCCTGTCCTCCCTCTGTGTCCTGGTGTGAGGTGGACCCCTGGACACGGGGCCTGTACTTCCTCTGTGTACTGGTTTGACGTGTACCCCTGGACACAGACCCTGTCCTTCCTCTTTGTCCTGGTGTGACATTCACCCGTGTGATGTGGATGTGTGGACACAGGGCCCAGCCTTCCTCCCTCTATGTCCTGGTGTCACGTGAACCCGTGGACATGGGGCCTGTGCTCCCTCTGTGTCCTGATGTGATATGGACGTGTGGACACGGCCCAGCCTTCCTCCCTCTATGTCCTGTTGTGACATGGACTCGTGGACAACTGGCATGTCCTCCATCTGTGTCCTGATGTCATGTGGACACCTAGACATGGGGCCACTCCTCCCTCCGTGTCCTCCTGTGATGTGGTCCGCTGGACATCGGGCCAGTCCTTCCTCTGTGTCCTGGTTTGAAAAGGAACCCTTGGACACGGGGCCTGTCCTTCCTCTGTCTCCTGGTGTAACAATCACCCCTGGACACAGGGCCTGTCCTCGCTCTGTGTCCAGGTGTGATGTGGACGTGTGGACACAAGGCCCAGCATTCCTCCCCCTATGTCCTGGTGTGACCTGATCCCCTCGACAAGGGGCCTGTTCTCCCTCTGTGTCCTGGTGTGATGTGGACCCCTGGACACGGTGGCTGTCCTCCCTGAATGTCCTAGTGTGATGTGGACCCTTCGGACATGGGGCCTGTCCTCCCTCTGTGTCCTGGTGTGATGTGGACCCCTGGATATGGCACCAGTCCTCCCTCTATATCCTGGTGTGACGTGGACCCCTGGTCATGGGGTCTCACCTCCCTCTGTGTCCTGGTGTGATGTGTAAATGTGGAAAGAGGGCCCACCCTTCCTCCCTCTATGTCCTGGTGTGATGTGGACCCCTGGACACGGGCCTGTTCTCCCTCTGTGTCCTGGTGTGATGTAGACCCCTGAACACCTGGTCTGTCCTCCTTCTATGACCTGGTTTGACGTGGACGCCTGAACATGGGGCCTGTCCTCACTGTGTGTCTTGCTGTGATGTGGACGTCTGGATACGGCGCAGCCGTCCTCCCTCTATTTCCTGGTGTGACGTGGACCTCTCGACATGGGGTTTGTCCTCCCTCTGTGTCCTGGTGTCATGTCGACCCCTGGATACGGGGCCTGTCCTCCGTCTATATCCTGGTGTGATGTGGAACCCTGGACATGGGGACTGTACTCTCACTGTGTCCTGGTGTGATGTGGAACCCTGGACACAGGGCCTGTCCTCCCTCTATGCCCTGGTGTGACATGAACCTGTGGACATGGGGCCTGTTCTCCCTCTGTTTCCTCGTGGGACGTGGATCCCTGGACATGGGGCCTCTCCTCCCTCTGTGTCCTGGTGTGATGGGGACGTGTGGACACAGGGCCCAGCCTTCCTCCCTCTATGTCCTGGTGTGACGTGGACTCCTGGACACCTGGACTGTCCTCCGTCTGTGTCCTGGTGTGATGTGCACCCCTGGACATGGGGCCTCTCCTCCCTCAGTGTCCTCGTGTGATGTGGACCCCTGGACATGGGACCTGTCCTTTCTCTGTTTCCTGGTGTAACAAGGACCCCTGGACACGGGTCCTGAACTTCCTCTGTCTCCTTGTATAACAATCACCCCTGGACACTGGGCCTTTCCTCGCTCTGTGTCCTGTTGTGATGTGAAGGTGTGGACACAGGCCCGAGACTTCCTCCCTCTATATCCTGTTGTGTCATGAAACCCTGGACATGGGGCCTGTCCTCCCTCTGTTTCCTGGTGTGATGTGGACCCCTGGAAACGGGGCCTGTCCTCCCTCTAAGTCCTGGTGTGATGTGGAATGCTGCACACAGGGCCTGTCCTCCCTCCATTTCCCGGTGTGACATGGACCTCTGGACATGGGGCCTGTCCTCCCACTGTGTTCTGTTGTGATGTGGAAGCCTGGACACAGGTCCTGTCCTTCCTCTGTGTCCTGGTGTGAGATTCACAACTGCACACAGGGCCTGTCCTCCCTCCATGTCCCCGTGTGATGTGGACGTGTGGACACATGGAGCAGCCTTCCTCCCTCTATGTCCTGGTGTGACGTGAACCCGTGGACATGGGGCCTGTCCTCTCTCTGTGTCCTCGTGTGACGTGGATCCCTGGACATTTTGCCTGTCCTCCCTCTGTGTCCTGCTGTGATGTCGAAACCTGGACACGGGGCCTGTCCTCCCTCTAAGTCCTGGTGTGACGTGGACCTTTGGTAATGGGGTCTGTCCTCCGTCTGTGTCCTGGTGTGATGTGGACATGTGGACACAGGGCCCAGTCTTCCTCGCATTGTGTCCTGGTGTGATGTGGACCCCTGAACACCTGGCCTGTCCTCCGTCTGTGTCCTGGTGTGATGTGGACCCCTGGACACGGGGCCTGTCCTCCCTTTGTGTCCTAGTGTCATGTGGACACCTGTACATGCATCCTGTCGTCCCTCTGTGTCCTGGTGTGATGTGGACCACTGGACACGAGGCCTTTAGTACCTCTGGGTCCTGGTGAGATGTAGACCCCTGGACATGGGGCTTGTCCTCCCTCTGTGTCCTGGTGTTATATGGACCCCTGGACATGGGGCCTTTCCGCCCTCTGTGTCCTGGTGTGATGCGGACGTGTGGAAAGAGGCCCCAGCCTTTCTCCCTCTATATCCTGGTGTGATCTGGACCCTGGGACACGGGGCCTGTGCTTCCTCTGTGTCCTGGTGTGCCATGAACCCCTGGACTAATGGCCTCTCCTCCCTCACTGTCCTGGTGTGATGTGGACATGTGGACACACGGCCTAGGCTTTCTCCCTCTGTGTCCTGGTGTTACGTGTTCCCTTGGACATGGGGCTTGTCCTCCCTCTGTGTCCTGGTGTGACGTGGATCCCTGGACATGGGGCCTCTCCTCCTTCTGTGTTCTGGTGTGATGTGGACATGTGGTCAGAGGGCCCACCCTTCATCCCTCTATGTCCTGGTGTGGTCTGGACCCCTGAACAGCTGGCCTGTCCTCCGTCTGTGTCCTAGTGTGAGGTGCACCCCTGGACACGGGGCCTGTCCTTCCTCTGTGTCCCGGTGTGACATTCACACCGGGACACAGGACCTATCCTCCCTCTGTGTCCTGGTGTGACGTGGACCCCTGGACACGGGGCCTGCCCTCCCTGTATGTCCTGCTGTGACGTGGACCCTGGGACAGGGAACCTGTCCCCTCTCTGTGTCGTGGTCTGATGTGGACCTCTGGACACAGGGCCCAGCCATCGTCCATCTCTGTCCTGGTGTGACGTGAATCCCTGAACACGTAGCCTGTCCTCCCTCTGGGTCCTGGTGTGATGTGGACGTGTGCACACAGGACCCAGCCTTCCTCCGTCTATGTCATGGTGTGACATGGACACCTGGAAACGAGGCCTGTCCGTCCTCTGTGTCCTGGTGTAACATGGCCTGTCCTCCCTCTGTGCCCTGGTGTGATATGACAGTGTGCACACACAGCCCAGCCGTCCTCCCACTGTGTCCTGGTGTGGTGTCAAGCCCTGGACATGGAGCTTGTCTGCCCTCTGTGTTCTGGTGTCATGTGGAACCGTGGACATGGGGCCTCTCCTCCCTCTTTGTCCTGGTATGATGTGGACCTGTGGACACAGGGCCCAGCCTTCCTCCCTCTATGTCCTGGTGTGTCGTGAAACCCTGAACATGGGGCCTGTCCTCCCTCTGTATCCTGGTGTGATGTGGATGCCTGGACATGGGGTCTGTCCTCCCTCTTTGTCCTGGTGTGATGTGGACATGTGGACACAAGGCCCAGCCTTCCTCTCTCTATGTCATAGTGTGAAAAGGACCCTGGACATGGGGTCGGTCCTCCCTCTGTGTCCTGGTGTTATGTGGACCCCTGGACACGGTGCCTGTTCTCGCTCTCTGTCTTCGTGTCATGTGGACTGCTGTACATGGGGCCTGTCATCTATCTGTGTCCTGCTGTGATGTGGACGTGTGGACACAGATCCCAGCCTTCCTCCGTCTGTGTCCTGGTGTGTCCTGAAACCCTGGACATCGGGCCTGTCCTCCCTCTGTGTCCTGGTGTGATGCGGGCCCCTGGACACGGGGCCTATCCTCCCTCTATGTCCTGGTTTGATGTGGACCCCTGGACATGGAGCCTCTCCTCCCTCTGTGTCCTGGTGTATGTGGACGTGTGGACACAGTACCCAGACGTCCTCCCTCTATGTCATGGTGTGACGTGGACCCCTGGACATGGGGCCTGTCCGTCCTCTGTGTCCTGGTGTGACATGAACCCCTGGACACATGGCCTATCCTTCCTCTGCGTCCTGATGTGATGTGGCAGTGTGGACCCACGTCCCAACCTTCCTCCCACTGTGTCCTGGTGTGATTTGGCCCCCTGGACATGTGGCTTCTCCTCCCTCTGTGTCCTGGTGTGATGTGGACCCCTGGACATGGGGCCTGTCCTCCCTCTGTATCCTGGTGTGATGTGAACGTGTTGACACAGTGCCCAGCCTTTCTCCCTCTTTGTCCTGGTGTGATATGGACTCCTGGACACCTGGCCTGTTCTCCATCTGTATCCTGGTGCAATGTGGACCCCTGGACACGGGGCCTGTGATTCCTCTATCTCCCGGGATAATTATCAACCCTGAATACAGGACCTGTCCTCCCTCTGTGTCCTGGTGTGATGTCGACGTGTGGACATAGGGCCTAGCCTTCCTCCCTCTATGTCCTGGTGTGTCCTGAAACCCTGGACATGGGGCTTGTCCTCCTTCTGTGTCCTGGTGTGATGTGGACCCCTGGAGATCGGGCCTGCCCTACCTCTGTGTCTTTCTGTTACGTGGACCGCTGGACACGGGGCCTGTTCTCCCTCTGTGTCCTGGTCTAACGTGGACCCCTGGACACCGGGTCCGACCTCCTTCTATGTACTGGTGTGACCTGGACGCCTGGACATGGAGCCTATCTTCCCTCTGTGTCCTGGTGTAACCTCGACCCCTCGACATGGGGCTTGTCCTCCCTTTGTGTCCTGGTGTGATGTAGACCCCTGGACACGGGGTCTCTCCTCCCTCTATGTCCTGGTGTGAGGTGGTCCCCCGGACACGAGGCCTGTACTTTGATGTGTACCCCTGGAAACAGGGCCTGTCCTTCCTCTGTGCCATGGTGTGACATTCCCACCTGGACACAGGGCCTGTCCTCGCTCTGTGTCCCCGTGTGATATGGACGTATGGACACAGGGCCCAGCCTTCCTCCCTATGTGTCCTGGTGTGATGTGGACGTGTGATAACAGGGCCCAGCATTCCTCTCTTTATGTCCTGATGTGACCTGGACCCCTGGACATGGGGCCTGTCCTCCCTCTGTGTCCTGGTGTGATGTGATCCTGTCGACATGGGGCTTGTCCTCCCTCTGGGTCCTGGTGTGACGTCAACCCCTGGATACAGGGCCAGTCCTCCCTCTATATCCTGGTGTGACGTGGACCCCTGGACATGCGGCCTCTCCTCCCTCTATGTCCTGGTGTGATGTGGAGAGAGGGCCCACCATTCCTCTCTCTATGTCCTAGTGTGATGTGGAACCCTGAACACCTGGCCTGTCCTCCGTCTGTGTCCTGGTGTGATGTGGACACCTGCACATGGGGCCTGTCCTCCCTCTGTGTACTGGTTGAGGTGGACCCCTGGACACGGGGCCTGTACTTCCTCTGTGTACTGGTGTGATGTGTACCCCTGGAAACCGGGCCTGTCCTTTCTCTGTGTCCTGGTGTGACATTCACACCAGGACACAGGGCCTGTCCTCCCTCTGTGTCCCCGTGTGATGTGGACATGTGGACATAGGGCCCAGCCTTCCTCCCTCTATGTCCTGGTGTGACGTGAAACTCTGGACATGGACCCTGTCCTCCCTCTGAGTCCTGGTGTGATGTGGATGTGTGGACACAGGACCCAGCCTTCCTCCCTCTATGGCATGCTGTGACATGGACACCTGGACACGGGGCCTGTCCTTCCACTGTGTCCTGGACCCCTAGACATATGGCCTGTCCTCCCTCTGTGTCCTGGTGTGATGTGACAGTGTGCACACACGGCCCAGCCCTCCTCCCACTGTGTCCTGGTGTGATGTGGACCCTTGGACATGGGGCCTCTCCTCTCTCTGTGTCCTGGTGTGATGGGGACGTGTGGACACAGGGCCCAGCCTTCCTCCCTCTATGTCCTGGTGTGATGTGGACTCCTGGACACCTGGCCTGTCCTCCGTTTGTGTCCTGGTGTGATGTGGACCCCTGGACATGGGGCCAGTCCTCCCTCAGTGTCCTCGTGTGATGTGGACCCCTGGACATGGGGCCTGTCCTTCCTCAGTGTCCTGGTGTGACATGGACCCCTGGACACGGGGCCTGTCCTTCCTCTGTCTACTGGTGTAACAATCACTCCTGGACACAGGGCCTGTCCTTGCTCTGTGTCCTGGTGTGATGTGGACGTGTGGACACAGGGCCCAGACTTCCTCCCTCTATCTCCTGTTCTGTCATTAAACCCTGGACATGGGGCCTGTCCTCCCTCTGTGTCCTGGTGTGATGTGGACCCCTGGACACGGGGCCTGTCCTACCTCGGTGTCCTGGTGTGAATGTAGACCCCTGGACACATGGTCTGTCCTCCTTCTATGTCCTGGTTTGACGTGGACGCCTGGACATGGGGCCTGTCCTCCCTCTGTGTTTTGCTCTGATGTGGACGTGTGGACACAGGGCGCAGCCTTCCTCCCTTTATTTCCTGGTGGGACGTGAACCTCTGGACATGGGGCCTGTCCTCACTGTGTGTCTTGCTGTGATGTGGACGTCTGGACACCGGGTCTGTCCTCCTTCTATGTCCTGGTGTGACGTGGACATCTCGACATGGGCCCTGTCCTCCCTCTGTGTCCTGGTGTGATGTGGAAATGTGGACACAGTGCCCAGCCTTCCTCCCTGTGTGTCATGGTGTGACGAGGATCCCTGGACATGGGGCCTGTCCTCCCTCTGTGTCCTGGTGTGATGTGAAACCCTGGACACGGGGTCTGTCCTCCCTGTATGTCCTGGTGTGACGTGGACCGCTGCACATGGGGCCTGTCCTCACTGTGTGTCTGCTGTGATGTGGACATGTGGACACAGGGCCCAGCCTTCCTCCCTCTATGTCATGGTGTGATGTGGACCTCTGGACAGGGGGCCTGTCCTCCCTCTGTGTCCTGGTGTGATGTGGAAACCTGGAAATGGGGCCTGTTCTCCCTCTCTGTCCTGGTGTGATATGGACGTGTGGACAAAGAGCCCAGCCTTCCTCCCTCTATGTCCTGGTGTGACGTGTACGCCTGGACATGGAACCTGTCCTCCCTCTGTATCCTGTTGTGATGTGGACCCCTGGACACAATGCCTGTTCTCCCTCTATATCCTGGTGTGACGTGGACCCCTGGACATGGGGCCGGTCCTCCCTCTGTGTCCTGTTCTGATGTGGAGGTGTGGACACAGGACCCAGCCGTCCTCCCTCGATATCCTGGTGTGTCGTGAAACTCGGGAAATGAGGCCTGTCCTCCCTCTGTGTCCTGGTGTGATGTGGACGTGTGGACACAGGGCCCAGCCTTCCTCCCTCTGTGTCCTGGTGTGATGTGGACCCCGGACATGGAGCCTGTCCTCCCTCGGTGTCCTCGTGTGACATGGACCCCTGGACATGGAGCCTGTCCTCCCTCTGTGTCCTTGTCTGATGTGGAGGTGTGGACACAGGGCGCAACCTTCGTCCATCTCTGTCCTGGTGTGATGTTAACCCATAGACATGGAGCCTGTCCTCCCTCTGTGTCCTGGTGTGATGTGGATGTGTGGACACAGGACCCAGTCTTCCTCCATGTCATGGTGTGACATGGACACCTGGACACGGGGTCTGTCCTTCCTCGGTCTCCTGATGTAACAATCACCCCTAGACACAGGGCCTGTCCTTGCTCTGTGTCCTGTTGTGATGTGGACGTGTGGACACTGGACCCAGGCTTCCTCCCTGTATGTCCTGGTGTGACGTGGACCCCTGGACATGGGGCCTGTCCTCCCTCTGTGTCCTGGTGTCATGTGGATGTCTGGACAGAGGGCCCAGCCTTCGTCCCTCCATGTCCTCATGTGACGTGGACCCTTGGACACGGGGCCTGTCCTCCCTCTGTGTCCTGGTGTTATGTGGATGCCTGGACACGGGGCCTGTCCTTCCACTGTGTCCTGGACCCCTGGACATATATCCTGTCCTCCCTCTGTGTCCCGGTGTGATGTGGCAGTGTGGAAATGCGGCCCAGCTGTCCTCCCACTGTTTCCTGGTGTCATGTGGACCCCTGTTCATGCGGCCTCTCCTCGCTCTGTGTCCTGGTATCATGTGGACGTGTGGACACAGGGCCCTGCCTTCCTCCCTCTATGTCATCGTGTGATTAGGACTGCTTGACATGGGGCCTGTCCTCCCTCTGTGTCCTGGTGTGATGTGGACCCCTGGACATGGGTCCTGTCCTCCCTCTATATCCTGGTTTGATGTGGACCCCTGGACATGGGGCCTGTCCTCTCTCTGTGTCCTGGTGTGATGTGGACCCCTGGACACAGGGCCTGTCCTCCCTCTGTGTCCTGGTGTGAGGTGGAACCCTGGACACGGGGCCTGTACTTCCTCTGTGTACTGGTGTGACATTCACATTTGGACAAAGGGCCTGTCCTCCCTCTGTTTCCCCGTGTTATGTGGATGTGTGGACTCATGACCCAACCTTCCTCCCTCTATGCCCTGGTGTGACATGAACTCGTGGACATGGGGCCTGTACTTCCTCTGTGTCCTGGTGTGATGTGGACGTGTGGACGCATGGCCCAGCCTTCCTCCCTCTATGTCCTGGTGTGACGTGGACCCCTGGACATGGGGCCTCTCCTCCCTCTGTGTCCTGGTGTGATGTGGACCCCTGGACATGGGGCTTCTCCTCCCTCTGTGTCCTGGTGTGATGTGGACGTGTGGACAAAGGGCCCAGCCTTCCTCCCCCTATGTCCTGGTGTGACATGGACTCCTGGACACCTGACCTGTCCTCCGTCTGTGTCCTTTTTTGATGTGGACCCCTGGACATCGGCCCAGTACTCCCTCAGTGTCCTCGTGTGATGTCGACCCCTGGACATCGGGCCTCTCCTTCCTCTGTGTCTTGGTGTGACATAGTCCCCTGGACACGAGGCCTGTCCTCCCTCTGTGTCATGGTGTGATGTGGACCCCTGGACATGGGGCCTGTCCTCCCTCTATATCCTGGTGTGACGTGGGCCCCTGGATATGGGGCCTGTCCTCACTGTGTGTCTTGCTGTGATGTGGACGTCTAGACACAGGGCGCAACCTTCCTCACTGTATTTCCTGGTGTGACGTGCACCCAAGGAAATGAGGCCTGTCATCCCACTGTGTCCTGGTATGATGTGGAACCCTGGTCACGTGTCCTGTCCTTCCTCTGTGTCCTGGTGTGACATTCAAACCAGGACACAGGGCCTGTCCTCCCTCAGTGTCCCAGTATGATGTGGACGTGTGGACACAGTGCCCAGCGTTCCTCCCTGTATGTCCTGGTGTGACATGAACCCGTGGACATGGGGCCTGTCCTTCCTCTGTGTCCTGCAGTGATGTTGAAACCTGGACACAGGGCCTGTCCTCCCTCTAATTGCTGCTGTGACTTGTACCCTGGTCATGGAGCCTGTCCTCCCTCTGTGTCCTGGTGTGATGTGGATGTGTGGACACAGGACCCAGGCTTCCTCCGTCTATGCTGTGACATGGACACCTGGACATGTGGCCTGTCCTTCCACTGTGTCCTGGACCCCTGTGCATATGGCCTGTCCTCCCTCTGTGTCCTCGTGTGACGTGGACCCCTGGACATGGGGCCTGTCCTCCCTCTGTGTCCTTGTCTGATGTGGAGGTGTGAACACAGGGCGCAACCTTCGTCCATCTCTGTCCTGGTGTGACGTGAACCCAGCTGCATGTCCAGCATGGAGCCTGTCCTCCCTCTGTGTCCTGGTGTGATGTGGATTTGTGGACACAGGACCCAGCCTTCCTCTGTCTATGCTGTGACACGGACACCTAGACACATGGCCTGTCCTTCCACTGTGTCCTGGACCCCTGGACATATGGCCTGTCCTCCCTCTCTGTCCTGGTGTGATGTGGCAGTGTGCACACGCGGCCCAGCCCTCCTCCCACTGAGTCCTGGTGTGATGTGGACCCCTGGACATGGGGCTTGTCCTCCCTCTGTGTCCTGGTGTGATGTGGGCCCCTGGACATGGGGCCTGTCCTCCCTCTGTGTCCCAGTGTGATGTGGAGGTGTGGACACAGGGCCCAGCCTTCCTCCCTCTATGTCCTGGTTTGACGTGAACCCGTGAAAATGGGGCCTGTCCTCCCTCTGTGTTCTGGTGTGATGTGGACGTTTGGACAGAGGGCCCAGCCTTGCTCCCTCTATGTCCTGGTGTGACTGGGAACCCTGGACTTGGGGCCTGTCCTCCCTCTGTGTCCTGGTGTGATGTGGACCCCTGGACACGGGGCCTGTCCTACATCTGTGTCCTGGTGTGAAAGGGACCCCTGGACACAGGACTTGTTCTCCCTCTGTGTCCTGGTGTGACGTGTACCGCTGGACACCGTGCCTGTAGTCCCTCTATGTCCTGGTGTGACAGGGACGTCTGGACATGGGGCCTGTCCTTCCTCTGTCTCCTGATGTGATGTGGACGTGTGGACACAGGGCTCAGCCTCCCTACTTGTATGTCATGGTGTGACGAGGACCCCTGGACACGGGGCCTGTCCTCCTTGTAAGTCCTGGTGTGAGGTGGAAACCTGGACATGGGGCCTGTCCTCCCTCTGTGTCCTCGTGTGATGTGGACCCCTGGACATGGGGCCTGTCCTCCCTCTGTGTCCTGGTGTGAGGTGGACCCCTGGACACGGGGCCTGTACTTCCTCTGTGTACTGGTTTGACGTGTACCCCTGGACACAGGGCCTGTCCTTCCTCTGTGTCCTGGTGTGACATTCACATGAGGACACAGGGCCTGTCCTCACTCTGTGTCCCCGTGTGATGTGGATGCGTGGACACAGGGCCCAGCCTTCCTCCCTCTATGTCCTAGTGTGACATGAACCCGTGGACATGGGGCCTGTGCTCCCTCTGTGTCCTGGTGTGATGTGGACGTGTGGACACAGGGCCCAGCCTTCCTCCCTCCATGTCCTGGTGTGACGTGGACCCGTGGACATGGGGCCTGTCCTCCCTCTGTGTCCTGGTCTGTTGTGGACGTGTGGACACAGGGCCCAGCCTTCCTGCATCTCTGTCCTGGTGTAACGTGCACCACTGGACATGGAGCCTTTCCTTCCTCTGTGTCCTAGCGTTATGTGGACGTGTGGACACTGGACCCAGCCTTCCTCCCTCTGTCATGGTGTGACCTCGGCCTTTGTACATGGGGCCTCTCCTTCCTCTGTCTCCTGGTGTGATGTGGACCCCTGGACACAGGGCGTGTCCTCCCTGTATGTCCTGGTGTGACCTTCACACCTGGAAACAGGGCCTATCCTCCCTCTATGTCCTGGTGTGACATGGACCCCTGGATATGGGGCCTGTCCTCACTGTGTGTCTTGCTGTAATGTGGTCATGTGGACACAGGGCGCTGCCTTCCTCCATCTATTTCCTCTTGTGATGTGGACCCCTGGACATGGGGCCTGTCCTCCCACTGTGTCCTGGTGTGATGTGGAACGCTGGACACATGTCCTGTCCTTCCTATGTGTCCTGGTGTGACCTTCACACCTGGAAACAGGGCCTGTCCTCCCTCTGTGTCCTGGTGTGACATGGACCCCTGGATATGGGGCCTGTCCTCACTTTGAGTCTTGCTGTGATGTGGACGTGTGGACACAGGGTGTTGCCTTTCTCTGTCCATTTCCTCGTGTGACGTGGATCCCTTGACATGGGGCCTGTCCTCCCACTGTGTCCTGGTGTGATGTGGAACCCTGGACACAGGTCCTGTCCTCCCTCTGTGTCCCGGTGTGATGTGGACGTGTGGACACAGGGACCAAAGTTCCTCCCTCTATATCCTGGTGTGTCGTGAAAACCTGGACATGGGGCCTGTCCTCCATCTGTCTCCCGGTGTGATATGGACGTGTGGACATGGCCCTGCGTTCCTCCCTCTGTGTCTTGTTTTGACGTGGACTCGTGGTCAACTGGCTTGTCCTCCATCTGTGTCCTGATGTCATGTGGACCCCTGGATATGGGGCCACTCCTCCTCTGTGTCCTGGTTTGAAAAGGAACCCTTGGACATGGGGCCTGTTCTCACTCTGTCTCCTGGTGTAATGTAGACCCCTGGACACCTGGTCTGTCCTCCTTTTATGTCCTGGTTTGACGTGGACACCTGAACATGGGGCCTGTTCTCCATGTCCTGGTGTGATTTGGACCCCTGGACACGGGGCCTGTCCCCCCTCTGTGTCCTGGTGTGATGTGGACATGTGGAAACAGGGCCCAACATTCCCCTTCTATGTCCTGGTGTGATGTGGACATCTCGACATGTGGCTTGTCCTCCCTCCATGTCCTGGTGTGATGTGGACCCCTGGATACGGGGCCTGTCCTCCCTCTATATCCTGGTGTGACAGACCCCTGGACATGGGGCCTCTCCTCCCTCTGTGTCCTGGTGTGATGTGCACATGTGGAAAGAGGGCCCCCCCTTCCTCCCTCTATGTCCTTGTGTGATGTAAATCCCTGGACACCTGGCTTGTCCTCCATCTGTGTCCTGGTGTGATGTGGACCCCTGGACACGGGGCCTGTTCTCCCTCTGTGTCCTGGTGTGATGTAGACCCCTGGACACCTGGTCTGTCCTCCTTCTATGTCCTGGTTTGACGTGGATGCCTGAACATGGGGCCTGTCCTCACTGTTTGTCTTGCTGTGATGTGGACGTCTGGACACAGCGCAGCCGTCCTCCCTCTATTTCCTGGTGTGACGTGGACCTCTTGACATGGAATTTGTCCTCCCTCTGTGTCCTGGTGTCATGTCGACCCCTGGATACGGGGCCTGTCCTTCTTCTGTATCCTGGTGTGATGTGGAACCCTGGACATGGGGACTGTCCTCCCACTGTGTCCTGGTGTGACGTGGAACCCTGGACACAGGACCTGTCCTCCCTCTTTGTCCTGGTGTGACGTGAACCCGTGGACATGGGGCCTGTCCTCCCTCTGTGTCCTCATGGGACATGGATCCCTGGACATGGGACCTCTCCTCCCTCTGTGTCCTGGTGTGATGGGGACATGTGGACACAGTGCCCAGCCTTCCTCCCTCTATATCCTGGTGCGATGTGGACTCCTGGACACCTAGACTGTCCTCTGTCTGTGTCCTAGTGTGATGTGGACCCCTGGACATGGGGTCTCTCCTCCCTCAGTGTTCTCGTGTGCTGTGGACCCCTGTACATGGGACCTGTCCTTTCTCTGTGTCCTGGTGTAACTAGAACCCCTGGACACGGGGCCTGTCCTTCCTCTGTCTACTGGTATAACAATCACCCCTGGACACTGCGGCTGTCCTCGCTCTGTGTCCTGTTGTGATGCGGAGGTGTGGACACAGGGTCGAGACTTTCTCCCTCTATATCCTGTTGTGTCATGAAACCCTGGACATGGGGCCTGTCCTCCCTCTGTGTCATGGTGTGATGGGGACCCCTGGACACATGGCCTGTCCTCCCTCTGTGTCCTGGTGTGATGTGGCAGTGTGTACACACGGCCCAACCTTCATCCCACTGTGCCCTGGTGTGACGTGGAGCTGTGAACACAGGGCTTGTTCTCCTGCTGTGTCCTGGTGTGATGTGGACATGTGGACAGAGGTCCCAGCCTTCCTCCATCTATGTCCTGGTGTGACGTGGACTGCTGGTCACCTGGCCTGTCCTTCATCTGTGTCCTGCTGTAACGTGGACCCCGGACATGGGGCCAGTCCTCCCTCTGTATCTTCGTGTGATGTGGAACCCTGGATATCGGGCATGTCCTTCTTCTGTCTTCTGGTGTGATATGGACTCCTGGACATGGGGCCTATCCTTCCTGTGTCTCCTGGTGTAACAATCACCCCTAGACACAGGGCCTGTCCTCGCTCTGTGTCCTGGTGTGATGTGGACCTGTGGACACGGAGCCCAGCCTTCCTCCATCTGTGTCCTGGTGTGTCGTGAAACCCTGGACATGGGGCCTGTCCTCCCTCTGTGTCCTGGTGTGATGTAGGCCCTTTGACACAGAGCCTATCCTCCCTCTATGTCCTGGTTTGACGTGGACCCCTGGACATTGGACCTCTCGTCCCTCTGTGTCCTGGTGTGATGTGGACGTGTGGACACAGTACCCAGACTTTCTCCCTCTATGTCATGGTGTGACGTGGACCCCTGGACATGTGGCTTCTCGTCCCTCTGTGTCCTGGTGTGATGTGGACCCCTGGAAATGGGGCCTGTCCTCCCATCTCTATCCTGGTGTGATGTGGACGTGTCGACACAGGGCCCAGCCTTCCTCCCTCTTTGTCCTCGTGTGACATGGACTCCTGGACACCTGGCCTGTTCTCCCTCTGTATCCTGGTGCGATGTGGACCCCTGTACATGGGGCATGTTCTCCCTCTGTGTCCTGGTGTGATGTGGACCCCTGTACATGGGGCATGTTCTCCCTCTGTGTCCTGGTGTGATGTGGACCCGTGGACACGGGGCCTGTCCTCCCTTTGTTTTCTGGTGTGATATGGATGTGTGGACACAGGGCCCAGCCTACCTCCCTCTATGTCATGGTATAACGAGGACCCCTGGACATGGTGCCTGTCCTCCCTCTGTGTCCTGTTGTGATGTGGACCCCTGGACACGGGGCTGTCCTCCCTCTAAGTCCTGGTGTGACGTTGATCCCTGGACATGGGGCCTGTCCTGCCTCTGTGTCCTGGTCAGATGTGGACATGTAGAGACACAGCCGAGCCTTCCTCCCTCTATGTCCTGGTGTGACGTGGACCTCTGGATATTGGGCCTGTCCTCCCTCTGTGTCCTGGTGTGATGTGGACCCCTGGACATGGGGTCTATTCTACCTCTTTGTGCTGGTGTGACGTGGACCCCTGGACACGGGGCCTGTCCTCCCTCTGTGTCCTGAGGTGATGTGGATCCCTTAACATAGGACCAGTTCACCCTCTATGTCCTGGTGTGACGTGGTCCACTGGACATAGGGCCTATCTGGCCTCTGTGTCTTGGTGTGATGTGGACCTGTGGACACGGGGCCCAGCCTTCCTATCTCTATGTCCTGATGTGACGTGGACCCCTGGACATGGGGCCTGTCCTCCATCTGTGTCCTGGTGTTATGTGGACGTGTTAACACAGGGCCCAGCCTTCCTCCCTCTATGTCCTGCTGTGACGTTGACCCCTGGACATGGGGCCTGTACTCCATTTGTGGCCCGGTGTGCCGTGAACCCCAAGACACAGGGCCTGTCCTCCCTCTGTGTCCTGGTGTGATGTGGACCCCTGGACACGACGTTTTCTCCCTCTGTGTCCTGGTATAATGGGAACCCCTGGACATAGGGCCTGTCTTCTTACTGTGTCCTGGTGTGATGTGAACGAGTGGAAAGAAGTCCCAACCTTCCTCCCTCTGTGTCCTGGTGTGACGAGGACCCCTGGGCGTGGGTCCTATCCTCCCTATGTGTCCTGGTGTGATGTGGACCCCTGGACATGCGACCTGTACTCGCTCTATGTCCTGGTGTTACCTGGACTCCTGGGCATGGGGCCTGTCCTCCCTCTGTGTCCTAGTGTGATGTGGATCCCTGGACATGGAGCGTGTCCTTCCTCTATGTCTTCGTGTGACATGGACCCCTGGACACAGGGCCTGTCCTCTGTCTGTGTCCTGGTGTGATGTGGACGTTTGGAGATAATGCTCAGCCTTCGTTCCTCTAGGTCCTCTTGTGATGTGGACCGTTGGTCACGGGGCCTGTCCTCCCTCTGTGTCCTGGGGTGATGTAGACCCCTGTACACGGGGCCTATCCTCCCTCTTTGTCCTGGTGTGATGTTGGCACATGGACACAGGTCACAGCCTTCCTCCCTCTATGTCCCGGTGTGATGTGGAACCCTGGACACAGGGCCTGTCCTCCGTCTTTGTGCTGGTGTGATGTGGACCTGTGGTCACGGCACCCAGCCCCTCCTCCCCCTCTGTGTCCTGGGTCGCCGGGTGTGGGCCGTAATGCGGGCGGGGACCTCCAGTGGGCTGAGGTATGTCTCGTCCATGCCTTGGGGCTCCCTCTCTTGTGTGAGCCGAGGGTTGTGAAAGGTGCTTGAGTTAAGTGGGCTGAGTGTGGGGCACTGGAAATGCTGGGACTTCCCGGTTGACAGTGCCCTTGTGTGCTTCAAGGTGTGCTTGCCAACCCCTCCCGATGCCCGGAACGGAAGCTCTTGGTCGGGGCACTACCTTTGATGCAAAGCCCTCTTCTCCTCTGGAACATTCCTTCAGCCCATGATTGAGTTTCAAATACTGAGGACGGGGAGCACCCCCTCCAATAGCAAGAAGGGACACCAGGTGGAGATAAATGTTTATTTTATTTTATTTTATTTTATTTATTTATTTATTTATTTATTTATTTTGATTTGGAGTCTTGCTCTGTTGCCCAGGCTGGAGGGCAGTGGTGTGATCTCGGCTCACTGCAAACTTTGCCTCCCAAGCTCAAGAGATTCTCCTGCCTCAGGCTCCCAAGTATCTGGGATCACAACACCCACCACCACTCCTGTCTAAGTTTTTGTATTTTTAGTAGAGATGGGGTTTCACCATGTTGGCCAGGCTGGTCTCAAACTCCTGACCTCATGTGATCTGCCTGCCTCAGCCTCCCAAAGTGCTGGGATTACAGGTATCAGCTACTGTGCCCGGCCTGAGCTGGCTTCTTTTAAACCATCACCAATTCCATTCCCCCTCTCCTTCCTGAGAAGCAAAAAGGACCTAGAAATAGAAATTCCATTTAACCCAGCAATCCCATTACTGGGTATATATCCAAAGGATTATAAATCGTTCTACTATAAGGACACATGCACATGAATGTTCATTGCAGCACAGTTTACAATAGCAAAGACCTGGAACCAACCCAAATGCCCATCGATGATAGACCGGACAGGAAAAATGTGGCACGTATACACCATGGAATATTATGCAGCCATCAAAAACGATGAATTCACGTCCTTTGTAGGGACATGGATGAACCTGGAAACCATCATTCTCAGGAAACTGACACAAGAACACAAAATCAAACATTGCATGTTTTCACTCATAGACGGGTGTTGAACAAAGGGAACACATGGACACAGGGAGGGGAGCACTATACACTGTGGTCTGTTGGGGGGGAATGGGAGGGACCGTGGCGGGTGGGGAGTTGGGGAGAGATAGCATGGGGAGAAATGCCACATATAGGTGAAGGGGAGGAAGGCAGCAAATCACACTGCCACGTATGCACCTATGCAACAATCTTGCGTGTTTTTCACATGTACCCCAAAACCTAAAATGCAATTAAAAAAAAAAAAGGAGGCCGGGCGCGGTGGCTCAAGCCTGTAATCCCAGCACTTTGGGAGGCCAAGGCGGGTGGATCACAAGGTCAAGAGATCGAGACCATCCTGGTCAACATAGTGAAACCCCGTCTCTACTAATACAAAAAATTAGCTGGGCACGGTGGCACGTGCCTGTAATCCCAGCTACTCAGGAGGCTGAGGCAGGAGAATTGCCTGAACCCAGGAGGCGGAGGTTGCGGTGAGCCGAGATCGCGCCATTGCACTCCAGCGTGGGTAACGAGCGAAACTCCGTCTCAAAAAAAAAAAAAAAAAAAAAGGAAAGGAAAAAAGGCCAGGCATGGTGGCTCACACCTGTAATTCCAGCAGTTTGAGAGGCCGAGGTAGGCGGATCACATGAGGTCAGGAGTTCGAAACCAGCCTGACCAACATGGTGAAACCCCATCTCTACTGAAAACACAAAAATTATCCGGGTGTGGTGGCGGGCACCTGTAGTCCCAGCTTCTCGGGAGCCTGAGGCAGGAGAGTCACTTGAACCCGGGAGTGGGAGGCTGCAGTGAGGTGAGATCGCACCACTGCACTCCAGCCTGGGCGATCGAGGAAGATTCCATCTCAAAAAGAAAAAAACAAGTAACTTCTATTTCCAATATTTACGGTTCCTGAAATTGCCTCCTGACATATTTTCAGTTCGGCATAAAGGTTTCTCTGTACACAGTGAACTGTGAGGTAACAGAAAGTGTAAACAGACCAGAACCTACTCTTCTGCCGACCGCTGAGTTTCAGCCAAAGGCAGCCAAATGTTGAAACCGGGTTCAAATAAGGTAAACGCCAAGCTGCCACCAATGCGGCTGTTTCTGTGCCTGGCTTCTGCCTCCCCTCCCTCCCTCCCTCCCTCCCTTTTTTCCTTTCTCCCTTCTTCCTTCTTCCTTTTTCCTTTCCCTTCCCTTCCCTTCTTCCCTTCCCTCCCCTCCCATCCCCTCCCTTTCCCTCTCCCCCTTCCCTTCCCGGTTTCCCTTCCCTCCCGTCCCCTCCCCTCCCCTTCCCTTCCCCCTTCCCTTCCCCCTTCCCCCTTCCCTTCCCCCTTCCCTCCCCTCCGCTCTTCCCTCTCCTCCCCTTCCTTCTCCTCCCCTTTCCTCACCTCCGCTCTCCTCCACTCTCCTTCCCTCCACTTCCCTACCCTTCCCTACCCTCCACTCTCCTTCCCCCTTCCCTCCCCTCCCCTCCCCTTCCCCCTTCCCTCCCCTCCCCTTCTCCCCTTCCCACCCCTCCCCTTCTCCCCTTCCCACCCCTCCCCTTGCCCTTCCCTTCCCTCTTCTTCTCCCCTTCCCTCCATTTCCCCCTTTCCCACCCCTCCTCTCCCCTCCCCTTCCCTCCCTTCCCCTCCCTTCCCCCTTCCGCCTTCCCCTCCCCTTCTCTTCCCCCTCCCCTTCCCTCCCCTCCCCCTTCCCTCCCCTCCCCTCTACTCACCTTTCCTTTCACCCTTCCCTTCCCTGTTCCCTTCTTTCCTTCCCTGCTTCCCTCCCCTTCCCTCCCCTCCTCTCCCCTCTGCTCCCCTTTCTTTCCCCCTTCACTTCCCCGTTCCCTTCTTTCCTTTGCTTCTTTCCTTCCCTTGTTCCCCTCCCTTCCCTTCCCCTTCCATTTCTCCCTTCCCCGCTTCCCTCCCCGCTCCCCTTCCCTTATCCCCCCAACTTCCTTTCCTTTCCTGAGATGGAGATTCTCTCGTCACCCAGGCTGGAGTGCAGTGGCACAATGTCAGCTCACGGCAACCTCCACCTCCTGGATTCAAGGAATTCTCCTGCCTCAGCCTCCCGAGTAGCTGGGATCACAGGCACATGCCACCACACCCGGCTAATTTTTGTATTTTTAGTAGAGACGGGGTTTCATGATATTGGTCAGTCTGGTCTCGCAGTCCTGACCTCAGGTGATCCGCCTACCTCAGCCTCCCAAAGTGCTCGGATGACAAGTGTGAATCAGACCTTGCCCAGCCTCAGAGCAAGCTTTTATCCAGGTAGCCAGCTTCAGAGAGGATAGATGGGAAAGATTTCTTATCAGACTTCAGGTCTGTGTTGATGTGAGTGCTGTGTTTTTCATATAATGTGCTTGCTGGACCTACAGAATGACGCTCGGCCCCTACCCCACTTCCCACCATGGCGGGAACCAGTCTTTCAGGCTGTAGAGTGCCCTGCTCAAGGAGGCAGTCCATTCAGATGGTTGGGGAGCCTTTCAATTTTAATTTTGGTTTACAGGTTCTGTAGATTATGCAAAAGGTAGATTAAGGAGAGCAAAACAGGCCAGGTGCGGTGGCTCAGGCCTGTAACCCCAGCACTTTGGGAGGCTGAGGCAGGCGGGTCACCTGAGGTCAGCAGCTCAAGACCCATCTGACCAACATAGTGAAGCCCCGTGTCTACTAAAAAATACAAAAATTGGGCCAGACGTGGTGGCTCACACCTGTAATCCAAGCACTTTGCAGGCCAAAGCGGGTGGATCACCTGAGGTTGTGAGTTCAAGATCAGCCTGACCGACATGGTGAAACCCCGTCTTCAAAGACAAAAAAAAAATACAAAAATTGACACAGCGTCGTGGCTCACTCCTGTAATCCCATCACTTTGGGAGGTTGAGGCATGTGGATCACCTGAGGTCAGGAGTTTGAGACCAGCCTGGCCAAGATGATGAAACCCCGTCTCTACTGAAAACACAAAAATCAGCCGGGCATGGTGGCGGGCACCTGTAGTCCCAGCTACTCAGGAGGCTGAGGCAGGAGAATCGCTTGAACCCGGGAGGCGGAGGCTGTGGTGAGCCGAGACTGTGCCACTGCGCTCCAGCCTGGGCGACAAGAGCAAAAGTCTGTCTCAAAAAAAAAAAAAAGGAAAAAAATGAGCAAGGTTTGGCACGGTGGCTCACGCCTGTAATCCCAGCAATCTGGGAGGCCAAGGCGGGTGAATCACTTGAGGTCAGGAGTTTGAGACCAGCCTGGCCAATATGGCAAAACCCCGTCTCTACTAAAAATACAAAATTAGCCGGGCGTGGTGCCGGGCCCCTGTATTCCCAGCTACTCAGGAGGCTGAGGCAGGAGAATCACTTGGACCCAGGAGCCAGAGGATGCAGTGAGCCAAGATCGTGCCAATGCACTCCAGCCTGGGCTACAGAGTAAAACTCTGTCTTAAAAAAACAAGAAAAAAAAACCCCAGCTCACAGGTTGGGCAAAGGAGCAGGCTTTTGTCAACCTGGTCTCTTGCCCTTACCCAGGAATAAGGTTACACAGTTTAGAAATGCGGTTTTTTTTGTTTGTTTGTTTGTTTTTGAGACGGAGTTTCAGTCTTGTCGCCCAGGCTGGAGTGCAATGCCGCAATCTCAGCTCACTGCATCCTCTGCCTCCCAGGTTTAAGCGATTCAGTTCTCCTGCCTCAGCCTCCCGAGTAGCTGGGATTACAGGCATGTGCCACCACACCCAACTTATTTTTTGTATTTTTGCCAGAGACGGGGTTTCACCATGTTGGTCAGGCTGGTCTCAAACTCCTGACCTCAGATGGTCCGCCCGCCTCAGCCTCCCAAGGTGCCGGGATGACAGGCATGAGCCACCGTGCCCGGCCTAGAAATAAGCCTTAAAAGCCACTGAGAGAACTTGGCCTTAACCTTCTGCTGACTTTGCTGTCTTCTGGTCTTGGAGTGAGCTCAGCTGGCCAACACAGGGACAGGGGAACCTACCTACCCCTGGGGGAGCTCCTTCAAGCACAGCCTGCAGCCCCCTTCGCCCTGCCCCCACAGAGATTCTGGCTCAGCATATCTACATGGACCCTCAAAATTTTCATTTCCAATTATGCAGCGACCCAATTTTCACAATCACTGGTCAGTGTCAACACTCTCTATAAGCCTCATAACAAATGTCACAGACTTTGTGCCGAACACAACAGCATTCTTCTCTGTCTCCCACATGGGGATTCGGACGTGGGCATCTTTGGGGCCATTATTCTGTCTCCCACATGGGGATTAGGACGAGGACATCTTGGGGGCCATGATTCTCTCTCCTTCATGGGGATTAGGATGTGGACATCTTTGGGGACATTATTCTGTCTCCCACATGGGGATTAGGACGTGGACATCTTTGTGCAATCATTCGGTCTCCCACATGGGATTAGGACGTGGACATCTTTGGGGTCATTATTCTGTCTCCCACATGGGGATTAGGACGTGGACATCTGGGGCCATTATTCTGTCTCCCACATGGGGATTAGGATGTGGGCATCTTTGTGCCATTATTCTGTCTCCCACATGGGGATTAGGACTTGGACATCTCTGGGGCCATTATTTTGTCCCCACATGGGGATTAGGATGTGGCCATCTTTGGGGCCATTATTCCTGAGATCTGAGCCTCTAACCATGTGAATAAGAGGGGTAAACGGGCGGGTGGAGGCGGGTGGTTGTGTGATGTCTCCACCTACTCACTGTTCCAGGAGGGCTGTTTGTGGGCGGCATCAACCTCACCGAGAACCTGCAGTACATCCTGGTGCACCCATCAGAGTCCCCGGAGAAGATGATGATGCCCAACCTGCTGTGCCTGCGGTTGTGGGTCTGGGAGCAGTGCCTGAGGCCGGGGTCCCACTGCACCAACGTCATCACGGGAGACTTCATCGGCGAGGACAGCTTTGTCAGCGATGTCATCACACTCGACCAGAAGCTGCTGTGGTGCTGACAGGGACCCTTCCTAAGTCTGGGACACGGCGGCTGCAGGTTCACCCCCGACGTCCCAAGTATTGTGCCTTATGTGTGGGCCAGATATCGGTGATCAGGGGACCCATCCTATGCCTTCTCTTTCTTTTTGTTAAGAAATAGAGATGGGATCTTGCTGTGCTGGCCAGGCTGGTCTCTATGGGGTCTTGACCTCCTAGCCTAAAGTAATCCTCCCAGCTCAGCCTCCCAAAGTGATGGGATGACTTTTTTCTGTATTCTTCCTGCTGTGGTGACTGCAGCCCTCACAGACCCCGAGAAAGACGGCCCTCCCACAAGTCACTAATTGCTAAACCCAATAACAATGCCCTTGGGAGCTGGCCTCCCCTGTGCAAGCCAGCATCCCCTCGGCTAGTTCCCACACACCAAGCCAGTATTTCCTTTTTTGAGACAGAGTCTCTGTCGCCCACGCTGGAGTGCGGTGGCGCGATCTCAGCTCACCGAAACCTCCACCTCCTGGGTTCAAGTGATTCTCCCCCCGCAGCCTCCCAAGTAGCTGGGATTACAGGCACCTGCCACCACCACACCTGGCTAATTTTTGTATTTTTCACCACGTTGGCCAGGCTGGTTTTGAACTCCTCACGTCAGGTGATCCGCTTGCCTCAGCCTCCCAAATGTTGGGATTAGAGGCGTGAGCGACCGCGCCCAGCTTGATATTTCTTGCAATTATTTTTAGGGACAGGGTCTTGCTCTGTTGCCCAGGCTGGAGTGCAGTGGTGCAGTGATAGCTCGCTTCGCCTCAACCTCCTGGGGTCAAGTGATCCTCTCCCCTCAGCCTCCCGAGTAGCTGGGACTACAGGTGCACACCCCCACACCCAGCAGATGTTTGTAATTTTGGTAGAGATGGGGTTTCACCATGTTGCAGAGTCTGGTTTCAAATTCCTGGGCTCCAGGGAACCTGCTGTCTTACCTTTCAGAGTTGCTAGGACCACAGGTGTGCACCACCACGCCCAGCTTATTTTATTTTTCTGTAGAGACATGGTCTGGCTATGTTGTCCAGGTTGGTCTCAAACTCCTAGGCTCAGGTAATCCTCCCACCTCAACCTCCCATGGAAGCCAGGACCTCAGGTGTCAGCCAGCAAGCCCAGCTAATTATATTTTTTTTGTAGAGACGGGGTCTGGCTCTGTTGCTCAGCCTGGAGTGCAGTGACACAATCACAGCTCCGTGTAACCTTCAACTCCTGAGCTAGCAATCCCCCCACCTCAGCTTCCCAAGTAGCTGGGACTGTAGGTGTAAACCACCATGCCCAGGTAATTATTACTATTATTATGTTTGAGATGGAGTCTTATCCTGTTGCCCAGGCTGGAGTGCAGTGGTGCAATCTCGGCTCACTGCAACCCCCGCCTCCTGGGTTCAAGCGATTCTGGTGCGTCAGGCTCCCAAGCAGCTGGGATTACAGGTGCCCACAATCATGCCCGGAGTACTTTTTGTGTTTTTAGTAGAGATGGCATTTCTTTTTAAAATTTATTTATTTTTCAGACGGAGTCTTGCTCTGTCGCCCAGGCTGGAGTGCAATGGCATGATCTCCACTCAGCAACCTCCGCCTTCCGGGTTCAAGCAATTCTCCTGCCTCAGCTACTCCAGAGTAGCTGTAATCACAGGTGTGCACCACCATGCCCAGCTAATTTTTTTGTTTAGTAGAGATGAGATTTCACTATATTGGCCAGGCTGGTCTCTAACTCCTGACCTTGTTATCCACCCGCCTCGGCCTCCCAAAGTGCTGGGATTAGAGGTGTGAGCCACCGCACCCGGTGAAATGCAGTTTCACCATGTTGCGTCAGCTGGTCTCGAACTCCTGACCTCAGGGGATCCACCCGCGTCAGCCTCCCAAAGTGATGGGTTCACAGTCATGAGTCACCACACCTGGCCTCAACCCAATTATTTTCCTGGCCTGAAATCATTCCTTGTTGGGTATGAGGCTACTGAAGCCTGCCCCGTAGAGCAGAGTGCACAGAACTGTTCATAGGCACGAACCCCGAGCTGTGACCCAGCCTTGCTTCCGCATCATGTGGAAATCCCTTGAAGGCTGTTCCTGTGCTGATTTCTGCCTCCCTGGCCAGACCCAGGCTCCCCTCATGCCCTGTGTGGGTGGCAGCCTCTTCTCTCGGGAATGGTCCGGAAGAATTTGTTCTTTTTACGGCCCCTCTGTGCTGGCCATAGTCACCTCTGTGAATTAAAGTCCTATGCATACCCGCTTTCACACACAGATCCTGGAAATACCTCATTTTGTTTTCTTCTGTTTTTTGAGATGGAGTTTCACTTTTGTTGCCCAGGCTGGAGTACAGTGGCGCGATCTCAGCTCACTGCAGCCTCCGCCTCCCGGGTTCAAGTGATTCTCCTGCCTCAGCCTCCCGAGTAGCTGAGGTTACAGTCACACGTCACCGTGCCTGGTTAACTTTTTATTTGTATTTTTATTTATGTTTTGAGATGGAATTTCACTCTTGTTGCCCAGGCTGGAGTGCCGTGGCATGATCTCGGCTAACTGCAACGTCCACCTCCCAGGTTCTAGCAATTCTCCTGCCTCGGCCTCTGGAGTAGCTGGGATTGCAGGCATCTGCCGCTGCACAGCTAATTTTTAAAATTTTTAATAGAGATGGGGTTTCACTACGTTGGCCGGGCTGGTCTCGAACTCCTGACTTCAAGTGATCTGCCCGCCTCAGTCTCCCAAAGTGCTGGGATGATGGGCGTGAGCTTCTGCATCCTGCCTAGACCTCATTTTCTACCTGTCGCCTGTCAGAGTTGGTGGCTCAAGGTCTCGGGCAGTCAGTGGGTACCCACCGCCATTTTTATTCCCGCTTCCCGCGGAAGTGTGGCATTTCTTTCACAGTATAACCACAGACATCAGAGCTTCTCAGGATGGTCTTCATAATGGTGATTTAGCCCACGTTGGAATAGGTTCTCTTTGGGACCTCATGATTCATTTTCCAAAAGAAATCTCGCTTCTGTTTTTGCTACCTGGTCGCCATGGAGAAATGGTGTCCAAAATCTAGAAAGATGCACTTGTGGCCAGGTGTGGTGGCTCATACCTGTCATCCCAGCACTTTCGGAGGCCGAGGCGGGTGGATCACCTGAGATCGGGAGTTTGAGATCAGCCTGACCAACGTGGAGAAACCCCATCTCTACTAAACATACAAAAAAATTAGTTGGGTGTGGTGGCAGGTGCCTGTAATCCCAGCTACTTGGGAGGCTGAGGCAGGAGAATGACTTGAACCCGGGAGGCGGAGGTTGTGGTGAGCTGAGATTGCATTACTGGACTCCAGCCTGGGCAACAAGAGTAAAACTCCTTTTAAAAAATAAAAACACACACAAAGAAAGACGCACTCATCAGCTGTACCCACGGCTACCTCACCCCATGACTAGGCTGCACAGAGATGAATGAAGTTACAGGCAGTTTCCCCGACTTCCATCGGCTCCGAATCCCTATCCTAAAACGCTGGGGTCTGTCTCAGCAGCTCTTCCACACAATCATGGAATTCATACAGATCATTTAAATAAATGAACGAGATTAAAGTCAAATGTGTGTATGAATTTTATTACCACATATGCAGCCAAGGAATATTTGGTTTTCATGACAGGACACGGGAGGCATCTTTAGAAAATGTTCATTCAGGCCGGTCGCAGTGGCTCATCCTTGTAATCACAGCACTTTGGGAGACTGAGGCGGGTGGATCATGAGGTCAGGAGTTCGAGGCCAGCCTGGCCAGCATGATGAAACCCCATCTTTACTAAAAATACAAAAGAATGAGCTGGGCATGGTGGCAGGCACTTGTAATCCCAGCTACTTGGGAGGCAGAGGCAGGAGAATCACTTGAACCCGGGAGGCGGAGGTTACGGTGAGCTGAGATTGCACCACTGCACTCCAGCCTGGATGACAGAATGAGACTCTGTCTTTAAAAAAAAAAAAAAAAAAATCTAGGCGTTGTGGCTCATGCTTGTAATCCCAGCACTTTGGGAGGCCGAGGTGGGTGGATCATCAGGTCCAGAATTCAAGACCAGTCTGGCCAACATGGTGAAACCCGTCTCTACTGAAAATAACAACAATTAGCTGGGCATGGTGGTGGGTGCCTGTAGTCCCAGCTACTGGGGAGGCTGAGGCAGACAATTGCTTGAACCCAGTAGGTGCAGCTTACAGTGAGCCGAGATCGTACCACCACACTCCAGCCTGGGAGACAGAGCGAGACTCTGTCAAAAAAAAAAAAAGTTAATTCATTGGGCATCTTTTTCAGGTCATACAGTTTTTTAAAAAAATTAAGGTATGAGGCTGGGCATGGTGGCTCATGCCTGTAATCCCAGCACTTTGGGAGGCCGAGGCAGGCGGATCACCTGAGGTCAGGAGTTCAAGACCAGCCTGGCCAACATGGTGAAACCCCATCTTTAGTATAAATACAAAAATTAGATGGGGGTGGTGGTGGGCACCTGTTATCCCAGCTACTCGGGAGGCTGAGGCAGGAGAATTGAATTGTTCAAACCCCAGAGGCAGAGGTTGCAGTGAGCTGAGATCGCACCACTGCACTCCAGCCTGGGTGACAGAGCCAGACTCTGCCCTCCCCACCAAAAAAAAAAAAAAAACAAGAGAGCCAAGCATGGTGGCTCATCCCTATAATCCCAACACTTGAGCCGGGTGTGGTGGCTCACGCCTGTAATCTCAGCACTTTAGGAGGCTGAGGCAGGTGGATCAAGAGGTCAAGAGATCAAGACCATCCTGGCCAACATGGTGAAACCCCGTCTGTACTAAAAATACAAAAAAAATTAGCTGTGCATGGTGGTGGATGCCTGTATTCCCAGCTACTCGGGAGGCTGAGGCAGAAGAATCACTTGAACCCAGGAGGCAGAGGTTGCAGTGAGCTGAGATTGTGCCACTGCACGCCAGCCTGGGCGACAGAGCAAGACTCTGTCTTGAAAAAAAAAAAAAAAATCCCAGCACTCTGGGAGGCCGAGGTGGTAGGATCATGAGGTCGGGAGTTCGAGACCATCCTGGCCAACATGGTGAAACACCGTCTCTACTAAAAATAGAAAAATTAGCCAGGCATGGTGGCAGGCACCTGTAATCTCAGCTACTTGGGAGGCAGAGGTTGCAGTGAGCTGAGATTGCACCACTGCACTGCAGCCTGGGTGACAGAGCAAGACTCTGTCTAAAAAAAAAATTAAGAAAAAGTTAGGTGTATCATGAATGTGTGTGTATGTGGATGCTAGTTTATTTTCTCACTATGATAAAATTACAAAATAAAAAAGAAAAGCTTAGCACAAACCATTCATTGATCAGAGCTGTTTTTGTTTTTTGAGACAGTCTTGCCCCAGGCTGGAGCGCAGTGGCGCGATCTCGGCTCACTGCAACCTCCACCTCCAGGACTCAAGCGATTCTCCCGCCTCAGCCTTCTGAGTAGCTGGGACTACAGGCACGAACCACCACAGGTGGCTAATTTTTTGTATTTTAGTAAAGAGGTTTCACGATATTGCCCAGGCTGGTCTCAAACTCTTGAGCTCAATCGATCCACCTGCCTCAGCCTCTCAAAATGTTGGGATTATATGTGTGAGCCACTGTGCCCGTGAGCCACAGCCCCTGGCCAGCTTTCTATCTTTCCTCCTGGTTTTTTTTTTTTTTTTTTTTTTTTTTTTTTTTTGTACATAGGGTCTTGCTCTGTTGCCCAGGCTGGAATGCAATGACTCAATCTCAGCTCACTGTTACCTCCACCTCCCAGGTTCCAGCCATTCTCCTGGGTCAGCCTCCTGAGTAGCTGGGATTAAAGACGCCCACCACCAGGCCTGGCTGATTTTTGTATTTGTCATGGAGATGGAGTTTCACCATGTTGGCCGGGCTGGTCTCGAACACCTGACCTCAAGCGATCCACCTGCCTCGGCCTCTCAAAATGTTGGATTACAGGCGTCAGCCATTGCGTGTGATGTAATTTTTTATTTTTTGTAGAGATGAGGATCCCACTCTATTGCCCAGGCTGGCTTCAAAGTCCTGAGCTCAGGTGATCCCTCTGCCTCGGCCTCCCTAATTCTCGGGGTTACAGGTGTCAGCTTCTGTGTCCAGCTGGAGAATCACTTGAACCCCGGAGGTGGAGGTTGCAGTGAGCTGAGATTGGTCACTGCACTCCAGCCTGGACAACAAAGTGAGACTCCACCTCAAAAAAAAAAAAAAAAAAAAAAAGCTTACCCCAAAGCATTCATTGATCAGAGCTTTCTGTCGTTCAGGCTGGAGTGCAGTTCTGTGACCTCAGCTCATTACAACCTCTGCCTCCCAGGTTCAAGTGACTCTCGTGCCTCAGCCTCCAGAGTAGCTGGGATTACAGGCATGCACCACCACGCCTGGCAAATTTTTATATTGTTAGTAGAGATGGGGTTTCACTGTGTTGGCCAGGCTGGTCTCGAACTCCTAACCTCAGGTTTTCTGCCCACGTCGGGGTTCCAAAGTCTTGGGATGACAGGCGTAAGCCACCGTATCCAGCTGGAGCCTGCTTTCTTATTGGTAGGGAGTCCTATAGCGTTTGAGCGTCGGTGAGTACAGATTAGGCGCCTGTTGTATGCACACTGACTCCACAGTACACATTTGCTGCGAACTCATTCAGAAATTTCTCACCTTGTCTCTGCATCGTAAAGCTTTTGGGGACTCCACAGGTCCTTCTGCACCCTAAAGGAGCCCTTTCTGAGCCAGAGACAGGCCACCAGAACACCATCCCCTCTCCCACGCCAGGAGGCTGCCGCTCACCTGAGCTGGGCCCCCGGCCAGCCGGACACGGAGGGGGAGGACCTGTCTCCCCGTGGCCTTCAACACCGCTGCATCGAGCTCAGCCTTCAGCTCCTGGAGTCCGTGCCCCAGCAGGGCAGACATGGGCACGACGTTCGGTTCCGTGGGGTGGTAGCTGCAAGGGTGGGGAGGCCACAGAGTCCGCTCAGCCTCAGGGCCACAGGCCGGCAGAAAGCAGGGGTCCCAGAGTCAGCCACCCGTGGGGCACAGCCTGGGGAAGCTCCTGGTGTCCTGAGTGTCACTGCTGAGGTTCAGATGAGGAGAGGGGGCATCTCCCCATGTGGCTTGAGCACATGCAGGGAAAGGAGATGTTTGTGAAAAGCAGGGTCACCAGGAGTGAGCTGCCCACGAGACACGGGCTCGGGCAGCAACCTCTGCCTCCTGGGTTCAACCATTCTCCCTGCGTCAGCCTGTGTGCCAGCGGTCAGCAGTTCACACGAGGGCAGGGTCTCCAGCGCCTGCAGGGGAAGGCGTGAGACGAGTGTGGGTGCCAGGGCCGGACTCACCCGGGCACCGGGTCCACCTTGTTGTGAACCTGCAGCATGGAGTCCAGGAGCGGGGTGGGCAGCCGCAGCCTGTGCAGCATGGACACGACGCTGGCTTTCTGGAGCTCCGCCTTGGGGTGGCTGACGTCCCTCATGTGCAGGATCAGATCCTACAAGTGCCGGGCATGCAGTCAGAGCCCTAACCCCACCAAGCTTGCAGGCAGGCCCGGGAGAGGGGTTCCCACGAGTTCCCAAGGCCAGCGTGGGGGTGGGAGCTACCCCCATGTACAGGCCCTCGGACACCCCAGGATGGGGGTGCTGGGTTTACACTGGACGGAGCCCCACCCAACTCCACATACCTCACCTCCCGCAGCACAGGTGACAAGTCTGCACCCCCAGACCCACAAACAAGGTGGTGTCACAAATGACCACTCAGCCGCCACATGCCAGCCACTGCTTCCTCATTCAGTGCTTTGGGTGGCTTCATCCCACTGTGAAATCGTTTTACTTTTTTCTTGAGACAGAGTTTCGCTCTTGTCCCCCAGGCTGGAGTGTGACGGCACGATCTCAGCTCACTGCAACCTCCGCTTCCTGGGTTCAAGTGATTCTCCTGCCTCAGCCTCCCCAGTAGGTGGTATTACAGGCGCCTGCCACCATGCCCGGCCAATTTTTGTATTTTTAGCAGAGACAAGGTTTCACCATGTTGGCCAGGCTGGTCTCGAACCCCTGACCTCAAATGATCCACCCGCCTCGGCCTCCCAAAGTGCTGGGATGACAGGCGTGAGCTGCTGCTCCCGGCCCTGTGTATATGGGCTCATCACGGTGGCTGAGTGTGGGTGACACTGGGGCCACTGCTCAGCCTCGGCCCCAGGGTCAAGGGATGCTTGTGGGACACTAAGTCTGAGGCCGAGGAGACAGTTGTTATTCTGCCCCGAGTGGTGCGGGTGTCCCAGAGCCTGGCCCCTGGTCTGAGTGGGCGTCCGAGGGCTTGGCCCCTTGGCTGATGGGGTGTCTCAGAGATGGTCCCTGGTCTCAGTGGGTGTCTGAGAACCTGGCCAGTGGGCTGAGTGGGCGTCCGAGGGCTGGTCCTTGGTCCAAGTGGGGTCTGAGACCCCGGCCTCTCTCATTGGCTGTCTGAGACCCCGGCCCCTGGTCTGAGTGGGTGTCTGAGACCCCAGCCCGTCTCAATGGGTGTCCAAGACCCCGGCCCGTGGTCCGAGTGGGTGTCTGAGACCTCAGCCTCTGTCTCAGTGGGTGTCCACAGCCACCCGCAGCCCTGACTCACCGAGTGGGCCACATCTTCCAGGGTGGCAGAGAAGGACTCGATGAGGCCATGTGGCAGCTGGGACAAGAACCCGACGGCATCCATGTATAGGACGGTCAGGCGTGAGGGCAGCGCCCCCACGTGGGCTGTAACGTCTAGCGTGGCAAACAGCTGGTCCCGCGGCTGCAAGTCAGTGTCTCCCGTCAGTGCCTTCATCAGCATGGTCTTCCTTCGGAGGGCATGGAGATCAGGGGCTCAGGCGGAGCCACACCTGGGTCCTCAGAGTGGAGACCACAGCACCCTCTTGGGCAGCGGCACCCCGGGTGCCAGGTCCCTGAGCTCCCCAGGCACCCCTGGGCCACACACGACATGCAGGACTAAGCCACTGTGGCTGCTCTCAGGCCGGATGCAGCAGGGCCACTGTGTAGACACAGGGGAGCTGGTGGTGTAGACAGGTGAACATGAGATGGTGTGGATGGGAAGATGGTGTAGATGGAGGGAGGTGGTGGTGTAGAAGCGTGGGTGTGTGGATGGGGTGGTGGTGCTGTGGATGGGAGGATGGGGTACATGGCATTGTCACCACAGCTGCTGTACCCACCATGCAGACCACGGGATCCCCTTTCCCTGGGTGAGTCCTCACCACAGCTGGTGTATGCACCACGGGGAGCCCCCTCCCCGTGCAAGTCCTCACCACAGCTGGTGTACCACACACAGAGACCATGGAACCCCTTCCCTGGGCACATGGTCACTTCAGCTGGTGTACCCCACCAAGAGACCATGGGACCCCCTCCCCTGGGTGCATGCTCACTGCAGTTGGTGTACCCCACCTTGGAGACCATGGGGAACTCACGTCTTGCACGCTGCCGCCACAGCAGGTGCCTCTTCTTCTGAAGCCCGTCCAGGGCCTTCCTCATCTTGGCCTCCTTGTCTTTGAGGAGACGCTGCTGCACCTGCATGAACGATTCTCCTAAAAACACACAAGACAGGGCGGTGAGCCAGGCCGGGAAAGGCGTGGGAGCGGGAGGTGCCACTGAGGGTCTACAGGGGCTGCTCCTCCTGCTGCAGCATTTAGGGGCCCTGCCGCGTTCCCGGCAGTGGCCCCAACACTCCCTTTCCCTGAGAAAGGGCTGCGCTCAGCCGGGCGCGGTGGCTCACACCTGTCATCTGGCACTTTGGGAGGCCGAGGTGGGCGGATCATGAGGACAGGAGTTCGAGAGCAGCCTGGCCAATATGGTGAAACCCCATCTTTACTAAAAATACAAAAATTAGCCAGGTGTGGTGGTGGGCGCCTGTAATCCCCGCTACGCGGGAGGCTGAGGCGGGAGAATCGCTTGAACCCGAGAGGTGGAGCTTTCAGTGAGCTGAGATCATGCCACTGCACTCCAGCCTGGGCCAGAGCCAGACTGCATCTCAAAAAGAAAAAGTCTTGAGCACTACGGAGGCTTCTAAGTGGGGCACAGCCGGGATGTCATCGTGAGGGGCTCAATGGGGCTCCTTTGGCATCCTAAGTCCCAGAACCTGGGAATGGGACCTGATTTGTAAATACCCTCTTTGTACGAAATCAAGACATCATCCTAGGTTAGGGTTGGGCCTGAATGCAAAGATCCATGTCCTTCTTAAAAGGTAGAGGCTGGAGTGATGTGGCCACAAGCCAGGGATACCTGGCGCCCCCAGGAGCTGGGAGAGGCAGAAGGAGCCTCTGGAGGCTTTTGGTCTCCAGGATGGGTGTGCACAGATTCCTGCTGTTTCAATCCACACTTTGTGGCTACTTATGTCAGCAATACCTCACAGAACCACCACCATCTCCTGTCTCCACAGACGTAACAAGGAGACGGAGCCCCCAGCCGGCCCCCACCCTGTCGGAATCCTTCAGGGCAGCTGCTGACAACCACGTTCTCAGGATGTCCTGGGGTGCTGCACCCAGCCAGAGTGACCTGACCCCATGATGTAGCGGGAGCTGGATCCTCCTCAGTGAAGGGGGTCAATGTTCCTTTTCAGGTTCGACCTGGCATGGGAACAGGAGGGGTTCACTCTGCAGGGAAGCTCTCTCCCTCCCAGCAGAGGTCGAGGTGAAGGTGAAGGAGGCCGCAAGCCCAGGACACCTGGAGACCCCAGAAGCTGGGAGAAGCAGGAAGGGTCCTCCCCGAGAGCTTCTGGAGGGAACTGGATGATTCCATTTTAATGGGTTAAATAGTGATGCCCAAAATAGAGGTTTATGTCTTGTTTCGCACGACCTGTGAATGGGACGTTATTTAGAAATAAGGTGTCTGCAAATGTAATTAGTTAAGGATCTTGAGATGAGGTCACCCTGGATTAGGATAAGTCTTAAATCCAATGACAGGTGTCCTTCTAGGAGACAGAAGGGGAGGGCCGGGCGCAGTGGCACGCACCTGTAATCCCAGCACCTTGGGAGGCCAAGGCAGGTGGATCATGAGGTCAGGAGATCAAACCATCCTGGCCAAGGAGATCAAAATATCCTGGCCAACATGGTGAAACCTCGTCTCTACTAAAATATAAAAAAACTAGCTGGGCTTGGTTGTGGGCACCTGTAGTTCCAGCTACCTGGGAGACTGAGGCAGGAGAATCGCTTGAATCTGGGAGGTGGAGGTTGTGCTGAGCTGAGATCCAGCCACTGCACTGCAGCCTGGGTGACTGGGCAAGACTCTGTCTCAAAAAAAAAAAAAAAAATTGTAGACACACACAGAGGAGAAGTCCACGTGGAGACGGAGGCAGAGACTGGCGTGATGTGGCCACAAGCCAGGGACACCTGGCACCCCCAGGAGCTGGGAGAGGCAGGAAGGATCCTCCCCGAGAGCTTCTGGAGGTAACTGGATGATTCCATTTTACTGGGTTAAATAGTGACGCCCCAAATAGATGTTTATGTCTTGTTCCCCAGGACCTGTGAATGGGACGTTATTTAGAAATAAGGTCTCTGCAAATGAAATTAGTTAAGGATCTTGAGATGAGGTCACGCTGGATTAGGGACAGTCTTAAATCCAATGACAAATGTCCTTCTAGGAGACAGAAGGGGAGACTCAGACAAAGAGGAGGAGCCTACGTGGATTTGGAGGCGGACACTGGAGTGATGCGGCCGCAAGCCAGGGACACCTGGCGCCCCCAGGAGCTGGGAGAGGCAGGAAGGAGCCTCCAGAGAGAAGTGGATACAACTGTAGTGGATTGTCAACAGTAGCCCCCAGAAAGATCGGTCCACATCCTAAAGCCCAGAACCTGTGAATTAGTGGGGCCTCTGGGCAGAAGGGAGGAGCTGGTGTTGGGGTCCCACTGGGTGTGTAGCTCATGCATTGTGAGTGAGGAGTGTCCCAGGCCGAGGGGACCTACCTAGTGGGGAGTGGGGTGGGGTGGGGAGAGAGTGCTCCCACAGTGCTTTTCTTACTCTCATATACCCCCAGAACCACCAAACACGTGAGTACAGAATGGAGGGGCTGCGGGGTGGGCGTGATGGTTGGCCTGGGCGTCCCGAGGTACCTGAGGAGCGGGATCTCTGCCAGGGCCATCTGCAGCCAGGCCTCCTCCATGCAGGCGTTGCAGCGGAAAATGTGCAGGATGATGGTAAAGCAGTCAAACACCTCCACGCCCGAGGCGGCTTCCAGTTCTTTCTAGAGAAGGAGAGAGTGAGCTGGGCCTGGCGACTCACACCTGCAACCCCAGCACTTTGGGAGGCCAAGGCAGGTGGATCACCTGAGGTCAGGACTTCGAGACCAGCCTGGCCAAAATACTGAAAACCTGTCTCTACTAAAAATACAAAAATTAGCTGGGTGTGTTGGTGGGCACCTGTCATCCCAACTACTCAGGAGGCTGAGGCAGCTGAATTGCTTGAACCTGGGAGGTAGAGGTTGCAGTGGGCCGAGATCATGGTGACACTGCCCTCCAGCTTGAGTGACAGAGTCAGATTCTGTCAAAAAAAAAGAAAAGGAGAGAGCAAATGAGAAGCCAGAGGGGAAGGCCAGGCCCTAGTGGCCAGCCTCACAGGGAGGAGGACATTCCATCACGCCTTAAAGCCACTATCACCCCATCTGGCCCCTGCCTGGCGGGACGCTCTAGCATCCACTCGTTCACCGCGTGGAGCGTGGGAGGAAACAAAGCAAAGCCACATTCTGGAATACCTTGGTTGGGGCAGCCATCCTCTCCACATTCAGGAAGACGCATGTGATGTCCGGAGATTGTCAGATCCTCTCTAAAGGAAAGGGAGTCTCGTCAGTGGCCATCCGTCCAGACCTGTGGACTGCGGGATGAGCCATGAGGCCCTTTGTGGGGTGCGCCGTGGAGGGCACGGTTCACAGACATCCCTGACCTGAGCACCAGACCCAGGATCCAGGAAATCAGCATTGGAGCGATGTCTCTAGGGGTGTGTGTTTCATGTACACAGACGTGTACACGGTGAACACATCCTGGCGGAGACACACACACAAGGTAAACACATCCCAACAGGGACACACACATCTCACACACACGCACGCATGGTAAATGCATCCCAGTGGAGACACACACATACACACACACGGGGAACACATCGCAGTTGGGACACACACACACAGTGAACACATCGTGACATGGACAGACACAAACACATGGTGAACACATCCCAGTGTGGAGACACACACACACACGGAGAACACATTCCAGTTGGGACACGCACACATACATGGGGAACATATCCCAGTGGGGACACCCACACACCCCTCACACAGTGAACACATTGTGACATGAACAGAGACACATGGTGAACACATCCCAGTGGGGACACACACACAAGGTGAACACATCCCAGTTGGGACACACACACTCACACAGTGAACACATCCCCGTGGGGGAGACAACCCCCACACACACACTGTGGACACATTGCAGTGGGGATGCCCACACACACACAGGGTGAACACATCCCTGTGGGGAGACACACACACACACACGGTGAACACATCCCTGTGGGGAGACACACACACGGAGGACACATTGCAGTGGGGGCACACACACATGGTGAACACCTCCCTGTGGGGAGACAGACACACACACACGGTGAACACATCCCTGTGGGGAGACACACACACACGGAGGACACATTGCAGTGAGGACACACACACATGGTGAACACCTCCCTGTGGGGACACACACACACACACGGTGAACACATCCCGACAGGGACAGACACATGTATACACACGCACGCACACACACACACACACAGAGTGAAAACATCGTGACAGGGACAGACACAGAGTCCCGGTGGACACATCCCAGTGGGGACACACATACACGGTGAACACATGGTGGGCCAGACACACACAGAAACATGGTGAACACATCCCAGCCCCGATGAGATGCCGAGATGCCTCTGAATCAGGCACAGAAGCAGACTCCCACCTCGGCTAGTTAGTAAGTTAGTTAGCAGTAGTAGTAGCAGTTAGTAGGGTCTTACCCACTCTGCACTGTCAGCCGGATGGTCAAAAACTTGGAAGCACAAGGGCCCCCACACAGGACCCCACGCTAAGAGAGTGCATGGAGGAGGGACACAGGTCTAGCCTCCCACCCCTCCAGCTCCTATTTATGTGGGCTCCCAGCTCACCTGGACCACCCACTCATGGGCCCACTTCCCCTCTGTCCCAGCGAGACCCCTTTCCTTCCACACGTCTGAGTTGAATGTTCTCGGGAGCAACAGATGGGAAAGGAGGTTTGGGGAGGGAGCAGGTGTGGACGGACTCACCTGTCAGGTGCTCAAAGTTCCCTCTGCCAAAGACAAGCTTCTTCTCTGGCGTTCTGGTGGACACGACCATCGTCTGCACCATGGACCAGCCGTCCAGAATGTGCACCAGTACTGTGGCCTTTGCTACCTGTCACTCAGCTCTGGGGACACAAGGGCCACCTTGAGGGACGCTTCCTTTTGGGGTAGATCCAGGGCCCCAACCACACCTGCCCGGCGTGTCCTTCTCCTGGCCTTGACCGTAGGGCCTCTAAGTAGGAATCTGGCCAGGGAAGGATGCTGGAGCCACCATGGGACATGAGGACTCCCCAACCTGCCTTATATAGGATTTGGGGTCCAGGTGGACACAGCAGGGAACTAGGGAGCTAGGGGTGCTCAGGGATAACTCAGGAACCACAGGCAGGGTTAGGGGGAGGAAATGCAGGAGGTCTGGGTGCCGTTCTGAGCAGTTTGGGGCTTCCACTGTCCCAAGAGTTGCCCATTTTGGAAAACACCCTTGAAGGAGAACCGCTCTTCGGCTACAGGGGCTTCCAAGGGAGATGTCAACAGTCTTGAGACTCTGGCACCTGCAGTGACTTAGGGATTTGGATTTCCTCCTGGAGAGTGGGGCAGGGGACTGGACACAGATGGTCTGCTAGACACCCTCCCTTCCCTGACCCCAAAAACACTGTGCCTACCTTGAACCCAGGGCAAGAATAACGGGTTCTCATCGCCAAGACACGGCCCGGCCTGGCCTGGCCCACCCCACCCCACCCCACCTAACCCCAGGGGCTTCTCCCCATAAGCTCCGCCCCAGCCCTTTTCACCCCATAGGCTCCTCTCCCCAAAGCCCTGCCCATGCACCTCCACCTACGAAATCCTCCCCTCAGAGCCCCGCCCCTTCAGAGCCATGCTCTTGCATCTCCACCCATCAGATCCTCTCCTCAGAGCATCGCCCCTTGAAGCCTCGCCCACTACACCACTTGTGATCTTCCCCTCAGAGCCCCCGCCCCTGCGTCTCCACCTGAGTGTCTTCCATCAGAGCCCCGTCCCTGAATCTCCACCTATGAGATTGTCCCCTCAGCGCCCAGCCCCTGAGTCTCCACCAATGAGACCCTCCCTGCAGGGGCCCTCCCGCAGAGTGCCAGCTCCTGTTTCTCCCCTGCAACCCCCCGCTGTGTACACCTCACTTCATGTGCAGCTTCCCAGGGCCCCACTTGACATCGGGGTGGACCAGACACACGCGCTGGGTCCCCGCCGGCAGCAGAGGCTCCCTCTGCAGCAGATCCTCCTCTGCGTCCTCATCCGCTTCTTCCGGCTCCTCCTCGTCCTCTCCCGGGCAGCTTCGGCCTCCGTCCGCCCACAGGCCGCACCCTCGGCCCCATGGCCCCTCCAGATTCCCGGGGACCCCACGGCCGAAAGCAGCGAGACCATGGATCAGAGCTCTATGCAGAGGGGAGGTGGGTGCCCTGCCCGGGTCTCACAGGCTGCATCCTGCTGTCAGGCTGTCCTCTCATCTGTACTCCAGGTCTGCTTTCAGGCTCACTCGAGAGTGTTTGTGGAAGTCAGTTACTGAGTTTGTAGGACTGAGGTCCCCCAGGACACCTCCAAAGACAATTAGCAACCAGGGTCCCTCCTTCCCTCCATGCCGGCTGGGAAGGCTCCCTCTTTGCACCACGGAGGAATCTTAAGTAACATTTTATAGTCATGGGAGTGACTCCCACACCATTTGCCACAGAACAGAACCTATCCCTCATCCACACTCGAGGGAAAGGATTATACCGCAGAGTTAGGAGGGGAACTTGGAGGCCACCCTGAAACTCTGCCAAACACACTTCTCTTCTGCACTACCAGGACCTCCAGAGTGACCTGGCTTGGAGGCTGGTCTTGCACTGTTTGCTCTGCTGTTTGCACCCTGAGAATCCTCACCATGGAGGGCCAGGTACAGCTGACCTACAGAGGGTAGACCCAGGCCGCACTCCTTCCCACAGAGTGTGAGGGACCCAGGCCACCCTCCTTCCCACAGAGGGTGAGGGACCCAGGCTGCCCTCCTTCCCACAGAGGGTAAGGAACCAGGCTGCCCTCCTTCCCGCAGAAGGTAAAGGACCCAGGCCACCCTCCTTCCTGCAGAGGGTGAGGGACCCAAGTCGCCCTCCTTCCCCTAGGACACACGCTACACATGGCCAGCCCTGGATCATGTGACAGCCATTGGCTAGCATCCTTTAAACGCGGGAGGTAGGGGTGGTTTCCGTAATTGTAAATGAAGATCTCAACCAAAGGTCATGCAATCGCTCCAACCATCTTCTACAACCAAATCCCCACCAGCAGCATTAGTGCTGTGGCCATAAACTTCTCTGACAAGGGCCTGAGACCTGATTCCCTCCCCTTCAGAGACACAATTTGTCGTGACTGCACAGAACAACCCTTTCTCCTGTTCGTGCATGTGACCAAGTGAGGGAAGAGGAGGTTGTTCCTGCAGCCACAGTGAACAGTGTAGAGACTTCTTACAAAGCTAGGCACGGTCTCACCTAGTATCCAGCAATCATGCCATGGCTATTTACCCAACTGATGTGAAAATGTATGTCCATACAAAAAAACTGCATCCAGATGTTGTGAGCAGCTTTATTTACACTCACCCAAAACTGGAAGCGACGAAGATGCCCTTTAGTAGGTGAGTGGCTAAAGAAACGAACACTTCATGTGATGGAATATGATTCAGCAATAAACAGAATAGTTATCAAGCTGCACAAAGACATGGATACATCCTACATGCATAGCACTAAGTGAAAGAAGTCCCTCAAAAGAAACTGGAGAAGAGTTGCTTCCGGCAGGAGTGTGGCTTAACAAATAGGAAGCCCCTATTTGTGTATTCTGGAATCGCACAGTTAAGTGAGTGGACGCTGATGGTGGGAGCCTTTTTCTCAGTGCTAGAGAGGAAGTTCACAGATAAGCAAGAGGAGGAGGCTGGAAGGATCCATGTGGGCATGGGTTAGTGGAGGAGACGTTGGTAGGAACTCAGGTCTAGTTTAATGCAAACGTAGATGGATACACATAGAGATGTTTACATGTATCCATACGCGACTTCTTTGATGCACAGCCATTTCCTTGCTCTGTCAGCTGAGAGGGCCTAGAAGCAATGACACCCCAGTAGCCGTGAGCACACCTAGCACCCTGATCTTGGTTTCTGCCATTCTTCAACTCTAAAGGAGCCAGAGCTCCTGGGAGAAATGGCTGCGTCTTGGGCTGGGTCAGGAAATAGGCTAGATGAGGCTGGAGCATATCCTTGTGCTGGAAAGTAAGGACGTGCCCCACAAATCCCGATGACAGGCTGTGTCCCAGGGGCACAGAAGCCAACTGAAAGCTCCCTGTGGCCAGAGTGGAACCATTTCAGCAAACTGTAATAAATAATGTAGTAGTGGATTATAACCCAAAGTACAAAATAAATATGCATGAGTCCACACCAATGTAAATAAACTGTTGAATAAATGAAGAACAATAGGCAAGGCTCCCATGTCCCTAAATTCTAAATAATTTCCATAGATATGCTACCTCAAGGAAATGGAGCATAACCCCCCACTCCTCAAGTGCTGGCTGCACATGCTGATTTCCTTCCAAGGAATATAAAAAGGGAATGGGGTGGGGCAGCTTATAAGCAGAAACAACACGCAGACGCAACCTCATCCTGAGGACCAAATCCAACATCAGTCAGCCATCCATCATGTGGATAGCTCGCCGCTGCCACTGTCCCAGTGTTTATGGCCCCCACAATTCACATATGCAGCCTAACCCCCATGGTGCTGATTTAGGAGGTGGGGACTTTGGAAGGCTGGAAGGTGATTCAGTCATGAGGGTGGAGCTCTTCTTAGTGGGATGAGGATGAGTGGCCTTGTAAAGGAGACCCCAGCAGGCCCCTCACCCCTCCACCCTGTGAGGACACAGCTGGACGGCACCAGCTGAGACAGCGTGTCCTCGGTCTTAACCTTCCAGCCTCCAAAACTCTGAGGAATAACTGGTTTATGAGCCTCCCAGCCTGTGGTATTTTGTCCCAGCAGCCCGAGGTAAGACTTGCTTGCCCGTGGTATGATGTGAGCGGAGGGCATTTGCCTCTGTGATCTCCTCCCCAAACCCACAACCCCAAACACGTTCCAATCCAGGGAGACTCTACAAAATACCCGATCATTACCCCTCAAACTGTCAAGGTTCTCAAAACCGAGGAAAGTCTGAGAAACTGCCAGAGCTATGGAGGCCTGGAAACACATGGCAGCTGAATGTGATGTGGTGTCCGGGTGGGATTCTGGAACACAAAAGGACATTAGGGCAAAAACAGGGGAAATGTTAATAAAGCAGAGACTTCAGTTCATACGAGGGTATCCATATCAGTCCACTAACTGCGACAGATACTCAATGCTAATGGCAGATGTAGGTAATAGGATAGCCTAGCGTAGGGTGTGTGGGAACTCAGCAACCTTCTCCCAGCTTCTCTGCGTGTCTGATGGTATTCTAAGCATGAAGGTTTAGTGCGTGTGTGCGCACACACATACACGTGTATACATACCACCCCAAGTCACAGAGTTGTGCTCTGTACCAGGCTGGCGTTTCCCTCAGTTGGTAATGACCCAGCTTTCCCCCACCCCCGGGGAAATTCCAGGAGCAGCAAGCAGGTAGGACTAAGGTGACTCACACACCTTCCCATGGCCCAGCAATCTCACCCACAGGTCACACCTGAGAGAAGAGAGGCCTGGAGGAGACCGCAGTATGAACTCATGTCCAGTTTAATGCAGTTTAATGCAGGTCCACAAAAAACACACAGGCAGGGACGATCCGAGGAGCTTTATTCTGCCTCCCTCCCTCACTCCCCGCCAGCACCCTTGGGCCCAGGAGTATTGCACCACAAGATGTCTACTTGCTCGTGTAAGGCAGGCCCAGAGATGAGCTCACCCCCTAAAGAGCAGGCCCTGCTTGTGCCAGCCATGGTCTGCCAGGCAGCTCGGTGTTAGCTGTATGAGAGGTGCAGTGCAAAGGAACCTTTGGCCTGCCCCTGCTTGGCCTAGCTCCCCAGGGAAGCAGGCACAGAGCATCTGGCCACAGCACCTCACTGGCCAGGGCACTGCCACCAATCCCTGCATGTCCCTTTCTCATGAGCAACGCTGACTCCAAGGAAGCCTTGGCCTGTGAGGACAGATGGGGGCAGAGGTAGGAAGGAGGCCCCACCTGTATCAGTAAGGCAGTCTTTCGTCATTTTAAGAAAAATTCAAAGGAATATGGCTAACTGCTAACACCTGTGTGTTGGGATAGTGTTTTTGTATGTGCCCATTTATATTTTGTACTTTCTGCATGTTGAAAATGTTTCACTTTAAAAAAGATTTTAAAACAATGGCGATTGCTAAAGTAAAAAAGGAAAAATAATTATTTTGTTACCTCACCTATTCTCCAGAAAACGTAACCTGTTCATACTCAATACTTATTTCTAAGCATTCATTTGCAATTTAATTACTGAATTTTGCATTCAACTTGCATTTATTTTTTTAAAGATGGGGTTTCACCATGATGGCCAGGCTGGTCTTGAACTCCTGACCTCAGGTGATCCACCCACCTCAACCTCTCAAAGTGCTGGGATTACAGGCGTGAGCCACCGCGCCCAGCAGCGTTTTTGTATTTAATCATTAAACGTGAAATTATATAATGTCAGCTTGCCTTTTCAAAGTGTGCACTGCAGTGGTATTTGCGGCAGTCACAGGTTGGGAAGATAGTTTTTTTTTTTTTGAGACCAATTCTGGCTCTGTAGTTTTGGAAGCAGGAAAGAAAAAGAAGTTTCCAAACCCCCAAATCATGAAGCTAAAAATAAAATTCAAGCTGGCAATTGATTAGGGCCAACCTGCCTCTTGTTCTGTTCAGTCACCCTCTGCTCACTGAGATAGATGCATATTTGATTGCCTCCTTTGGAAAGGCTCATCAGAAACTCAAAAGAGTTTCTCCCTCCGGCTTCCAGTCTTCCTTCTGTTGTTCCAGCTGTCCCGCTTTTCCTGACCGAATCATGTTCACCTTGCATATTCATGTCTCTTGTCTCCCTAGAACATATAAAACTGAGATGGGCCCCGACCACCCTGGGCACCTGTGGTCAGGACCTTCTGAGGCTGGGTCACGGGTGTGTGTCATGACTCGGTGAAATAAAACTTTCTAGATTAACTGAGACCTGTCTCATATTCTCGGGGCTCACAGGGGTCACGGCGGGGGTTGCTGGGTCCGAGGACGATGTCCATAGGGTGAATTCTTAATTTTTCTTTTTTTCAGACAGAGTCTTGTGCTGTTGACCAGGCTGGAGTGCAGTGACAAGATCTCGGCTCACTGCAACCTCTTGGCTAATTTTGGTATTTTTAGTAGAGATGGGGTTTCACTATGTTGGCCAGGCTGGTCTCGAACTCCTGACCTCAGGTGATCCGGCCTCCTCGGCCTCCCAAGGTGCTGGGATTACAGGTGCGAGCCACCGTGCCCGGCTGGGTGGATTCTTTCAAACACACCCAGAAGCCACTGCATGCATTCCTGGTCTCAGCAGACTTGAATTCATGGAATCCGTGGTGAGCCCTCTGCTGTCCCTGTGACACTCTGCCCTCCTCTAAATGTCCACCAGGTGTCCTCGAGGCCCTTTGCGAGCAGACCTCAGCCTCCACCAGCACAGAGCATTTCATCTCCACCTCCCTGCGCCCCAGTAAAAGACGTAAACCACCAGGTGCAGTGGCTCACACCTGTCATCCCAGCAGTTTGGGAGGCTGAAGCAGGCAGATCATGAGGTCAGGAGTTCCAGACCAGCCTGGCCAGCATGGTGAAACCCCGTCTCGAATAAAAATACAGACATTGCCCGTGCATGGTGTCAGGTGCCTGTCATCCCAGCTGAGGCAGGGGAATCGCTTGAACCTGGGAAGTGGAGGTGACAGTGAGCCGAGATCACATCACTGCACTCCCGCCTGGGCAACAAGAGTGAGACTCCATCTCAAAAACAAAAAAGGACGTGAAGCAACATCAACAGCTTCAGGTCAGGCCTTACTGCTGGGGTGGCCCCAGGCCCCGTGGAAGTTCTTGCCAGAGACTTTCCAAAATAATTTGCTGTTTGTTCCAGCCAAGGCCAAGACACCACCTACCCCACCACCCTCTCCCAGAGCGTTTACAGAAAGGTGCTAAAGTCGAGTCCTTCCTCCAACCCTTTGAGACGTTTTTCAGCTGAGGCATGTCTGAAAGCCTCTCCTCTGAGTTGGGCCTCCTGGGAGCACAGCATGCTTTGATGTCTTGGGCTCCCAGATGCCTGCCTCTGGAATTACACCAAGAAAACCTTTAACTCCTTCTTTGCCAACTGTGCCAAGCGTCCTTCTTTGAAATTCCCACTCAGCCATGCATGAATCCAGGGTGAGGTCAGGGCACACTAGATCCTCATCCTTCTTGCTGATTAAAATCTGTTCTTGGCCAGGCATGGTGGCCCACGCCTGTCATCCCAGTACTTTGGGAGGTCGAGGTAGGCAGATCACCTGAGGTCAGGACTGCGAGACCAGACTGAGCAATATCATGAAACCCTGTCTCTACTAAAAATACAAAAATTAGCTGGGTGCGGTGGCACGTGCCTGTGATTCCAGCTACTCGGGAGGCTGAGGCAGGAGAATTCCTTGAAACTGGGAGGTGGAGGCTGCCATGAGCTGGCATTGTACCACTGCACTCCAGCCTGGATGACAAGAGAGAATCTCCATCTCAGGAAAGCAAAGGAAGTTGAGGGGAGAAGGGAAGGGAAGGGGGGAGGGAAGGGGGGAAGGGAGGGGAAGAAGCGAAGGAAAGAAGCAAAGCAAAGAAGGGAACGGGGAAGTGAAGGGGGAAGGAAAGCGGAGCAGAGGGGAGGGGACGGGAGGGAAGGGGGACGGGAGGGGAGGGAAGCAGGGAAGGAAAAAAGAACAGGGAAGGAAGAGTGAGTAGAGGGGAGGGGAGGGGAGGGAGGGGAAGGGGGAAGGGGGAAAGGGAGGGGAGGTGAGGGAAGGGAACGAAAGAGGACAGGAGGGAACGGAGGAAGAGGAGGGAAGGGGAGAGGAGGGAAGGGGAGAAGAGGGAAGCGAAGGAGAAGGGGAGGGAAAGGGGAAGGGGAAGAAAGGGGAGGGGAGGGAAGGGGGAAGGGAAGGGGGAATGGGAGGGGATGGGAGGGAAGAGAAGCCGAGAAGGGAAGGAGGAGAAGAAAAGGGAGGGGATGGGAGGGGAGGGAAGGGAAGAAGGGAAGGGAAGTGAAAGGAAAAAAGAAGGAAGAAGGGAGAAAGGAAAAAAGGGAGGGAGGGAGGGGATGCAGAAGCCAGGCACAGAAACAGCCGCATTGTTGGCAGCTTGGCGTTTACCTTATTTGAACCCGGTTTCAACATTTGGCTGCCTTTGGCTGAAACTCAGCGGTAGGTAGAAGAGTAGGTTCTGGTCTATTTACACTTTGTTACCTCACAGTTCACTGTGTACAGAGAAATCTTTAGGGCGAACTGAAAATATGTCAGGAGGCAATTTCAGGAACCGTAAATGTTTCTTGTTTTTTTCTTTTTGAGATGTGATCTTGCTCCGTCGCCCAGGCTGGAGTGCAGTGGTGCGATCTCAACTCACTGCAGCGTCTGCCTCCCGGGTTCAAGCGACTCTCCTGCCTCAGCCTCCCGAGAAGCAGGGATTACAGGCGCCTGCCACCATACCCAGATAATTTTTGTGTTTTCAGTAGAGATGGGGTTTCACCATGTTGGTCAGGCTGGTTTCGAACTCCTGACCTCATGTGATCTCCCTACCTCGGCCTCCCAAAGTGCTGGAATTACAGGTGTGAGCCACCATGCCTGGCCTTTTTTCCTTTCCTTTTTTTTTAATTGCATTTTAGGTTTTGGGGTATATGTGAAAAACATGCAAAATTGTTGCATAGGTGCATACGTGGCAGTGTGATTTGCTGCCTTCCTCCCCTTCACCTATATGTGGCACTTCTCCCCATCCTCTCTCTCTCCAACTCCCCACCCCCCGCTGTCCCCCCAATCCCCTCCAACAGACCCCAGTGTATAGTGCTCCCCTCTCTGTGTCCACATGTTCCCTTTGTTCAACACCCGTCTATGAGTGAGAACATTTGATGTTTGATTTTGTGTTCTTGTGTCAGTTTGCTGAGAATGATGGTTTCCAGGTTCATCCATGTCCCTACAAAGGATGCGAACTCACCGATTTTGATGGCTGCATAATATTCCATGGTGTATATGTGCCACATTTTTCCTGTCCGGTCTATCATCGATGGGCATTTGGGTTGGTTCCAGGTCATTGCTATTGTAAACTGTGCTGCAATGAACATTCCTGTGCATATGTCCTTATAGTAGAACGATGTATAATCCTTTGGATATATACCCAGTAATGGGATTGCTGGGTCAAATGGAATTTCTATTTCTAGATCCTTGAGGAATCGCCACACTGTCTTCCACAATGGTTGAACTAATTTACACTCCCACCAACAGTGTAAAAGTGTTCCTATTTCTCCACATCCTCTCCAGCATCTGTTGTCTCCAGATTTTTTAATGATCACCATTCTAACTGGCGTGAGATGGTATCTCAATGCAGTTTTGATTTTCCTTTTTTCTTGTTTACAGACAAGATGTCACTGTGTCACCCAGGCTAGAGTGCAGTTGTATGATCATAACTCAATGTAGCCTTGACCTCCCAGGCTCAAGTGATCCTCCCCGCTCAGCCTCCCAAGTAGCTGGGAGTACAGGAGGAGGTGTGACATCGCTGTTGCTGGTACTACAAGTGCATGCCATTATGCCCAGCTAATTTCTATTTTTTCTGTAGAGACAGGGGCTGGGTACACTACCCAGGCTGGTCTGGAACTCCTGGGCTGAAGCGATCTGCCTAGCTAGGCCTCCCGTAGTCCTAGTATTTCAATCTCTGCTTACTTGATCGGTGGAAAATGGTCATCTATTTTAATGCTGAATAGTGGTGTCTCCTCACATGCGTTTTGAGAATGCCATACAAAGCCAAGTGAGTTTCCTGCCGTATGTCTGATCAGAGGTGATTTTGGTATTCGAAGGCCTGTGTTACGATTTTGAGCATGGGGATTTGGAGCATAAATGACTAGCAGGTGGACAAGTGCAGCTGGGACCTCGGTGAGGAGCCCTCATCCCTGACTCTGCCCTTCATCCCTGACTTCCTAACTCCAGCTCAGTGCTTTATTTTATTTTAGTTAGTTAGTTTTTGAGATGGAGTTTTCCTGTGTCTCCCAGGCTGGAGTGCAGTGGCACCATCTCGGCTCAGTGCAACCTCTGCCTCCTCGGTTCAAGTGATCGTCCTGCCTCAGCCTCCCCAGCAGCTGAGATTACAGGCGCCTGCCACCATGCCTGGCTAATTTTTTATGTATCTGGTACAGATGGAGTTTCACCCTGTTGGCTAGGCTGGTCTTGAACCCGTGATCTAAAGTGATTTGCCTACTTTGCCCTCCCAAAGTGCTGGGATTACAGGACTGAGCCACTGTGCCTGTCCTATTTAGTTATCTATTTGTTTTGAGACAGAGTCTCACTCTGTCACCCAGGCTGGAGTGCAGTGCCATCACCTCGGCTCACTGCAACCTCCGCCTCCTGGGCTCAAGCGATTCTCCTGCCACAGCCTCCCGAGTAGCTGGGATTACAGGCACCCGCCAACACACCCAGCTAATTTTTTATGTTTTAAGTAGGGACGTGGTTTCACCATGTTGGTCAGGCTGGTCTTGAACTCCTGACCTTGTGATCCCAAAGTGCTGGCATTACAGGCGTGAGGCACCATGCCCAGCTTCATTTATTTATTTTTGAGACGGAGTCTCTCTGTCACCCATGCTGGAGTGCAGTGGCACAATCTCACCTCACTGCAGCCTCTGCCTCCCGGGTTGAAGCAATTCTCCTGCCTCAGCCTCCTGAGTAGCTGGGATTACAGGCACCAGTCACCAACCCTGGCCTACATTTTGTACATTCTTAGTAGAGACAAGGTTTTACCTTGTTCGCCATACTGCTCTTGAACTCCTGATTTCAAGGAATCCGCCTGCCTCGGCCTCTCAAAGTTGTCTCTTTTCTCTAGTAAAGGGGTAAGACCCACCTTTGGAGACACCAGTCCGTAGCCTTTTTGCTTCTCAGGAAGGAGAGGGGGAATGGAATTGGTGATGGTTTAAAAGAAGCCAGCTCAGGCCGGGCACAGTGGCTGACACCTGTAATCCCAGCACTTTGGGAGGCTGAGGCGGGCAGATCACATGAGGTCAGGAGTTTGAGACCAGCCTTGCCAACATAGTGAAACCCCATCTCTACTGAAAATACAAAAACTTAGGAGTGGTGGCGGGTGTTGTGATCCCAGATACTTGGGAACCTGAGGCAGGAGAATCTCTTGAGCTTGGGAGGCAAAGTTTGCAGTGAGCCGAGATCACACCACTGCTCTCCAGCCTGGGCGACAGAGCAAGACTCCATATCAAAATAAATAAATAAATAAATAAATAAATAAATAAATAAATAAATAAATAAATATTTATCTCCACCTGGTGTCCCTCCTTGCCATTGGAGGGGGTGCTCCCCGTCCTCAGTATTTGAAACTCAATCACGGGGTGATGGAATGTTCCAGTGGAGAAGAGGTCTTTGCATCACAGGTAGCGCTCTGACCAAGAGCTTCCGTACCGGGCATCGCGAGGGGTTGGCAAACGCACCTTGCGGCACACAAGGGCACTGTCAACAGGGAAGTCCGAGCATTTCCAGGGCCCCACACCCAGCCCACTTAACTCAAGCACCTTTCAAAACCCTCGGCTCACACAAGAGAGGCAGCTCCAAGGCATGGACGAGACATCCCTCAGCCGGCTGGAGGTCCCCGCCCACTGTCCGGCCCACACGCGGCGGCACAGGACACAGAGGAGGAGGAGGGGCTGGGTGCCATGACCACAGGTTCACAGCACATGAGGACAAAGACGGAGGACAGGCCCTGTGTCCAGGGTTCCAAGTCACACCAGGACATAGAGGGAAGAAAGCTGGGCCCTGTGTCCGTATGTCCACATCACACCAGGACACAGAGGGAGGACAGGCCCCGTGTCCAACGGTCCACATCACAAGAGGACATAGAGCGACGAAGGCTGGGCATTGTGTCCACACGTCCACATCACACCAGGACACAGCGAGAAGACAGGCCCTGGTTCCAGGGGTCCATGTCACACGAAGACACAGAGGAAGGACAGGCACCGTGTCCAGGGGTCCACATCACACCAGGACACAGAGGGAGGACAGGCCCCGTGTCCAGGAGTCCACATGACACCAGGACATAGAGGGAGTACAGGCCGCCTGTCCAGGGGTCCACATCACACCAGGACAAATAGGGAGGATAGGACCCACGTCCAGGTGTCCTCATCACACCAGGACATAGAGGGAGGAAGGCTGGGTCCTGTGTCCATTCGTCCACATCATACCAGGACACAGTCAGAAGACAGGCCCCGTGTCCAGGGGTTCCCATTATACCAGGACACAGAGGGAGAAAACACCCTGTGTCCAGGGGTCCACATCACACCAGGACACAGAGGGAGGACAGGCCCCATGTCTAGGGGTTCACATCACAATAGGACACAGAGAGAGTACACGCCCCATGTCCAGGGGTCAACGTCACACCAGGACAGAGAGGGAGGAAGGGTGGTCACTGTGTCCATATGTCCACATCACACCAGGATACAGAGGGAGGACATGCCCTGTGTCCAGGGGTGATTGTTACATCAGGAGACAGAGGAAGGACACTCCCCGTGTCCAGGGGTCCACATCGCACCAGGACACAGAGGAACGACAGGCTCCGTGTCTAAGAGTCCATGTCACACCATGACATAGACGGAGGAAGGCTGGGTCCTAGGTCCACACTTCCACATCACACCAGGACACAGAGGGGAGGACAGACTCCATGTTGAGGGGTTAACATCACATCAGGATAGAGATGGACGAAGGCTGGGCCCTGTGTCCACACATCCAAATCAGACCAGGACAGAGGGAGGACAGGCCCCATGGTCAGGGGTCCACGTCACACCAGGACAGAGACAGAGGACAGGCACCATGTCCAGGGGTCCACATCACACCAGGACATAGAGGGAGGAAGGCTGGGTCCTGTGTCCATTCGTCCACATCATACCAGGACACAGTCAGAAGACAGGCCCCGTGTCCAGGTGTTCCAATTATACCAGGACACAGAGGGAGAAAACACCCTGTGTCCAGGGGTCCACATCACACCAGGACACAGAGGGAGGACAGGCCCCGTGTCTAGGGGTTCACGTCACAATAGGACACAGAGAGAGTACACGCCCCATGTCCAGGGGTCAACGTCACACCAGGACAGAGAGGGAGGAAGGATGGTCACTGTGTCCATATGTCCACATCACACCAGGACACAGAGGGAGGACAGGCCCCGTGTCTAGGGGTTCACGTCACAATAGGACACAGAGAGAGTACACGCCCCATGTCCAGGGGTACACGTCACACCAGGACAGAGAGGGAGGAAGGGTGGTCACTGTGTCCATATGTCCACATCACACCAGGACACAGAGGGAGGACAGGCCCCGTGTCTAGGGGTTCACGTCACAATAGGACACAGAGAGAGTACACGCCCCATGTCCAGGGTTCCATATCACAGCAGGAGACAGAGGGAGAACTGGCCCCGTGTCCAGGGTTACACACCACACCAGGACACAGATAGACGAAAGGCCCCTTGTACAGGTGTCCATGTGACATCAGGAGACAGAGGGAGAACAAGCACCGTGTTCAGGGGTCCACATCACATCAGGACACAGAGGAAGGACAGGCCCCATGTCCAGAGGTCCTTCTCATACCATGACATAGAGGGAGGAAGGCTGGGCCCCGTGTCTACACATTCACATCACACCAGGACACAGGAGGAGGACAGGAACCATGTGCAAGCATCCAAGTCACACCAGGATATAGAGCAAGGACAGGCCCTGTGTCCAGGGGTGATTGTTACATCAGGAGACAGAGGAAGGACACTCCCCGTGTCCAGGGGTCCACATCGCACCAGGACACAGAGGAACGACAGGCTCCGTGTCTAAGAGTCCATGTCACACCATGACATAGACGGAGGAAGGCTGGGTCCTAGGTCCACACTTCCACATCACACCAGGACACAGAGGGGAGGACAGACTCCATGTCGAGGGGTTAACATCACATCAGGATAGAGATGGACGAAGGCTGGGCCCTGTGTCCACACATCCAAATGAGACCAGGACACAGAGGGAGGACAGGCCCCATGGTCAGGGGTCCACGTCACACCAGGACAGAGAGGGAGGACAGGCACCGTGTCCAGGGGTCCACATCACACCAGGACACAGAGGAGGACAGGCCCCATGTCCAGAGGTCCACATTACACGAGGACACAGAAGGACAGGCCCCATGTGGAGGGGTCCAGGTCACAACAGGACATAGAAGGAGGAAGGCTAGGCCCTGTGTCCACATGTCCATATCAAATTGGGACACAGAGGGAGGACAGGCCCCATGTCCAGAGGTCCTCATCACACCATGACATAGAGGGATGAAGGCTGGGCCCTTTGTCCACACATCCACATCACACCAGGACACAGAGGGAGGACAGGCCCTATGTCCAGGCATCCACATCACACCAGGACATAGAGGGAGGACAGGCCCAGTGTCCAGGGGCACACATCACACCCGGACAAAGAGGGAGAACAGGCCCAGTGTCCAGGGATCCAGATCACAACAGGACACATATGTAGGACAGGACCCATGTCCAGGGGTCCACATCACACCAGGACACAGAGGGAGGACAGGCTCCTTGTCCAGAGTTGCCCGTCACACCAGGCCATAGAGGAAAGATGGCTGGGCCCTGTGTCCACAAGTCCACATCAGATCAGGACTCAGAGGGAGGACAGGCCCCATGTCCATGGGTCCACGTCACACCAGGACATAGAGGGAGGACAGGCCCCGTGTCCAGGGGTCCACATCACACCAGGACACAGAGGGAGAACAGGCCCCATGTCCAGGGGTCCACGTCACACCAGAACTTAGAGGGAGGACAGGCCCCGTGTCCAGGGGTCCACATCACACCAGGACACAGAGGGAGAACAGGCCCCATGTCCAGGGGTCCACGTCACACCAGAACTTAGAGGGAGGACAGGCCCCGTGTTCAGGGGTCCATGTGACACCAGGACAGAGAGGGAGGACAGGCCGCATGTCCATAGGTCCACATCACACCAGGACACAGGGGCAGGACAAGCCCCAAGTCCAGGGCTCCACATCACAACAGGACAAAGACGGAGGAAAAGCGCTGTGTCCACGGGTCCACATCACACCAGGACAAAGAGGAAGGACAGGCTTCATGTCCAGGTGTCCACATCACACCAGGACATACAGGGAGGACACGCGCAAATTCCAGGGGTCGACATCACACCAGGACATGGAGGGAGGACAGGCCCCATGTCGACGGGTCGACGTCACACCAGGATATAGGAGGAGGCAGGCAGGGCCCTGTGTCCACATATCCACATCACACGAGGACACAGAGAGGATGTGTCCGATGTCCAGGGGTCCATGTCACACTGGGACATAGAGAGAGGAAGGCTGGGGCCTGTTTCCACACATCCACATCACACCAGGACACAGAGGGAGGACAGGGCCCATGTCCAGGGTTGCACGTGACACCAGGATATAGAGGCAGGAAGGCTGGGCCCTGCGTGACTCGTCCAAATCACACCAGGACACAGTCAGAAGACAGGTCCCGTGTCCAGGGGTTCCCATCACACCAGGACACAGAGGGGGAACAGGCCCCGTGTCCAGTGTTCCACATCACACCAGGACACAGAGGGAGGACAGGCCCCGTGTCCAGGGGTTCACGTCACACCAGGACACAGATGGAGGATAGGACCCATGTCCAGGCATCCACGTCACACCAGGACATAGAGGGAGGAAGGCTGGTCCCCATGTCCATACGTCCACATCACACCAAGACACAGAGGCCAGACAGGCCGCATGGCCAGTTGTCTATGTCACACCTGGACATAGAGGGTGGACTGGCCCCATGTCAAGGGGTCCACATCACCCCATGACACAGAGGGAGGACAGGCCCCCTGTCCAGGGGTCCACGTCACAGCAGCACACAGAAGTATGACACGCCCCGTGTCCAGGGGTCCACATCACACCATGACACAGAGGGATGACAGGCCCCATGTACAGGGGTCGACGTGACACAAGGACACAGAGGGAGGACAGGAACCATGTCCATGTCACACCAGGACACTGGTTCCACAGGAACCAGGGGTCCACATCACACCAGGACACAGACGGAGGACAGGCCCCATATCTGGGGGTCCACATCACACCAGGAAATAAGAGGGAGGAAGGCACGGCCCTGTGTCCACACGTCTACATCAGACCAGGACAAAGAGAGAGGACAGGTCCCATGTCCAGGGTTCCACGCCACATCAGGACTCAGAGGGAGGACAGGCCCCGTGTCTAGGGGTCCTCATCACACCAGGACACAGAGGGAGGGCAGGCCCCAAGTCCAGGGGTCCTCGTCACACCATGACATAGAGGGAGGAAGGCTGCGCCCTGTGTCCACACGTCTATATCACACCAGGACACAGAGGGAGGACAGGCACCGTGTCTAGGGGTCCACATCACACCAGGACACAGAGGGAGAAAAGGCCCCTTTCCCAGGTGTCCACATCATACCAGGACACAGAGGGAGGACAGGCCCCATGTCCAGGGGTCCACGCCACACCAGGACATAGAGGGAGGAAGGCTGGGCCCTGTGTCCACATGTCCAACTCACATCAGAAGACAGAGGTAGGACAGGCCCTGTGTCCAGGTGTGAATGTCACACCAGGAGACAGAGGAGGGACAGGCCCCATGTCCAGGGGTCCACATCACACCAGGACACAGACAGAGGACGGGCCTGGTGTTCAGAGGTCCACATCACACCAGGACATAGACGGAGGAAGGGTGGGCCCTCTGTTCACATGTCCACATCACACCAGGACACCGAGAGAAGGAGAGGCCCCACGTCCAGAGGTGCACGTCACACTAGGACACAGAGGGAGGACAAGCCCTGTGTCCAAGGGTGCACATAACCCCAGGACACAGAGGGAGGAAGGCTGGGCCATGTACCCACACGTCGATATCACAAAAGGACAGAGAGGGAGGACAGGCCATGTATCCAGGGGTCCATTTCACACGAGGACACAGAGGAAATACAGGCCCCATGTCCCGGGGTCCAGGTCACACCAGGACATAGAGGGAGGAAGGCTGTGGCCTGTGTCCACACGTCCGTATCACACTAGGACACAGAGGTAGGACAGTCCCCATGTCCAGGTATCCAAATCACACCAGGACATAGAGGGAGCACAGGCCCCATGTCGACGGGTGTATGTCACAGCAGGATATAGAAGGAGGAAGGCAGGGCCCTGTGTCCACATGTCCACGTCACACCAGGGCACAGAGGGAGGACAGGTCCCATGACCAAGGGTCCACGGGACACCAGGACTTAGAGGGAGGACAGGCCCCTTCTCCAGGATTCCACATCACACCAGGATACAGACGGAGGACAGCCCAGGTGTTCAGGAGTCCACGCCACAAGAGGACATAGAGGGAGAAAGGGTGGGCCCTGTGTCCACACGTCCACATCACATGAGGACACAGAGGGAGGACAGGCCCCATGTCCAGGGTTCCACATCACACCAGGACACAGAGGGAGGACAAGCCCCACGTCCAGGAGTCCACATCACATCAGGACACAGTGGGAGGATGGCTGGGCCGCGTGTGCACACTGCCCCATCACAACAGGAAACAGAGGAAGGACAGGCCGCATTTCCAGGGGTCCATGTCATACCAGGACATAGAGGGAGGAAGACCGGGTCCTGTGTCCACACGTCCACATCAGACCAGGACATAGAGGGAGGACAGGCCCCATGTCCAGTGGTCCACGTCACACCAGAACAGAGAGGAAGGAAGGCTGGGCCCTGTGTCCACACTTCCACATCAGAGCAGGACACAGAGGGAGGACAGGCCCCATGTCCACGGGTCCATGTCACACCAGGACATAGAGGGAAGACAGGCCCCGTGTCCAGGGGTCCACATCACACCAGGACACAGAGGGAGGACAGGCCCCATGTCCAGGAGTCCACGTCACACCAGAACTTATAGGGAGGACAGGCCCTGTGTCCAGGGGCCATATGACACCAGGACACAGAGGGAGGACAGGCCCCATGTCCAGGAGTCCACGTCAAACCAAGACATACAGGGAAGAAGGCTGGGCTCTGTGTCCACACGTCCACATCACATCAGGACACAGAGGCAGGACAGGCTCCAAGTCCAGGAGTCCAAATCACACCAGGACATAGAGGGAGGACAGGCCCCGTGTTCAGGGGTCCACATCACACCAGGACACAGAGGAAGGACATGTCCCGTGTCCAGTGGTCCATGTCACACCATGACATAGAGGGAGGACAGGCACCGTGTTCAGGGGTCCACATCACACCAGGACACAGAGATAGGACTTGCCCCATGTCCAGGGGTCCGCGTCACACTGGGACACAGAGGGAGGAAGGCTCGGCCCTGTGTCCACAAGTCCACATCACACCAGGACACAGAAGGACGACAGTCCCCATGTACAGGGGTCCACATGACATCAGGACACAGAGGGAGGATAGACCCCATGTCCAGGGGTCCAAATCACACCAGGACATAGAGGGAGGACAGGCCCCATGTTTACGGGTCCACGTCACACCAGGATATAGAAGAAGGAAGGCAGGGCCCTGTGTCCACATCACACCAGGACCCAGAGGGAGGACAGGCCCGAAGACCAGGGGTCCACGTGACACCAGGACTTAGAGGGAGGACAGGCCCCGTCAACAGGGTTCCACATCACACCGGGACACAGAGGGCGTACAGGCCCCATGTGCAGGGGTCCACATCTCACGAGGACACAGAGGGAGGACTGGACCCATGTCCAGGCGTCCATATCACACCAGGACACAGACAGAGGACTGGCCAGGTGTTCAGGAGTCCACGTCCCAAGAGGACATAGAGGGAGGAAGGCTGGGCCCTGTGTCCACACATCCACCTCACACCAGGACACAGAGGGAGGACAAGCCCCATGTCCAGGGTTCCACATCACACCAGGACACAGAGGGAGAACAAGCCCCGTGTCCAGGAGACCACATCACATCACGACACAGTGGAAGGACGGCTGTGCCGTGTGTGCACACTGCCAAATCACACCAGGACACAGAAGGAGGAGAGGCCATGTGTCTAGGGGTCCATTACACCAGGACACAGAGGAAGGACAGGCCGCGTGTCCAGGGGTCCATGTCCCACCATGACAGCGCGAGGAAGTCCGGGTCCTGTGTCCACACGTCCACATCACACCAGGATACAGAGGGAGGACTGGCCCCATGTCCAGGGGTCCTCGTCACAACATGACATAGAGGGAGGAAGGCTGGGCCCTGTGTCCACACGTCTATATCACAGCAGGACACAAAGGGAGGACAGGCTCCGTGTCCAGGGGTCCACACCACACGAGGACACAGAGGGAGAAAAGGCCCATTTTCCAGGGGTCCACATCACACCAGGACACAGAGGGAGTACAGGCCCCATGTCCAGGGACAACGTCACACCAGGACATGGAGGAAGGCTGGGCCCTGTGTCCACACGTCCACATCACACTAGGACACAGATGAAGGACAGGCCAGGTGACCAGCAGTCCACGTCACACCAGGACATAGAGGAAGGCTGGGACCTGTGTCCACACGTCCACATCACACCAGGACACAGTGGGAGGACAGGCCCCATGTCCAGGGGTCCACATCACGCCAGGACACAGAGGGAGAACGAGCCCTGTGTTCACGGCTCCACGTCACACCAGGACACAGTGGGATGAAGGCTCGGCCGTGTGTACACACTGCCACATCACACCAGTACACAGAGAGAGGACAGGCCATGTGTCCAGGGGTCCATGTCACCCCAGGATACAGAGGAAGGACCGGCCCTGTGTCCAGGGGTCCACGTCACACCCTAACATACAGGAAGGAAGGCCAGGTCCTGTGTCCAGAAGTCCACATCACACCAGAACACAGAGGGAGGACAAACCCCATGTCCAGGGGTCCCCGTCACACCAGGACAGAGATGGAGGAAGGCAGGGCCCTGTGTCCACACATCCACATCAGACGGGGACAAAGAGGGAGGACAGGCCCCATGTCCAGTGGTCCACGACACACCAGGACAGAGATGGAGGAAGGCAGGGCCCCGTGTCCACATGTCCACATCACACCAGGACACAGAGGGAGGACAGGCCCCGTGTACAGGGGTCCACATCACACCAGGACACAGACGGAGGTCAGGCCAGGTGTTCAGGGGTCCGCATCACAACAGGACATAGAGGGAGGAAGGCTAGGTCCTGTGTCCACATGTACACATCACAGCACGACACAGAGGAAGGACAGGCCCCTTGTCCCGGGGTCCACGTCACACCATGACATAGAGGGAGGAAGGCTGGGCCCTGTGTCCACATGTCCATATCACATCGGGACACAGAGGGAGGACAGGACCTGTGTTCAGGTGTGAATGTCACACCACGACACAGAGGAAGGACAGACCCTGTGTCCAGGGGCCACATCTCACCAGGACACAGAGGAAGGACAGGCTCTGTGTCTAGGGTTCCACCTCACACCAGGACACATAGGGAGGACAGGCCCCGTGTCCAGGGGTCCACATCACACCAGGACACACACGGAGGACAGGCCAGGTGTTCAGGGGTACACATCACACCAGGGCATAGAGGGAGGAAGGGTGGGCCCTCTGTCCACAGGTCCACATCACACCAGGACACAGAGGGAGGAGAGGTCCCATGTCCAGGGGTCCAAGTCACACCAGGACACAGAGGGAGGACAAGCGCCGTGTCCAAGGGTCCACGTAACACTAGGACACAGAAGGAGGAAGGCTGGGTCGTGTGTCCACGTGTCCATATCACTCCAGGACACGGAGCACGGGCCCCATGGCCAGGGGTCCACGTCACACCAGGACATAGAGGGAGGAAGGCTGGGCCCTGTGTCCACACGTCCACATCACAGCAGGACACAGATAGACGACAGGCCCCATGTACAGCAGTCCACGTGACACCAAGACACAGAGGGAGAACACGCACTGTGTCCAGGGGTCCACATAACACCAGGACACAGAGGGAGGACAGACCCCATGTCCAGGGGTCCTTTTCGCCCTATGACATAGAGAGAGGAAGGCTGGGCCCTGTGTCCACATGACCATATCATACCAGGACAAAGAGGGAGGACAGACCCCATGTCCAGGCATCCACATGACACCAGAACACAGAGGGAGGACAAGCTCCATGTCCAGGGCTTCACACCACACCAGGACACAGTGGGAGGATGGCTGGGCTGTTTGTGCACACTGTCATATCACACCAGGGCACAGAGGGACGACAGGCCATGTGTCCAGGGGTCCATGTCATACCAGGACACAGAGGATGGACAGGCGTCGTTTCCAGGTGTCCATGTCACACCATGACATGGGAGGCAGGCTGGGTGCTGTGTCCACACGTCCACATCACACCAGGACCCAGAGGGAGGACAGGCTACATGTCCAGGGATTCACGTCACACCAGGACAGAGATGGACGAAGGTTGGGCCCTGTGTCAACATGTCCACATCAGACCATGACACAGAGAGGGGACAGGTCACCTGTCCCGGGGTCCACGTCACAGCAGGACATACAGGGAGGGCAGGCCCCGTGTCCAGGGGTCCACGTCACACCAGGACACAGAGGGAGGATAGGCCCTGTGTCCAGGTGTGAATGTCACACCAGGAAACAGAGGAAGGACAGGCCCCTTGTCCAGGGGTCTACCTCACACTAGGACACAGACGGAGGACAGGCCAGCTCTTCAGGCGTCCAGACCACACCAGGACATAGAGGGATGAAGGGTGGGCCCTCTGACCACATGTCCACATCACACCAGAACACAGAGGGAGGACAGGCCCCATGTCCAGGGGTCCACGTCACACCAGGACACAGGAGGACAAGCCCCGTGTCCAAGGGAACACGTAACACCAGGACACAGAGGGAGAAAGCCTAGGACGTGTGTCCACACGTCCACATCACACCAGGACAGTGAGGGAGGAGAGGCCATGAGTCCAGGGGTTCATGGCACACCAGGACACAGAGGAAGCACAGGCCCCGTGTCCCGGGGTCCAGGTTACACCAGGATATAGAGGGAGAAAGGCTGGGGCCTGTTTCCACACGTCCGCATCACACCAGGACACAGAGGGTGGAAAGGCCCCATGTCTAGGGGTCCATATCACACCAGGACACAGAGGGAGGACAGGCCCCATGTCCAGGGGTCTACGTCTCACCAGGACCCTGAGGTACTAAAGGCCCCGTGTCCAGTGGTCCACATCACACCAGGACACAGAGGGACGACAGGATGCATGTACAGGTGTCCACATGACACTAGGACACAAAGGGAGGACAGGCACCGTGTCCAGGGGTCCACATCACACCAAGACACAGAGGGAGGACAGGCCCCGTGTCCAGGATCCCACATCACACCATGACATAGAGGGACGAAGGCTGGGCCCAGTGTCTACACATCCACATCACACCAGGACATAGAGGGAGCACAGGCCCCATGTCCACGTCACACCAGGACATAGAGGGAGGAAAGGCCCGGTGTCCAGGGGTCCAAATCACACCAGGACACCGAGGGAGAAAAGGCCCCATATCCTGGGGTCCACATCACATCAGGACACAGAGGTCGGACGGGCCAAGTGTCCTGGAGTCCACTTCACACCAGGACACAGTGGGAGGACAGGCCCCACGTCCAGGGGTTCACAACACACCAGGACATAGAGGGAGGAAGGCTGTGCCCTGTGTCCACATGTCCACATCACATGAGGACACAGAGGGAGGAAAGGCCCTGTGCCCAGGGGAGATTGTTACACCAGGAGAAAGAGGAAGGACAGGCCCCGTGTCCAGGGGTCCACATCACACCAGGACACAGAGGGAGGACTGGCCCCATGTCCAGGGGTCCACGTGACACCAGTACACGGAGGACAGGCACCGTGTCCAGGCGCCCACATCACAACAGGACACAGAGGGAGGAAGGGTGGGCCCTCTGTCCACAGGTCCACATCACACCAGAACACACAGGGAGGACCAGCCCCATGTCCACGGGTTCACGTCACACCAGGACATAGAGGGAGAAAGGCTGGGCCCTGTGTCCACACGTCCACATCACACTAGGACACAGATGAAGGACAGGCCAGGTGACCAGCAGTCCACGTCACACCAGGACATAGACGGAGGAAGGCTGGGACCTGTGTCCACACGTCCACATCACACCAGGACACAGTGGGAGGACAGGCCCCATGTCCAGGGGTCCACATCACGCCAGGATACAGAGGGAGAATAAGCCCTGTGTTCACGGCTCCACGTCACACCAGGACACAGTGGGATGAAGGCTCGACCGTGTGTACACACTGCCACATCACACTAGTACACAGAGAGAGGACAGGCCATGTGTCCAGGGGTCCATGTCACCCCAGGATACAGAGGAAGGACCGGCCCTTTGTCCAGGGGTCCACGTCACACCCTAACATAGAGGAAGGCAGGCCAGGTCCTGTGTCCAGAAGTCCACATCACACCAGAACACAGAGGGAGGACAAACCCCATGTCCAGGGGTCCCCGTCACACCAGGACAGAGATGGAGGAAGGCAGGGCCCTGTGTCCACACATCCACATCAGACGGGGACAAAGAGGGAGGACAGGCTCCATGTCCAGTGGTCCACGACACACCAGGACAGAGATGGAGGAAGGCAGGGCCCCGTGTCCACATGTCCACATCACACCAGGACACAGAGGGAGGACAGGCCCCGTGTACAGGGGTCCACATCACACCAGGACACAGACGGAGGTCAGGCCAGGTGTTCAGGGGTCCACATCACAACAGGACATAGAGGGAGGAAGGCTGGGCCCTGTGTCCACATGTACACATCACAGCACGACACAGAGGAAGGACAGGCCCCTTGTCCCGGGGTCCACGCCACACCATGACATAGAGGGAGGAAGGCTCGGCCCTGTTTCTACATGTCCATATCACATCGGGACACAGAGGGAGGACAGGACCTGTGTCCAGGTGTGAATGTCACACCAGGACACAGAGGAAGTGTGACATTCCTCTGGACATTCCTCTGGTGTGACATTCACACCTGGACACAGAGGAAGGACAGACCCTGTGTCCAGGGGCCACATCTCACCAGGACACAGAGGAAGGACAGGCTCTGTGTCTAGGGGTCCACCTCACACCAGGACACAGAGGGAGGACAGGCCCCATGTGCAGGGGTCCACATCACACCAGGACACACACGGAGGACAGGCCAGGTGTTCAGGGGTACACATCACACCAGGGCATAGAGGGAGGAAGGGTGGGCCCTCTGTCCACAGGTCCACATCACACCAGGACACAGAGGGAGGAGAGGCCCCATGTCCAGGGGTCCAAGTCACACCAGGACACAGAGGGAGGACAGACCCCATGTCCAGGGGTCCTTTTCACACTATGACATAGAGAGAGGAAGCCTGGGCCCTGTGTCCATATGACCATATCATACCAGGACAAAGAGGGAGGACAGAACCCATGTCCAGGCATCCACATCACACCAGGATACAGAGGTAGGACAGGCCCCATATCCAGGGTTTCACGACACACCAGGACATAGAGGGAGGAAGGCTGGGCCCTGTGTCCACAGGTCCACATCACAGCAGGAAAAAGAGAGAGGAGAGGCCCCATGTCCACGGGTCCACATGACACCAGAACACAGAGGGAGGACAAGCTCCGTGTCCAGGGCTTCACACCACACCAGGACACAGTGGGAGGATGGCTGGGCTGTTTGTGCACACTGTCATATCACACCAGAGCACAGAGAGACGACAGGCCATGTGTCCAGGGGTCCATGTCACACCAGGACACAGAGGATAGACAGGCGTCATTTCCAGATGTCCATGTCACACCATGACATAGACGGAGGAAGGCTGGCTGCTGTGTCCACACGTCCACATCACACCAGGACCCAGAGGGAGGACAGGCTACGTGTCCAGGGATTCACGTCACACCAGGACAGAGATGGACGAAGGCTGGGCCCTGTGTCAACATGTCCACATCAGACCACGACACAGAGAGGGGACAGATCCCCTGTCCCGGGGTCCACGTCACAGCAGGACATACAGGGAGGGCAGGCCCCATGTCCAGGGGTCCACGTCACACCAGGACACAGAGGGAGGATAGGCCCTGTGTCCAGTTGTGAATGTCACACCAGGAAACAGAGGAAGGACAGGCCCCTTGTCCAGGGGTCTACCTCACACTAGGACACAGACGGAGGACGGGCCAGCTCTTCAGGCGTCCAGACCACACGAGGACATAGAAGGATGAAGGGTGGGCCCTCTGACCACATGTCCACATCACACCAGAACACAGAGGGAGGACAGGCCCCATGTCCAGGGGTCCACGTCACACCAGGACACAGGAGGACAAGCCCCGTGTCCAAGGGAACACGTAACACCAGGACACAGAGGGAGAAAGCCTAGGCCGTGTGTCCACACGTCCACATCACACCAGGACAGTGAGGGAGGAGAGGCCATGAGTCCAGGGGTTCATGGCACACCAGGACACAGAGGAAGCAGAGGCCCCGTGTCCCAGGGTCCAGGTCACACCAGGATATAGAGGGAGAAAGGCTGGGGCCTGTTTCCACACGTCCGCATCACACCAGGACACAGAGGGCGGAAAGGCCCCATGTCTAGGGGTCCATATCACACCAGGACACAGAGAGAGGACAGGCCCCATGTCCAGGGGTCTACATCTCACCAGGACCCAGAGGTACTAAAGGCCCCGTGTCCAGTGGTCCACATCACACCAGGACACAGAGGGACGACAGGATGCATGTACAGGTGTCCACATGACACTAGGACACAAAGGGAGGACAGGCACCGTGTCCAGGGGTCCACATCACACCAAGACACAGAGGGAGGACAGGCCCCGTGTCCAGGATCCCACATCACACCATGACATAGAGGGACGAAGGCTGGGCCCAGTGTCTACACATCCACATCACACCAGGACATAGAGGGAGCACAGGCCCCATGTCCACGTCACACCAGGACATAGAGGGAGGAAAGGCCCGGTGTCCAGGGGTCCAAATCACACCAGGACACCGAGGGAGAAAAGGCCCCGTATCCAGGGGTCCACATCACATCAGGACACAGAGGTCGGACGGGCCAAGTGTCCTGGAGTCCACTTCACACCAGGACACAGTGGGAGGACAGGCCCCATGTCCAGGGGTTCACGACACACCAGGACATAGAGGGAGGAAGGCTGTGCCCTGTGTCCACATGTCCACATCACATGAGGACACAGAGGGAGGAAAGGCCCTGTGTCCAGGGGAGATTGTTACACCAGGAGAAAGAGGAAGGACAGGCCCCGTGTCTACGGGTCCACATCACACCAGGACACAGAGGGAGGACTGGCCCCATGTCCAGGGGTCCACATGACACCAGTACACAGAGGGAGGACAGGCACCGTGTCCAGGCGCCCACATCACACCAGGACACAGAGGGAGGAAGGGTGGGCCCTCTGTCCACAGGTCCACATCACACCAGAACACAGAGGGAGGACCAGCCCCATGTCCATGGGTTCACGTCACACCAGCACATAGAGGGAGAAAGGCTGGGCCCTGTGTCCACACATTCACATTGCACCAGAACACAGAGGGAGGACAGGCCCCATGTCCACTGGTTCACGTCACACCAGGACATAGCAGGAGGAAGGCTGGGCCCTGTGTCCACACGTCCACAACAGACCAGGACACAGTGGGAGTACAGTCCCCATGTCCAGGGTTCCACATCACAACAGGATATAGACGGAGGACAGGCCCCGTATCCAGGAGTCGACATCACACCAGGACACAGAGGGAGGACAAACCCCATGTTGATAAGTCCACGTCACACCAGGAAATAGAGGGAGGACGGCTGCGCCGTGTTCAGACGTCCACATCACAGCAAGACATGCAGTGACGACAGGCCCCATGTTCATGCGTCCACGTCAAACAAGGACATAGAAGGAGGACAGACCAGGTGTCCAGGGGTCCACATCACACCAGGACACAGAGGGAGGTGAGACCCCATGTCCAGGGGTCCACATCACATCACGACATAGAGGGAGGAAGGGTGGGCCCTCTTTCCACATGTGCACATCACACCAGGAAACAGAGGGAGGAGAGGCCCCATGTCTAGGGGTCCACGTCACACCAGGACATAGAGGGAGGACAGGCCCCGTATCCAGGGGTCCACATCACACCAGGACACAGACGGAGGACAAGCGCCATGTCGAGAGGTCCACATCACACCAGGACACAGAAGGGGAATGTTGGGCCCTGTTTCCACATGTCCACATCACACCAGGACACAGAGGGAGGACAGGCCCTGTTTCCAGGTGTGAAAGTCACACAAGGACACAGAGGAAGGACAGGACCTGTGTCCACGGTTCCACATCACACCAGGACACAGTGGGAGGACAGGCCCCATGTCGAGGGGTCCACGTCACACGAGGAAATGGACGGAGAAAGGCAGCGCCCTGTGTCCACACGTCCACATCACAGCAAGACTCACAGTGAGGACAGGCCCCATATCCAGGGGTCCACGTCACACCAGGACACAGAGGGAGGACAGGCCCTATTTCCAGGTGGGAAGGTCACACCAGGACACAGAGGAAGGACACGACCTGTGTCCAGCGTTCCACATCATACCAGGACACAGTAGGAGGACAGGCCCCATGTCCAGGGGTCCACATCACAAGAGGAAATAGACGGGGGAAGGCAGCGCCCTGTGTCCACACGTCCACATCACAGCAAGACACACAGTGAGGACAGGCCCCATATCCAGGGGTCCACGTCACACCAGGACATAGAGGGAGGACAGGCCCTGTTTCCAGGTGTGAAGGTCACACCAGGACATAGAGGGAGGACACGCCCTGTGTCCAGGGGTCCACATCACACCAGGACACAGAGGGAGGACAGGCCCTGTGTCCAGGGGTGATAGTTACACCAGGAGACAGAGGAAGGAGAGGCCCCGTGTCCAAGGGTCGACGTCACACCATGACAGAGGGAGGAAGGCTGGGTCCAGTGTCCACACGTCCACGTAACACCAGGACACAGAGGCAGGAAAGGCCCCATGTCCAGTGGTGCACGTTACACCAGGTCAGAGATGCAGGAAGGCTGGGCCCTATGTCCACACGTCCACAACAGACAAGGACACAGAGGGAGGACAGTCCCCATGTCCAGGGGTCCATGTCACAAGAGGACACAGAGGGAGGACAGGCCCCATGTCCACAGGTTCACGTCACACCAGGACATAGAGGGAGTAAGGCTGGGCCCTGTGTCCACACGTCCCCATCACACCGGGACACAGAGGGAGGATAGGCCCTGTGTCCTGGTGTCAATGACACACCAGGACACAGAGGAAGGACAGGACCTGTATCCAGGGTCCCACATCACACCAGGACACAGTGGGAGGACAGGCCCCATGTCTAGGGGTCCACGTCACACCAGGACATAGAGGGAGGAAGGCTGGGCCCTGTGTCCACACGTTCACATCACACCAGGACACAGAGGGAGCACAGACCCCATGTCCACGGGTTCATGTCACACCAGGACACAGAGGGAGGAAGGCTGGGCCCTGTGTCCACACATCCACATCACACAGGGAAACAGAGGGAGGACAGGCCCTGTGTCCAGGTGTGAATGTCACACCAGGACACAGAAGAAGGACAGGCCCTGTGTCCAGGGGTACACGTCAAACCAGTACACAGAGGAAGAACAGGCCCCGTGTCCAGGGGTCCACCTCACACCAGGACACAGAGGGAGGATAGGCCCCATGTCCAGGGGTCCACATCACACCAGGACATAGAGGGAGGAAGGCTGGGCCCTGTGTCCACACGTCCACATCACACCAGGACACAGAGGGAGGACAGGCCCCATGTCCAGGGTTTCATGAAACACCAGGACATAGATGGAGGAAGTCTGGGCCCTGTGTCCACACATCCACATCACACGGGGACACAGAGGGAGGACAGGCCCTGTGTCCAGGGGTACACATCAAACCAGTACACAGAGGAAGTACAGGCCCCGTGTCCTGGGGTCCACCTCACACCAGGACACAGAGGGAGGAAAGGCCCCATGTTCAGGGATCCACATCACACCAGGACATAGACAGGGGACAGGCCAGGTTTTCAGGGGTCCACATCACACCAGGACATAGAGGGAAGAAGGGTGGGCCCTCTGTCCACATGTCCACATCACACCAGGACACAGAGGGAGGAGAGGCCCCATGTGAAGGGGTCCACGCCACACCAGGATATACAGGGAGGACTGGCCCTGTATCCAGGGGTCCACGTCACATCAGCACACAGAGGGAGGACAAGCCCCATGTTGAGGGGTCCACGTCACACCAGCAAATACCGGGAGGACGGCTGCGCCGTGTCCAGACGTCCACATCACAGGAACACACACAGTGAGGACAGGCCCAATGTCCAGGGGTCCACGTCACACCAGGACATAGAGGGAAGACAGGCCCCGTGTCGAGGGGTCCACATCACACCAGGACACAGAGGGAGGACAGGCCCCATGTCCATGGGTTCACGTCACACCAGGACACAGAGGGAGAACAGGCCCCGTGTTCAGGGGTCCACATCACACCAGGAGACAGACGGAGGACAGGCCAGGTGTTCAGGAGTCCACATCACACCAGGACATAGAGGGAGAAAGGGTGAGCCCTATGTCCACATGTCCACATGGCACCAGGACACAGAGGGAGGAGTGACCCCATGTCCAGGGGTCTACCTCTCACCAGGATATAGAGGGAGGACAGGCCTTGTATCCAGGCGTCCACGTCATACCAGGACACAGAGGGAGGACAAGCCCCATGTCGAGAGGTCCACCTCACATCAGGATATAGAAAGGGAAGGCTGGGCCCTGTTTCCACATGTCCACATCATACCAGGACACACAGGGAGGACAGGCCCCATGTCCAGGGATCCACGTCACACGAGGACACAGAGGGAGGACACGACCCATGTCCACGGGTTCACGTCACACCAGGACATAGAGGGAGGAAAGCTGGGCCCTGTGTCCACACGTCCACATCACACCAGGACACAGAGGGAGGACAGGCCCCGTGTCCAGGCGTGCACGTCAAACCAGGACATAGAAGGAGGACAGACCAGGTGTCCGGGGTCTACATCACACCAGGACAGAGAGGGAGAACAGGCCCCGTGTCCAGGGGTCCACATCATACCAGGACACCGAGGTAGGACAGGCCCCATATCCAGGGGTCCACATCACACCAAGACACAGAGGGAGGGCAGGCCCCATGTCCAGGGTTTCATGACACACCAGGATATAGAGGGAGGAACTTTGGTCCCTGTGTCCACACGTCCACAGCACACCGGGACACAGAGGGAGGACAGGACCTGTTTCCAGGGGTGAATGTCACACCAGGACTCAGAGGAAGGACAGGACCTGTGTCCAGGGTTCCACATCACACCAGGACACAGTGGGAGGACAGGCCCCATGTCCAGGGGTCCATGTCACACGAGGAAATAGACGGAGGAAGGCAGCACCCTGTGTCCACACGTCCACATCACAGCAAGACACAGTGAGGACAGGCCCCATATCCAGGGGTCCACGTCACACCAGGACATACGAGGAGGACAGGCCCTGTGTCCAGGGGTTCACATCACACCAGGACACAGAGGGAGGACAGGCCCTGTGTCCAGGGGTGATTGTTACACCAGGAGAGAGAGGAGGGAGAGGCCTCGTGTCCAGGGGTACACATCACACTAGTACACAGAGGCAGTACAGGCCCCGTGTCCAAGGATCCACCTCACACCAGGACACAGAGGGAGGACAGGCCCCATGTCCAGGGGTCCACATCACACCAGGACACAGAGGGAAGACAGACCAGGTGTTCACGGGTCCACATCACACCAGGACATAGAGGGAGGAAGGGTGGGCCCTCTGTCCACATGTCCATATCACACCAGGACACAGAGGGATGAGAGGCCCCATGTCCTGGGGTCCACGTCACAGCAGGACACAGAGGGAGGACAGGCCCCATGTCCAGGGATCCACATCACACCAAGACACAGAGGGAGGGCAGGCCGTATGTCCACAGGTTCACGTCACACCAGGATATAGAGGGAGGAAGTCTGGCCCCTGTGTCCACACGTCCACATCACACCGGCACACAGAGGGAGGACAGGCCCTGTGTCCTGGTGTGAATCTCGCACCAGGACACAGAGGAAGGACAGGACCTGTGTCCAGGGTCCCACATCACACCAGGACACAGTGGGAGGACAGGCCCTGGGTTCAGGTGTGAATCTCACACCAGGACACAGAGGGAGGACAGGCCCCACTTCAAGAGTTCCAGACCCACCTGACAAACGCGATGAAACCTCGTCTCTACTAAAAATGAAAAAAAAAAAAAAAAAAGTGGCCCGGCATGGTATTTGGTGCCTGTGGTCCCAGCTACTCAGGAGGCTGAGGAAGGAGAATCGCTTGCACCTGGGAGGCGGAGGGTGCAGTGAGCCCAGATCACATCACTACACTCCAGCCTGGGTGACAGAGGAAGACTCGGTCTCAAAAAGGCAATTGATGGCCAGATGCAGTGGCTTACACCTGTAATCCCAGCACTTTAGGAGGCTGAGGCATGTGGGTCACAAAGTCAGGAGGTCAAGACCAGCGTGGCCAAAATGATGAAAGCTCGTCTCTACTAAAAATACAAAAATCTAGTCAGGCCCAGTGGCAGGTGCCTGTAATCCCAGTTACTGTGGCAGCTGAGGCAGGAGAATCGCTTGAATCTGGGAGGCAGAGGTTGCGGTGAGCCGAGATTGCGCCACTGCACTCCAGCCTGGGTGACAGAGGGAAACACCATCTCAAAAATATATATATATAAGTAAATAAATAAATAAAACATTTAAAAATTTAAAAACTTTTTACAAGGGGGTTGGGGGAACACATGTAGCCAGGAACAGACCTGTGGGGAGGCCGGGGCACCCTGTCTGGGTGCCTTCAGGACGCGGTGACCGTGGCCTGCAGCCTGCAGAGCGGGAGCTGGTCAGCTCACGTCTCAGCCCTTCTGAGGCTGCTGTCTGGGCTCCCGGGTGCCTGCAACCCCGGTAAAATAACACAGACCCTGACGGGGGTGATCATGGAGCCAGGAAGATGCTGCTCACATATCCTTTTTGGCCACGCCGGGCCATTTTTCCTTTTTGTTTTTAATTTTATTTTAAGTTCTGGGATACATGTGCACATCTTGCAGGATTGTTACAGAGGTATACACATGGCGTGGTATCTCCTAATGCTATCCCTCCCCAATCCCCCCACCCCGTGTTATCCCTCCCCTAACCCCCTGTTTTGTTGTATTTTGAGATGGAGTCTCGCTCTGTCACCCAAGCTGGAGTGCAGTGGCACAATCTCAGCTCACTGCAACCTCTGCCTCCCGGGTTCAAGCCATTCTCCTGCCTCAGCCTCCCAAGTAGCTAGGACTACAGGCACTCGCCACCACGCCAGACCAATTGTTTTATTTTTAGTAGAGGCAGAGTTTCACCACGTTGGCCAGGCTGGTCTCGAACTCCAGACTTCAGGTGATCCACCTGCCTCAGCCTCCCAAAGTGCTGGGATGACAGGCGTGACCCACTGCGCCCAGCCTAATTTTTTGTTGATTTTTCTTGAGACGGAGTCTCACTCTGTCACCCAGGCTGGAGTGCAGTGGCACAATCTCAGCTCACTGCAACCTCTGCCTCCCGGGTTCAAGCAATTCTCCTGCCTCAGCCTCCCAAGTAGCTGGGATTACAGGCGCCCGCCACCATGCCCGGCTAATTTTTGTATTTTTAGAGACAGGGTTTCACCGTATTGACCAGGCTGGCCTCGAACTCCTGACCTTGTGATCCGCCCGCCTCGGCCTCCCAAAGTGCTGGGATTACAGGTGTGAGCCCCCACGTCCGGCTCTGCTATGCAGATTTCTAAACCCATCACAGGAAGCAGTTCTCACTAGGAGCCACCCCCAGCTCCACGTCGGCCTGCAGGAGAGCCGGGAGCTGCTGTTGTTCCAAACTCCACCTGCTGCAGGGATCACGGCAGCAGCCACACCCGGGGGTACCAGGTAAGCAAATGCAGGGTGAGGGTGAGGATCCCCCAGCCCTGGGAGAGACCTGTGGCCATCCTTCTCCCTCGTCACTCACCCCGCGGGGACACAGCATCTCCCCAAAGATGGTCTTGATGCAGGAGATCAGGTAGTCGTGCAGGTCCTCACTCAGTCCCTGCAAGTTCCTGCAGGCCAGGATGACCACCTCACAAGGGTGCTGCTCCAGCCACTCTGAGATCTCCGGGAGCGTGTCCTGGGGGGAGGGAGGGGGCGAGGCACAGTCCTTCATGAGTCCCACAGCTCGGGGAAGGCTGGGCTCTGTGGGTCACACCTGTCATTCCAGTGCTTTGGGAGGCCAAGGCGGGCGGATCACCTGAGGTCAGGAGTTCAAGACCAGCCTGGCCAACATGGCAAAACCCCATCTATGCTAAAAACATACAAAAAAATTAGCTGGGTGTGGTGGTGGGTGCCTGTAATCCCAGCTACTTGGGAGGCTGAGTCAAGAGAATTGCTTGAACCTGGAAGGTGGAGGCTGCAGCCAGCCATGTCGGCCAGGCACGTTGGCTCATAGCTGTAATCCCGGCACTTCAGGAGGCCGAGAGGGGACAGATCACCTAAGGTCAGGAGTTCAAGACCATCCTGGCCAACACGGCAAAACCTCTGTCTCTACTAAAAATACAAAAATTAGCCGGGCATGGTGGTATGCACCAGTAATCCCAGCTACTCAGCAGGCCGAGGCAGGAGAATCGTCTGAACCCAGGAGGCGGAGGTTGCAGTGAGCCGAGATCAAGCCACTGCACTCCAGCCTGGGCAAAAGAGCAAAACTCTGTCTCAAAAAAGGAGAAAAGATGAGGCCAGAACAGTGGCAGTCCCAGTGCTTTGCGAGGAGGCTGAGGCCGATCCCAGAGAATTGGCTTCAGTCCAAGAGTTTGAAAAGAGCCTGGGCAACATGGCTACAAAAAAGAAGAATTAAAGAATTAGGTGTGGTGGTTCACACCTCTAGTCCAAGCTAGAGGTAGTTGGTAAGCTTAGACAGGTGGATCCTCCTGCAGACAGGAGGCTGCAGTGAGCCAACTCAGCCCGGCTCAGTGGCTCATGCCTGTCATCCCAGCACTTTGGGAGGCCCAGGCAGGCGAATCGCCTGAGGTCAGGAGTTCGAGACCAGCCTGACCAACATGGTGAAACCCCGTCTCTACTAAAAATACAAAAATTAGCTGGGCGTGGTGGCTGGTGCCTGTAATCCCAGCTACTTGGGAGGCTGACGCAGGAGAATCTCTTGAAGTGGGAGGCGGAGGCTGCAGTGAGCCGAGATGGCGCCATTGCACCCCAGCCTGGCAAAAGAGAAAGACTGTCTCAAAAAAACAAAAAGTCCAGGAACCCTACCAAGCTCTGGGGGGGAAGGAAGAGGTGGGCAGCGCAGGAAGGGGCCAGCGTAGGGGGCAGAGCAAGTGGAGAAAGGGGGAACTGGTCTGGGTGCTAGTGGTCACACCTACAATCCCAGCACTGTGGGAGGCCAAGGCGGGAGGACTGTGGGAGGCCAGAGGTGGGAGGACTGCATGAGCCCAGGAGCTCAAGACCCGCCTGGGCAACATGAGAAGAGCCCATCTCTACAAAAACCTGGAAAACGAGCCCAGTGTGGTGGTGTGTGCCTGCAGTCCCAGCTACTCAGGAGGCTGAGGCAGGCAGATTGCTTCAGCCCAGGAGGCTGAGGCTGCAGTGAGCTACCATTACACCACCCTATGCCAGCCTGGGTGACAGAGCAAGACCCTGTCTCAAAAAAAGCAAGCATGTGGATGTGTGCACGTGTGCATGTATGTGTGTGTGCATGAATATGTGTGTGTCTGTGTGGGTGTCTTTGCACATTTTTTTTTTTGAGATGGAGTCCTGCTCTGTCGCCAAGGCTCGAGTGCAATGGCGCCATCTCCACTCACTGCAACCTCCCCCCGCCAGGTTCAAACTATTCTCCTGCCTCAGCCTCCCAAGTAGCTGGGACTACAGGTGCGCGCCACAACACCCGGCTAATTTTTGTATTTTCAGTAGAGACGGGGTTTCGCAATGTTGGCCAGGCTGGTCTTCAACTCCCACCCTGGGGTGATCCACCTGCCTCAGCCTCCCAAAGTGCTGGGATCACAGGTGTGAGCCTTAGCTCCTGGGGTCTCTGCCCGATTCTGTGTGCACATGTGTGTCTGTCTTCATGCGTGTGTCTCTGCACACACACCTGTCTATATGCACGTGTGTGTGTGTGCAGGCATGTCTGTGTTTCTGCACAAATGTCCATTTGTCTGTGCACACCTCGACCGGAAGCCACTTCACAGGCAGACTTGTGATGTCTGGAAACTCCAGGGAATGAGTCAGATACAGCAGGTGCAGAGTAAGTGAGGGGGATGGTGTGGGACAATGCCTTTGCACCGAGGCCTCTGGGTGCCTGCCATGGTGTCACAGGGAGCCACAGGCAGGCCTTAGGACAGTGACTTCTCACGTTCAGATTTTAGAAGCCCCTCTGGCATCCAGGAACAGAACACATTGAAAAAAGCCTGGACTGGGGTCAGGGAGATAACTGACTCCGTTGTGCAAAAGACCAAGAGGGCTGGACACGGACGCTCACGCCTGTTATCCTGGCACTTTGGGAGGCCGAGGCGGGCAGATCCCCTGAGCTTAGCAGTTTGAGACCAGCTGGGTCAAGCTGGAGAAACCCCATCTCTATTAAAAATACAAATATTAGCTGGGCATGATGGCGGGCACCTGTAATCCCAGCTACTCGGGAGGCTGAGGCGGAAGAATCGCTTAAACCCGGGAGGCGGAGGTTGCAGTGAGCCGAGATGGTGCAATTGCTTTCCAGCCTGGGCAACAGAGCAAGACTCCGTCTCAAAAAAAAAAAGTGCAGACAGCCTGACAAAGCCCGGGGGACCAGAGCTAGCCAAAGTAACTGGTGAAAAATGCAGGAGGAACCCATGCAAGCTCAGAAACACACATTGGTGGAGAAGTCCCCGTAAGCCAGGTACAGTGGCTCACGCCTATAATCCTAGGACTTTGGGAGGCCAACGTGGATGGATCACGAGGTCAGGAGATCAAGACCATCCTGGCTAATACCGTAAAAACCCATCTCTACTAAAAATACAAAAAATTAGCCTGGCGTGGTGGTGCATGCTTATAATCCCAGCTACTCCAGAGGCTGAAGCAGGAGAATTGCTTGAACAGGAAGGAAGACGTTGCAGTGAGCTGAGATTGCGCCACTGTACTGCAGCCTGGGCGACAGAGCAAGACTCTGTCTCAAAAAAACAGAAGGAAAACAAAAAGAAATGAAGAAATTCACATCGGTCAAGAACCCCCCGAATGCCAGGTGTGGTGGCTCACGCCTGTAATCCCAGCATTTTGAGAGGCTGAGGCAGGCGGATCACCTGAGGTCAAGAGTTCGAGACCAGCCTGGCCAACCTGGTGAAACCCCATCTCTACTAAAAATATGAAAATTAGCCGGGTGTGGTGGTGGACGCCTGTAATCCCGGGTACTTGGGAGGGTGAGGCAGGAGAATCGCTTGAACTTGGTGGGCGGAAGTTGTAGTGAGCCGAGATTGAGCCACTGCACTCCAGCCTGGGTGACAGAGCGACACTTCATCCCCAAAAGAAAAAAATGTAAGTGCTCCTAACAGATCAGCAGACGTCAGCAACTCCTGGTCTCTTGTCTGGCCCTGAAGCTGACATCGTCATCCCACTAAAGGTCAGGAACCTCCTGTCCCCATGGCAGTCTAGTTCCCCATGGGAGGCCGGCCGCCTCCTGAGCGCTCCCCATGCATCCCCCCAGCCTGGTCGTACCTTCACCAGTGCCATGGTGTATACCATGTGAACAAACTGCAGGTTCTTCTCAGAGCCGAACAGCATGAGGGCAATCTGCAGGTCTAAGTATCGCACGCCAGCATCCAGCTGCTCCGTGATGTCCAGCACCTGTGGGCAGAAGGGCTGTCACGTCTCCCTGCTGGTTGCCGTGGCGTCAAAGCTCATATTGCACAGGCTGGTTTCTTTTATTTTCTTCAGATGGAGTCTGGCTCTCTCATCCAGGCTGGATTGCAGTGGCATGATCTCGGCTCCATGCAACCTCCACCCTCCAGGTTCAAGCGATTCTCCTGCCTCACCCTCCCGAGTAGCTGGGATTACAGGCACCTGCCACCACGCCTGGCTAATTTTTCTATTTTTAATAGAGACAGGGTTTCGCCGTGTTGGTCAGGCTGGTCTCGAACTTCTGACCTCAGGTGATCCACCTGCCTCGGCCTCCCAAAGTACTGGGATTACAGACATGAACCTCCATGCATGGCTAGGAGTGGCAAAATTATTAACATAAAAAGGTGAAAGAGGGGCTGGGTGCGACGGCTCAGGCCTGTAATCCCAGCACTTTGGGAGGCCGAGGTGGGTGGATCACGAGGTCAGAAGTTCAAGACCAGCCTGGCCAACATGAAGAAACCCCGTCTCTACAAAAATACAAAAAACAACCACGTGTGGTGGTGGATGCCTGTAATTCCAGATACTCGGGAGGCTGAGGCAGGAGAATCACTTGAACCCAGGAGGCGGAGGTTGTAGTGAGCAATGGCACTCCAGCCTGCAGACAGAGAGAGACTCCGTCTCCAAAAGAAACAAAAAAGTTGAAAGAGTGTCGTGCTATATCCTCTACACAAAATATTAATTTAAAAAGCCAAAACTGGCCGGGTACCATGACTCACGCCTGTAATCCCAGCACTTTGGGAGGCCGAGGTTGGAGGATCACCTGAGGTCAGGAGTTCGAGACCAGCCTGGGCAACAGAGCAAAACTCCGTCTGTATAAAAAAAAAAATTTTTAAATTAAAGAAAGGTAGCCAGGCAGGGCACATGCCCATAATCCCAGCTACTCAGGAGGCTGAGGCAGGAGGATCGTGTCAACTGGGAAGGTGAAGGCTGCAGTGAGCTCAGATCGCACCATGTACTCCAGCCTGGACGACAGAACAAGGCCATATTCCCAAGAAAATAAATGCAGGCTGGGTGCAGTGGCTCACATCTGTAATCCTGGCACTTTGGGAGGACGAGGCGGGTGGATCACATGAGGTCAGGAGTTCAAAATCAGCCTTGCCAACATGCTAAAACCCAATCTCTACTAAAAATACCAAAAGAATGCTAGGTGGGCATGGTGGTGGGCACCTGTAGTCCCAGCTACTCAGGAGGCTGACGTAGGAGAGAACCACTTGAACCTGGGAGGCGGAGGTTACAGTGAGCTGAGATCGTGCCATTGCACTCCCGCCTGGGGAACGGAGCAGTATTCCATCTCAGAAGAAAAATAAACAAACAAATAAAAATGCAAGAAAGAAAAGAGGCCAGGTGCCGTGGCTCATGTCTGTAATCCCAGGACCTTTGGGAGGCTGAGCTTGGTGGATCATGAGGTCAGGATTTCAAGACCAGCCTGGGCAAGATGGTGAAACTCTGTCTCTACTAAAAAATACAAAAATCAGCCGGGTGTGGTGGTGCACGCCTGCAATCCAAGCTACTTGGGAGGCTGACGCACATAACTGCTTGAACCCAGGAGGCGGAGGTTGCAGTGAGCCGAGATCGAGCCACTACACTCCAGCCTGGGCCACAGAGCGAAATTCCATCTCAAAAACGACTTAACATAATACAACGTAGCAACATGATGACCCACTCTTCTTCCTTTGGGGAGGGGGCTCTGGGTGGGCAGAGGTTCTGTGTTTAATCCTGTCTCCCTGCAAATGTGCAGCCACACTCTGCCTCCTGAGCTCCTGGGGACTCACTCAGACCTTACCTGAGTGACGGAGCATTTCAGCATCACGGGCTGCAGACCCTACCTGGGTAATGACAATATCAGCAACACTCACACCCTACCTGGGAGAGGGACCATGTCAGCATCACTGACACCCTACCTGGAAGACAGACCATGACTGCATGACTCACACCCTACCTGGGAGAGGGACCATGTCAGCATCACTCAGTCCCGACCTGGGACAGGGAGCATCACAGCATCACTAACACCCTACCTGGAAGAGGGACCATGTCAGCATCACTCACATCCTACGCACATCAGCGTCACTAACACCCTTCGTGGGAGAGTGAGCATCTCAGCATCACTCATTCCACACTTGGGACAGAAACTATGTCAGCATCACTCACACCCTACCTGGGAGAAGGACCATGTCAGTATCACTGACACCCTACCTGGGACAGGGAGCATCTCAGCACCACTGACACCCTACCTGGGGCAGGGAGCATCTCAGCATCACTCACACCCTACCTGTGAGAGGGAGCATCTCAGCATCACTGACACCCTACCTGGGACAGGGAGCATCTCAGCATCACTGAAACCCTACGTGGGACAGGGAGCATCTAAGCATCACTGACACTACCTGGGACAGGGAGAATCTCAGCATCACTGACACCCTACCTGGGACAAGGAGCATCTCAATATCACTCACACCCTACCTGGGACAGGGACCATCTCAGCATTACTCACACCCTACCTGGGAGAGGGACTGTGGCAGCATCACTCAGTCCTTTCCTGGGACAGGGAGTATCTCAATATCACTCACACCCTACCTGGGAGAGGGACTATGTCAGCATCACTCACTCCCTACCTGGCTCAGGGAGCATCTCAGCATCACTGACATCCTACCTGGGACAGGGAGCATCTCAGCATTACTCACACCCTACCTGGGAGAGGGACTATGTCAGCATCACTCACTCCCTACCTGGCTCAGGGAGCATCTCAGCATCACTGACACCCTACGTGGGACAGGGAGCATCTCAGCATCACTGACACCCTACCTGGGACATGGATCATATCAGCATCACTGACACCCTACCTGGGACATGGATCATATCAGCATCACTGACACCCTACCTGGGAGAGGGAGCATCTCAGCATCACTCACACCCTACGTGGGACAGGGACTGTGTCAGCATCACTCAGTCCCTACCTGGATCAGGGAGCATCTCAGCATCACTGACATCCTACCTGGGTCAGGGAGCATCTCAGCATCACTGACACCCTACCTGTGACAGGGAGCATCTAAGCATCACTGACACTCTACGTGGGGCAGGGATCATATCAGCAGCACTTACATCCTACCTGGGAGAGGGAGCATCTCAGCATCACTCACATCCTACCTGGGAGAGGGACTGTGTCAGCATCACTCATACCCTATCTGGGAGAGGGGCCATGTCAGCATCACTCAGTCCCTACCTGGGACAGGGAGCACATCAGTATCATGGGGTGCAGAGCCTACCTGGGTGACGGACCATTTCAGCACCACGGTGCACGTGATGCAGGGGAACGCCTTGTTGAGCAGCTGCAGCAGCCGGGACTCCTCCTGGGAAATGGGTGACTTCTTGTTGAGTCAGTACATCATGGTGTCGTAGCTCCCTGCGGGCAGAGCACATGCAGGCACGTCACCCATCAGCCCCATCCCCGCCACCTGCTGTGCATCCCTCAGCATCATGTTTACAGCGCAGGTACAGGCATGGCGGGGCTGGGTGGATGCTATCCCCAGAAACTCACGTCCACTGGAACCTCAGGACAAGACCTGTGTGGAAACAGGGTCCCCTGGGATGTCATTAAGTTCAAGTGAAGTCATGCTTGAGTAGGGCACGTCGCAAATCCAGTCACAGGTATCTATCTGAGAGACAGATAGCCTGGGCACGGTGGCTCACACCTGTAATCCCAGCACTCTGGGAGACCGAGGCAGGTGGATCACAAATTCGAGAGATTGAGACCATCCTGACCAACATGGTGAAACCCCGTCTCTATTAAAAGTACAAAAATTCGCTGGACGTGGTGGCGGGTGCCTGCAGTCCCAGCTACTCAGGGGGCTGAGGCAGGAGAATCACTTGAACCCAGGACGGGGTGGTCGCGGGGAGCTGAGATCGCACCATTGCACTGCAACCTGGGTGACAGAGCAAAACTCTGTCTCAAAAAAAAAAAAAAACAGGAGGAAACAGAGACACAGAGAAGACCTCATGAAGATGGACGCAGAGCTGGAGTGATGGGGCCACGAGCCCAGGACACCTGGAGCCCCTAGGAGCTGTGAGAGGAGGGGAACAGCCTCCCACCAGAGCCTCAGGAGGGGGTGTGGTCCTGCCCACAACTTGATGTCAGACTCCTGTATCCAGAGGTGGGAGAGAGTAAATTTCGGTCGTTTGTGGCCTCATAATGTGTGGTCACTGGTTACGGTGGCCGCAGGAAACACAGACCTTTATGGGGACCTTTGTGCAGTCTGACCAAGGGCTGGGCACCTGCATTTCCTGCCTGTGAAACATAGGCGTTATTTCTTAAATATATATATACATTTAAATACATATAAATATATGTTAAATATATGTATATGTAACATACACATATATGAATATATGTACATATAACATACAAATATATGTACGTAAATGTGGGAACATATATACATATAATATGTAAACGTGTATATAAATATGCATGCTATCGGCATATAACATGCAAATATACATATATAAACATATAAGATACATATAATTATATGTAAATAACATATGTAAATATATATACATAAACACACCTACAAATATATACATATAAATATATACAAGTATATTCGCAGAGATAGAGTCTCACTATGTTGCCCAGGCTGGTCTCAAACTCCTGGGCTCAAGTGATCCTCCCGCCTCAGCCTCCCAAAGTGCGGGGATTAGAGGTGTGAGCCACCGCGCCGGGCCTGAATGTATTTTTAATTTCTGACCCTCAATGCCTATGGTTAAAGCCCCCAGCGTAAACATTGCACAGATGGACCACACCTTCAGCTGTAGGGAAAACGTGGAAACAGTCCAGGTGTCTGTTGACGGATGAGTAGATAAACAGTGTTGTCCCCTCGTGCTGTGGAACATTACTCAGCCATGAAAAAGGAACGAGGCTCTGACATAGGCTGCAACGTGGATGAACCTTGAGGATGTTAAGAAGCCAGATATGAAAGACCACATATCCTAAGATTACATTAACATAAAATGTGGAGAACAGAGAAATCCACAGTGACACAATGTGGATTTGTGGTTGACTGAGACTGGGGTGGCAATGCGAGAATAAGGAATTATTAGTTTGAGATGGAGTTTTGCTCTTGTTGACCAGGCTGGAGTGCAATGGGGCAATCTTGGCTCATCACAACCTCCGCCTCCCGGGTTGAAGTGATTCTCCTGCCTCAGTCTCCCGAGTAGCTGGGATTACAGGCATGGGCCACCACGCCTAGTCAATTTTGTGTTTTTAGTAGAGATGGGGTTTCTCCACGTTGATCAGGCTGGTCTCGAACTCCTGACCTCAGGTGACCCACCCGCCTCAGTCTCCCAAAGTGCTGGGATGACAGGCTGGGATCCACCATGCCTGGCTGCAGGTATGCCTTTATTAGCAGCGTGAGAACAGACCCACACAGTACACACGTGTATGTGTGTATATGCGTGGGCATGTGTGTATGTGCATGTGTGGGCGTGTGCCTATGTGCACATGTGCATGTTTGTGCATACCTATGTGTGCCTGTGCATGCTATGTATTAAATGTGTGCATGTGTACATGTGTACCTGTTTATGTGTGCCTGTGTGTATACATGTGTGCATGTGTACCTGTGTGGATATACATGTGAGTACATACATGTGTATACATATGTGCTCATTCGATGCACATGTACATGTGTGTGCTTGTGTACTTATGAGCATGTGTGCATACTTGTGTGTGTGCATATGTACATGAGCACAGGCATGCATATGTGCGTGTACTTGCATGCATGTGTTCGGATACTCATGCCTATGTGCATATGTGTATGTGTATATATATATGTGTGCATATGTGCACACCTATCTGTGTGTATATACATGTGTATACATGTGTGCTCATGTGTGCATTCTTCTATGCACATGAGCCTGTGTCTGTGTGTGTATACGTGTGCATGTACATATGTGCACATGTGCATGTGTGTGCATACCTGCGTGTGTGCGTGTATACATGTGAGTACCTGTGTGCACGTGTGTATGTGTGTGCACACCCATGCCTATGTGTGTATGTATACGCGCACGTGTGCACTGTGCATATATGTGTGTCCGCATCAGCGGGCTTTGTGGGATTTCCCTATACCCAGGATTGCTCCTACAGCTGGCACCTCCACTGGGGAACACAGGGGCAATAGCCCCTGCCCCTCCCACCCTCACCTGGGATGGAGAGGTGGTGGAGGGGCACATCCCAGAGCTGGGGACACAGCGCCGACATCCAGTCCTCATTCGCATTTCTGCAGCGCAGGCCTGAGAAGCTGCTGGAAGCACTCGCCTGACCGACCATCAGAGGTGAACCCTGGGAAGCAACCTGAGGAAGAAGAAGAGGAAAAGAGGTTTTCCGTGGTGAAATTTGTGCTGTTGGCAGGCACAGTGGCTCCTGTCTGTCATCCTAGCACTTTGGGAGGCCGAGGCGGGCGGATCACGAAGCTAGGAGTTCAAGACCAGCCTGGCCAACATGTTGAAACCCCATCTCTACTAAAAATGCAAAAATTAGCCAAGTTCCTGCAGAAAGGGTACTCCCACTAGCCGTCGTGGCACGAAGAGTACAATGAACAAAGGAAAACATACACATTTCTCCCTGACACATTTGGGGTCGTCCTTACTGCTGTGTCTCATCTCCGTTGGCTGGAGCCAGACCTCACCATCTAAACTAAAACCCGACTGGCTGATAACTTAAGACTTTTCTAAACAGGTGAAAGCCATGCAGAGCAGGGACATGCCTGTGAGCACGTCCAGCACAGCTATCTCCGTTAAAATACAAGGACATAGAATGTACTACGTGCCTGTGAGCACGGCATGTCTAACAGCTACTTAGGATAGGGCTTCTAGCAAAAAGGCAAGAAGGCTTTTGAAGGAAGTGTTTAAAATGATTATTCCTAACATTTATGGATCTTTCCTAAACAAGAAACAAAACTTTGAGGAGGAATTCTTTTTTCCTTCCCACAGTTTAATTTGCAGGGCCCCGGTTGCAGAACCCAACAGTGTAGCAGAAGAGTTCTCTTTCCTTCCATGCATATGGAACCGAAAGAGAGAGAGAGGAGAGAGAGGGAGAGAGGGGAGAGAGAAAGAGAGAGAGAGAGAGACAGACAGACAGACAGAGAGAGAGAGAGAGAGAGAGAGAGAAACAGGAGGTTCAGAGCCACCCAGGGCAACCCCCACCCCAACAAGGAGTTCACAAAGCCTCTTTCCTGGGGTGACTGCAGCATGTCTCTTGCCTTCTGGGGAGCCCCCACCCTGAGATCATACATTAAACCCTCCAGCCTAGGACAGTGAAAAGGTCCCCACAGGTGATTCCGTGGGGTCTCCCAGCTGTGGGGTCTACCAGGCACGGGGGCCTAAATTCTGGGTGTGTCAGAGCCACGTAACGCACTGCCTGGGGGGGCCCAGGTCCTGCACCTCCCAGCCTGGCCCCCACAGGGGCTCCGCCTCCATCTGTTGGGGTATCGAGCCCTGGTGTGGGAAATCTCTCTGATGAAGGTTCCCAGGCTTATAAAACAAGGAAACAAGGCCAGGCACGGTGCCTCACGCCTGTAATCCCAGCACTCTGCGAGGCCGAGGCGGGCGGATCACAAGGTCAAGAGATCGAGACCAGCCTGGCCAACATGGTGAAACCCCGTCTCTAGTGAAAATACAAAAAACTTAGCTGGGCCTGGTGGTGAGCACCTGTTTTCCCAGCTACTCAGGAGGCTGAGGCAGAATTGCTTGAACCCGGGAGGCAGAAGTTTCAGTGAGCCAAGGTCACACCACTGTACTCCAGCCTGGCGCCTGGTGATGGAGTGAGACTCTGTCTCAAAAAAAAAAAAAAAAAAAAAAAAAAACCATGGAAAACACGTTTTTGTGTTTTGTTCTGTTTTGAGATGACGTCTCGCTGTGTTGCCCAGGCTGGAGTGCAGTAGCACGATCTTGGGTTCCAGCGATCCTCCTGCCTCAGCCTCCCAAGTAGCTGGGATTACAGGTGCACACCACCACACCAGGCTATATTTTCTTTTGTATTTTTAGTAGAAACGAGGTTTTGCGCCATGTTGGCCAGGCTGGTCATGAACTCGTGACCTCAGGTGATCTACCCACCTCAGCATCCCAAAGTGCTGGGATGACAGACGTGAGGCAGCGCACCTGGACAGGGTTTCTCGTTATCAGAATCCCCCTATGCCTCTGTAGCCAGGAGCTCTTTTCTTCTCCCCTCCTCCTTTCTGGCCTAATCAACTCTGCTCCTTAAAACCACTCCACCTGCGTCCCGGTCATTTCACCTAAACTTGCTCATGCTCTGACCAGCGCGTGGTATTCCTAAGCCAACAGCACCACCTAGTGGAAACAGAAATCCTCTTCATAACACACATCGCCAGTCCTCTGCCATCCCCTTCATTCCCCTCTCATACCGTTAAACGGGAGGGTCTGGCCGCGCCGTGGCTCATGCCTGTCATCCCAGCACCTTGGGAGGCCGTGGTGGGCGGATCACGAGGTCAACAGTTCGAGACCAGCCTGGCCAACATGGTGAAACCCCGTCTCTACTAAAAGTAGGAAAATTAGCCAGGCGTGGTGGCGGGCACCTGTAGACCCTGCTACTCGGGAGGCTGAGGCAGGAGAATGCCTTGAACCAGGGAGGCGGAGGTTGCAGTGAGCCGAGATTGCACCACTGCACTCCAGCCTGGGGGACAGAGTGAGATTCTGTCTCAAAATAAAATAAAAAGTGTTACAGCTCTTTTAGAATTTGTCTAGCAGCCTTTCCGTTTTTTTGCCGGAAAGCCCCTAAAAAATTTATTTAAAAAAAAATAATAAAATAAAAAAATAAAATTAAATAAGGCCAGGCATGGTAGCGCACACCTGTAATCCCAGCATTTTGTGATGCCAAGGTAGGCAGATCACCTGAGGTCGGGAGTTCAAGACCGACCTAACCAACATGGAGAAACCCGTCCCTATAAAATAAAATAAAATTAAATTAAATTAAAATAAATCAGGCTCTAAGCTACTTCTCTGATGGGAGAGCTCTGCTTTCAACAGTTAGGAGGAAGATGGCTTCTGTAGCCACATTTGAGTCTCGATATTGTCCCATCAGCAGGAAAATTGCCATTCTGTTCCTACTTTTTTTTTTCTTTCTTTCTTTCTTTCTTTTAGAGATGCAGTCTTGCTCTGTTGCCCAGGCTGGAGTGCAGTGGCGCAATCACAGCTCACTGCAACCTCTGCCTTCAGGTTCAGGCGATTCTCCTGCCTCAGCTTCCCAAGTAGCTAGGATTACAGGCACACGCAACCACGCCCAGCTAATTTTTGTATGTTTGGTAGAAAGAGCTTTCACCATGTTGGCCAGGCTGGTCTTCAACTTCCGACATCAGGTGATCCACCCATCTTGGCCTCCCATTGTGTTGGGATTACAGGCGTGAGCCACTGTGCTTGGTATTATGTAAGATTTTTAAGGACTAAATTAGCCTGTTGACAGTTTCAGATCTGAGGAATGTTCCAGATGGACCTGGGGTCTCCTCTCAGAAATGGGACCCAGAGGGGCAGGGCATAGTGGCTCACGCCTGTAATCCCAGCACTTTCAGAGGCCAAGGCCTGAGGTTAGGAGTTCAAGACCAGCCTGGCCAACATGGTGAAACTTCGTCTCTACTAAAACTACAAAATGTAGCCGGGCATCGTGGCACATGCCTGCGATCCCAGCTTCTTGGGAGGCTGAGGGAGGAGAATCATTTGAAGCCGGAAGGCGGAGGTTGCAGTGAGCTGAGATCGCGTCACCGCTTTCCAGCCTGGCTGACAGAGGGAGACCCTGTCTCCAAAAAAAAAAAAAAAAAAGAAATGGGATGTGGAGGAAGGGAAGGAGCCCCCATCTCCTAGAGAAGAGGCTCACCTCAGCAGACTTCAAACTGCAAACCCACCTTGGGCCCCAAACACAGGGGGAGTTAGGAATTGGTGCTCTTAGCTGGGTGCAGGTGCTCACGCCTGTAATGCCAGCACTTTGGGAGGTCGAGGCGGGTGGATCACGAGGTCAAGATATGGAGGCCGTCCCGGTCAACATGGTGAAACCCTGTCTCTACTAAAAATACAAAAAGAAAATTAGCTGGACGTGGTGGCGCGTGCCTGTAATCCCAGCTACTCAGGAGGCTGAGGCAGGAGAATTGCCTGAACCCAGGAGGCAGAGGTTGCAGTGAGCCGAGATCGTGCCATTGCACTTCAGCCTGGGTAACAAGAGCGAAACTCCGTCCCAAGGGAAAAAAAAAAAAAAAGTTGCCTGAAGAGGTGCACACAGTCTGCGCTGCTGCCCTCCAGCTGGAAGGGAATCTCAGTTCTTTCCTATTGGCTGGAGCCCTTCACAGAATGTCCCCCACCCCTTCCAGTACCTGCTGCACTGCCCCTCCCCCTCTGCAGAATGTCTGGGGTCCTAAGTTCTAAACTGCTTTACTTTCAAATTTTACCGGACCTACCTGACTCAGGAGAATCTGTTGAGGCAAGTCACTCTCTGGGTCCTGCTCTTGACTTTTCTCATCGTGGAAACTGTCAGACAGCGGTGATCAGCACCCAGCCTGAGGGGATGGCTTCAAATGGAGGTGAGTCTGTAGGGACAGGGGCATTATCCAAGTCTCTGTCACGTTTCAAATCCTTGGGAATTCAAATTTGACACTGCCCCAGGGACAGCTGATAGGGCTAGTGTCGAGGACGGAGGGAGCACTGGATGTCCCCAGAGACATCACACCTGGAGAGGGCCATGGCACCCTGAGTCTGTGGTTAGGGAGGACGGCTCCTTGGAGGTGGACCAAGATGCCTGGGGGAATACACCGTGTAGGGGAAAGGATGGAGTGGATGTACTGATTCTTTCTAGAGGGGGACGGGTCACGTCACCGTGTGTTTGTAGGGAGTGGTGGGATCGTGTTGTGCCGGTGGCCCAATGAAGATGGCGGGCAAGCCTGAGCCCTGCGTTATGTCTTTGGGCAGCTGGACGGTGCCCTTCCATAGTGTTCAGAGGGATTTGGACTGGACTTTTCTAGATCTTAGGGAGGAGTGAGGAGAAGTCGTCTCAGCCAGAGACGACTGTTGGGTGTGATGGCTGGGACAGAGCATGCAGTGACAGCCTCTGGGTGGGCGAGCCTGGGGCTACTGTAACTGCCGCAGCCTCTCAGCTCGCTCCCCAGAGGTGGCTTCTCAGTCAGTTCAGGTAGCTGTTGGCTTTAACAGGGGTGGGGGCAGTGGGGAAGTTCAGGCAACACGGCCTGGGCTTCCCAGGTTGTTCTGAATTGTTCGTCCTTTTGTGGAAGCGCAGGTCTTCAGACCCACTTCCTCTTGTCTGCTAGCTCACGGCCTGTCCTCTGCACTTTGTGTTTCTGTGGAGATCAACAATTTGCCTCTATTCCATGTCTACTACCTCATGAACAGGGGACAGGTGTGGACTCTTGCTGGTTCTCAGTGGAAAGGTCTGGAAAGACTGTTTTCCTTTTCAGTAGAGGAAGGAGAGTAGAACACAAATAGGAAGATGGTCCTCTTATTATTATTATTATTCAAGTTAGGATGTGTGTCCTGACTGATGAGGTGCATGTGCTGTATCCCTATTCCCCTTGACTGGAGACTGCATGAAGTCCTAGCGAACAGGGATGAGCTCCAGACAACTTTGCCACACCTGGCCTGTGGCCCAAGAACCTCTGGTTCTTGGTTGGTCACTCTATTCAGTTATTGGGAGCTCAAAGGAAAAGGACCAGAGATGGGCTCGTTGTCCCACGACCTACCGTAACATGACCAGCAGCTGTGAAAATCTCCAGACATCCCCCCTCCCCCCCGACAGCCCCACTGCTCACCGCTTGCTGGCTGTGCTCTAATCGTGTGCCGCTCTTGCTGGCTGTGCAATGACAGTATCTCAGGGAACTCCACCACTGCTTCTCAGACCTGCTCCCTGGCAACGGAGCTTCCTGAGTGGCAGCCAGGACCACTGAGCACTGAGGAAAGTGTCGCCTGACTCTGACCCATGTTTAGCACTTGCTGGGCATGGTGCCAGAACAATCACTTGCACACTGGGTGTGATGCGTATGGGTTCTCTTCAGGGCTCACAGGGTGCTGGCTTGGGAGAGATTTCCATCCAGTGGTTTTCTTTCATTGTTTCTTTTTCAAGATGGAGTCTTGCTCTGTCACACAGGCTAGAATGCAGTGGTGCAATCTGGGTTAACTGCCAGGCTCTCTAGTGAAGGGACCCTCCTACGGAGTAACAGAGCATGCGATGCACAATCAGGGACACTTGCAAGCTGCAGTTTCCCTGTCACATGCCCTCAGTTGTACGACACCCCTCTGATTCCCCAGTGACTAGGGCAGACCTGGAGACCCCAGCTCATTCACCTCTTTCCTTCATCTCCACAGCATGCCCAGAGCTGGAACCGGGTGTCACCAAGAACCCTGGCGCCTCCATGCCAGTGTTCACGGCTCTGTCCTTTGCCACACCTGCTCCTGGCCCAGCAGATGGGCCGCAACTCGTGACGGCAGTGGTTCCTCCAGGCGGCCCTCCGGTGCTGTCTGCCTTCCCCAGGACCCCTCTGGTGGCAGGACAGGATGGCCAAGGCCTCAATTGGGCCCGGGCTTCCAACGTCCTTGTCCAGATGAAGACAGAAGTGGGGCCTGTGAAGGCCCCTCAGGCACAGACCTTGGTCCTACCTCAGGCTCCCCTCGTCTGGCAGGCTCCAGGTGCCATCTGTGAGGGAGTGGCATGTCCACTTCCCTCACCCCTGGCAGCTGTCCCTGTGGTGCCCGCTATGGCTGTCCACATCATTGGGGGCACCCAGGCCTGTGACGGAGGCTGGTCCCAGGGCCTTCCTCCTCCAGCACCACCACCTGCTCCCCAGCTGGGCCCCATCATGGCTCCAGGGAATGCTCATCCATGGTCACAAGGGGTTCATGGAGAGGGCAGCCTGGCTCCCTCCCAGGCGAAGGCCCCGCCAGACAACTCCTGCAACCCCCAGAGCGTGTATGAGAACTTCCGACTCTGGCAGCACTACAAGCCCCTGGCCCGGAGGCACCTTCCCCAGAGTCCGAACACGGAAGCGCTTTCCTGTTTCTTCATGTGAGTGTCCTCGGGGCACCGGAGCTCACCCTGAAGCTCACCCATAAAGAGGCTGCTGGATGGACGGAAGGTCACGCTGTTCAGGGGAGCTTGCAGGGTAGTCTTGAAGGCGACAGGTTGAGCTATGGAAGGGCACATTTTCGGCAAAATTCATCTGGCTGCCGCTCAGGACAGACTCTCAGGGGCCTCATCTCACCTGCCCCTCACTGTCCCGTGACACGGACCTATGTCCTGGTGTGACGCGGACCCCTGGACATGGGGCCTGTCATCCCTCCGTGTCCTGGTGTGATGTGGACGTGTGGAGACAGGGCCCAGCCTTCCTCCCACCATGTCTTGGTGTGGCATGAACCCGTGGACATGGGGCCTGTCTTCCCTCTGTGTCCTGGTGTCATGCGGACGTGTGGACAAAGAGCCCAGCCTTCTTCCCTCTATGTCCTGGTGTGACGTTGACACCTGGACATGGGGCCTGTCCTCCCTCTGTGTCCTGGTGTGATGTGGACCCGTGGACATGGGGCCTTTCCTCTCTCTGTGTCCTGGTCTGATGTGGACGTGTGGACACAGGGCGCAGCCTTCATCCATCTCTGTCCTGGTGTGACGTGATCCCCTGGACATGGAGCATTTACTCCCTCTGTGTCCTGGTGTGATGTGGACGTGTGAACACAGGACCTGGCCTTCCTCCCTCTATGTCATGGTGTGACATGGACACCTGGAAACGGGGCCTGTCTTTCCTCTGTGTCCTGCTGTGACATGGACCGCTGGACACATGGCCTGTCCTCCCTCTGTGTCCTGGTGTGATGTGGCAGTGTGCACACACGGCCCAGCCGTCCTCCCACTGTGTCCTGGTGTGGACTCCTGGACACGGGGCTTCTCCTCCCTCTGTGTCCTGGTGTGATGTGGACCCCTGGACATGGGGCCTCTCCTCCCTCTGTGTCCTGGTGTGATGTGGACGTGTGGACACAGGGCCCAGCCTTCCTCCCTCTATGGACTGGTGTGACGTGGACTCCTGGACACCTGGCCTGTCCTCCGTCTGTGTCTTGTTGTGATGTAGACCCCTGGACATGGGGCCAGTCCTCCCTCAGTGTCCTCGTGTGATGTGGACCCCTGGACATGGGACCTGTCACTCCTCTGTGTCCTGGTGTGATATGGACCCCTGGACAAGGGGCCTGTCCTTCCTCTGTCTCCTGGTGTAACAATCACGCCTGGACACAGGGCCTGTCCTCGCTCTGTGTCCTCGTGTGATGTGGACGTGTGGACACAGGGCCCAGCCTTCCTCCCTCTATGTCCTGGTGTGTCATGAAACCCTGGACATGGGGCCTGTCCTCCCTCTGTGTTCTGGTGTGATGTGGACGTGTGGACACAGGGCCCAGCCTTCCTCCCTCTATGTCATGGTGTGACAGGGACCACTGGACATGGGGCTTATCCTCCCTCTGTGTCCTGCTGTGATGTGGACCCCTGGACACGGGGCCTGTTCTCCCTCTATCTCCTGGTGTGACGTGTACCGCTGGACATGGGGCCTGTCCTCACTGTGTGTCCTGCTGTGATGTGGAGGTGTGGACACCGGGCGCAGCCTTCCTCCCTCTATTTCCTGGTGTAATGTGGACCCCTGGACATGGGGCCAGTCCTCCCTCTGTGTCCTGGTGTGATGTGGAACCATGGAGACGGGGCCTGTCCTCCCTCTAAGTCCTGGTGTGATGCGGACCACTGGACACAGGGACTGTCCTCCCTCTATTTCGTGGTGTGACGTGGACCTCTGGACATGGGGCCTGTCCTCCCTCTGTGGCCTGGTGTGATATGGAACCCTGGACACGGGGCCTGTCCTCTCTCTAAGTCCTGGTGTGCTGTGGACCCCTGGACATGGGGCCTCTCCTCCCTCTGTGTCCTGGTGTGATGTGGACCACTGGACATGGGGCCTGTCCTCCCTCTGTGTCCTGGTGTGATGTGGACATGTGGACACAGGGCCCAGCCTTCCTCCCTCTATGTCATGGTGTGACGTGGACCCCTGGACACGGGGCCTGTCCTCCCTCTGTGTCCTGGTGTGATGTGGAACCCTGGACACGGTGCCTGTGCTCCCTCTAAGTCCTGGTGTGACGTGGGCACCTGGTCATGGGCCCTGTCCTCCCTCTGTGTCCTGGTGTGATGTGGACATGTGGACACAGGGCCCAGCCTTCCCCTTCTATGTCATGGTGTGACGTGGACCCCTCAACATGGGGCCTGTCCTCCCTGTGTGTCCTGGTGTGATGTGGACCCCTGTATATGGGACCTGTCCTCCCTCTATATCCTCATGTGACGTGGACCTCTGGACATTAGGCCAGTCCTCCCTCTGTATCCTAGTGTGATGTGGACCCCTGGACACGTGGCCTGTCCTCCCTGTATGTCCTGGTGTGATGTGGACCCCTGGACACAGGCTCCAGCCTTCCTCCTTCTATGCTCTGGTGTGACCTGGACCCTGGGACACGTGGCCTGTTCTTCCTCTGTGTCCTGGTGTGACATGGACACCTGGATACATGGCCTGTCCTCCCTCACTGTCCTGTGTGTGATGTGGACGTGTGGACACATGGCCCAGTCCTCCTCCCTCTGTGTCCTGGTGTTACGTGGACCCCTGGACACGGGGCCTGTCCTCCCTCTGTGTCCTGGCATGAGGTGGACCCCTGAACACCTGGCCTGTCCGCTGTCGGTGTCCTGTTGTGATGTCGACCCCTGGACACGGGGCCTATCCCCCCTCTGTGCCCTGGTGTGAGGTGCACTCCTGGACACGGGGCCTGTCCTTCCTCTGTGTCCTGGTGTGACGTGGAACTCTGGACATGGGGCCTGTCCTCCCTCTGTGTCCTCGTGTGATGTGGAACTCTGGACATGGGGCCTGTCCTCCCTCTCTATCTTGGTGTGATGTGGATGTGTGAAGACAGGGTCCAGCCTTCCTCCTTCTGTGTCCTGGTGTGACGTGGACCCCTAGACACGAGGCTTGTCGTCCCTCTATGTCCTAGTGTGCTGTGGACCCCTGGACATAGGGCCTGTCCTCCCTCTGTATCCTGGTGTGATGTGGACGTGTGAACACAGGGCCCAGCCCTCCTCCCTCTATATCCTGGTGTGACCTGGACTCCTGGACACCTGTCCTGTCCTCTGTCTGTATCCTGGTGTGATGTGGACCCCGGACACAGGGCCAGTCCTCCTTCTGTGTCCTCGTGTGATGCGTACCCCTGGACATGGGGCCTCTCCTTCCTTTGTGTCCTAGTGTGATGTCGACCCCAGGACACGGGGCCTGTCCTTCCTCTATCTCCTGGTGTAACAATCACCCCTGGACACAGGGCCTGTCCTCTCTTTCTGTCCTGGTGTGATGTGGACATGTGGACAGAGTGCCCGCTCTTCCTCCCTCTATGTCCTGGTATGATGTGGACCCCTGAATACCTGGCCTGTCCTCCATCTGTGTCCTGGTGTGATTTGTACCCCTGGACACGGTGGGGGGAGTTGGGAAGCTGAGGCAGGAGAATTGCTTGAACCCAGGAGGTGGACGTTGCAGTTTCACTTCACACCAGGACAGTTCGAGGAAGGCTGGGCCACGCATCCGCACTTCCACATCACATCAGGACACAGAAGGAGGACAATCCATGTGTCCAGGGGTTCATGTCACATCAGGAGACAGAGGAAGGACAGACCCCGTGTCCAGGGGTCCACATCACACCAGGACACAAAGGAAGGACAGACCCCACGTCCAGGGGTCCGCATCACACCAGGACATAGAGGGAGTAAGGGCCCCGTGTCCAGGGGTCCACATCACACCAGGGCACAGAGGTAAGACAGGCCTCATGTCCAGGGGTCCTGGTAACACCATGACATAGAGGGAGGAAGGCTGGGCATTGTGTCCACATGTTCACATCACACTATGACATAGAGTGAGGACAGGCCCCACGTCCAGGCATCCACGTCACACCAGGACATTGAAGGAGGACAGACCCGGTCTCCAGGGGTCCACATCACACCAGGACACAGAGGGAGAACAGGCCCCGCGTCCAGGGGTCCACATCACACCAGGACACAGAGGTAGGACAGGCCTTGTGTCCGGGGGTCCACATCACACCAGGACACCGAGGGAGGACAGGCCCCCATGTCCAGGGTTTCACGACACACCAGGACATAGAGGGAGGAAGTCTGGGCCCTGTGTCCACACGTCCACATCACACCATGACACTCAGAGAGAATAGTCCATGTGTCCAGGGGTCCATGTCACACCAGTACACAGAGGAAGGACAGGCCCCGTGTCCAGGGGTCCACATCACACCAGGATACAGACAGAGGTCAGGCCAGGTGTCCAGGATTCCATGTGAAACTAGGATATAGAGGGGGGAAGTCTGCGCCCTGTGTCCACACTTCCACATCACACCAGGATACAGAGGGAGGACAGGCCCCATGTCCAGAGGTTCACATCACACTAGGACATAGAGGGAGGACTGGCCCCATGTCCAGGGGTCCACATCACACCAGGATACAGACAGAGAACTGGCCAGTTGTCCAGGAGTCCATGTCACACCAGGACATAGAGGGAGGAAGGCTGGGCCCTGTGTCCACACATCCACATCACACCAGAATACGGAGGGAGGACAGGCCCCATGTGCAGGGGTGCACGTGACACCAGGACACAGTGAGAGGAAGGCTGGGCCGTGCGTCCACACTTACACATCAAACCAGGACACAGAGAGCGGACAGTCTATCTTTCCAGGGGTCCGTGTCACACCAGGACACAAAGAAAGGACAGGCCCCATGTCCAGGAGTCCACATCACACGAGGACAAAGAGGGAGGTCTGGCCCCATGTCCAGGGGTCCACATCACACCAGGATACAGACGGAGGACCAGCCAGTTGTCCAGGATTCCATGTCACACCAGGACATAGAGGGAGAAAGGCTGGGCCCTGAGTCCACACGTGCACTTCACACCAGGACATAGAGGGAGGACAGGCCCTGTGTCCAGGGCTACACATTACACCCGGACACAGAGGGAGGACAGGCCCCATGTTGAGGTGTCCACGTCACACCAGGACATAGAGAGAGGACAGGTCCAGTGTCCAGGGGTCCACATCACACCAGCACACAGAGGGAGAAAATGCCCCATGTCCAGGTGTCCACATCACATCAGGACAGAGAGGTAGGACAGGCCCCATGTCCAGGGGTCGACATCACGCCAGGACAGAGAGGGAGGACAGGCCCCATGTCCAGGGGTCCACATCACACTAGTACACAGAGGGAGGACTGGCCCCGTGTCCAGTGGTCCACATCACACCCGGATACAGATGGAGGACAGGCCAGGTGTCCAGGAGTCCATTTCACACCAGGATACAAAGGAAGTAAGGCTGGGCCCTGTGTCCACACGTCCACAACACACCAAGATACAGAGGGAGGACAGCCCCCATGTCCAGGGGTCCGCATCACACTAGTACACAGAGGGAAGACAGGTCTGATGTCCAGGGGTCGACGTCACACGAGGACATAGAGGGAGGAAGACTGGGCCCTGTGTCTACACATCCACATCACACCAGGAAACACAGGCAGGACAGTCCCCGTGTCAACGTGTTCACGTCACACCACGACATAGAGGGAGGAAGGCTGGGCCCTGTGTCCACACGTCCACATCACACCAGGACACAGAGGAAGGACAGGCACTGTGTCCAAGGGTCCACCTCACACCAGGACACAGACGGGGGACAGGCCCCGTGTCCAGGGGTCAACATCTCACCAGGACACAGACGGAGGACAGGCCCCGTGTTCAGGGGTCCACCTCACACCAGGACAGAGAGGGAGGACAGGCCCCGTGTCCTGGGGTCGACATCACACTAGGACACAAAGGAAGGAGAGGCCCCATGTCCAGGGGTCCGCATCACACCAGGATACAGACAGAGGACAGGACAGGTGTCCAGGAGTCCAGGGCACACCAGGCATAGAGGGAGGAAGGCTGGGCCCTGTGTTCACACGTCCACATCACACCAGGATACAGAGGGAGGAAAGGCCCTATGTCCAGGGGTCCATAGCACACTAGGACATAGAGGGACGACAAGCCTCGTGTCTAGGGGTCCACGTCACACCAGGACACAGAAGGAGGAAGGCTGGACGCTGTCTTCACACATCCACATCACACCAAGATAGAGAGGGAGGACAGGCCCCATGTCCAGAATTCCACATCACACGAGGACACAGAGGGAGGACAGGCCCCATGTCCAGAGTTCCACGTCACACCAGGACACAGAGGAAGGACAGGCCCCATGTCCAGGAGTGCACCTCACACCAGGGCACAGAGGGGGGATAGGCCCCGTGTCCAGGGGTCGACATCACACCAGGACACAGACAGCGGACAGGCCAGGTGTTCAGGGGTCCACCTCACGCCAGGACACAGAGGGAGGACAGGCCCCGTGTCCAGGGGTCCACGTAACACCAGGACACAGAGGGAGGAAGACTGGGCCGTGTGTCCACACGTCCACATCACACACACGACAGTGAGGGAGGACAGGCCATGTATCCAGGTGTCCATGTCACACCAGGACACAGAGGAAGAACAGGCCACGTGTCCCAGGGTCCAGGTCACACCAGAGCATAGAAGGAGGAAGGCTGGAGCCTGTGTCCAGGGGTCCACATCACACCAGGACATACAGGGAGGACAGGCCACGTGTCCAGGGGTCCACATCACACTAGGATACAGAGGGAGGACAGGCCTAATGTCCAGAGGTCCACGTCACATGAGGATATAGAGGGAGGACAGGTCCCATATACAGGGGTCCACATCACACCAGGACACACAGGGAGGACAGGCCCCATGTTGAGGGGTCCACGTCACACCATGACATAGAAGGGGAAGGCTGGGCCCTGTGTCCACATGTCCACATCACACCAGGACACAGAGGGAGGACAGGGCCCATGACCAGGTGCCCACGTCACACCAGGACTTAGAGGGAGCACAGGCACCGTGTCCAGGGTTCCACATCACACCAGGACACAGAGGGAGGACAGGCCCCGTGTCCAGGGGTCCACGTCACACCATGACATAGAGGGAGGAAGGCTGGGCCCTGTGTCCACATGTCCACATCACACCAGGACACAGAGGGAGGACAGGCCCCATGTCCAGTGGTCCACATCACACCAGGACACAGAGGGAGGAGAGGCCCCATGTCCAGGGGTCCACAGCACACCAGGACTTAGAGAGAGGACAGGCCCCGTGTCCAGGGTTCCATATCACACCAGGCCACAGAGGGAGGACAGGCCCCATGTCCAGAGGTCCACGTCACACCAGGAAATAGAGGGAGGACAGTCCCTGTGTCCAGTGGTCCGCATCACACCAGGACTTAGAGGGAGGACAGGCCCCGTCTCCATGGTTCCACATCACACCAGGACACAGAGGGAAGTGAGACCCCATGTCCAGGGGTCCACATTACACCAGGAAATAGAGGGAGGAAGGCTGCGCCAAGTGTCCACACCTCCACATCACAGCAGGACACACAGTGAGGACAGGCCCCATGTCCAGCGGTACACGTCACACCAGGAGATAGAGGGAGAACAGGCCCCGTGTCCAGGGGTCCACATCACAGCAGGACACAGAGGGAGGATAAGCCCCATGTCCAGTGGTCCCTGTCACACCATGACATAGAGGGAGGAAGGCTGGGCCCTGTGTCCACACGTCCACATCATACCAGGACACAGAGGGAGGACAGGCCCCATGTCCAGGGTTTCATGACACACCAGGACATAGAGGGAGGAAGGCTGGGCCCTGTGTCCACACGTCCACATCACACCAGGACACAGAGCGAGGACAGGCCCTGTGTTCAGGCGTGATTGTTACACCAGGAGACAGAGGAAGGACAGGTCCCTTGTCCAGGGGTCCATATCACACCAGGACACAGAGGAATGACAGGTCCCATGTCCAG